>NW_027331920.1:2315394-2915394 GCF_048418815.1 Hemitrygon akajei
TTAAACTTTAAACTTTAAAACTTTAAAAGCTAACTTTCTTAGCTCCTGAAATTAATGTGTGTTAACATCAAAGGCAATCTGCGCATTAAAAATAACTAATACTTTAAGTTCGAAATAATGTTTGATGAGTTTCCAACAGTAAATCTGATGACTGCGGCAATAAATTGTTTTAAGACTCATCTAAACCGAAAATGAATCTGATCAAAGTACAAATTTATCTGAACAAATTTCCTCCACCCACTGTGTGTCTAACATAATAGCAAGAACATCTGTTGTACATACTAATAAATAGTTGGCAAATCATTTCTCTGTAGATCTTATCAATCAAACACAAAAAAAGGCTACACCAACATTCCTAGTTAATTTATCTTTGTTGGTTAAACATCAAAATTGTTGGTTAAAATTATCTGCAATGTTGGTTGCAATTATTAACATATCATACTAATTTTACTCAGTATACTGATGAGCCAAAAGATTGTCAGATAGAACAGAATTCCTAAATTTATTAAACTTGCAATGTAAAATCAACTAAAGTCATTGGGTGAAACCAAGGTGGGGTTTCCGAGAATGACACATTAGTACAATTTGCCTAATCGAACTAACTCATATTCCGATCCTGATAATAGCCCAGCCACCCAAAGCTCAAAACACTCCTCGTGATGTTCCCAACAATCCTGCAACACCCCTTCAACAGAGTGAGCACTTCGTTGACCCTTATTTGTGTGATGTTCCCAATAGTTTTCGAACACAACTTCAAGTTAAGGCAGAATGCTAATATCCCCTATCTCCGCAATGGTAAGGGTAGTTGTCCCATTTCAACCATTAAAGCAAAAACAGAGGGCGACCTTACCGAACCACAACACCGTCTTAAAGCCTGTGCTTGTATCACAACTTAATGTTTTAAAGTTAAAGATTAAGCTGATCTATAAGACACGCAGCCATAATCAAGAACAGATCTAATTAAACAAATATAAAAACCTGTGACTAGGTGGGGTGATTGATAAGTTCGTGGCCTAAGGCAGAAGCCGTCAAAGTTAGAGAACCTAGCACATTTATTTTACAACGTAATCCCCCCCCCCCCCACACACATTTACACACTTAGTCCAGCGGTCGTGGGGCATAAGGAACTTGGACCTGCAGAAAGTGTCCACAGCAGGGGTGATTGATACGTTCGTAGGCCTAGAGTAGAGGGAGATGTATTATTAACTTCAAACTTTCTGCATAATCACTTAATGAGTTGACCTGAATGTGCATGTAACGAGAGCTGTGTAACTAATCTCCTTTTGACAAATGGATCCTTGGAAGTACATATTACCAGTGGAAGCTCATTTAGTTGATGGCACCTCGGAAGGCTCAGTCACATTTTTTGGAACAAAGTAACTCCCATAAATAGTTTAAAGATTAATTCGCTAAATTAATCGCAATATGTCACAGCGGGGATTGCAACAGCCTGATGTAATCAGGTTGTAGATAATTTAAAATTTTATTTTTAACTCTGTGGAAATTGTCCCTGTGGATTCGCTAAATGGTATTAAGAACGCCAGACATGTGCAGCGTGATCTTTAACTCCGACAGATCGCCTGTAGCACAGGGGGACAGAACACCGGGCAGAGAAAATGCCTGCATTGTTGGATAGGTATCTGAGAGTGGAGAGAATATTGTACGTGTTTATTGCCGTTATAGGCGTTCCTGGTGAGTGCGCAGAGCAATTCATGATAGATATTTATGTGAGCTAACATGTCTTAACCTGTTTATGATCATTTAACATGCTTTCAAAGATGATAATTGTACAAATATCTTTCAGACATATGGATCCTGACTTTTCAATATTCTGATTTTTCATATTTAATGACAATTGGAACTAAACCTTAGTCTCTCCTCTAATTCATGGGATCGTCTCAAACATTGGTCTTGCCTTTAATGACACCTTGTGCAGACTTTTACCAGTGCTGAGGACAGACAGCTCTCCGGGAAGGTGAGACTGGAGGGTTTGAATGGGAATGTGTTTATATTTGTCCCAGTGCTGGGGACAGACAGCTCTCCGGGAAGGTGGGACAGGAGGGTTTGAAGGGGAATGTGTTCATATTTGTCCCATTGCTGAGGACAGACAGCTCTCCGGGAAGGTGAGACTGGAGGGTTTGAATGGGAATGTGTTCATATTTGTCCCAGTGCTGAGGACAGACAGCTCTCCGGGAAGGTGAGACTGAGAGGGTTTGAATGGGAATCTGTTCATTTTTGTCCCAGTGCTGGGAACAGACAGCTCTCCGGGAAGGTGAGACTGGAGGGTTTGAATGGGAATGTGTTCATATTTGTCCCAGTGCTGAGGACAGACAGCTCTCCGGGAAGGTGAGACTGGAGGGTTTGAAGGGAAATGTGTTCATATTTGTCCCAGTGCTGCGGACAGACAGCTCTCCGGGAAGGTGAGACTGGGAGGGTTTGAATGGGAATGTGTTCATATTTGTCCCAGTGCTGGGGACAGACAGCTCTCCAGGAAGGTGAGACTGGGAGGGTTTGAAGGGGAATGTGCTCATATTTGTCCCAGTGCTGCGGACAGACAGCTCTCCGGGAAGGTGAGACTGGAGGGTTTGAAGGGGAATGTGCTCATATTTGTCCCAGTGCTGGGGACAGACAGCTCTCCGGGAAGGTCAGACTGGAGGGTTTGAATGGGAATGTGTTCATATTTGTCCCAGTGCTGAGGACAGACAGCTCTCCGGGAAGGTGAGACTGGAGGGTTTGAATGGGAACGTGTTCAAATTTGTCCCAGTGCTGGGGACAAACATCTCTCCGGGAAGGTGAGACTGGAGGGTTTGAATGGGTATGTGTTCATATTTGTCCCAGTGCTGGGAACAGACAGCTCTCCGTGAAGGTGAGACTGGGAGGGTTTGAAGGGGAATGTGTTCATATTTGTCCCAGTCCTGGGAACAGCCAGCTCTCCGGGAAGGTGAGACTGGAGGGTTTGAATGGGAATGTGTTCATATTTGTCCCAGTGCTGGGGACAGACAGCTCTCCGGGAAGGTGAGACTGGAGGGTTTGAATGGGAATGTGTTCATATTTGTCCCAGTGCTGGGGACAGACAGCTCTCCGGGAAGGTGAGACTGGAGGGTTTGAATGGGAATGTGTTCATATTTGTCCCAGTGCTGGGAACAGATAGCTCTCCGGGAAGGTGAGACTGGAGGGTTTGAATGGGAATGTTTTCATATTTGTCCCAGTGCTGGGGACAGACAGCTCTCCGGGAAGGTGAGACTGGAGGGTTTGAATGGGAATGTGTTTATATTTGTCCCAGTGCTGGGGACAGACAGCTCTCCGGGAAGGTGAGACTGGAGGGTTTGAATGGGAATGTGTTCATATTTGTCCCTGTGCTGGGGACAGAGAGCTCTCCGTGAAGGTGAGACTGGAGGGTTTGAATGGGAATGTGTTCATATTTGTCCCAGTGCTGGGGACAGACAGCTCTCCGGGAAGGTGAGACTGGAGGGTTTGAATGGGAATGTGTTCATATTTGTCCCTGTGCTGGGGACAGAGAGCTCTCCGGGAAGGTGAGACTGGAGGGTTTGAATGGGAATGTGTTCATATTTGTCCCAGTGCTGGGGACAGACAGCTCTCCGGGAAGGTGAGACGAAGTGTTTGAAGGGGAATGTGTTCATATTTGTCCCAGTGCTGGGGACAGACAGCTCTACGGGAAGGTAAGACTGGGAGGGTTTGAAGGGAAATGTGTTCATATTTGTCCCAGTGCTGGGGACAGACAGCTCTCCGGGAAGGTGAGACTGGAGGGTTTGAATGGGAATGTGTTCATTTTTGTCCCAGTGCTGAGGACAGACAGCTCTCCGGGAAGGTGAGACTGGAGGGTTTGAATGGGAATGTGTTCATATTTGTCCCAGTGCTGGGAACAGACAGCTCTCCGTGAAGGTGAGACTGGGAGGGTTTGAAGGGGAATGTGTTCATATTTGTCCCAGTCCTGGGAACAGCCAGCTCTCCGGGAAGGTGAGACTGGAGGGTTTGAATGGGAATGTGTTCATATTTGTCCCAGTGCTGGGGACAGACAGCTCTCCGGGAAGGTGAGACTGGAGGGTTTGAATGGGAATGTGTTCATATTTGTCCCAGTGCTGGGGACAGACAGCTCTCCGGGAAGGTGAGACTGGAGGGTTTGAATGGGAATGTGTTCATATTTGTCCCAGTGCTGGGAACAGATAGCTCTCCGGGAAGGTGAGACTGGAGGGTTTGAATGGGAATGTTTTCATATTTGTCCCAGTGCTGGGGACAGACAGCTCTCCGGGAAGGTGAGACTGGAGGGTTTGAATGGGAATGTGTTTATATTTGTCCCAGTGCTGGGGACAGACAGCTCTCCGGGAAGGTGAGACTGGAGGGTTTGAATGGGAATGTGTTCATATTTGTCCCTGTGCTGGGGACAGAGAGCTCTCCGTGAAGGTGAGACTGGAGGGTTTGAATGGGAATGTGTTCATATTTGTCCCAGTGCTGGGGACAGACAGCTCTCCGGGAAGGTGAGACTGGAGGGTTTGAATGGGAATGTGTTCATATTTGTCCCTGTGCTGGGGACAGAGAGCTCTCCGGGAAGGTGAGACTGGAGGGTTTGAATGGGAATGTGTTCATATTTGTCCCAGTGCTGGGGACAGACAGCTCTCCGGGAAGGTGAGACGAAGTGTTTGAAGGGGAATGTGTTCATATTTGTCCCAGTGCTGGGGACAGACAGCTCTACGGGAAGGTGAGACTGGAGTGTTTGAATGGGAATATATTCATATTTGTCCCTGTGCTGGGGACAGACAGCTCTCCGGGAAGGTGAGACTGGGAGGGTTTGAAGGGGAATGTGTTCATATTTGTCCCAGTGCTGAGGACAGACAGCTCTCCGGGAAGGTGAGACTGGGAGGGTTTGAAGGGGAATGTGTTCATATTTGTCCCAGTGATGGGGACAGACAGCTCTCCGGGAAGGTGAGACTGGAGGGTTTGAAGGGTAATGTGTTCATATTTGTCCCAGTGATGGGGACAGACAGCTCTCCGGGAAGGTGAGACTGGGAGGGTTTGAATGCGAATGTGTTCATATTTGTCCCAGTGCTGGGAACAGACAGCTCTCCGGGAAGTTGAGACTGGAGTGTTTGAAGGGGAATGTGTTCATATTTGTCCGAGTGCTGGGACAGACAGCTCTCCGGGAAGGTGAGACTGGAGGGTTTGAATGGGAATGTGTTCATATTTGTCCCAGTGCTGGGGACAGACAGCTCTCCGGGAAGGTGAGACTGGAGGGTTTGAATGGGAATGTTTTCATATTTGTCCCAGTGCTGGGGACAGACAGCTCTCCGGGAAGGTGAGACTGGAGGGTTTGAATGGGAATGTGTTCATATTTGTCCCAGTGCTGGGTACAGACAGCTCTCCGGGAAGGTGAGACTGGGAGGGTTTGAATGGGAATGTGTTCATATTTGTCCCAGTGCTGGGGACAGACAGCTCTCCGGGAAGGTGAGACTGGGAGGGTTTGAATGGGAATGTGTTCATATTTGTCCCAGTGCTGGGAACAGACAGCTCTCCGGGAAGTTGAGACTGGAGTGTTTGAAGGGGAATGTGTTCATATTTGTCCCAGTGCTGGGTACAGACAGCTCTCCGGGAAGGTGAGACTGGAGGTTTTGAAGGGGAATGTGTTCATATTTGTCCCAGTGCTGGGGACAGACAGTTCTCCGGGAAGGTGAGACTGGGAGGGTTTGAATGGGAATGTGTTCATATTTGTCCCAGTGCCGAGGCCAGGCATCTCTTTGGAAGGCGGGACTGGGAGGGTTTGAGCATAATTGAATTGAATTGACTTTATTGCTTACATCCTTCACGTATATGAAGTTAGGGTTGTGTATCTACATTGTTTTATAATGGATAGAACAGTTAATGTAACATAGAAATACACTCAACTCAGCGTGAGTTAATCAGTCATATGGCCTGGTGGAAGAAGCTGTCCTGGAGCCTGTTGGTCCTGGGTTTTACGCTGCGGCACCGTTTTCCCGATGGTAGCAGCTGAAATAAATTGTAGTTTGGTGACTTGGGTCCCAAATGATTCTTCGAGCCCTTTTTCCACGCCTGTCTTTGTAAATGTCCTGCATCATGGGAAGTTCACAACTACAGATGTTCTGGGCGGTCCGCACCACTCTCTGCAGAATCCTGCGATTAAGGGAGGTACAGTTCCCATACCAGGCAGTGATGCACCCAGTAAGGATGCTCTTAATTGTGCCCCTGTAGAAAGCTCCTAGGACATGGGGGGCCCTTACCAAACTTCCTCCACCATCTAAGGTGAAAGAAGCGCTGCTGTGCATTTTTCACCACACAGCGAGCGTGTACAGACCACATGAGTTTCTCGATGATGTGGATGCCGAGGAACTTAGTTGTTTACCCTCTCAACCATGGATCCATTGATGTCCCGTCCAATGACACGTCTCCGTTCCTCCTGTAATCCAGAACCCGCTCCGTTGTTTTTGAGGGAGAGGTTATTTTCTCGAGACCAATGTGTCAGAGAGATGACTTCTTCCCTGAAGGGCAACTCGTTACTATTTTGTGTCCAGACACAACTCTGGACAAAGTCCCATGTCTGTGTCTCCATCCGCCGCTCTAATCTGCTGATTAGGTGTCTAACGGGACCTTGTCCACAGTTGTGCCACTGCATGGGGCTGGCAGCTCTCCGGGAAGTGAGGCCGGTAGAGTTTTAAAGGGGCTTTGTTCAGAGTAGTCCCAGTGTTCGGGACCGGCAGCTCTCCGGGAAGTGAGGCCGGTGGGGTTTCAAAGGGGCTTTGTTCAGATTTGTCCCAGTGTTCGGGACAGGCAGCTCTCCGGGAAGTGAGGCCGGTGGGGTTTCAATGGGGCTTTGTTCAGATTTGTCCCAGTGTTCGGGACAGGGAGCTCTCCGGGAAGTGAGGCCGGTAGGGTTTCAAAGGGGCTTTGTTCAGATTTGTCCCAGTGTTCGGGACAGGCAGCTCTCCGGGAAGTGAGGCCGGTGGGGTTTCAATGGGGCTTTGTTCAGAGTAGTCCCAGTGTTCGGGACCGGCAGCTCTCCGGGAAGTGAGGCCGGTGGGGTTTCAATGGGGCTTTGTTCAGAGTTGTCCCAGTGTTCGGGACAGGCAGCTCTCCGGGAAGTGAGGCCGGTGGGGTTTCAATGGGGCTTTGTTCAGATTTATCCCAGTGTTCGGGACCGGCAGCTCTCCGGGAAGTGAGGCCGGTGGGGTTTCAATGGGGCTTTGTCCAGAATTGTCCCAGTGTTCGGGACAGGCAGCTCTCCGGGAAGTGAGGCCGGTGGGGTTTCAATGGGGCTTTGTTCAGATTTGTCCCAGTGTTCGGGATAGGCAGTTCTCCGGGAAGTGAGGCCGGTGGGGTTTCAATGGGGCTTTGTTCAGATTTGTCCCAGTGTTCGGGACAGGCAGCTCTCCGGGATGTGAGGCCGGTGGGGTTTCAATGGGGCTTTGTTCAGATTTGTCCCAGTGTTCGGGACCGGCAGCTCTCCGGGAAGTGAGGCCGGTGGGGTTTCAATGGGGCTTTGTTCAGATTTGTCCCAGTGTTCGGGACAGGCAGTTCTCCGGGAAGTGAGGCCGGTGGGGCTTCAATGGGGCTTTGTTCAGATTTGCCCCAGTGTTCGGGACAGGCAGTTCTCCGGGAAGTGAGGCCGGTGAGGTTTCAATGGGGCTTTGTTCAGATTCGTCCCAGTGTTCGGGACAGGCAGTTCTCCGGGAAGTGAGGCCGGTGGGGTTTCAATGGGGCTTTGTTCAGATTTGTCCCAGTGTTCGAGACCGGCAGCTCTGCGGGAAGTGAGGCCGGTGGGGTTTCAATGGGGCTTTGTTCAGATTTGTCCCAGTGTTTGGGACAGGCAGCTCTCCGGGAAGGTGAAACTGCGAGTGATTTACATTGTAATGTTCGTTTCTGAGTTATTGATCAGAATGAACCTTTGGTCCTGTGCTTCACGTCTCCCTGTGGACTCCGTCGCAGGCGCATTCCACTGATTGTTGGTCAATAATGGGTCTGATCACCTGAACAAGTGTCCATAGATCTGCTGCCGAAATAATCGAATGGAACTGTGCTGCAGAATTAATCCATTAACGGAGCCTCTCATTCTCATGTCACTCAGTTCTTGTTGCTTTTCCCCTGAGACCCTTCAGGAAATGAGGCGCCATTTCGTCCTGAAGAAGGGTCTCGGCTGAAACGAGAGTTTGTTCAGTTCCATGTATGCAGCCTGGCCTGCTGAAATCTTCCAGTATTCTGTGTGTGTTGCTCCCCTCTGTATCCCTTCCAGGACCCTTCAGATGCTGAGTTTCCAGAGGCCGGGTCAGTCACGGTTAATTCAGTGAAACCGGCCCCATCAGTGACTGGAATCGGGATCAGCTCCAATCGTTGTTGTTCATGTCGATCGTTTTTATCGCAAATGTTTGCTCACACATCGTCTTAGCGCCACTCTGAAAGAGTCAGGGCAGAGACAGTGAGACCCATGTCTGATGTTAGATCAATAGCCGCTCACACAGGCTCTAGCGTGCAAACTCTCACTACTGATCTTTAGCTGAAACCTGCTCCCGTGTTAATTTCCGGAGAATGCGTTCAGTAATGCCCACTGTCTGTTCTCTCTCTCTCTCCAGTGAATGTAGTGGCGATTGTGATCCTGTCTCGGGGGAAGTGCGGCCTGTCTACCTGCACCACTCGCTACCTGGTGGCCATGGCAGCGGCCGATCTACTGACCATTGTCACCGAAGTCATTTTATATCAATTCAGATTCTATTACTTCCCGTTGAGTTTTCTGGACATCACCCCTGTGTGCAGTGTTATCGATGTACTGAGCTACACAGCCACACACTGTTCTGTCTGGTTCACCGTCACTTTCACCTTTGATCGGTTCGTCGCCATTTGCTGCCAGAAGCTGAAAACAAAATATTGCACCGGGAAAACTGCGGCTGTGGTTCTAACAACAACCAGTGTACTGTTCTGTTTGGAAAGCGTTCCCCGATACTTCACATGGGAACCCAGGATGATCATCGACAATATACCGTGGTTCTGTGATCTCAGGGACAATGTCTTCACTGACCCCAGACGTGTAGCATATGACTGGCTGGATACTGTTTTAACTCCGTTCCTCCCTTTCGCTGGGATCCTGCTGCTTAACGCTCTGACAGTCAGACACATTTTAGTGGCCAGTCGGGTCCGTAAGGGGCTGAAGGGTCAGAGCAAGGGGGAGAACCGCAGTGACCCGGAGATGGAGAGCAGGAGGAGGTCTGTGGTTTTACTCCTCACCCTCTCCGGCAGCTTCATCCTCCTGTGGATGACAATGGTTGTAAATTTCATATATTATCAGGTCTCAGGAAAAGGATCTGATTTCAATGATTCTGAATTGATCTTCATCTACGTCGGGTTTTTGCTGAGGAATTTCAGCTGCTGCACGAACACATTTATTTACGCGGTGACTCAGTCGAAATTCAGGGAGCAGGTGATCAGCGCGGTGAAATATCCGGTCACCTCGGTGTTTCATTTAATTCAGAAAGCTGCGACCTGAGCACAAGCCAGTGTCAGCTGCACTATTTCTAGTCACGACGCTTGTTCCTCACATTCACCGCCTGATCTCCGAGTTGTTATATCCGGGCGGATTGTCGCATCGACCGGCAGCTACGGAACATTCGGATAGTGTGTGTGTGTGTGTGTGTGTGTGTGTGTGTGTGTGTGTGTGTGTGTGTGTGTGTGTGTGTGTGTGTGTGTGTGTGTGTGTGTGTGTGTGTGTGTGTGTGTGTGTGTGTGTGTGTGTGTGTGTGTTCGGTGGGGAGGGTGGGAGGTGTTGGCCTAAAGCACAGTCCAAGCCACTCATGGGCCTCTCCAGATCTCAGTCAGATGACGCACACACATTGGTCTGTGCATATGTGCATCTATTCCATTTCGCGCCTACAAACCTGACATTTCAAATTTCCAGAAGGACAGTCCAATGCTGGTTGGCTAATCGAAGGTCAATCACACCAGCCTGCATTTTTCCCTTTTTAGGATTGGCTAATGTGAAGAAATACGGCGTGCTTTGGGTGAATGGCAATTGAAAATCCAACTTAGAGGCGCATTCCCGCCACCATCTGGACTGCGGTGTGGGGTACAGAACTGATACATAAAACCCTATCTACTTGTTACTCTTCAAATGAATGCTAAATTACCCCCAAACCCGATAGATTGTAAGTCATGAAACAAGGTACGGTGAATTAAATTGAAGTCACATCCGTAACTCAGGAAGGATTTTGAGATGAAAACCGTTAACCCCCAAGGACTGCCATTTCTTTCAATCTTGCATGTTTCACTTTGAAATAGTTTGTGATCAACAGTTTCATACTGAGAAAACTTACACAACTCGGAATTACGGTACATCTGTAAAGGGACAAATTTCGGCCACCCACTGTAAGACGAGAATGCTGGCAACAAATTCTGCTGTGTGTCCTGATAAATGGTTGGTAAGCTGTTTCTGTATCAGTGCCTGTAATTCAGTTACTGAAATACCACATCTAAAATCTTAGAAACATAGAAAATATACAGTACAATACAGGCCGTTCGGCCGCAAAGCTGTGCCGAACATGTCCCTACCTTAGAACTACCCAGGCTTTACCCATAACCCTCTATTTTCTGAACTCCATGCAGCCATCGAGGAGTCTCTTAAAAGAATCTACCATGTCCACCTCCACCACTGTCACCTGCAGCCCATTCCACGGACTCACCACTCTCTGCGTAAAAAACTTACCCCGATATCTCCTCTGTACCTACTTGCATAGAAACATGGAACACAGCAGCAAGAAAAAAAAAGGGCCATTCGGCCTTTCTACTCTGTGTGGAAACTTTATTCCGCCAGTCACATTGACCTGCACTCAGTCCATTATCCGCCAGTCCTCTCCCATCCACGTATCCATCCAATTTATTCTTAAAATTTAAAAATGAACCCGCATTTACAACGTCAGATAGCAGCTCGTTCCACACTACAATCACTCTCTGAGTGAAGAAGTTCCCGCTAATATTCCCCCAAACCTTGCCCGTTTCACCCGAAAGCTATGTCCTCTCGTATTTATCTCTCCTAATTTAACACGAAAGAGCCTATTCCCACTTACTCTGTCTATACCACTCATAATTTTGTAAACCTCTATCGAATCTCCTCTCATTCTTCTACGCTCCAAGGTATAAAGTCCTAACCTGTTCGATATTTCCCTGTAACTTAGCTCCTGAAGACCTGGTAACATCCTAGTAAATCTCTGCACTCTTTCAATCTTACTGATATCCTTCCTATAGTTAGGTGACCAGAACTGCAAATAGTACTGCTAATTTGTCCTCACCAATGCCTTGTACAATCTCGCCATAACATCCCAAATCCGATACTCAATACTTTAATTTATGAATGCCAGGATACCAAAAGCCTTCTTTACAACCCTGTCTACCTGTGACGCCACTTTTAGGGAATTATGTACCTGAACTCCCAGATCCCTTTGTTTCTCCGCACTCCTCAGTGCCCTCATTTACTGTGTACGTCCTACCTTGATTTGTCCTTCCAAAATGCAACACCTCAGGCTTGTCTGCATTAAATTCTATCTGCCATTCTCTGGCCCATTTTTCCAATTGGTCCAGATCCCTCTGCAAGCTTTAAAAGCCTTCTTCGCTGTCCACAACGCCTCCAATCTTGGTGTCATCAGCAAAATTGCTGATCTAATTGACCACATCTATATCATTGATATAGACAACAAACAACAATAGTCCCAGCACAGATCCCTGAGGCACACCACTAGTCACAGGCCTCCAGTCTGAGAAACAATCAACCACTACCACTCTCTGTCTTCTCCCACACAGCCAATTTCGAGTCTTTTTTTAAACAACGGAATAACAAGAGCTACCCTCCAATCCTCAGGCACCGCACCCGTGGCTGAGGACATTTTAAATATTTCTGTCAGGTCTTCTGCAATTTCTACACTTCTCTCTCAAGGTCCGAGGAAATATCAAGTCAGGCCCGGGGGATTTATCTACCTTTATTCTCTGTAAGGCAGCAAGCACCTCGTCCTCGTTAATCTCTAAATGTTCCATGACACTACTGCTTGTTTCCCTTCCTTCCATATACACCATGCCAGTTTCCTGAGTAAATACTGATACAAAAAAAACTGGTTCAGATCTCCGCCATCTCGTGAGACACCACACATAGACGACCACTCTGATCTTCTAGGGGACCAATTTTGCCCCTTACAATCCATTTACTCTTAATATACTTGTAGAAACCCTTCGGGTTTACCTTCACATTATCTGCCAAGCCCACCTCATGTCTGTTTTCCTTCCTTATTTCCTTCTTTAGTATTTTCTTACATTTTCTATACTCTTCAAGTAACTCATTTGTTCTTTGCTGCATATACAGGAAATCAGATTATCTGAACGGTGACCGATTAGGAAAAGGGGAGGTGCAACGAGACCTGGGTGTCATTGTACACCAGTCATTGAAGGTAGGCATGCAGGTACAACAGGCGGTGAAAAAGGCAAATAGTATGTTGGCATTCATAGCAAAAGGATTTGAGTACAGGAGCAGGGAGGCTCTACTGCAGTTGTACAAAGCCTTGGTGAGACGGCACCTAGAATATTGTGTGCAGTTTTGATCCCCTAATCTGAGGAAAGAGATTCTTGCCATAGAGGGTGTACAGAGAAGGTTCACCAGATTGATTCCTGGGATGGCTGGACTTTCATATTCAGAAAGACGGGATCGACTAGGCTTAAACTCACTGGAATTTAGAAGATTGAGGGGGGATCTTATTGAAACGTATAAAATTCTAAAGGGATTGGACAGGCTAGATGTAAGAAGATTGTTTCCGATATTGGGGAGGTCCAGAACGAGGGATCACAGTTTCAGGATAAAGGGGAAGCCTTTTAGGACCGAGATGAGGAAAAACTTCTTCACACAGAGAGTGGTGAATCTGTGGAATTATCTGCCACTGGAAACAGTTGAGGCTGGTTCATTGGCTATATTTAAGAGGAAGTTAGATATGGCTCTTGTGGCTAAAGGGATCAGGGGGTATGGAGAGAAAGCAGGTACAGTGTTCTGAGTTGGATGATCAGCCATGATCATACTGAATGGCGGTGCAGGCTCGAAGGGCCAAATGGCCTACTCCTGCACTTATTTTTCTATGTTTCTATGTTTCTACACCTGCTATACACTGCTCCCTTTTTCTTAACCAGATCACCAATATCCCTTGAAACCCAAGGTTCCCTATGCCTGTTAACTTTGCCTTTAATCCTGGCAGGAAAATGCAAACACTGTACTCTCAAGATTTAGCTTCTGAAGGCCTTCCACCTACTGAACACATTCTTGCCAGGAAAAAAAAGGCTTGTCCCAATCCACTCTTCCTAGATCCTTTTTCATTTCCACAATATTGGCCCTTCTCCAATTTAGAAACTCAACTCGAGGACCAGACCCATCCTTATCCATAATTAACTTGAAACTAATGACATGATGGTCACTGGACCCAAAATGTTCGCCTACACATTCTTCTGTCACCTGACTGTCTGGTTCCCTAACAGGAGATCAAGTATTGCATCTTCTCTCGTAGTTACCTCCACATATTGATTTAGAAAACTTTCCTGAAAACATTTGACAAACTCCAGCCATCTTGCCCTTTTACAGTTTGGGAGTCCCAGTCAATATGTGGAAAGTTAAAATCCCCTACTATTACAACTTCCTGTTCTTGCACCGGTCCACTATCTTTATACAGATTTGCTTCTCCAATTCTCTCTCACTATTGGGCAGTCTATAATAGAACCCTAATAGTGTGGTCACACCTTTCCCGTTCTTCAGCTCCACCCATATGACCTCTGTGGACAAGCCCTCCGGTCTGTCCTGTCTATGCATAGCTGTGATATTTTCCCTGACTAGTAATGCTACTCCTCCCCCTTTCATCCCTCCCCCTCTATCACGTCTGAAATAAACCATAGGTGGGAGGTTATCTTTTTATATTAATGTATTAAAATAAATTATAAATTCTACAAATGGAACCTCTTACTAAAGGATTATTATTCAAAATGGTATCCAACAAATCAGATTCTTGTATATATGGAAACTTAGATAAATATTTTTGTAAAAAATGTCGAACCTGAAGATATTGCAGTAAGTGTGTATGAGAGAGAGAATATTTGCTAATTAACCCTTCAAAAGTCATCAATCGACCATCACAAAATAAATCTGCAAAAAGAAAACATCCCCTTAATCACTAAAAATGAAACAAGATTGGGAGAGAGAACTTAATATGACCTTTGTTAATGAAGATGCTGAATCCTTCTTTGATATGTGCCAATCACTGTTTAATTCAATTTAAAATTGTTCACTGTTACTATTTAACAAAGGAGAGACTATTCAAAATATCTCCTAACATAGACAATTATTGCGATAGGTGTAAAACTGAAGTAGCCACTTTTTCACAAATATTCTGGTCATGTTCTTCATTAAAATCTTTTTGGAAATCTTTATTTTCTACAATTTCTAAAGTTCTGAAATTTAATTTACATCCTAATGTTCCCCTTCCTCTGCAAATCTAGTTTAACCACTGCCACCCCCCCCCCCCCGCTCCCCCCAGAGCAGCACTGGCAAATCTACCTGCAAGAATGTTAGTCCCCCTCCAGTTCAGGGGCAAACCGTCCCGTCGGAACAGGCCCCACCTTCCCGGGAACAAAGCCCAATTGTCCAGAAACATGAAGCCCTCCCTCCTGCACCATCTCCTTAGCCACGTATTTAGCTGCACTCTCCGCACATTTATATTTACAGGGAGTTTACTCCTGACGCCGGTCCCGGGGCCCGACACGTTTACAGACCTGGAGCGGAACCTGAGCAGATTCTCAGCCACTGGTTTACATCTCCAGTCCGCAAGAAAGGATAAAGTTTCCCCGTGAATTTATTCCCATTGAAGGTGTGGAGATGGGGCTTGGTCTCCGCGTTATAAAATGAAACTGTCCCGGACTCGTAACTGAGATAAACTCCCACCCTCCCCGGGATGGGACCGGCAGCAAGACGGGACTCGGGGGAGGTGAGATCACCGAACACGTCACAATCCCGATGTAAAACGTCACCATCCCGCCCGATGATCCAGAATCCGGTCTCCGGACTCTGACTGAACAAACCCTCCCTCTCCACAAACTCTGCGGCGACTCCCAGACACCAGTCTCGATTTCCCGTCACCTTCACCTCCCAGTAATGTCTCCCCAATGTGAATCCCTCCGATCCCAGTACACATTCCCAGTCTGTGAATCTCTTCCCGGTGTCAGGGAGATTCCTCCAGGTCCCGGTCGGTCTCACACTCTTCCGATCCTCAGTCACCTCGAGCCACGGATTCGCCGTTTCCACATCCAGGGTGACAGAGACTGGGGGGAGAAGCAGAGAATTAGAGAGTCCCCGGGGATCGGGGGGAGACTCGGGCAGCGCGGCCCCGGGGATCGGGGGAAAGGCCACTGATAAGAACCTTTCCGGTGGTTTGACCCGCCCAAAGCGGATGGACAACTAATGTCTCCCCAAGGGTTTTCCGCTGGACAGGGGAAACATCCTCCCTCACTCCTGCCTGTTGACCCCTGAAAGAATTTCATGTTTCCCTGAGATCTTCTCTCATTCTTCGAAACTGGGAACAGAGAACATAGAGCAGTACAGCACAGGAACAGGCCCTTCATTCAATGTTCACATTCATTTATGAGTGTGAAGTGGGGGAGTGTGATGGTTTGAGACAGTAAAGGAGGTGATAATGGGAACCAGTAGGGGAGAGATGAATGGCAGATTGAACCAGGAGGGGGAGTGGTGGAAAGCCCGTGGGTAAACTGTGTGTGTAGACGTAATGAGAAGGTGGAGGGGGCAAAGATGGGAGATGTGGATCCCTTTGTCCCCTTTCCCACAACCCCATCCCTCGCAGCCCCTCATTAGGACAGGGGATGAATTTGCAGGAACCCTTAAGCAACACAGGTCTTGATGAAGTGTTTCAGTCTGAAACGTCGACTGTTTACTCTTTTCCATAGAAGCTTCCCGGCCTGCTGTTCCCCCAACAATTTGTGTGTGTTGCTATGCTTTAAATATACTCAATTATTTGGCATCCACAGCTGCCTGTGGCAGATTCACTATCCTGTGGATAAAGGAATTCCTCCTCATCTCTGTCCTGAATGGACATCCCTATAGTCGGAGGCTGTGCTTACCTTTCTCGACCCACCCACATCCTCTCAACATCAACTCTCTCCCGACAGGTGTCAGAGAGATCTGGCGAGACCCTTCATCAGGACCTGTGTAGCTTGGATTACCAGCATCTGCAGATTTTCTCCTGTTTAATTTTTAAAGCAGAAGTTGATAAGTAAACGTCTTGATTAGTCAGAGACCCAAAAGTTATGGGGAGGAGGCGGGAGAATAAGATTGAGAGGGATAATAAATCAGCCATTCTTCTAAACTCCAGTGAGTACAGGCCCAGAACTCCTCATATGTTAACTCTTTCATTCCCGGAATCATTCTTGTGAACCTCCTGGACCCTCTCCAATGCCAGCACATCTTTTCCGATAGAAGGGACCCAAAACCGCTCACAATACTCCAAGTGTGGTCCGACCAATGCCTTATAAAACCTTAGAATTACATCCTTGCTCTTGTATTCTAATCCTCTCAAAATGAATGCTGATATTGAATTTGCCGATCTTATCACTGACACAAACTGCAAGTTAACCTTCAGGGAATCCTGGACAACGACACCCAAGTCCCTTTGCACTTTTCATGTTTGAACTTTCTCTCTGTTTACAAAATTGTCTATGCCTTTATTCCTTCTACCAAAGTGCATGCACGACCTCCCTACCCGATAATCCACCTATCATTTATTTGCCCATTTCCTGATCTGTCTCTGTCCTTCCCCAGATTCCGAGCTTCTGCAGCACTACTTGCCCCTTCACCTATCTTCATATCGTCTGCAAGCTTGGCCACAAAGGCAACAATTCTGTCATCCAAATCATTCTTTGTCTATCTTGGCTTTGTGTTCCTCGAAGAATTCCAACAGATTTGTCAGGCAAGATTTCCCCTTAAGGGAAGGTATGCTGTCTTTGCCCTATTTTATCATGAGCCTCCATGTACGCAAAAGCTCGTCCTTAACACTTAACACTGGGCTCCAACATCTTCCCAAACACACCAAATACAGACTAACTCAAGTATAATTTTCTTTCCTCAGCTGCTCTGCCTTCTTAAAGTCTGAGGTGACCTTTGCAATTTCTAATGATCCTGAATGACCAAGTATCAAGTGATTCTTGAAAGATCATTACTAATGACCCCATATTCTCTTCAGTTATCGCTTTCCAAACACTGGGGTGTAGTCCATCTGGTGCAGATACCTTCATATCTTCTATCGTCCCACACACTTTCTCTTCAGTAACAGCAACAACACTCATATTTGTCACTCTCTCCACTCTCATATTTACACACAGTGTTAAATAGGTACCTCTGCCATGTCTTTTGTCACATTTCTCCTCTCCAGTGTCATTTTCCAGCGGTCCAACATCCACTCTCACCTCTCGTTTACTGTTTACAACTTTGTGTCCTCTTGAGTATTGTTGGCAAGCTTTCTCTCATATCTCAATTTCTCTCCTTATAGCTTTGTAATTCCTTTCTGTTGATGATCAAAATCTTCTCGATACTCCGACATCCTGCTGATTTCTGCTCTATTTTATGCCCTCTCTTTCACTTCTATGCTGTCTCTGACTTCCCTGTCAAACACGGTTACCTCATCCTCCCTGTATAATAATATTTCATCTTTCCAAATTGCCCCTGGAACTCCAGTCTCTGTTGTTCTGCAATCATCCCTGCTCGTGTCCCCTTCCAATCTACTTTGGTCAGCTCCTTCCTCATGCCTCTGTAATTAACATTACTCCACTCTAATACTGATACGTCTGACGTTATCTCCCTCTGTTGGGTGAATTCTATCATTTTATGCTTCCTAAAAGTTCTTTTAACAGAATCTTCAAAATCGTATCTGGGCCATTATACAAATCTTTCTCTAGAATTGTCTTTCACCCATTGGGCTCAACCACAAGCTGTTTTAAAAAGCCATCTCGGGGGCATTCTACAAATTTTCTCTCATGGAATGCAGCACCAACATGATTTTCCCAATCTACCTGAATGTTGAAATCACCCATTCCGATCGTCACCTTGTCCTTTTTTCCATCTTGTGGTGCAATTTGTATCCCATTTCTAACCTGGCTATTTGGAGGTCTGTATATGGGGGAGGTGGGTTTGGAATAAAAGCAGAGAGTGGATAAGCTGGGGCTATTCAACTGCAGTGTAGGGTTATTCAGGTATGACCTCTTATCGAGGTAAATAATTCATAAGGGACTGAAATAAAGTGTTTTCTTTTTAACAAGGATTGGGAGTACAGAACCAGAGGGCTCAGACTGAAAGTGAGATGGGAAATTTTTATCTGGTCTATGGGGTAACTTTCTCATAGAGAGGGGGTTGGGTAAATGGAATTTCCCATCAGACGCTGTAGAAACAGGTAAAAATAAAATATTTTAAAATAAATTTGGGCAGGTACGCAGATAGGAAATGGTTAGAGGTATAGAGGGGCAAACAGACGCCAATGGACATGCTCTAGAAGGATCTCAGTTTTTCAGATTGATGATGTGGGTCATGGGCTAAGCATCTGTCAAACCCTCCCAGATCGTCTCCCTGAGGAATCTCACCCCGGAGTCTGTCTGTGAAGAGTTGATGTGACGTCACGTCAGAGGGCAGCTCAGTGCCACAGAACAGACAGACTGGGTAAGGACGGCAGATTTCAATCGTAAATGGAAATTTGCGCCTATTTGTGTGGCCGTATGTCACTGTGTGTGTGTGTGTGTGTGTGTGTGTGTGTGTGTGTGTGTGTGTGTGTGTGTGTGTGTGTGTGTGTGGGGGGGGGGGGGGTGTGTGTGTGTGGGTGTGTGTGTGTGTGTTGATTGTGATAAATATCCGTGTGGTGTGGATACACATTGAAGGAGAGTGTGCACATTGAAGAATTTGTATGTTACAGTGTGTCATCACATGTCTGGTGTGTGTTGACAATCTGTCACACGTGATTGAGTTATTTAAATAAATAAATGACTGTCTCTGAAGAGATTGGTTTCCAGGGTATTGAGGGAAATAGCAACGTACATTGCTGAGGCTCTGACTACAATCTGCCAATCCTTCCTGTGTATGTGTGTGAGGGAGATTTGCCAGGCCGGTTATGCTGTGTGTGCTTCTCCCGAGATGGAATCTTGACCCATGTCAATGCTTGTCGGTGTGTCCGAGCTTCAATGCTTCACAATGCTTCAATGTAGTGGTCTGATAACCATAAGACATAGGAGCAGAATTAGGCCATTTGCTCATCGAGTCTGCTCCGCCATTCAATCATGGCTGATCCTTTATTATCTCCTCAGCCCCACTACCTGGCCTTCACCCCATAGCCTTTGATGGTGTGTCCAATATAGAACCTATCAAGCTCTGCCTTAAATACACACAAGTTCCGCAAATTCACCAGCCGATGGCTCAAATTTCTCTGCATCTGTTTCAAATAGACGCCCCTCCATCTTGAGGCTGTGCCCTCCTGTCCTAAACTCCACCACCATGGGAAACATCCTTTCCACATCTACTCTGTCTAGGACTTTCATCATTCGGAAGGATTCAATGTGATCCCCCGCCCCCCCCCCCCCCATCTTTCTAAATTCCAGCCAGTACAGACACAGTGCTGTCAAACGTTCCTCGTATGATAACCCTTTCATTCCCGGAATCATCCTTATGAAATGAATCTTCTCCAATGCCAGCACATCTTTTCTTAGATGAGGAGTCCAAAATTGTTCACAATACTCAAGGTGAGGCTTCACCAGTGCCTTATAAAGCCTCAGCATCACATCCCTGCTCTTGAATTGAATGCTATCTAAACCCCTTGGATTTAATGCAAACAATGGATTTGCCTCCCTCACCACTGACTCTACCTGCAAGTTAACCTTTAGTGTGTTCTGCAGAATGACTGCTAAGTCCATTTTCATCTCAGCTTTTTTGGGTTTTCTCCCCATTTGAAAATAAATCTGCACATTATGTCTACGACCAAAGTGCATGACCATGCATTTTCCAGCATTGTATATCATTTGTCACTTTCTTTCCCATTCTCCTCATTCAAGTCCTTGTGCAGCCTAACTGTTTCTTCAACACTACCGGCCCCTCCACCAATCTCGTATCATCTGCAAACTTAGAAACAAAGCCATCTACTCTAGGACAAGAGGGTATGAATTCAGGATTGAAGGATGCCCTTTTAGAACTGAACTGCGGAGAAATTACTTTAGTTCGTGGGTGGAAAATCTGAGGTATCTTTGGCCACAAGTGGCTGTTGAGGCCAGGTTATATTTAAGGCAGAGATAGATAGGTTCTTGATTAGCCAGGGCATCAAAGAGTATGGGGTGAAAACAGGGAGTGGGGATGACTGGAAGAATTGGATCTGCCCATGACTGAATGGTGGAGCAGATTCGATGGGCCGAATGGGTTCCTTCTGCTCCCATATCTTATGGTCTATTCCATCAGCTAAATCTTGATATACAGCATAAAATGAAGGTGTCCTAACACTGACCCCTGTGGAACCCGAGTCAGTGGCAGCCAACCAGAAAAGGATCCCTTTACTCTCATTCACTGTTTCCTACCAATCAGCCAATGTTCTAACCATGCCTGTAACTTTTCTGTAATACCATGGTCACTTAACTTGGTTCTGAGATTCCAAATATACTACAGCCACTGCATCCCCTTTATCTATCCTACTTGTAATCTCCTCAAAGAATTCCAACAGGTTTGTCAGGCAGGATATCCCCTTAACGAAGCTATGCTAACTTGTTCTACCTTGTCCAGTGTCACCAAGTATTCCATAACCTCATACTTAACAACTGACTCCAATTTCTTCCCAACCACAGAGGTGAGGCTAATTGGTCTATAATTTCCTTTCTTCTGCCTTCCTCCTTACTTAAACAGTTAAGTGACATTTGCCATTTTCCAGTCCTCTGACACAATGCCAGGGTCCAACAGTCTTGAAAGATCTTTTCAAATGTCTCTACAATGTCTACTGCAACCTCTTTCAGAACACTAGTGTGCAGTTCATCTGGTCTGGGTGACTTATGTACCTTTTGGTCTTTCAGCTTTTTGAGCACGTTCTCCCTTGTAACAGTAACTGCACTCACTTCTCTTCCTTCGCACCCTTCAACACCGGGCACAGTGCTAGTGTCTTCCACGGTGAAGACTGGTGCAAAATATTTAGTTTATCTGCAATCTCTTTATCCTGCGTTATTATATATCCCGCCTCATTTTCTAGCGGTGCTATATCCACTCTCATCTCTGTTTTATTTGTTTATGGAACTTTGAAAACTATTTGATATTGTTTGCCAGCTTGTTTTACAAAGACAGGTGCATAAAAAGGGCCCGAAGGATCTTGGGAGACCAGAGTCACTCCAACCACAAACTGTAGCACCTGCTACCATCCGGGAAACGGCACTATTGCATAAAAGCCAGGAGCAACAGGCTCCGGGACAGCTTCTTCAACCAGGCCATCAGACTGCTTAACTAGTGCTGAGACAACTGTATTTCTATGTTATATTGACTGGCATGTTGTGTGACAGTGATGGCTCCCAGTCGGTGGGGTTGATGTGGCATAAACTTCAGTTCCCCTTCCGCCTATTATTACAAACAATCTTTGCTTCAATTTATAACTTAATTGTGTCTCATAAACAAGGGAAAATGAATCTTTGTAAGTTTTACCTCGCTTAATAGCATCAAGTGTTTCTCTCAGCACTGTATTCAGCAAATAGGGATGATCGAATTTTTCAACCGGTAGGGCCTCATCTGTCACTGACAATTCCTGGGCATCGTCACTGATTCTGTAAATATTAAACTGCTGGTGATGAACTGGAATTTTGAAGTATTTTACAAATCCATACAAGGTTTCAGTAAAGAGCATGTCCTACCTCCTGTTCCGACGAGCTTTCTCCTGAAATAAATAAAACAGAAATATGATTCGACTTGGACTTACCGTCCACATCATGAATTTCATACAAATCATTACAAGGTGTTGAAAATTCTCACTCCCACAGTCAAAAACACTCACCAGCAATACAGAACCATGGGGTAAATTACAGGGAAAGTTTCTGACCATTACTGAGAGGATGAAACTTACAGGAAAGACAGGACAGGCTGTGCATTACCATCTGGATAAGGCGTCAGAATGATAAAATGCAACAATTTAAGATTCGTGATGGATTTGCTTGCACGAAGATGGAAAAAGTACCTCAGTAATAGCTAACACGAGAGGACACAGGTGCTTGGAAGTACCTGTGTACCCGAGGAGATGTCGGGTAAGTTTTTTGAAATGGGTGGAATGGGCTGCCGGGAACGAAGGTGGAGGTGGATGCGATAGGGTCTTTCAAGAGACTCCTACACAGGTACATGGAGCTTAGAGAAATTGAGAGCTATGGCTAACTCGAGGTAATTTCTAAAGTAAGTAGATGTCCAGCACAGCATTGTGGGCCAAAGACACTGTATTATGCTGTAGGTTTTCTTTGTTTCTATGTTTCTATTTATAGGGAGACCTTCAGTCAAAGATAAAATGCCAGGTGGTTTTTAATAAATCCCACAAGAAATTTAGTGAAGAGGATGTGGAACTCAGTGCCACAGGAGTGGTTGAAGTGGAACAGCAGAGATTGAATGTAATGGGGAGGCTGGATAAACACGTGAGGGACCGGGGAGTTTGGGGCACTGTTGCTGGGTGCGGTGAGTAGGTGGCAGGAGGATTGTGCAGAGGGGAAATTGATAGAAGATGGACCGAATGGCCTGCTCGTGACGGAGAATGGGACACAATCCCATGTAAAACTTATCCGACAAAGTAGAGACAGTGAAAGTTTCTGTAATCTGATGGAAACCGGATATGGAAGATAAGTATGATGTGTGGGTCACATTCTTTGTTCTCACGGATTGACAGAGAGACCCTCACACCCACCGCACCAGACACATTCACAGCCTGTGACGGAACTGGGTGTTAATGGGAGTTTTAGAGGATATTTAATGTGATAATTAAAGACACAATCAGCAGCTCTGTGTTATGATCAGAGTAAATCATTTCAGAGGAGATTACATTCTGTCCTGGGATGTACAGAAGCTGTGGAAGTCCAGTTTTGGGACAACAACAATCCTGAATAGTTGCATCAATTGTCTGGTGAGAAACAGTTTACTGCCATTTGTAAATGCTGTGTCTAGGAGCAACGCAACTGTTTTCTGTCTTCATTGTATTCTGTGTTAGGTGTTCATTACGATAACCAATCACGTGAGTGGGGACGTGGTAAAAGCGAAGGGAATAAGTTACGTATTCGTACTTTGTTCTGGGTTTTTTTTTATCCTGGGACTGGCAGATGTCATATCAGTTGTTGACCAATTTATTGCAGTTTAATTTACGATTAATTATGCTGAAATTTCATCGCTTAAATATTGTATGTTGCTGATAAAGGATCGAATATCTGTCTCCGACATTTTAGAATGTCATTAGCGGAGTGATTGGAGGTTCGTCATGCAAGGAGAACACTCTGTGTGATGTCACCAGCAGCGGTAATTGATTTGTTAGAATTGGCCGCTGTGCTGTGTTTATTTCAAATATACCACTTTTCATTTAGTTCAATTTGACAGAAATAACTTGAAATGTAATCCCTCACCTTGAGAAATATCACACCATCTTTCTCATCCATCTGTTCCTTTAACTTTGAGATTTCCTCTTGAATAAACCTTATATTCTCTTGAATCTCCCGAAGATTTTTCTCCATTGGGTTGAGAATCCTCTTCTCTTCTTCCCTGAGATCCCTGAGTAAGCTCTGCTCTTTCTCAGTGATAATCTGGCGCAGTTCAGCAAACTGGGATGTGATGTGGGTCTGAACGCTGTGTGACTGTTTCTGTCGAATGAAAGGTGAAGATTAGTTTACTGCATTGCTGTGTTGTATTTCCTTATGACATAAAAGTGACCATTCGGTCCATCGGGGTCCATACTACCTCTGAGACATTCCCGTCAACAACATTCCCTCACGATTTCCTGAAACCTATTCTCCCCATTGACCCATTAACTCCCACCTTATTCACATACACCCTCTCCCACCTTCACAGGGTTAATTGTAATTAACCATTCATCCAGCAAGTCCTTGGGATGTGTGTGAAACTGTCATGGCCACAGGGAGAACATGCAAACTCCACACAGACAGCAGCAGAGGTCAGGATAAAACCCAGGTCAGTGGAGCTGGGATACTCGGCTATTCTGCATTAAATGGAGCAAAGCTCGACAGTAATATCAGAAATTCCGCTCAGGAAGCCTCACCCGAACTCCGGAAATCTTCTCTTTCTGTTGCTGCTCCTTTTCCTGGAAGTCTGATTTCTTTTTTGTGAGAGAGTCTAAGGAAGATTTTAGCTGATCCTGGAAGTCAGAGAGCGAAGGAAATAGAAACAAAGATGCATTAAAAGAAACAGGTGATCAAACCCGATTATCACACAAAATGCCGGAGGAACTCAGTGAGTCAGGCAGCATCTATTCAGGGGAAATAAACAGTCGGTGTTTCGAGACCCTTCATTAGGACTGGGAAGGAATGGGACAGAAGCCAGAATAAAAAGGTTGGGGACGAGAACCAGCTGACAGGTGACGGGTGAGACAACGTGAGGGGGAACGTGGGGGAGGGTGATGAAGTGAGAAGCTGAGAGGGGACAGGTGGAAGAGGTAAAGGGCTGTAGAAGAAGGAATCTAATTCGAGAGGACAATCAACCATGGAAGAAACGGGAGGAACTGGGCTGTTTGCGGCCCTGAATGGTGACGAGGGAGGAGGTTAGGAGACAGGTGTAGCACTTGTCCCGCTTGCAGGTGTCAATGCCGGGAGGGAGATCAGTGGGGAGGAGCGAGTGGATCAGGGCGATACAGTACGGTGAGCGATTCCTACAGAAAGTGAAGATTTCCGGTGTGCGGAGGTGGGCTGTGGGACGGAGAGACGGTAGAATCCCATTGTAAATGGCGGAAGTTGCAAGGAGTGATGTGTTCGTTTTGGAGGCTCATGCGATGGTATGTAGGACAAGAGAAAATGGGTTGACTATTAAATTAACGTTACTTTTACCTTGTAGATTTTAACAGCTTCTTTAATCAGCAGGAAGCGGTGCTCTCTGTGTTCCTGCGCACCTGCACATATCACACAGATCAGTGTCTTGTCCGTTTCACAAAACAGCTTCAGTTCTTCCTCATGTTCCTCGCAGTGATGTTTATTTTCCTTCCCTTTCGGATTCAGGTTTAGATTTCGAGCTTTTTCGGCCAGATTTGCTAAGGCCCGATTCACCCTGAAGGTGCGGTCAGCAAACACCTCTCTACATTCCGGGCAGGAGTTTCTCTCCTCCCTTTCCCAACACCGTGTGATACAAGAGCGACAGAAGTTGTGTCCGCACTCCAGTATAACCGGATCGGTGAAGAAATCCAGGCAGACGGGACAAATTACCTCCTCGGTTAAACTCTCGACCTGTGCTTTCGAAGCCATGTTAACTCCCAGCACTTCCTGATTCAGAATGCTTTCGCGTTCCGGGAGCTGCTGATCCCCTGCAGTACCGCGATTGTCCACTACGCGCGCTGCAGTCTCAGGGAATGAACATTTTGTTGCTGTCTGTGGGAAGGAATTGTGGTATCTATATCAATGAGGGATCAGAAACAGATTAAGCATGTCGGAACAGAAGGGAAAACTCGGCCTTGGACTGCCCAAGCCTGGCTGCAATAGGAGGAGGGTTGAGCATGGGTCTAGCAACTCAATCCTGTAAAAACCTAGTGTGACAGAAACGCCAACTGTATCTGCAAAGGCCTCATCCCTGGGATCGGAAAGACCTTCCCCTGGAAGACGATTGAAGTCGGGTGGTGAAATTAGAGGCCACAGGGCTGATCAACCCTCGCTCATACAAGGGATTCTGGCGAGCTGCTGGTGGCGGACTGTGTCCCGGTAGGCGTGATGGGCTAAAGAAGAAGCGGAACATAAATGAAGCCGGAGAGAAGAGCCTGGTTCAGTCTGAGGCCGGACTGAAGATGCTGGAACCTCGAGTAAGGAACATGATGCTGGTGGAACTGCCCGGGTCAGGCAGCATCTGTGGAGAGGAATGTATAATCGAGTTTCCGGGTCGAGATCCTTCATCTGAACTGTCTCAACCCGAAATGTCGATTCTCCATTTCCCTCAACAGATGCTGCCTGAATCTCTGAGTTCCTCCAGCAGCTCGTTTTTATTTTTCTCGAGGTCTGAAGAGAGTCTGGCCTAGTAGTAAAACGGTAGTTATTTGAAGTCACTATTAAATTAGATCATGCCGTGAAAGCGGGAGTGTGGAGAGAATTTTGTGCCGTGAGGAGACAGATGCAGTGGTGATGTCCGACCCGTGGCGGCAGGAAATAGCACAGGACTGGACATTCTACATTACAGGGTGGAAAATATTATTAGTTTCCATGAAGTCCTTCAACAGCCCTTCGAGAAGAAATGTTCTGACTTAACCCATGTCCATCCCGGCTCCAATGTTCCATCAGTCTGGACACGGCCCAAAAGTTGCTACTTTTATCAAAATAAACTTTATTTATCCTAAAAATATTGACAACGGTACACCGTGCAGCTCCTTTACCCAATGAATTTAGATTCTATGTCTATGAGGTGTCTAGTGTTCTTTTACATTCGTTAAAACCGATAGGGCTGTTGTCGCCCCCTGGGGTGGTTCACTACAACAATAATTGAGACGCTTCCTCAGACAACCCGGCCCCTCCCTCAGTAGTAGAGGAACCCTGTAATTTCAATGGCGTCCCTGCAGCCTGGGCTGAGCTAGTCGGCAGTATTTCGATCTGACAGGGGTTCCAGGCTTTTCTCATGCTCTCCGGACATCTCGATGTGATGGTGGACCAACAAGTTTCGGGCGTCTTTCCCCGAGTCCAGCAGCACTCGCTGTCCGTTTTCCTGCGCGACCTGGGAACAGCCCGAGGATCAGTGAGCCTTCTGTCACACAGCAGCTGTGGCACAGGCCCTTGCATCTTTCTCCACAGATCTTCGCCAGCCCACCGTCCGCAAAGAGGTGAGTGACCCTCTCATCTCCACTGCAGTAATCTCGGGGCAGCGCGCTGTGGGAGTGATCTCCGGGCATGTAGCAAGGATCAGACTGGGAGGGGCTCGTCACACACACACACACACACACACACACACACACACACACACACACACACACACACACACACACACACACACACACACACACAGCCAATCAGCGACCAGCGCTGTGAGAAGCCTGCCCCCATTGGTCGAGGAGTGTCAGTGGGCGGGGGGAGAGCCCGGAGATCGGAAGTTGCATCTCGGGTCAAGGCTGCAACGCGGACCGGGGTCTTCAATCCTTCCGATGACAGAGATGAAGAGACGAGCGGAACTGCCGTGAGATGTTTCAGCCACACAGAGGGTGCTTGGCATTTCCCCGCCGTAGATCGGGGCCTGTTGTCTGACCCGACCCCTGCTTCTGGGAGACTTGAGCTGCCCCGCAGCGGCTGCCGATGGATCTCCGGAGCTCTCACCGCTCCCCTGTGCAATCCGACAGGCTGAAGGCCAAGGGAGAACAAGGCGCAAAGGTCAACTCGTGCTTTAGAGAATAAGAAACAGGAGCAGACGTGGCCATTCGGCCCCTTGCACCAGTTCGGCCTTTCACTCAGAACGTGGTTGATCTTTGAATTCAGCGCCACTTTCCTGCAACGTTCCCAGCATTGCAGAGCCCTTAAATTTGCTCTTTGAATTTAGAAACCATGTGGAGAGAATTCCAAAGGCTCACTGCCCTCTGGGTGGGGAAATTTCTCCTCATCTCTGTCTTGTTGAGCTGACCACTGATTCTGTGACTCCTGCTTCCTCACCTCAGCCAGTGGAAACATCATTCCTTCCCCTACCCTCTCAATACCCTGTGAGACGGGGTCTGTCTCAGTCAGACCACTTGTCATTTCTCTAATTTTGAGACTGGCCTCTGGGAGGGAGACCAGACCTGTGCAGTGTTCTATGTACGTTCTCACCAGGACCCCATATACTTTCATAAGGGATCTTTATTCTTTTATTCAAAACTTCCTTCCCATTCAAAGCTCTTCATTTAATATCGAACTCAAACAGTGAACAGACACAACACAGCCTCAGCCATGAATTTAAAGGGCAGGTGTCGGAGCAAGCAGGGTGTCACAAAGGGAGGAATGTGAGAGTGTTGTATGTCTGAGCCCAGCTGTGTGTGTTTGTGTATCAGAATCAGGTTTAATATCACTGTCATATGTGGTGAAATTTGTTGTTTTGTGACAGCAGTACATTGCAATATTTAGTAATAAAATTATAAATTACAATAAGTATTTATAAAATTAAATTTGAAATGTAGTGCAAAACGAGAGGGAAAATACAAAAGAAATATACTTGAGTTTATTGTACTTTCAGAAATCTGATGGTGGAGGGAAGAAGCTGTTCCTGAACCGGTGAGTGTGTCTCCAGGGTCCTGTACATCCTCCTTGATGGTAGCAACGAGACGAAGGCATGTCCTGGGTGATGGGGGTCCTTAATGAGGGATGTCACCTTTTTGTGGCATCATTTTTTGAATGTGTCCTGGATGCTGTGGAGTCCAGTGCCCATGAAGGAGCTGGCTGAGTTTACAACTTTCTGCAGCATTTTCCGATCCTGTGCAGTGGCCTCTCCACACCAGGCAGTGATGCAACCAGTTAGAATGCTCTCCACAGTACATCTGTAGAAATTTGCAAGTGTCTTTAGTGACAGACCGATTCCTCTCAATCTCCGAATGAAATATAGTCGATGTTCTGTCTTTATTGTAACTGGAAAAGGACAAGCTGAAGGTCAAGGCGCAAAGGTAAACTCGTACTTTAGAAAGTAAGAAACTGGAGCAGGCCATTCGGCCCCTTGCGCCCACTCTGCCTTTCACTCAGAACATGCCTGATCTTTGACCTCAGCACCGCTTTCGCGCAATGTTCCCAGTATCGCAGAGCCCCAAAATTTGTCCCTTAAATATGAATTCATATTTTGAATTCAGAAACCTTGTGGAGAAAATTCCAAAGATTCACTGCCCTCTGGGTTAGGAAATTTCTCCTCATCTCAGTCATGCTGAGGTGAACTCGGATTTTGTAACCCCGGTTCCTCACCACAGCCAAAGGAAACATCATTCCTGCCCCTACCCTGTCAATACCCTGTGAGACTGTGTCTGTCTCAGTCAGAACACTTGTTACTTCTCAAATTTTGAAACAGGCCCGGCCAATGCAATCTCTACCTCACTTCCCAAGTCAATCCGGGTCATCACTTCATTTGTTCCATCCCACAGGCTGACTCTGGGAGGGAGACCAGACCTGTGCACAGTGTTCCATGTACGCTCTCACCAGGACCCCATATACCGTCAGAGGAGATCTTTATTCTTCTATTCAAACCTTCCTTCCCATTCAATGCTCTTCATTTAATATCAAACTCAAACAGTGAACAGATACAACACTGCTTCAGCCATGAATTTAAAGGGCAGATGTTGCAACAGTTTGAGCTTCATACCGGGGGCCACGGAGCAAGCAGGGTGTCAGAAAGGGAGGAATGTGGGAGTGTTGTATGTCTGAGTCCAGCTGTGTGTGTTTGTGTATCAGAATCAGGTTTAATATCACTGGATTTTGTGTTGAATTGTTTTGTTTGTGACAGCAGTACATTGAAATACATAGTAATAAAAACTATAAATTACAACCGTTTTGTATAAAATTAAATTAAATAAGTAGTGCAGAAAGAGAGGGAGAATCCTGAGGAAGTGTTCATAGGTTCATTGTCCATTCAGAAATCAGATGGTGGAGGGAAGAAACTGTTCCTGAACCGGTGAGTGTGTCTTCAGGATCCTGTACATCCTCCTTGATGGTAGCAATGAGAAGAGGTCATGTCCTGGGTGATAGGGTCCTTAATGATGGATGTCACCTTTTTGTGGCATCATCTTTTGAATGTGTCCTGGATGCTGTGGAGTCCAGTGCCCATGAAGGAGCTGGCTGAGTTTACAACTTTCTGCAGCATTTTCCGATCCTGTGCAGTGGCCTCTCCACACCAGGCAGTGATGCAACCAGTTAGAATGCTCTCCACAGTACATCTGTAGAAATTTGCAAGTGACAGACCGATTCCCCTCAATCTCCAAATGAAATATAGCCAATGTTGTGCCTTCATTGTAACTGCATCAATATGTTGGGCCCAGGATAGTTCCTCAGAGATGTTGAAAGAAAGGAAATGGAAACTGCTCACCCTTTTCACTTCTGATCCCACGATGAGGACTGGTGTGTGTTCCCTCGACTTCCCCTTCCTGAATCCACAATCAATTCCTTTGTCTTCATGATGCTGAGTGCAAGGTTGTTGCTGTAACACCACTCAACTTGCTGATCTATCTCAGTCCTGTACTCCTCCTCGTCACCAACTGAAATTCCACCAACAATAGTTGTGTCATCGGCAAGTTTATAGATGAGCCTAGCCACACAGATGTGGGTGTAGAGAGAGTAGAGCAGTGAGCTGAGCACGCATCGTTGAGGTGTGCCAGTGTTGATTGTCAGCAAGGAGGAGATGTTATTTCTGATCCACACAGACTGTGGTCTCCTGGTGGGGATCCAGTTGCAGAAGGGGATCCTATGCAGTGGCCAGTCCATACCGATATAACACCTTTCTCACTTTTCACTGCTTAATGATGAGCACATTACACGATGAGCTGCACTAACTAAAATTATGCAGCGTATTAATTAAAAATAAAGGATCTCGTGCTTTCTCGACATAGATGACCTTTAAACTCTTCTTGGGCTTCCAACCGGGTACTGGTTTTAATTTTAGTCAACATGTCAATACCAAACTCTGCATCTTCCAGCCAGGAACAGGTATCAATTTTAACCGATGTTTCCATTACAAACTTTGCCATCTTCATCAGGGATGATGCCTGGGCATGTCTAATCGGGGCGGCTGACAGAAATATATATACCACTGGACTAGACATGCCCAGTCATCATCCCCAATGAAGATGGCAAAGTTTGTAATGGAAACATTGGTTAAAATTGATACCTGTTCCTGGCTGGAAGCAGGAGAAGAATTTATTAGCCTGTTAATTAATTCATCATCATCGATGTAAGTTCCTTTATCTTATTACAGAAGTGATAGATTTTTCAGAAGCACTGGCTTTTTTGCCTTACACTTCTTGCCATCATTCTCAGATCTTTGTTTAGTTTGCTGAGAATTTGTATGTTTGTTTGTACTCTAAGATAAACTGGAATTTTGAAATTAAGGTCACTAGTTATTTTTAAATGCTGGAAGAACTCTAAGCATCAGAAATTAAACAGAGTTTCCACAGGAGAAGCAATCAGACATGATGGGATGGCAGGCAGACTGGAAGGGCCTAATGTTCTAATTTTGCTCTTTTATCTCACGGCCCTTCAGTCTATCAACACGTGCAGCCGCATTTGAGGCTCCACGACGATGGGAGACCATAAGATACAGGAGCAGGATTCGGCCATTCGGCTTGTGACGGGCAGCGCTCGATCAACACACTCATTACACACACAAACATTGTCTTGTCGTTCTGTTGTCATTTGGCTGAATGCATGCACTTCAATGTCTTCCCTGTTATATTTAATAAAGTGTTTTAAACCGGTTTGATACGCTCGGGTTGGCTTTGTGGTCCCTTCCCAAACATACACGGTGGAATGTTCAATGTCTCTCGTGATGGGGATGTGTAAATGTGTATATGTTGTTTGTATACCAGATACAGATAGATAATTATGTTTATTTTGTAACATGATCGTAACTACATTGTGGATTGCATCATGGTGTAGTTTGGGTGCAGTCTTCAATAAACTTTCTGGGCAATTAAAGATGGTGCGTCCTGGTGCCCAATAAATGGAGCTGGACGCTCTTGCAAAAATGTGAGAAGCTATTTCAGACATTTTTTCATTGAAGTGCCGAAGGGGAAGGTGAGGTGGTGACATTCACTCAGGGGGTGAGAGTGTGGAACGGGCTGCCAGCGCAAGTGGTGGATGCGGCTTCGGTTTCCACATTTCAGAGTGATCTGCACAGGTAATGAGGGCTGGGATTTGGGGAGCGACGCATCCGGTCGATGGATCGAGGCAGCACGGTAGGTTGGCGTCTGATAGGTGGGATGAATGGCCTGTATTTGGTTCTATAATTCTATGTTCACGGTCAGTAGCGACTCTTTAACGGTGTGTCCCACATTTCTCTCCCCTCACGCTGCTTTGCCCAGGGTAAAGCGGGTAGGAATCAGTGACCAACGATTCGGTGTGATCCGGCTATTTTTATTTGTTTGTATAAAATTTGTGCTTTTGTCATTTAAATATGGCTCGTGGTTCCTACATCACGATGGGAGGGTGTCTACTGATGATCAGTCCTCCCCCTTGAGTCTCACAGTTAACAACAATCGAGCTCATTAGTCCAGAAGCTTCTGTCCACTGCGTCACATACGGACACGGCCCCGGAAGAACCCTGAGGATCAGAAATCAAACAGAATTTGCACAGAAGTAGAAATCAGTCATGGTGGGATGGCAGGCAGACTCGATGGGCCTAATGTTCCCATTGTGATCTTTCCTATCATGGCCTTTCGCTCTATCAACTTGTGCAGCTGTTTGAGGGAATCTTCCAACGTCTTCACATTCAGAAGTGTTGGAATCTGCCGAGGGAGATGGAGGGTTAATGTAGAACTGGCTCGTCTACGGTGAGGGATGTTTATATTCCAGGAGCCTTTCCCCCGAACGTTTCAAGTTCAAGTTCCAGTTTGCCGTGATTCAGCCTTACACCCGCATACTGGCTAAAACAAAACAATGCCCTGGGTAAATTTCCTACTCTCTCCCTCTCTAAAAACTCCACAACTTTCCTATCAGGAGGAGACCAGAAATGACACAAAACTCTCAGTGTCGTCTAACTAGACTTTTAGAGAGCTCAACATGGCCCTTGAGATTAATGTCCCGACCAATGAAGTTCAACACTCCATACGCATTCTTAAACACCCGACCAGCTTCATTGTAAGGATGTGATGATGTGGGCAGCGGGGAGAATCTCCCTCTAGGTTTGTCAGCCTCCTCGTGGATACACCGTATCCCTTCACTATCCCAACTTTGAGATGGCCCACGTCTTCATTATCCAGGTCCCCCAAGTGTCTTTATTGGGATCTTTCGCCTCGTTAAACCCGTTTAAAAGTTGGGTTACCTGTATGTTGAGCTGGTGGGGCTATTACTGATAGACTGGGAGAGACAACACAGTGTCGCCCTGTCCTGAGGCTTTCTCAAGGAAATCTGCTGTTTGACCCTCAGACGGGCTCCATTTAAAGTTGGGATTCTGTGCCTCCCCCTCCCGGAGTGTTCTGCCCAACCCCCAACAGTCATCGGCATTGTTTTACCAAACCTGTTTGTCTGCCTCGGCTGCAAGTCCTGACTGTTGCTAGGATACCGGCCTGTGTGTTTGCTTAGTCTGCTCGAGGTATGTAACATAGAAACACAGAAAACCTACAGCTCAATACAAGCGCTTCGGCCCACAAAGCTGTTCCGAGTAAGTCCCTACCTTAGAACAACCTAGGCTTACCCATAGCGCTCTGTAAGCTCCATATACCCATCCAGGAGTCTCTTAAAATACCCTATTGTTTCCGCCTCCACCACTGCCGTCGGCAGCCCATTCCAAGCACTCATCACAATCTGCATAAACAAACTTACCCCTGACATCTCTGTACCTACTTCCAAGCAACTTAAAACAATACCCTCTCGTGCTAGCCATTAAAGCCCTGGGGAAAAAGCCTCTGACTATCCCCACGATCAATGACTCTCATTATCTTGTACACCTCTATCTGGTCACCTCTCATCGTCTGTCGCTCCAAGGAGGAAAGGCCGTGTTCACTCAACCCTATTCTCATATGCCAAGCTCCCTTTTCATAAGGCATGCTCCCTTTTTAAGGGAAAACGAGAGAATCTGCAGATGCTGGAAGTCCAAGCAACATACACAAGATGCTGAAGGAACTCATCAGGCCAGGCAGCATCTACGGAAAAGAGCACAGTCGAGGTTTTGGGACTTCATTGGTGGATCAACTCCAGTAACACATTCAGTAACACAAAGAGAAACAAGGAATGACCCAACATTGTCGGAAGTCTATGAAATCACCATGCAAGGATGGCCAGCTCATAGGTAGCCCTATGTTTCTCACGCTATCAGTGAGATGAGATCAACTGTTGGTATGTCAAAGAACGCTGATGAGTTGACCTCGTGTTGTGGTTAAACTGTGCACTCGGGTGTTAGAAAATTTGCACGAAAGACACCTGGATACAGTGAAGATGAAAGTCTCGCCTGGAGTTATGTGTGCTGGCCGGGAATAGGAGATAGATTGAAAACTTGGACAAAAGCTTTTTGGGATGCCACAACGTTCAAAATGCACCCCTACAGGCACCGTTATGCCTGTGGGAATGGCCGTCTTCATTGTGGATAGATGTGCATATTGACTTTGCTGGGCTTTTCATGGATTCCGTGTTTCTGGCTGCTGTGGATGCTCATTCGAAGTGGCAGAAGGTCATACCAGCGAACTCGATCACTCTGCTCTTCCTCTGACAACTACCTTCTCCACAAGTTGCTGATGGTCAACAAATTATATGTGACAATGGACCAGAATAGACGTCAGAAGAATTTAGACTATTCATGCAGGAAAATGGCATCAAATATTTCAAATCAGGTCACCACCACACAGAAACGAATGGGTTAGTTGAAAGTTTTATCCAAACGTTCAAGCATTCAAACAAAACTATGGACAAGGAGAACATTCCTGTAAAGTACAAGGTGAACAGTTTTCTTTTTAGTGCATTGCAACTCAGTCCATGCGACGACAAATCAAACACCTGCAATGATGTTCATGAACAGGAGTCTGAGATCTTGCCTAGAGATCCTGAAACCAGATCTATGGAGGACCAGCAGTTGAGCCAGTTTCCAGCAGATCAGCACGGAATTTCGAGGTTGGAAAAAAAATTCCTAGCAGGTGATTACCGAGAGGACAAGTGGATGTTGGACAGCATACATGTGGATGTCACGTGGACCAGATATTGGATGCTCAGCTGAAGAACAAATCTAGGTCAATTGCATCCAAGATGACGGGCACATTACAGCCACTAGACTTACCTCTCAATGATGATCATGTCACTAACAGCAATTTGACACCGGCAACCGAGAATGTTGGTGATTACAGAAAGACTTAATGAAGTACCAGACTAGGTCCTGTTGGCTGAATAAAATGCTGATGCACAGGTCTAACAGCAAAGCCAGTTCTCTATGACAACAAGTGATACACACTATAATATCATCAGTGAAGTTCCTGAAACTTGGGTGTCGCCACTGCTCCAATCCACGTCTCTACTTCTAGACCTTGCCAGCAGTTTCCCTTCACGTTAGCATTTTTTCTTTAAGCACTCCAGCACAGACCAGGCCATTTAGCCGGTCTAGACCTTGCCGAGCTATTACTCTGCCTGCTCCCACCAATCTGTACTGAACTCTCCCACACATGTCGTCATCCAAAACTCTCGTCAATGTTGAACTTCTGCTGGCAGCTCGTTCCACACACCCACCACACTCTCAGTGAAGATGTTCCCTTAAAATTTTCACCTTTCGCCCTTAACCGATCATCTCCGCATGTAGTTCGCCCAAGCTAACTGGAAAATTTTAGCCGCCCTATCTATACCCTCGTAAACTATACACACCTATCAAATCACCTCTCCTTCGAACTGAAATTAACCCATTCAATTTTTCCCTATAACCAAGAGCTTCTGGTGTCAGTAACATCTTCATAAACATCTGGATTTAATTCTTTCAGGATGTGACAGAGTGCATTGATGAAGTTAGAGCAGTGGATGTGGTGTATATGGATATTAATTAGCAAGGCACTTGATAAGGTTCCTCATGGTAAGCTCATTCAGAGAGTCAGGAGGCACGGGATGTGTGGATACGGAATTGTCTTCTCCATGGAAGGTAGAGGGTGGTTCAGATAGAGGGTATTCTGCCTGGAGGTCAGTGACATGTGGTGTTCTGCAGGGATCTGCGCTGGGATATGTGGATACGGAATTGTCTTCTCCATGGAAGGTCGAGGGTGGTTCAGATAGAGGGTATTCTGCCTGGAGGTTAGTGACATGTGGTGTTCTGCAGGGATCTGCGCTGGGAACATTAACCTTTGTGATTTTTATAACAACGTAATAAAAACAAAATCCTGGAGGAACTCAGCCAATCAGGCAGCATCTATGGAGATGAATAAAGAGTTGACGGATCAGGCTGAGACCCTTCTTGCGCAATGGAAAGGAAGGGAGCAGAAGGGAGAATAATAATGTCGTGAGAGGGGAAGGAGAACAAACGGGAAGGTGATAGGTGAGGGGAATGTTGAGTAGGTGGGGGAAGGGACATGAAGTAAGAAGCTGGGAGTGATAGGGAGAAAAGATAAACGGCTGAAGAAGGAATCTGATAGGACAGTAGTGTGGATCATGGGGGAACGGTATTGGGGAGGGGTACCCGAGGAAGGGATGTAAGGAGAAAAGAGGAGGTGAGAGTGGAGCCAGAATGGAGAATGGGAGAAAGGGGAGGGGGCATAAATACCGGAACCTGGGGCAATCAGCGTTCATGCCGTCAGGTTAGAGGCTCGGCAGCCGGACGATCATTTAGAGCAGAGTTAAGGAGGAATACTTTAGCTGGAGAGTAATGAATCTGTGGAATGCGGTGGAGGCCGAATACGTGGTGTTACTCCTCCAAGCGGGGAGTCGTGTCATAGAGGCAGTGGGGAGGGCATGGAGAGGCATGTTGGAATGAGAAAGGGAAGGGGAATTACAATCGGTGGCCAGCAGGAGATTCTGTCCATAAGACATAGGAGCAGGATTAGGCCATTCAGCCCATCCAGTCTGCTGCACCATTTCAGCTTGGCCGACCCGGATTTCACTCAACCCCATGTTCCTGCTTTCTCGACATATCCTTTGATGTCTTAACCAATCAGGAACCTATCAATTTCTGCTTCAAAAATACCCTCTGACTTGGCCTCCAGCACATTCCACAGATTCACTACTCTCCAGCTAAAGTATTCCTCTTTAACTCTGCTCTAGGTGGTCATCCCTCAGTTTTGTGGCTATGCCCTCCAGTTCTGGATATCCATTTCATAGGAAACATCATTTTCACATACAAATTATCTAGTCGTTTCAACATGCTGTAGGTTACAATGAGATTTCCCCTGCATTATTCTAAATTCCAGTAAGTCAAGGCCAAAAGCTGCCAAACTCTCCTCATATATAAACCCCATCATTCCTGAAATTATGCGTGTGAAACCGGAATCATCTGTCGTTTTCGATAGAGCAAAAATATTGAACAAAGCAGGTCCCCAAAAAGTGTCAGGTTTCGCGACTGACAAACTCACAGGCGAAGTGTCACTTCATTGGGTGGAGTCTGTTAGGATTCTTGAATATTGGTGACTGAGGAGGTGAGTGGGACAGTGTAGCAATTGCTGAGACACAATGGAGATTAAAAGCACAGATTGGAAAAATCTGTGTCCAGTCTGAAGGGGCAATTAACAATTAGGTCCAGGCTGAAGGGAGAATTAGTAAGTGTTTGTAAGGTTACAGTCACAGATGGAATAGACAATTGGTTTTGTCGTTCAGGGGTTGAAATATCACAGACTATGTGGCATGCATTTATGCTGAGAGGGGGTACATTGAAAGAAAATGTGCGGGGCAAGATTTGTTGACATACTGTGATGGATGAATGAAATTCCCTTCCAGGGGTAATACTCCAGGCAAATACGACAGAGGGGATAAAGATGTTCTTAAATAGGCGCATGAATGTGCAGGGAATGGACAAGTGGGGACATTATATTGGCAGATGGCATTAGTTTTGTGGGGCAATAAATGGTAATGACAGACATGTTTCTGGACTGTATTGTTCAGTGTTCGATGTTGATCGGAATGTTGTTTCACCCTTGGGCTGGATGCAGCAAATCCAGCCGATTATATCAGTCCTGTGAAATCTTCATTACCATCCGCACCCTTATAGCAATAAATCAAACCTACAATCCTTTCTTGACAATTCCAGGTAAATTTATTATCAAAGCACGTTTACGTTACCACATACTTCGCGGAGATTCAAAACCTTTCAGCTGTTCAGAAGAAAGAAAACACAGCAGAATTTACTTAAAAACAGGCAGGAAGAGAGAAATACAGAGAAACATTCAATGGTCTGGGAAAATAAAGTTGGCAAATAATAATAAGACGAAGTGTAGGTTGTGGAATCTTTGTGATTTGTTGCTGATTGAAATCATCCACACTGGTGCAGGAGCCTGATGGTTGCAGGATTACAACTGTTTCTGATAACAACTGCCAGAATAAAAGAGTCCAGTATCTCTCTCACCGATGTAGTGGTGAGAAGAGGGCATATCCTGAATGGTCGTCGTCCTTGGTGAAGGATGCTGCTTCCTTGTGCCACTGGTCCATGTGAATGTATACAATGGTGTGGACGAGTTTGTCTGTGATGGACTGGGCTGTATCCACCTCTATCTCTACACTTCCTCTTAACTAGGTTATTTAAGTAACAATTACAGCAGGTCATCCAGGAATATCATAAAGTGGAGCAAATTGATCAATCAGATGTGTAAATGGACTAGGGAGTTGGTTAAAAGTCTGAAAGTCTAAAATTGCAATTGTCACTCCAATCTTCAGGAAGGGAAGGAATCAATAGCTTGAGCTGAGTGTTGATGTTGGAGTCGATTAGTCAGGATGAGGTTTTGGGCTGTTTGGAGACTCATGAGAAAATAGGCCAATGTCTGGACAATCTCTCAGGGAAAATCTTGCCTGACAGATCTGTTGGAATTCGTTCAGGAAATAGCAAGCAAGAACACATGTCGAAAGCTGCCAAATGTTTATCATATGTTAACCCTTTCATATCCACAATCATCCTCGTGAACCCGGAATCAACCAGAAAGGACAAAAGTACCCAACAAAGCAGTGCCCCAATAGCTGTCAGGTCTGGTCACTGCAGAAGAGACCGGATACAGTTGGTGACCCCGACAAACTCACAGGCGAATTGTCATCTCCTCTGGGGGGACTCTTCGGGACCTTGAATATTGGTAGGTAAGGAGGTGAATTGTCATCTCCCCTGTGGGGACTCTTTGGGACCTTGAATATTGGTAGGTAAGGAGGTGAATTGTCATCTCCCCTGGGGGACTCTTTGGGACCTTGAATATTGGTAGGTAAGGAGGTGAATTGGCAGGTGTAACACTTGTTGAGACACGAGGTAGATAACAAGCAGAGATTGGACAAACGTGTTGATTTCCCTGGAGCTGTGGAGGCTGAAGGATAACTTAACAAACTTTTGTAAGATTACAGAGTCACAGATAGAATATTCACAGACTAGGTGGTATGCATGTGTGCCAAGAGTGTTTAAGTTGAAAGGAGGTGTGCGGGGCAATTTTTGTTGACACATTGTGTTGCCCTTCCAGGGCTGATACTCGAGACAAATACAACGAAGAATACTCGAGAACAAATACGAAGAGACTCTTACGTATGTACATGAATGTGAAGAAAATGGACAAGTGGGGGCTTTGAGCTCACCAACTAAGTTTTCCTGACCTATGAAGGGTCAAAGAACAGGAGATACAAGACCAGTGAAAAAGGACTTTCTTCTGCAGGCCGCACGTTCCTCGTAGTCCCGTTTCCAACCTCACATCTGCGATAGTTGGTCTCCTACAGAGTTACACCCGACTGCACACTTGAAGCGTTTGCTTTTATGCTCCTTTCTTACAATTCAATTCTTGTATTCCAGTGTTATTGGCTGTAGGTCATGTAGGCCAGTCCCACACGGCACGTGGTTTTTCAGGGTCCGTAAGAAGATTTCCTTGGGAGATGACAAATCTCAATTGGGGATGTGGAACCCACTCTTCTCTATTTTCACAGACAGGCGATTCCTGAACAGGCACTGAAGAACCGGACTTACATCTGTTACCTGCTCCCCATAAGAGTTTCAAAAGATCAGAATGTTATCGAGGTGCACAAACACGAACTTGCCAAGCATTCCCCTCAGAATGCCATTAATAAATGTCTGAAAGACAACTGGATATTATCAATCAGCATTCATAATGATCTGTCGGGGTATTAAAAGCTGTCTTCCACTCGCCCCCTTAATGAATACGAATTAAGTTAGAGGCATTCCTCAGGTTCAGTTTTACGAGAATAGTTGCCCCTTGCAGTGATTCAAACACTGTGTTAATTATTGACAAGTGGGAGTGATTCACACTGTTATTTTTGTTAAAGCCACTATAATCGATGCAAGGTGTCAGACGCCCATCTTTCTGATCACACAAAGAACTCTGCTCCCGCTAGGGAAGTGCAGGATCTGAAAAACCCTGCGGAAAGAGCCTCTTGAATATACTTGTCCTTGACCAGCATTTCGGGTCCTGAGGGAGAGAAGGAGTCTTCCATGCGCTGGGCAGGTCCCTAAAATAACTTCATGACACAAACATAGCGCCGATGGGGCGGTGTGTGCGTTTGCAATCTGTTTACTGGAAACCCCGAGGAGGTCGGAATACTCCTGGGAAACCTCTTGGGATCGTCGAAAACTTGGGAATGTCAGAGGCAGGAACGGAAACAGGGGTTACAGTCTCGGGATCTCCGTGAGCTTCTGGGAATCGGCCCAAGATAGAGTCATTCCCATGTTTCTGTCCTATGATGATCCCAGGAAGTTTCCCAGGACCATAACGGGGCCATGCTCTGAAAACCACAGAAACCCTCAGCAGAAGCGGACCCCAAGGGAATAGATAAAGTGAAATCTATCAGGAAGCACAGGACCTCTGAGACGTGACAAACATTTCCTGGCTCAAGTGGTCTGCCGTCAAGAGCGCTGGTACTCAGGTGATGGGATAACTCAGAGACTGGTACTCCTACCGGTCGGGTCAACCGCAGATCGTAAAAAAATACCTTTCGGTCTGGAGTCTATAAATGGCCAGGGACCCCAGAGGTTGTGGGATTGGGAGGTATCTTAGGGGCGTCTTTCGACTGTGGGAGGAAACCCACACGGTCTTGGGGAGAAAGTACAAACTCTTTACAGGCAGTGTCCTATATGGCGCCCTGTAATCTATGGCCACCTGTGCTATAAAGCACTGTGCGAACCACCACGCTACCGTGCCGTCTTGTACACAGGAGTACGGTCGGATTTATGTTTCAAAATGAACTTGAGGATTATCGACAATACCCGCTATAAATCGGACGGGCGGGGGGGGGGGGGGTAATGTATTTCCAAGTTGTCTCTTTTTGCACCTGATTCACTCTGTCTAGTTGCACTAACGTCCCAGTGGGATTTTGTACCGCTCGATAAAATCGGCAACCATTCTTCAAAATGGCACAGCAAAATATGAAGCTTATTGGTTCAGTTGTTTTTGTTTGTGAAGAATGAATCTCTGTCGGACCGTTTCCAGTGTTAATGTACGGTTCACTTTCTTACACAGGGCGTCCTCTAACATAATCGATATTAAGATTCCGCCTCACCCACATCCTGTCCAATTGTATTTCTAAACCAGGACCCCTTACATCCTTCGAGCGGACTAAACAAACACACAGGCCGGTATCCTAGCAACAGTAAGGACCTGCAGCCGAGGAAGACAAACAGGTTTGGTAAAACAATGCCGAGGACTGTTGGGGGTTGGGCAGAACACTCCGGGAGGGGGAGGCACAGAATCCTAACTTTAAACGGAGCCCGTCTGAGGGTCAAACAGCAGATTCCCTTGAGAAAGCCTTAGGACAGGGCGAAACAGTGCAGTCTCTCCCAGTCCATAACTAATAACCCCACCACTGACGATTTGAAACTACAAAATGGATTTAACCAGGAAGAAGAATCCAATAAAGACAAGTGGCGGATCTGGACAATAAAGAGGTGTCCAAATCAATGTGGCAGGGTCAAGGAAGGCGGTCTGTCCACTAGGACATCGGCAAACCTAGAATGGTATTTACCCCCTGCACGCATCATCACATTCTTATAAGGAAGCTGGTAGGGGGTTGAAGAAAGCGTATTGTATTTTGGCCTTCATCAGTCGGGGCATTTATCTCCAGAACTACGTTGCAGGTCTCTAAAAGTCTAGGTAGGCAACACTGAGAATTTTCTGTCAGTCCGGGTCTCCTCCTGATAGAACAGGCATGACAGTTTTTCGAGAGGGTGCATATAAAATTATTGTTTAGTTTTAGCTGTATGCTGAATCACAATAGACTGGAACTTGAGCTTGAAACGGTCGGGGAAAGGCTGCTGGAATGTAAACATCCCTCACTGTAGAAGAGCCAGTTCAACATTAACCCTCCTTCTCCAGCGGCAGATTCTTTCACTTCTGAATGTGAAGATATTGGAGGATTCTGTACAAAACAAATCAAAGCATAACGGAATGTATGAAAAACGATGCAGGAAGAGACAGAGACAGACAAAACAATCAATTTGCAGGGAAAATAAAAGATACAAATAAAAATAATAAGACTACATTGAGGTGTAGACTCTATGAGAGTGAGTCTGTCGGTTTGGAATCAGTTGTAGACTCTAAAAGTGAGTCTGTCAGTTGTTGAATCAGTTGTAGACTCTGTGAAAGTGAGTCTGTAGGTTTGGAATCAGTTTTAGACTCTGTGAAAGTGAGTCTGTCGGTTTGGAATCAGTTGTAGACTCTGTGAAAGTGAGTCTGTCGGTTGTGGAATCAGTTGTAGACTCTGTGAAAGTGAGACTGTCAGTTGTGGAAACAGTTTTATTAGACTCTGTGAAAGTTGGTCTGTCGGTTTGGAATCAGTTGTAGACTCTGAAAGTGAGTCTGTCGGTTGTAGAATCAGTTGTAGACTCTGTGAAAGTGAGACTGTCACTTGTGGAAACAGTTTTATTAGACTCTGTGAAAGCTGGTCTGTCGGTTGTTGAATCAGTTTTAGACTGTGAAAGTGAGTCAGTCGGTTGTGGAATCAGTTGTAGACTCTGTGAAAGTGAGTCTGTAGGTTGTGGAATCAGATGTAGACTCTGTGAAAGTGAGTCTGTCGGTTGTAGAATCAGTTGTAGACTCTGTGAAAGTGAATCTGTCGGTTGTAGAATCAGTTGTAGACTCTGTGAAAGTGAGACTGTCGGTTGCGAAATCAGTTGTAGACTCTGAAAGTGAGCCTGTCGGTTGTGCATTCAGTTGCAGACTCTGTGAAAGTGAGTCTGTCGGTTGTGGAATCAGTTGTAGACTCTGTGAAAGTGAGTCTGTCGGTTGTTGAATCAGTTGTAGACTCTGTGAAAGTGAGTCTGTAGGTTTTGCAATCGGTTGTGGACTCTGTGAAAGTGAGTCTGTCGGTTGTAGAATCGGTTGTAGACTCTGTGAAAGTGAGACTGTCAGTTGTGGAAACAGTTTTATTAGACTCTGTGAAAGTTGGTCTGTAGGTTTGGAATCAGTTTTAGACTCTGTGAAAGTGAGTCTGTCGGTTGTGGAATCAGTTGTAGACTCTGAAAGTGAATCTGTCGGTTGTAGAATCAGTTGTAGACTCTGTGAAAGTGAGACTGTCGGTTGCAGAATTAGTTGTAGACTCTGAAAGTGAGTCTGCCGGTTGTGGAATCAGTTGTAGACTCTGTGAAAGTGAGCCGTCGGTTGTGCATTCAGTTGCAGACTCTGTGAAAGTGAGTCTGTCGGTTGTGCATTCAGTTGTAGACTCTGAAAGTGAGTCTGTAGGTTTTGCAATCGGTTGTGGACTCTGTGAAAGTGAGTCTGTAGGTTGTGGACTCAGTTGTAGACTCTGTGAAAGTGAGTCTGTCGGTTGTGGAATCAGTTGTAGACTCTGAAAGTGAGTCTGTCGGTTGTGGAATCGGTTGTAGACTCTGTGAAAGTGAGTCTGTCGGTTGTGGAATCAGTTGTAGACTCTGTGAAAGTGAGTCTGTAGGTTGTGGAATCAGTTGTAGACTCTGTGAAAGTGAGTCTGTAGGTTGTGGAATCAGTTGTAGACTCTGTGAAAGTGAGTCTGTCGGTTGTGGAATCAGTTGTAGACTCTGAAAGTGAGTCTGTCGGTTGTGGAATCGGTTGTAGACTCTGTGAAAGTGAGTCTGTCGGTTGTGCAATCAGTTGTAGACGCTGTGAAAGTGAGTCTGTAGGTTGTGGAATCAGTTGTAGACTCTGTGAAAGTGAGTCTGTCGGTTGTGGAATCAGTTGTAGACTCTGTGAAAGTGAGTCTGTCGGTTGTGGAATCAGTTGTAGACTCTGTAAAAGTGAGTCTGTCAGTTGTGGAATCAGTTGTAGACTCTGTGAAAGTGAGTCTGTTGGTTGTGGAATCAGTTGTAACTCTGTGAAAGTGAGTCTGTCGGTTGTGGAATCAGTTGTAGACTCTGTGAAAGTGAGTCTGTTGGTTGTGGAATCAGTTGTAGACTCTGGGAAAGTGAGTCTGTCGGTTGTGGAATCAGTTGTAGACTCTGTGAAAGTGAGTCTGTCGGTTGTAGACTCTGTGAAAGTGTGACTGTCGGTTGCGGAATCAGTTGTAGACTGTGAAAGTGAGTCTGTCGGTTGTGGAATCAGTTGTAGACTCTGGGAAAGTGAGTCTGTAGGTTATGGGATCAGTTGTAGACTCTGTGAAAGTGAGTCTGTCGGCTGTGGAATCAGTTGTAGACTCTGAAAGTGAGTCTGTCGGTTGTGGAATCAGTTGTAGTCTCTGTGAAAGTGAGTCTATCGGTTGTAGAATCAGTTGTAGACTGTGAAAGTGAGTCTGTAGGTTGTGGATTCTGTTGTAGACTCTGTGAAAGTGAGTCTGTCGGCTGTGGAATCAGTTGTAGACTCTGAAAGTGAGTCTGTCGGTTGTGGAATCAGTTGTAGTCTCTGTGAAAGTGAGTCTATCGGTTGTGGAATCAGTTGTAGACTGTGAAAGTGAGTCTGTAGGCTGCGGAATCAGTTGTAGACTCTGTGAAAGTGAGTCTGCAGGTTGTGGAATCAGTTGTAGACTCTGCGAAAGTGAGTCTGTCGGTTGTGGAACCAGTTGTAGACTCTGTGAAAGTGAGTCTGTCGGTTGTAGAATCAGTTGTAGACTCTGTGAAAGTGAGACTGTCGGTTGTGGAATCAGTTGTAGACTCTGTGAAAGTGAGTCTGTAGGTTGTGCATTCAGTTGTAGACTCTGTGAAAGTGAGTCTGTAGGTTGTGGAATCAGTTGAGATTTATTGCTGATTTAAATTATCCACACTGCTTCAGGAGCTTGACTGCTGTAAGACAACGACTGGTCCTGAACCTAGTGGTGTCAGACCAAAGGGTTTCCAGATGTAGTGGTGAGAAGAGGGCATATCCTGCATGCTGAGCGTCCTTGATGATGGATGGTGCTTTTTTGAGGCAGTGGTCCATCTGAATGTTTTCAATGGTGTGGAGAGGTTTGCCTGTGATGGACTGGCCTCTGTCCATCACATTCTCTTCACCAGGTTCCGGAAGTAAACATGACTGTCGGCTGTCCCTGAATATCAGAACAAATTGATGAATCAGATGTGCAAAGGGATTTGGGAGTTGAACAAATGTCTGAAAGTCTAAATTTGCAAATGTCACTCCACTCTTCAAGAAGCGATTTAGCCAATAGCCTGAGCTCAGTCGTTGGGAAGGTGTTGGAGTCGATTAATAAAGAAAAGGTTTCGGGGTACTTGGAGCCTCATTATAAAATAGGCCAATAGCTGCACAGTTTGAGTAAGGGAAATTCCTGACAGACTTATCTATTGGAATTCGTTGAGCCAATAACAAGCAAGATGGACAAAGTAGCATCTGTGGATGTTGTGTATTTGGGTTCTCAGAAGGGATTTGACAAGGTGAGGCTGCTAAACAAGGTAAGAGTGCAGGGTATTACAGGAACGATACCAGCATGGATAAAGTATTGGCTGACTGGCAGCAGACAGAGAGTGGGAATAGTGGGAGCCCTTCCTGGTTCGCTGCCACATGGGTCTGTGTTGGGGTCGTTTATTTTCATATTGCATCTCAATGATTTGAGTGATGGATTGGTGGCCAAGTTTCCAGACAATAAGAGGGCAGGAAGGGGGGCGTGGGGAGCAGGAAACAATGGAGAGGCTTCAATGGAGGTTCTCAATAAGTATTCAGAAATGAAAGACTTTTATGAAGAGTGTCTGAACACACTGGGCCTGTATTCACTGGAATTTAGAAGAATGAGGGGTGTTAATTGAAACCTACTGAATATTAACAAGGCCTAAAGTCGATGTAGAGTGGACGTTTGTAGTGTTGCAGCCTACGACCAGAGGACACAGCTTCAGAATAGAGGGACATTCCCTTTCAATAGAAATGGGGAGGAATTTATTTATGAAGAGTGTGGTGAATCTATGAAATTTCTCTTCACAGACGGCGGCTGAGGACTCATCACGGTGTATTTAAGGCAAAGGTTGATAGTTTCTTGATTGGTCAATGTGTGAAAATTATGGGGAGAAGGCAGGAGGATGTGGTTGAGAGGACTAATAAATCAGCCATGATGGAACGGCCAAGCAGAAGTGATGGAGCAAATGACCTAATTCTGCTCCTGTGTCTTATAGTTTAGTGCTGTCATTGATTTTGGAAAACAATTATCTAACCGACTTTACTTGAGATACAAGTGCAGGGATCTGGAATTGCAGACACTGTAAGGAATGGTGTTGGTAAAAAACAGCAATTTTGTGAAGTACTGTGGGAATGGGAAAGTTCCCTCAGGCAGACCATAGCACACCAGGAGAACAGTGAAAACTGATCTACCCGAGTATGAAGTTAGTACAGCTTTTACATTCCCATTTAGCAAAATCACCAGTAAAGCTCCATTTTGATAGCAGAAAGAATTCATGAAGTAACAGTCTAGACCCTGATGATTGAATAAAATGTTTATGCACAGGTCTAACAGTACCACAAATTCTCTATGACAACAACTGGTGTAACTATAATGTCATTACTGGAGTTCCTGAAACTTGGGGGTCGTCACTGTTCCAACATAATGTTACCTGCACTTTGACATAACTCTAGTACTATTTATTTGAGCACTACAGCATAAAAGGCCATTCAGCCCATCTAGTCCTTACTGAACTATTATTTCGACTGGTCCCAACGACCTGTACTGGCCCATACCCCTGCTACACATGTCATCATCCAAACCTCTCATCAATGTTAAAATTTATCTTCTGCTGGCAGCATATTCCACACACACCACACTTTCAGTGACGGAGTGCCTTTAAATTATTCACATTCCACACACACCACACTCTCAGTGAAGGAGTGCCTTTAAATTGTTCAGATTCCAAACACACCACACTCTCAGTGAAGAAGTGCCTTTAAATTGTTCACATTTCACCCTTAAACTATCATCTCTAATATTGAATTTTTTGAGGATGTGACAAAGTGTATTGAAGTTAGAGCAGTGGATGGGTGTATTCAGAGAGTCAGGAGGCATGGGATGCAGGGAGACAAGGCTGTGTGGATACAGAATTGGCTTATCTCCCAGAATTGACTTATAGAAGGCAGAGGGTGGGTGCAGAAAGAGGGTATTCTGCCTACAGGTCAGTGACATGTGGTGTTTCACAGGTATCTGGGCTGGACCATTGTTCTTTGCGATATTTATAACAGACAAATGCACACAAAATGCTGAAGGAACTCATCAGATCAGGCACCATCTATGGAGATGAATAATGAGTTGATGGTTCAAGGTCGAGACCCTTCTTGCAGACAGGAAAGGAAGGGGTCAGATGCGAAAATAAGAATGGCGTGGGTATGGAAGGTGCACAAGTGGGCAGGGATTAGGTGAGTTGAAATGTGAGTGGTTGGATGAAGGGAAATGAAGTAAGAAGTTGGGAGGTGATAGGGAGAAGAGATAAACAGATGAGGAAGGAATCTGTTCAGGAGAGAAGGGTGGAATGGATGAATGGGGAGGCGTGGGGGGGGGGCGTACCAGAGGAAGGCGATGGAGATGTGAGGAGAAGACAGGAAGTGACAGGGGAGCTGCAATGGAGAATAGGAGAAGGCAGAGGCGGGGAAAATTTCCCAGAAATTGGGGAAGACAATGTTCATGCTGGAATGTTGGAGTCTTGGCAGCCGGAGTGTGATGTTACACTTCCAACTGGGGTGACCATGGGCAGGCATGTTTTAATGGGAATGGGGAATTGCAGCAGATCAGGCAGCATCTATGGAGATGAATGATAAGTCTACGGTTCAGGTCGAGACCCTTCTTGCGGACTGGAAAGGAAGGAGGCAGAAGGGAGAATGAGAATGGTTTGGGAGGGGAAGGAATACAAGGAGATAGATAATAGGTGAGTGGGTGGAGGAAGGGAAATGAAGTAAGAAGATGGGAGGTGATAGGAAGAAAAGATAAAAATCTGAAGAAGGAATCTGAGAGGAGAGGAGTGCATACAATTGCAGAAACCTAAGGGAGGTATCTGAGGAAGGTGCTAGAGACGTGAGGAGAAGACAGGAGGCGAGAGGAAAGCTGAAATGGAGGAGGAAAGAATTTTCTGTAAGTTGGGGAAATCAATATTGATGCTGTAATGTAGGCAGCCGGAGTATGATGTTGCTCCTCCAACCGGGGAGTAGGCTCATCGTGAAAGAATGGTCGGCCATGGACAGGCATGTTGGAATGGGAATGGGGTGTGGAATTACAATGAGTAGCCAACAGGAGATGCTGTCCATAAGACCGCATGACATAGGAGCAGTAGTAGGCCATTCAGTCCATCGAGTCTGCTCTGCCAGTCCTTCATGGCCGATGCCAAACAACTAAAATACGCCTGCTTGCTTGTCATATCCTTCAAGTCCTGACCAGTGAGGAAATGATCAATTTCCGCTTATAATATAACCATGGACTTGGACCCCACCACATTCCACAGATTCTCTCTGAATAAAAAAATTCTTCCTTCCCTCTGTTCTAAAAGGTCTACCCTCAATTTTGTGCTTCTGCCCTTTAGTTCTGGACACCCCTACCACAGGAAACATCCTCTCTACATCCACCATATTTCAACATTCGGTAGGTTTCAATGAGATACACCGCATTCTTCTGAATTCCAGTGGGCACATGTCCAAAGCTGCCAAACGCTCTTCATACGTTAACCCCTTTATTCCCGTAATCATCCCCTGAACCCGGAATTATCTGTGGTGGTGGAGAGAGCAGAAGTACTCAAAAGAAAGTTCCCCAATAGCTGTCAGGTCTAGTCACTGCAGAGGAGACTGGAAAGAGTCCCTGTCCCCGACAAAATCACAGGTGAAGGGTCACCTCTCCTGGGGGATACTGTTTCTGACCTTGAATATTGATGTGGGAGAAGGTGAATAGGGATATTTAGCACTCGTTGAGACCTGACATTGATTATAAGCAGAGTTTAGCCAAGCGTGTTGCTTTCTGTGGAGATGCGGAGGTTGAACAAAGATTTAACAGATCTTTGTACCATCACAGAGTTATAGAATAGACAATTGGCTTAGTTGTCCCAGGACTGAAATATCACAGACTAGCAGGCATGCATTTACGCTGAGGACAGTTAATCTGAATGGAAATATGCTGGACAAGTTTTTGTTCACATATTTTGGTGGGTGCATGAAATGCCCTTCCAAAGGTGATACTCGAGGCAAGTATGACAGAGGGGATAAAGTGCCTTTTAAATAGGTGTTTGAATGTGTAGGGAATGGACAAGTGGGGACGTTATATTGGCAGATGGCATTAGTTTAGTGGGGCAATAAATGATAAATTAATGACATATTTCTGGACTGTTTTTTAAAGTGTTCAATGTTCATTGGAATGTTGTTCCACTCTTGGACTGGATACAGCAAATACGGCTGATTATTATCAGTTCTTGTGAAATCTTCACCACCATCCACACCCTCATAGCAATAAATCAAAACTACAATCCTTTCTTGACACTTCCACAGAAATTTATTATCAAAACCCGCATATGTTACCACATACTTCATGGGGAGATTCCACTACTTGTAGCTGCTGAGAAGAAAAAAAAAACACATAACAGAATTTAATAAACACACGGAGAGTCAAAGATGGAGAAACAACCAACGTACTGGGAAAATAAATTTACAAATAAATATATATGATGATCACATTAAGTTGTAAACTCCTTGAATGTGAGTCTGTAGGATGTGGAACGAGTTGAGATCTGTTGGTGATTTAAGTTAGCCACAATGGTTTAGGGGCCTGATGGTTGTAGGGGAACAACTGGTCCTGAACCTGGTGGCATCAGACCATAAGGGTCCAGTATCCCTCTCCCAGATTTAGTGGCAAGAAGGGAGCATATCCTGAAGAGTGGGCATCCTTGGTGAGAGATGCTGCTTACTTTTGTCAGTGTTCCATGGGAATGTATACAATGGTGTGGACGGGTTTGTCTGTGATGGACTGAGCTGTATCCAGCCCTTTCTCTACACTTTTCCTTCATTAGATTGCTTAAGTAAACATGACAGGAGGTCATCCAGGAATACAACACCATAACGTGAATCACAATTGAGGAATTAGATGTGCAAAAGGGAGTTGACGGTTAAAAATCTGAAAGTCTAAAATTGCAAATGTCACTCCAATCTTCAAGAAGGGAAGGGGTCACCAACTGGACTCAGTAGTTGGGAAGATGCCGGACTCCATTAGTGAGGATGAGGTTTCGGGGTGCTTGCAGGCACATGAGAAAATAGGCTAAAGACTGCACAGTTTCCTTAAGAGAAAATCTTGCCTGACAAAGCTTTCAAATTCATCGAGGAATTAAAAAGCAACATGAACGAAGTAGTTTCATTAGATGTTGTTTACTTGGAGTTTCAGAAGGCCTCTTCACAAGGTGAGGCTGCTAAACAGGATAAGACCGCCAGGTGTCACCACCATGGATAAACCATAGGCTGATAGGCTGAATGCTGCAAGCCAGGCAGCAAGAAGTACAGTCGACTGTACTTCTTCCTATAGATGCTGCCTGGCCTGCTGTGTTCCACCAGCATTTTGTGTGTGTTGCTTGGATTTCCAGCCTCTGCAGATTTCCTCATGCTTGAATGATGGGACTGTTTCTTTTTAACTTAACATGTCAATGACTTCAACAACGGGTATAATGCCTTGATGTCAAGATTGTGGACAACACGAACTAGGTGCAGGGGCCAGTAGTGTTGAGGAATCAGGGCAGTTAGAGATGGCATTAGATAGATTAGTTTAAGGGGTAAAGCAATTGTAGATGGAATTCAATGTCCGAAAGTGTATGATCATGCATTTTGGTAGAAGGAATAATAGTGCAGACTATCTTTTTCATCAGTGACAATATTCTGAAATCCAAGGTGCGAGAGGACCGCTGTGTGCTTGTGCCAGATTATCTAAAGTTTAACTTGCAGTTTGAATCAGTGGTGAAGAAGGACAATGCATTGCTTGCATTCATTTCGAGAGGATTAGAAGACAAAAGTCAGGATGTAATGCTGAGGATTTATAAGGCACTGCTAAGGCCTCACTTGGAGTATTATAAGTAGATTTGGGACCATGAAATAGGAAAGGATATGCTGACATTGGGGAGGGTCCTATTGAAGTTCACATCTGATTTGGGAATGAAAGACTCATATGAAGAGCCTTTGAACATACTGGGCATATTTCCACTGTAATTTAGAAGAATGCAGGGGTGCTAATTGAAACCGACTGAACATTAAAATGCCTAAAGTGGATGTAGAGAGGACGCTTGTAGTGTGCCTCAGAATAGAGGGGCATTCCTTATGAATGGAAATTAGGAATTTCTTTAGCCAGAGAGTAGTGAATCTATGGAATTCGTTCCCACAGTGGGCTCAGTGGCCTCGTTAATGGGTATATTTAAGGTAACCGTGTGAAGAAGGATTGGAGAGGAGAGTGGACCATGGGAGAATGGGAAGAAGAAGGGGAAATAGAGGAGGGTGATGGAGATGTGAGGACAGGACAGGAAGTCTCCTAAATGGTGATTATTATATTTGATTTATGTACATGTACGGTTGTGTCGGCCCTTCAGTCGCTTCGGGCTGCAACACCAACAGGTATGCAACAGGTATATTTTTGGATTATGAAAGGAAAGCAGAGTGTCCGGTGAAAACATGCGCAGTCACGGGGAATCAGTGGATATTGTGTACACATTTATGGAAGGCATTTGACAAGGTGCCGCATATGAATCTGCCAGGCAATACAAGAATACAGGAAAGATACAAGCATGGATAGAGCATTGGCTGATCAGCAAGAGGCGAAGAATGGGTATAAAAGGAGCCTTTGCTGATTGACTGTCAGTGACTAATGGTGTTTCCCAGGGATCTGTGTTGGAACTGATCTTTTTTTTATGTTATGTGCATTTGGATGATGGAATTGATGGTTTTGTGGCCAAATTTGCAGATGATATGAAGATGGAGGGAAGGGCAGGCAGTGCTGAGGAAGTGGCTGTTTCAAGATTCAGCCCCTGTAATAATGATCAGGGAGGCACAGAGAGAATCTGTAATTACCGTCAGTACCTTTATTGGCTCAATGGAAGAACTCGAGAACTTACACAACTGAATAGCTTTGAGCTCACCAACTAACTTTTCGTGACCTTCTATAAAGTGTCAAAGTACTAAATATAATACCATTTTAAAATGGGTTTCTGCCGTTGGCCAGCATTTTCCTCATCGTCCCGTTTCCAAACTCCACGTGTCCATCGGGCACCTCACATCTGCGATAGTTAGTCATAAATATTCATAATGACCTGTCGGGGCATTAAAAACTGTCTTCCACTCATCCTTTTTGAATACGAATTAAGTTGGAAGGGTTCCTCAGGTTCAGTTTTGTGACAATAGTTGGAATAATCTTGGGAAATTTCCTGGGATCATAACAGGTCAAAAACTTGGGAATGTCAGAGGCAGACTTGGAAACAGGGATTACAGTGTCGGGAATGCTGTAACCTTCTGGGAGTCAACCCAGGATACTGCTATTGGACCATAACAGGGCCATGCTGTGTAGACCATGTTTACCATCAGATGAGGGGAGTAGATCATGTAGAATCTATCAGTATCCTCAGGGTCCATCAAACATGACACACGTTTCCTGCCTCAAGTGGTCTCTTGTCAAGAGCAGAGGCTCTCAAAGGATAGCCAAACAGACAGACAGACAGACAGACAGACATACTTTATTGATCCCGAGGGAAATTGGGTTTCGTTACAGTCGCATCAACCAAGAATAGTGTCAAAATATAGCAATATAAAAAAAACATAAATAATTAATTAATAATAAATAAATTATGCCAAGTGGAAAAAGTCCAGGACCAGCCTATTGGCTTAGGGCATATATGTCAAACTCAAGGCCCGCAGGCCAAATCCGGCCCACGGTGGAATTATCTTTGGCCCGCGAGATAATATCTAATTACTATTAAAGCTGGCCCCAGTAATCAAAGCGCCTATGGCGTATGATATGTCTAATGCTGAGTTAGGTGCCAGGTTTTCAGGGTTTTTAGTGTTTATTCGGCAGTCTTCTTCATAAGAAACGGAATTTGCAAAGTGAAACACTTTGTACTTATAGCAGAGACTGAGACACATGAGAGCAGGCTGAAAAAATGGAGGCAACGAAAGCTGCGTTCGCATGCGTCCGACTGATCCGGCCCGCATGAAGCTGCATTTTGCTCAATCCGGCCCAAAATGAGTTTGACACCCCTGGCTTAGGGTGTCTGACACTCCAAGCGAGGAGTTGTAAAGTTTGATGGTCACAGGCAGGAATGACTTCCTATGACACTTAGTGTTGCATCTCGGTGGAATGAGTCTCTGGTTGAATGTACTCCTGTGCCTAACCAGTGAGTGGGTGGGAGACATTGTCCAAGGTGGCATGCAACTTGGACAGCATCTTCTTTTCAGGCACCACTGTCAGAGAGTCCAGATCCACCCCCACAACATCACTGGCCTTACAAATGAGTTTGCTGATTCTGTTGGTGTCTGCTACCCTCAGCCTGCTGCCCCAGCACACAACAGCAAATATGATAGCACTGGCCATCACAGACTTGTAGAACATCCTCAGCATCGTCCGGCAGATGTTAAAGGACCTCAGTCTCCTCAGGAAGTACAGACGGCTCTGACGGCTCAAACTTGAAGATTGGCTACTGGTCAGGTCACCCGCAGATCAAAAAACCCCCTCCGGAGACGAAGTCTGTAAATGGCCGAAAGTGCCAGTTCCTTAGTTCCCAAAGCCAGGTACCCCAAAGACTGGGATTAGGAGGTATCTTCGAGACTGTCACTGAACTCTCTTTACCAACCAGTACACCTTTGGACTGTGGGAGGAGACCAGAGTAACCGGAGGAACCCACACGGACACAGGGAGAATGTACAAACCCATTAAATGCAGCGTCCTGTCTGAAACCCTGTACTGTATGGACCCGGTACTGTAAAGCATTGTCACCACTACGCTACCGTGCGGTCTCGTAAACCGGAGTATGGTCGAATGACAATTATACTTCAAAATGAACTTGAGGATCATCGACTGTAGCCGCCATCACTCGGAAGAGGGTGTGCTTCCACTGTGTATCTTTCTGCCCCTGAATCACTCCGTCTACTCACACTCACGTCCCAGTGGGGTTTTTTTTACCGCTCAGTAAAATCGGAAAACATTCTTCTAAAAGACACAAAGAATCTGGAGCAAATTGTTTTAGTTGTTTTTGTATGTAAAGAATGAATCTCTGTTGGAGCGTGTTTAATGCACTGCTCATTTTCTGACACAGGGGGTCCTGAAACAAAATCAATATTAAGATTCCACCTCACCAACACCCGATCCAATTGTATTTCTAAACCCGAACTCCTTGCATACCTCGAGCGGAATAAACAAACACACAGGCCGGTATCCCAGCAACAGTAAGGACTTGCAGCCGAAGCAGACAAATAGGCTTTGTAAAACAATGCCGAGGACTGTTGGGGGTTGGGCAGAACACTCGGGCAGAATCTCATGTTTACACGGAGCCCACCTGAGGGCGAAAAGCAGATTTCCTTGACAGTGTGTAACTGTGGGGGCTCTCCCAGTCCACAATAACCCCATACTGAGCATACACGTAACTTTAAACGTTAAAATCGGTTTAACGAGGTGGAAGATCCAAATAATGCCTGGATAATGAGGACGTGAGCCAAGTCGAAGTGGCAGGGTGAAGGGATACGGTAAATCCACCAGGAGGTCACTAACAAGGGGGATATTTTCCCAGTGCAGCATCATCACATCCTTACCATGCAGTGTGTTTAAAAATGCGTATGGTGTGTTGGCCATCAGCCATTTATCTCAAGAACCATGGTGGAGCTCTCTAAAAGTCTAGTTAGTCAACACTGAGAATTTTGTGTTGGTTCTCGTCTCCTCCTGATAAGAAAGACGTTGATGTCTTTCGAGAGGCATAGGAATTTTACCAGGGCATGTTTAGTTTTCGCTGTATGCTGGTGTACAGCTGAATCACGATAAGCTGGAACTTGAACCTGAAGCGGTCGGGGAAAGGCTGCTGGAATGTAAACATCCCTCACCGTAGACCAGCCAGTTCTACATTAACCCTCCTTCTCCCGCGGCAGATTCCTACACTTCTGAATGTGAAGACATTTGAGGATTCTGTACAAAACCGGGCCCCAATGGTTACGCTGTGGATAAAATCTTCTGAAATGATGAGCTGGATTGTTGTTACCTGTGAGACTGGCCACACTCAGGGTGGAAGGCCGGTCATCAGCAGACATCCTACCATCGTGATGCAGGAGCCACACAAAATGTTTAAATGATAAAAACACAAAGTGAAAAGCAAATTAAAATATATCTGAATGGCTGCTGCATGTCAGTTAATGGTTCATATCCGCTTTACCTTGGGAAAATCACCGTGAGAGGGCAGAAATGCGGGATCCACTGTCAGAGGGCCGCTGCTGACCGTGGTGAACATAGAATCATAGAACCGAAACAGACCATTCGGCCCATCTAACTGGTGCCGAACATCGACCTGGTACGTAATTCTCCAAACCCCTCTTATCCATGTACCTATCCAAATTAATCTTAAATGTTGAAATCAAATCCGTTTCCACCACTTACGCTGGCAGCTCGTTCCACACTCTCACTACCTGAGTGAAGTTTCCCCACCTCACCTTCCCATTAAGCATTTTGACAAAAAATGGCTGAAATTACTTCTCACTTTTATGCAAGAAAGCTTTTTATAAACAGAATTATCTGTCTGTATCCAGTATACAAACGACATGTACGCATTTACCCATCTTCATCACCAAAGACATTAAATATTCCACCGTGTGTGTTGGGAAACGCACCACAAAGCCAGCCCGAGCGTATCCCCTCTGTTTAAAACCCTTTTATGGACACATTGAATTAAGTACATTCAGCCGTCCAGTGCCCAGGCTTCCAGGGGTGGACACAATGGCTCACGAGGAATTCCTGTTTGGGAAGCTAAGTTTTCATCCGAAAGATTTCCCTCAGCCCCGGAGTCCACTACTGCTAACAGAGACAGGGACTGTTGGTTGAAACACAAAAAAGCTTGAAGCTGCATCCGGGGTCGGGGGATGGAAGGAAATGTTGTCTGTCTCTCCAGGGTCCGACTTTCTCCTGCTGAGACTCCCCGTTTGGCCGAAAGGGACAGGTAGTACGGAAGAGGCCGGACAGGCTGCAATATCGACACTCACCCGCTCTCAATCTCCGGGGTGGTTCTGTGGAAGAAAGACGGTTCCACCCAGCTGCACGGGTTCCTCTCCCGGGGCGGTGGAAATGGCAGGGCTGGGAGCTGCCCTAAGAGCAGGAGGATGAGGTAAGCTTTTTCAGGCGGGAGGTGGTAATGAGTGCCGAGAAGTGGCCAACGGTGGTGGACGACTGTTCTTTCTCTATGGCGTCTCGGAGATGATTGTCCAACCTGGTGGCTAGGGAAAGCAGAGAATCCAGGCTGTCAGTGTCGTCTCTCGCCGCCAACTCGTCTTTCAACAGGTCGCTGATGCCATTCCGAAAAAAAAGACCCTGGAGTGGCTCATCATTCCACCCCGAGTCGGCCGCTAACGTCCGGAACTCCACGGAATATTCGGCAGCATTGCGGGAGCCCTGGCGGAGAGTGAGTAGACGCTTGGTGGCATCTTTACCACGGACGGGGTGGTCAAAGATCTTTCTCATTTCCGCGATAAAGGTGGCGAAAGAAGAGCAGAGATGCGGATGGTTATCCCAAACAGCTGTGGGCCACGCTAAAGCACTTTCCCGCGACAACCCCATGATATAAGCAAACTTTGACTTACCCGTGGACAACGTGGACGACTTCTGTTCAAGCACCAAGGAGCACTGAAGAAGGAAACCCCGGCACTTCCCCAAATCTCCAGCGTGGTGCTCCGGTTGAGGTACATGAGGCTCTCTTGGCGGGGGTGTTGCTGACTTGTAGGGGGTTGCCGCTACAGACTGTCTGGGCTGTCACCGATCTGCGTGACGTGAGCAGGCAGGGAACTCCAGGAGGAGTTGGTCGTGCTGTCCCGGTAGGGAAGCCTTGCTGGCAAGGGTTTTGTTGAAGGGTATTTGTGTCCGCTGGATCGATAGTGTTGCAAGGAATGAGGCGAACCCAATCGCAAGACACAGGCCCGGAGATTAAGTTAGGATGCAGACGAGGGCGTGAGCCTTGAACGGGAAACAGGAGGGAGTGCAGAGAAGCAGGAAGAACTGATCGTGACATGGAGCGTAGAAAAAGGAAGCAGGAGACAAAACTTTCTAGCACGGAGACACGGAGTTACACAGGTAAATCTCAGTACTGAAGCAGAACTTAGGAAACTTATCTTGACACAGAGAGACTGAACTTCACAGTTAAATCTCGGTACTGGAGCAAAACTTAAAACACACAATCATAAGCGGCCGGGAAGTGTTAATTACCACAGAGTCAAAACTAACGATCTGGCAACTGGTGATTGCAAAGCCGGGGGTTCTTATGCTATAGTCTTGATGAAAACCAGGTGTGACGCCATTAAAGGAAATTAGGAGAAAATGGGGAATTAACGGTCGGAACAGGGACACAATCAAAGAGAACTAGGAGGCAATGGCGAATTAGCGGTCGACCGTAACAGGAGGCAGATGCTATAGAGGCTATTAGATACCACATGAGGGTGAGGAGAATGGAGGGATGTGGACCTTGTGCAGGTAGAAGGGATTACGTAGTTCAGTAAGGCATGAATTGACTAGCTCATGTGCAAGTACAGCAGGTAAACTTGATAAAGATTTCCAGTCAGAGAACAGGCAGAGACGTCAGTGGATATATGTTGTCATCACAGTTCTCTCAGTAAAGATACTTTATTGCTGAATAAAATGATGTTTGTGATGTTTATAACGGATGTGGTGAATTGTACTGCTCAGCCATCTCGTCCTACTGAGGAAATTAAAATTATCGTGAAAGCTGCAGAAGGGTATCTTGGTGTAACCGTTGTTCTGTGGGAAGCTGTAAATGAACCTCTGATGGGTGGGGTATCTGTATCACAGTCTACTTGTGAAGGTACACAATGGGATTAAATATAATGCTGCGGAATGCGAGAAAACTGATTTCTCATGGTCAAAACTTTACGAAGTTTATTTCTGATCTGTCAGATTCCCCCGATGTTATATAGATTCAGGAAACCTGCTTATTTTCTCATTTAAATCTGTTTTTTTCTTCTGTGGAGGGTTATATTGTTATTAGGTGTGACAGGTTAGTTGGTAGAGGCGTGGTGTTTCCAGTTTTAGAAGGAAAGGAACAGTGTATAGAGTTGTGAATGTGAGTGAAGTATATGTAGTTCTCGCTCACTAAGGGTTGTATGGTGTGGGGATTTTAATGCACATAGTTCATTGTGGGGTTGTTTGCCTAATGATGGTCATGGTTTGATTGTGGAAGAGTTTTTCAGCTTGTGTGTCTGAATGGGCACAAGGTTTAATGCTCATAGTAATTCTGGAACAGCTACAAAATGTTGAGGAAGATGTGTGTTATTGAGGTGAAAAGGGGTATGTCGTGTTATTCAGCAAACTGCATTGGAAGTGATTCTCATTGCAAACGGAATTAATAGGAGAAAGGTTGTGCTATGGTGGGGATTGAGGAGCGTGCAGAGGCGATTAGGTAGAGAAATAAAGCGTTTAGGACAGTTAAGAACTATCAGTCTTCGTGTGACCTTATTATGTATAAAAGGGCACAGACTGTTCTGAGGGGAGTGGTGAAAATTGTGAAAAGAGTTTTTCTGGAGGTCATATTGTGATAATATTGGAAGGGATTGGCAGGTCAGACCTCTCCAGGAAAGGATGACATGTAATTGTATGATCAGATATATGACTGACATCTCTCTTGACATAATATTAAAATTTCTGAATTCTATTTGGAAAACTGTTGTAGTAGTGCCTCTTCTAAAGCCTAGGAACTCCCGCTTGATCCTCCTGGTTATGTGCCTATATCGTTAAGGTCTCATTTATGTAAACTGAAGGAACGTCTGGTAATCGAGTATTTGAATAATATTTTCGATAAAAGAGGTGATTTCACGTTTTATCAGAGGGAATTTCGGAAGTGTAGAATGACATTGGATTCTGTTTTATGGTTGGAAGATGATATTAGGTAATACACAATTGAATATACATTTTGTTTTTTAAAAATGAAAAGGCATATGGTATTTATGGAAGAACTGACTTTTGATGTAATGACGATTGGGGATGGGAATTGTATATTTTTTTCTGAGTTTTATAACTCAGACGTCTTGTGTCAGGTTTGGGTGGGCAAGATATATTTGGGCTTCTATCAGATTGAGATTGGACTCTCACAAAGCAGTATCAATTTTACTGTATCTAGGATGCAATTAGCAATTAATAAGATTGAACATCAGCAAATAGATGGGATTTAAGTTTCCAGTCTCTAAAAGACAAGTTATGTAATTTACAGACATGATTAGTAAACCTGCACTTGAATTGAAATTATATGATCAAACTCTTGAGGACGTGTCAGTGCTAAGATTTCTAGGCTTGTGCATGGATAATAAACTGCCACGGAAGCACCATATCAGTAAAATAATTAATAAATATAAAGGGGCAATAAATATTCTCAGGTGTCTATGTGTGGATTTTGGGGTGCTACAGGATTTTTTTTATCGTTGACCAGTTATATTTGTTTATTAAGATCTGTTCTTGATTATGGTTGTGTGGCTTATAGATCAGCGTTATCTTCAACATTAATCTGTTTGGATGCGATGCAAGCGCAGGCTTTAAGGTTGCAGTAAGGTCGTCCTATGTTTCGAATTTACTAGTTGAAATGGGACAAGTACAATTGCGGAGAATGCAGTTTATGTTGACATATTGGATTCATTTGGGGGACAAAGAAATGATCATCGTTTGTAAGTTTTGTTGGAGGAATATTGGGAACGTCACAATAAGAGTGCTTTTAGGTTTAGGTTTAGGTAGCTGGGATCTTATCACGCTGTGAAGATGGGAATGTTGGATTACGCAATATGCCCCACTATCACATCCTCTGAAACATACCCTTGTTCTGTCTGTGACGAGTAGACTTTAGGTATCACATTCTAATAAATTCCAAGAATTCCGTTATGCCTGAAAGTCTCTTGGTTCATTAGTATATTTACGAAAATTATCATGATGGGTTAGCCAGTGTTGCAGAGGAATTAAAAGATAACAACTGGGATGCTGGTGTGGCTGTTTTTGTGCCTGAATTACAGGTAACGATAACTAAACAACTGACCAGCCATTTATCAGTACATTCAGCAGAGTTACTTATCATTATTTTCGGCATACAGTGGGTGGAAGATTTTTGTTGATTTAAAGTTTTAATTTGTTCAGATTATTTTTCGGTTTGCGTGAGTCTCAAAACAGGTCATTCTAGCAGTTGGTCAGATTTACTGTAAGAAACTCATCAAATTATTCAGATTCCAGGTAATATTTTATAATCGTCGTCTTAGGGGACCCTGTAGACAGAGCAGATCAGTGAAGTAGGTGACTGTTTAGTTACAAAACCTGTTCAAAGTTTATCTGCAGATAAAGTCATTCCACTTAGCAAATCAGAAGCTAAGGGATTGTAATGTTGACAATCAGGCTCTTATGGTAAGACAGGTGCGATAATGGGCACATGGGGAGACACGTTTATAGAATACTTGGGAGAAGGGGGGTAAAACAAAAACGGAAGGAATAATATTGACACGACTTAGAATTGGCCATTCTGTGCTAAATTATTCCTCATGCTGTGTTGGAAAACATAATTCTGGGTCGTGTAGTTTTTTGTCGTTATGAAACAGTTCAACACAGACTATATCAGGGTGAAGCACATCAGGTAGAAATAAATCAAATACAGGCTTCATTGCAGTCTTTGGGGGTTGATTGCTTTCATTTAAAAAAACGTTCTCAATTTATACGAGTGTATGACTTGAATTTAATTCACGGACTTGTGTTTCATTACATACAATCTATCCGGCTTTTGGGGTAATATAGCTTTCATTAGAAAAAGAAGAAGCCGTCAGGGAATACGCATTTAATTTGGAGTGCCCACAGCCATTGGTCCAAACACCACAGAATTTCTGCACGTTATCCAGTCGTTCAAGGGGAAGGCTTAGACTGGTGAGGTTGACATTGGATTAGAAAACCAGCATCAGAGTAGACGCTGTCGTCTTGTGGGAATATCGGAGTCAGAGGTGGGTTGGATGGGAACGGGAGTAGATGGACAAACGCACAGACCAACGTGCGGCATTTTGTGGAAGATCTTTAACTGTCATCTGGCGAGCACAATGAGGTGTTGAGTCTCCAGAACGGTGCTTTGCATCCCTCCCCCCCCCCCCCCCCCACACACACACACACTCCGGACTGCCTTGTCGATGGGACAATCGGCCTGGGAATAACACCTGGGTGATCAGGGGGTGAATGTGAGGAGCTGGAACCCTCACTGCAACCGCCTTTGGCTTGTGCTCAGGTCGCGGCTTTATTGATGAACTGAAACACCGAGGTGACCGGATATTTCACCGCGCTGATCACCTGCTCCCTGAATTTCGACTGAGTCACCGCGTAAATAAATGTGTTCGTGCAGCAGCTGAAATTCCTTAGCAATTTCCCGACCTGTTGGAAGATCCGTTCAGAATCATTGAAATTAAACCCTTTCCCTCTGATCTGATAATATACGACATTTAAAGCGATCGGCATCCACAGGAGGATGAAACTGCCGGAGAGGGTGAACAGTAAAACCACAGACCTCCTCCTGCTCTCCATCTCCGGGTCACTGCGGTTCTCCCCCTTGCTCTGACCCTTCAGCCCCTTACGGATGCGACTGGCCACTAAAATGTGTCTGACTGTCAGAGCGTTGAGCAGCAGGATCCCAGCGAAAGGGACGAACGGAGTTAAAACCGTATCAAGCCAGTCATAAACTATCCACCCGGGGTCAGTGAAATAATTGTCCATGATCACACAGAACCACGGTACATTGTCGATGATCACTGCCGGTTTGTTAATGAAATATCGGATAAAGTTTTTCAGACAAAACAGTAAACCAGTTATTGTTAGAACCACAGCCGATGTTTTCCCGGTGCAATATTTTGTTTTCAGCTTCGGGCAGCAAATGGCGACAAACCGATCAAAGGTGAAAGTGACGGTGAACCAGACAGAACAGCGTGTGGCTGCGAACGTCATTGAATAGATAACCGTGCACACCGGGGTGATGCTCAGAAAACTCCACGGGAAATAATACCTATTGATCCGAAGCAACATGACCTCAGTGACAACGGTCAGTAGATCCGCCGCTGCCATGGCCACCAGGTAGCGGGTGGTACAGGTAGAGAGGCCGCACTTTCCCCGGGACAGGATCACAATCGCCACTACATTCACTGGAGAGAATGAGAGAGGGAGAGAGGGAGGGAGAGAGAGAGTGAGATAGAGAGAGTACAAGAGAGTGGGAGAAAGATAGAAGGAAAAAAATACACTGGGCATTACTGAACACATTCTCCAAGAATTAACACGGGATCGGGTTTCAGGAGTGCTGGAATCTGTGAACGGCTACTAATCTAACGTCAGGCACGGGTCACACTGTCTCTGACCTGCCTTCTTCAGTGTGGAGATAAGGCAATGTGTGAGCAATCTTCGGGAATAGAAACGAGCTGCCTGAACAACAACGATCGGTGCTGATCTCGATTCCACTCGCTGACGGAGCCGATTTCACTGATTTAACCGTGACTGACCAGACCTCTGGAAACTCGGCGTCGGTTGGGGTCGAGACGGGATACAGAGGGGAGCAACACACACAAAACACTGGAGGAACTCAGAATCCGCGGAATTGTACAAAACTCGCGATTTGGGCCGAGACCCTTCTTCAGAACGAAGAGGTGTCCCAATTTGCGACGGGTTTCAGGGCGAAAGTAGGAACAACACAGAAGCCTGAGGCTGAGCGGCTCCGTTGATGGATTAATTCTACAGAGCAGTTCACTTCGATAACACACGGCAGGAGATCCGTGGACACTGGCTCAGGTGATCAGACACAATTGGTGATCAACAGGCAAAGGAATTCGACTGTGACTGACCCCACGGGGAGACTTGAAACATAGACCAAGGGTCCACTCTGATAAATAACTCACATCTAGTGACCTTTACAATGTAAACCCTTGCCAGTCACATCTTCCCGGAGAGCTGCCTGTCCCCGGCACTGGGACAAATCTGGACAAGGTGTCATTCAAGGCAAGAAAAACGTCTGCGTCGATCCCATAAGTTAGAGGACAGACAGAGGTTTAGTTCTGTTTGTCATTAAATACAAAAAATCGGAATGTTAAATTGACAGGTTCGATATCTCAGAAGGACATTTGTACAAAGATCATCAATTTGAAAGCTTGTCAAATGAACATAAACACGTTCACAGCGGTTAACACACAGAAATGGCAAAATGAATTGCTCTGCTCACTCACCAGGAACTCCAATGACGGCAATGAACACGTACAATATTTTCTCCACACTCTCGTACTTATCCCACATTGCAGACATTTTAACTGTCCATTTCCATTGTGCTACAGGCGATCTCTCGGAATGAAATGTTGAGGCAGTACATGCCTGGGGATTTTAATACCATTTAGCGACTCCACAGGGACATATTTCAACAGATTTAAAAAGTAAAGGTTTCTACACTATTTACAAACCGATTACGTCAGACAGGTACAATCCCCGCGGTGACAGATTGCGGTTAAATTAATGAATTTATAACTTGATCATTTGCGGGAGTTATTTTGTTTCAACAAAGGTGACTGCACCTTCCGCGTTGTCTGATCATTTAAACGTGCTTCATTATGTGAATATGTACTTCAAAGGAACCATTGGTCAGACACAGACTATTGAAGGAAATTATGTCGTTGTAGTTTGTGAAATTGTATTGAATCGCCTACTGTTACCATTCTCCTCCAGAGTATAAACTCTTAATGTAGTTTGTGTTTTGCGGACTCTACCGAGGGTGTTCCCAAGAAAGTGTCTGTGGTGATGAATAAACACTTACATATCCACAATACCCACCCCAAACGTCCTCAGTGACTTTGTCACAGTCAGAACATTTAGGAGCTCGTCCTGGACCCACCCCCAATGCTAACACATGACTATCAAACTCAGCAGTCTTGTGTGGGGGCGTACGTTTTAATCATATCACCCTGGATGTGTCAAAGAACACGACTGAGAGCGGGAGAGGTAATCTGTGTCTGTAGGTTGTACGCTAGAGCACAGCAACCTACCGAGAGGGGGTATTTGGGAGAAGGCGAGAGGCAGGCGAAGCGCTGGTCAGAAAGAGACAATAAAGGATATACCTGCCTTCTCCACACTTCTCGCCGCCGCCTGTTCTGTTGCACACAAAAAGGGAACAAACTGGCCTCTCCAGGAAAACACAAGGTTTTATCTTCTGAGAGGTATTTGAGGCTTTCCAAACAATGAAGAATCAGACAACAACAGATAATTCAGTGTGCGTATCAGCTCGTCATCACAGTGTGGTGTGGGGAAGGCGGGGAAGGCGAGCCACAGAAAAGGGAGCATTAGGGAGAAGGTGAGAGGCAGGCGAAGCGTTGGGTAAAAAGGGAGAAAGAGACAATAAGGGGAAGAAGAAGGGCAGTGAGTGGCTAGGGTAGGGAAGAATGCGTGGCGAAAAAAGTGGGACCGTGGGAAGAGAACGGATGAAGAGAGGATCAGAAAAAAGAGAGTGCGGGAGAGGGAAATAGGTGAGCCGAGAGCGGGAAGAGAAAGGGGAAGGAAGTGGGAAGCAAGAGATGGGGAGAAAGAGACGGTGAGGGAACAGGATGAGGAGGCGGCGAGAGTGGGAAAGGATGTAAATGGAGGCAAGGGAACGGGAAGAGTGAGGCAAAAAGGAGGAACCAGAAATTTTTGGGAAGCGGGGTGAAGGTCACAGGGAAGATGGAGAGAGCGTGTGTGTGTGTGTGTGTGTGTGTGTGTGTGTGTGTGTGTGTGTGTGTGTGTGTTCTTGTCTCTTTTTGTCTATGTGCAATAGCGTGTGTCACTGTGTGGGTTGACCCATTATCTCTGCCTGTCCCTGTCCGACTATACACGTGTCACTTTATCCCCCTTGGTTCGGTCCCACCCAATCTATCTCCACAAACTGCACATGCCCTCCAACTCTCCCTTCAAGCACTTCACAAAATGGCTGCCTGAGGCATTTAAAAAAAAGGTCAAATTTCAAATTGCACGTATAATTAATGTATGTACGAATGAAACGATCTTGGGACTCGGCACAGATCCAATTCAGCAGACACCGCCACATACACATTATATTATCCCAGAGCAACAAATATTTTAAACAGTTCACAAAATAGCAGCCTCCATTTGAAAAAGCAAGAATGCAGGTCAAAGTTCATATCGCATTTATTATTAAAGTCTGTATAAACGGGAACAACTCCAAATCCACCGGCTCCCCCAAGTCAACGTTTACCCCCGAATCCGCCAACACACTCAGTTCAGCACATATCTTCAAATCGTTGTGCACCCACAAATCTGTGCTCACGGGCAACCCCGCATTCAACTGTCAAATCAGTGTGCACCCCCAAAGCAACCTACACCCCAAAATCCCCGTGCACTCAGACAGTCGCTGACATATCCCTAAATATGTGAACATCCGCAAAGTAACATCCGTAGCCAAATCCGTCTGCAGCACAGATTCACCGAGTAACATCGGAATCTGCGCACATCCCCAAATCCGTGCATGCATCTGCATATTCGACCAGCTTAAAGCAGGCATCATTTCAAACACATCGCAAAATAATAACTGATATTGCTACAAATCTGGGCACCTTCCCAACTTCACCCTCACCCCCGCAGCAGAGGGTACCCCAAAACCCCGAACACCCCCTCATTCGCTGACACACCCGTAAGTCTGCCTAGATTCGCAAATCCATGTGCACCCCCATATTCTCCAAAACATCTTTAAATCAGCGCAATCCTGAAATCTGTTTGCACCCCCAAATCCCTGCGCATCCGAACCTGCCCACTCCCTCAAATCCGCCGACATACCCTGATCTGTGTGTACCCCAGACCCGCTGACTCTCCCACATGCACATTATTATCTCAGAGGAAGAATCATTTCAAGCAGTTCTCAAAATATCTGTCTCCACCTTAAAAATATAACAAGAACAGAGGTCAAATTTCAGATTGCATATATTATTAAAATATGTTTGTATGAAACAACCTTTAAAATTCGACGGACCTCAAAATCCACCGGGATTCACAAATCCGCGTATCTGCAAATCTGTGAGCACTCCCAAATCTGTGCATGCACCGAAACCCATATGCAACCCCCAACTTAGTGTTCACGCCCAAATCTGCGGGCATTCCCAAATCTATGCGCAACGCCAAACCTGCCAACACTCCGAAATACAGCGACATCCCCAGATCCGTGCGCACCACAAACCCACGGAGTCCACCACAGGCATATTAGACTATCCCAGAGCAGACAGCACTAGCTGTTTGTCGAGACAGTGTGGCTACTGAGAAGACCCGGATAGTGCGCAAGAAATCCTTCAGGACAAGAGACAAGAGTCTGAACAGTGGTTCGGGGAACTATGTAGCATTGCATTGTTTGTAAGGGATACAGCAATATCATGGGTTTAATTCTGAATACGAGAGAGCTCGGACAGACTCTATTCAATGTATTTAAGGAGATTTGATAAGAAATGAAAGAATGAGACTATGAGGAGCGTTTGATGGTCCGGGCCTGAATTCGTTGAGTTAAAAAAAAAACAAGGGAGAAATCATATTGAAACTGATCGAATATTGAATGCACATCGAACACGGTGGAGACCCGGGGAGGCAGATGTGACTCTGTGTGTGTGTGTGTGTGTGTGTGTGTGTGTGTGTGTGTGTGTGTGTGTGTGTGTGTGTGTGTGTGTGTGTGTGTGTGTGTGTGTGTGTGTGTGTGTGTGTGTGTGTGTGTGTGTGTGTGTGTGTGTGTGTGTGTCTGTTTGCTCTTCAAAAACTTTAAAATCCCTGACCCTGATCGCCTCACATAGACCATGGATCCCTGTACAATGTTATCCCCAACCAGAAGGTCTTAAAGCACACTGCTCTCTTTCCGACAATGGACACAACTAATTCCCTTTTCATCTACACTTTATCTGGAGACAGAGAGCACTGTAACAAAGAAACAAGCACCTTTGCCCATTTTGTATTTACAGAATTGTCATCCTGCCGAGTTCCAAAACAGGATCTGGACCACAGCCCTCAATACCCCTCCCGTCCATGTACTTATCCAAACCTCTCTTCAATGAAATCCATAAATTCCACTGACATCTCTTCCGAAACCCTCACCGCCTGCTGAGTGAAGAAAGTCCCACTGAGGTGCATATAGAACTTTGGGCACCCGGGTCAAAATTTCTGATGCTGTGAATAGCTAAGCGAGTAAATGATAAAACACGAGGAAATTTGCAGATGCTGGAAATTCAAACAACACCCACAAAATGCTGGTGGAGCACAGCAGGCCAGGCAGCATCTATAGAGAGAAGCACTGTCGACGTTTCGGGCCGAGACCTTTCGTCAGGACTAAACGAAAGGAAAGATAGTAAGAGATTTGAAAGTAGTGGGGGGAGGGGGAAATGCGAAATGATAGGAGAAGCTTCATCCCTCCCCCTCCGGTCTTCTCCTTTTGAGGTCACAGATCCTCGATGATGTTTAGGTCGGGGCACAGTGAAGGCCATGACAAAACCTTCAGCTTGCGCCTCTTGAGGTAGTCGTTTGTGGATTTTATGGTGTGTTTAGGATCATTATCCTGTTGTAGAAGCCATCCTCTTTTCATCTTCAGCTTTTTTACAGACGGTGTGATGTTTCCTTCCAGAATTTGCTGGTATTTAATTGAATTCATTCTTACCTCTAACAATGAAATGTTCCCCTTGCTACAGGCTGCAACACAAGCCCAAAGCATGATCGATACACTCTTGTGCTTAACAGTTAGAGAGGTGTTCTCTTTATAAAATTCGACACCTTTTTTTCTCCAAGCATTCCTTTGATCATTGCGGCCAATAGGTTTTACATTTAACTTCATCAGTGCACAGGAATTGTTTGCAAACTGCATCAGGCTTGCTTAGATGTTCCTTTGCAAATTTCTGACGCTGGGTTTTGTGGTGAGGGCACAGGGAATGTTTTCTGCTGATGACTCTTCCATGAAGGTCATATTCGTGCAGGTCTCGCTGCACAGTTGAACAGTGAACCACCACTCTAGAGTCTGTTAAACCTTCCTGAAGGTTATTTTGCTGTCAAACGTGAGTTTGGCTTTGCCTTTCTAGCAATCCTACGAGCAGTTCTCTCGGAAAGTTTTATTGGTCTTCCAGACCTCAACCTGACCTCCACCGTTCCTGATAACAGCCATTTCTTAATTACATTACGAACTGAAGAAACAACTACCTGAAAACGCTTCGCAATTTTCTTATAGCCTTCTGCTGCTTTGTGGGCATTATTTATTTTAATTTTCAGAGTGCTAAGCAGCTGCTTAGAGAAGCCCATGGTGCTGATTGTTGGGAGTCTTGTGAGCAATACACTAATCTTTCTTAAAATGTTGAAAAGAAAGCGTCATCTTAAACTTTCTGACTTCTGGAGATCAGTTCAACTTTTACACGCTTAGCTATTCACAGTAACAAAATCTACGTGCACCCGTTGAAAGAGCAAAGTACAGAGGTTATAAAAGTATCGGAAATTAAAACATGTCACAACACCAAATCCGCAGTCTCCAAAAACTCTGTGAGAACACCGAAATCCGTGCGCATCCCCATAAAGCCCTAAATAAATGAGCACACAACTAAATCTGTGCCAGCCCCAAATCAGTGCGCACCCCAAACACCTACCACACCCACATGCATAATAGCTTATTTCAGAGCAAGAATAATTTCGAACAGTTTAGAAAATGGCCGTATCAACATTAAAAACCGTACATCCGTGTGCACTCCGACAGCACAACCCTAAATCTACGTGCACCCCCAAGTCCAAATCCCCCCACCCAAAGCAGTGTGCACTCCACAGTTGCCGACAAACCGCTAAATCTGGTCCCCAGATAAGTGCGCCCCCCACATGTTCGAGAATACAGCCATGAATTCGTGCGCATCCCTAAACGCATGCGCGCCACCAAGGACCACGATCACACGCATATCCGTCGTTCCAAATCAGTGCGCACAACAGACCTGCTGACATCCCCATATGTGCATGAGATAATCTCAGAACAAAAATCGAGTCACACATTGAAAATCTGCCTTGACATTAAAAATCCGAACCCAGTCCAAAATTTGTGTGGAGATCTTGATGTGTTGACGCAGCCCATCACGTGCTGCCACGTATGCTCCGCAATATTTGAGAGCGGACATTTGCAGAGAGTGGAGCCACTTGTTCTGTTGTGTATGAATTTCCTATCAATACAGCCTGTTTCCAGCAACACGGCGATCTTGGTTATTACTGAACGCTACACCGGATGTGCTCAAACCTTCCATAAAAAGCATCAGAGGACATCGACCGTGGCCAAAGAGTTATGCTCATTCTGTCCTCCAAAGACGGATAGGTAGCGATCAGGCCCAATTAAGGAGGTAATAGCAAGGTGGGGAATTGCCCGACGGGACAATGACAGTACCCCTCCCCCTCAACGGAAACCTCCAGGCAAGATCCTCCAGGCTTGTCCGGATGGTCCGGGTGGGAGTCTTGGATAAGGGAAGTGTCCAGGATGAAGGAGCGGGGAACTCAGGGCCGTATCCTTCCCATCTAGTAGCCGCCGGAAGGTGAATGCCGGATGGTTCTCGGTGATCCGGCCGGGTGGAGGGGTTTCAGTCGGAGGACACAAGGGGCTGACGGAAAGTCGTTTTAACTGGGAAACGTGCATAGATATTGGTAGTTTAAGTCGAACCGCTGTGGGGTTGATGATACTTTCGACCTCGGTAGATCCCAGCAAGGGAGGGGCGGTTCCTTAGGCTCGTTTTTCAGAGGGATGTCTTTGGATGAAAGCCACACCATCTGCCCAGGTCGATACTCAGGCGCAGGTGTCCGGTGTCGATCGGCAATCCTCCTATAGCGATCGGCTGATCTGAGCAGGGTCGTGCGCGTGTCCTTACAAACCTTGCGGCACCGATCGATTTGGGCCTGAACAGACGGCACCGCGATCTCCTCTCCTTGCGCGGGGAACAGCGGGGGTTGTGCCCAAGGGAGCACTCAAGGGAGACCTTCCGAGGGCAGCACTAACCAGAGAGCAGTGGGTGTACTCAACCCACGCGAGGTGATCACTCCAGATCGACTCCAAGTCCAGTTTAACCCGTTCCGTTTGACAGACAGACAGACAGACAGACATACTTTATTGATCCCGAGGGGAAACTGGGTTTCGATACAACCGCACCAACCAAGAACAGTGAAGAAATATAACGATATAAAACCATAAATAAATAAATAATATGAATTGGGGACCTCGATCGGAGACATTGTCCGCGGCGATTCCGTGGAGGCGGAAGACGTGACAGACGAGAAGGTCTGCGGTTTCCAGCTCAGAAGGGAGTTTAGGGAGGGCTACAAAGTGCACCGTCTTGAAGAACCTGTCTACCACGGTGAGTACGGTGGTGTTTCTGTATGAAGGGAGTTGACCGGTTACGAAACCAAGGGCGATGTACGACCAAGTCGGGGACGAAGTAATCCCGCAGATGGCCCATGGGAGGCTTTTCCACGGGCACAGACGGAACATGCAGAGACATAGGAACGGGTAACATTCCTGTGCATTTCCGAATTCGCCGACACAGCCAGATCTGTGCGCAATCCCAAATCCACGTGCACCGCCATATTCGACAACAGACCAATAAATCTGTGCACATTCCATATTCAGGAATATACCCCCAAATCTGCGCGCATCCTCAAACCGTCCGCACCCAAATCCCGCTGCCATCCCCATATGCACATTAGATGTACCCAAAGGAAGAATCATTTCAAACAGTTCGGAAAATGACCGCCTCGTCATTGAAAATCCGCACGCAGCCCAAGTCTTACCCGAGTGCAAATCTTGACACGCCGAGATACACAAATCTGAATGTGAACCTAAACCCGTGTGCACCCCATGTCCAACAACACCCCGAAATCTGCGCACATCACCAAATCCGTGTGTACCCCATGTTCAACAACACCCCTCAATCTGCACACATCACGAAATCCGTGTCCACCCCATGTTCAACAACACCCCTCAATCTGCGCACATCACCAAATCCGTGTGCAACCCCATGTTCAACAACACCCCTCAATCTGCGCACATCACCAAATCCGTGTCCACCCCATGTTCAACAACACCCCTCAATCTGCGCACATCACCAAATCCGTGTGTACCCCATGTCCAACAACACCTGTCAATCTGCGCACATCACCAAATCCGTGTGCACCCCGTGTTCAACAACATCCCTCAATCTGCGCATATCACCAAATCCGTGTCCACCCCATGTTCAACAACACCCCTCAATCTGCACAAGTCACCAAATCCGTGTCCACCACATGTTCAACAACACCCCTCAATCTGCGCACATCACCAAATCCGTGTCCACCCCATGTTCAACAACACCCCTCAATCCGCGCACATCACCAAATCCGTGTGTACCCCATGTTCAACAACACCCCTCAATCTGCGCACATCACCAAATCCGTGTCCACCCCATGTTCAACAACACCCCTCAATCTGCGCACATCACCAAATCCGTGTGCACCCCATGTTCAACAACACCACTCAATCTGCGCACAGCACCAAATCCGTGTGCACCCCATGTTCAACAACACCCTTCAATCCGCGCACATCACCAAATCCGTGTCCACCACATGTTCAACAACACCCTTCAATCCGCGCACATCACCAAATCCGTGTCCACCCCATGTTCAACAACACCACCCAATCTGCGCACATCACCAAATCCGTGTGCACCCCATGTTCAACAACACCACTCAATCTGCGCACAGCACCAAATCCGTGTGCACCCCATGTTCAACAACACCCCTCAATCTGCGCACATCACCAAATCCGTGTCCACCCCATGTTCAACAACACCCCTCAATCTGCGCACATCACCAAATCCGTGTGCACCCCATGTTCAACAACACCCCTCAATCTGCGCACATCACCAAATCCGTGTCGACCCCCATACTCGACAACACACCCCTAAATTCTGCCCATCCTCAAATGAGTCTGGGAGTGACTAATGGTGTTTATTAGTAACTACACACTACAGTAATATAAATGCAGATATATAGCATTGATTTTATATATATGTGTTTGTGTCTGCGTGTGTGTGTGTGCGTGCGTGCGTGCGTTTGTGCGTGCGTGCGTGTGTGTGCGCGTGTGTGTGTGTGTGTGTGTGTGCGTGTGTGTGTGTGTGTGTGTGTGTGTGTGATTTTGTGTGTGTGTGTGTGTGTGTGTGTGTGTGTGTGTGTGTGTGTGTGTGTGTGTGTGTAAATAGAAAAACCAGGCTTTTTCAAACAGGTGAGCTGATGCCGTCGATCTTCCCGTTGTCCTCCGAAATCCTTTCAAAGTCACGGAATGTGACCACAACAAAGGTGACTGTTCTTCTGTGGTGGAATTATCGACCCAGGCGAGGGTTAGACGCATGAATAACTCCCCACCGGTCACAGCTTCTCCACACTGAGAGAGCCACTGATGGATTCTCCTGATATATCCTCCAAAACCCACCTTTCTGTAGGCACAACAAACCTCATCCAGTGTCCAAAACCGTGTGTCTGTGAGTCTATCATCTGACCTTCTATTTATCTCACCATGCTGAACACTAGCTCTCCATCAAATAACGCCGCCCTCAGTCACCACCGGCTGGACATTGCTTTCTCTCTCTCTGTCTATAAGAATTCAATCATTTCCAACTTAACATCTGGATAAACAATCAGCTATAATTTTGCCAGTACCTGTCACATGTTCTATTTTGAGGAAGATTTCTTGCAATATCAGACTCCAGTTTAATAACCTTCTATTCTTATCCTTCATATTAGTCAGAAACACTAACGGATCATGATCTGTGTAATCCACAAGTGGTTTCTGGGCAGGAAAAAACATAGACTTCAAAACGTTGTAAAGCCAGAATAAGTGATAGCAACTCCTTTTCAACAGTGGAATAATTTTTTTGTGATGCACATTAAATTTATTTGAGAAATAAGCCACTGGGTGTTCAATGTCATCCATACCTTTCTGTAACAATACTGCCCCAGCAGCTTCGTCACTAGCTTCTGTTGTTAAAGTGAATGGTTTTGAAAAATCGGATGCTTTAAGCACAGTATGATTATACAGGATAGTTTTCAGACGTTCAATTACCTGGAAAAGGTAATTGCATACAAATCGTTTACTCTTCCCTAGGAGTTTTGTAAGGGGGGAGAGATATCTGCAAAGTTCTTACAATACTTTCGGTAATACCCTACCATCCCTTAAAACCTTATTAAAGCTTTCTTGCTGGTCGGAAGGGGAACCTCAACAATAGCTTGGACCTTGGCTTGTACAGGAGCCAGTTGGCCCTGGCCTACCACACAGCCAAGATACGTGACAATGGCGTGGCCAAATTCACTTTTAGCGAGGTTCACAGTAAGACTGGCCCTGGACAGCCTTTCAAGCAGTCTTTCCACAGACACAATATGCTCTTCCTACGTGTCATTCCAGACCACTAAATCATCGATCTAAGCCCCTATGTTTTCTAAACCTCTAATCACAGAATCAATGACCCTTTGAAATGTCCCTGGAGCATTTTTCATCCCGAAGGATAAAGCATTATATTCATACAGCCCAGAAGGAGTGACAAACGCTGAGATTTCTCCGGCCCTGTCGGTCAAAGGAACACACCAATATCCTTTCAGCAAGTCAATGTTTGTGTTGTACTTAGCCTTTCCCGCTTTATCAATACAGTCATCCACTCTCGGGATAGGATAAGCATCTGTCTTGGTTATTGCGTTGATTTTCCTGTAGTCAGTACAGAATCTCATGTACCGTCCGGTTTAGGCACAAGAACGCAGGGCGCCGCCCAGTCTGAGGTAGATTGCCTCATGATACCGGTTGTCAGCAGGTAGCCAATTTCCTTTTCAACCAACTTGCATTTCTCCAAGTTCATTCTGTGAGGATGCTGTTTAATGGGCTGGGCTGGATTTACAATGACATCATGCACTGCAACTGTACACCGACTCGGAACGTCTGGAAATAAATCTTTATGCCTGCTAATTAATTCTTTCAATTGTGTTCTCTGTGCGGGCTCCAAATGACAGACTTTATCAGTAAGGTATTTCAAAATAGTGGAATTCTCAAGTCTTCTTGATACGATATTCAACTTGTTAAAATGATCTTGCCCCTCATTATCAAATTCCACAACCTCATTTGTTTTCATAACAGTACTCACTGGTACCATCTTAGAGTCTTAATAAGGCTTCACCTTATTTATAGACAAAAGGCAATAGGTGCAGAAGTAGACCATTCGACCCTTCGAGCCTGCACCGCCATTTTGAGATCATGGCTGATCATCTACTATCAATACCCGGTTCCTGCCTTGTCATTACGGGTTAAATAACGGGTTAAAGAACCAGCTGAAATAGAAAACACTTTGGAGTCCAGTATTGCTACTAACTAAGTGTATTTATTAGTAAATACGCAATATGGTAATAAAAATTCAGATATAATAAACAGGTTAACAATGAGATATATATATATATATAGATACAGTCTTACGGTGATGAGTAAAGTTCAGTTCAGTTCGTGGTATGGAATTGAGTAGTGATGGAGAGAGAGAGAAATGTTTAGTTCTTCAGATGAGCTGATGCCGTCGATCTTCCCTTTGTCCTCCGAAATTAAGACGTACTTAAAATGAAAAGGATTGGAATGAGGGAGTTCATTGCCTTTTATTTGCAGTAAGAGAGACAATACAGGATTCAGTAGGCTTTCGTCTTTAACTTGTATTCGGTTATAGGGTTCGAGAACCTTTAACACTGTTAAAGGAACAGTGAACAAGCGAAGACATGCATATCAATTTGTTGGACTATGTTTTGAAATTCAAGGACATATTGTACAAAGCCTGTAACTTGGTAAGGGAGAACTTAAAAGTTTCTCAGAACAGGATGAAAACGTGTTTTGATAAACAAGCCACGATGAGAACATCCCAAAGGGGTGATAAAGTATTCATGTTTATACCGATTTTAACGAACCCACTTCAGGCAAAACACCACGGTCCTTATGAGGTTCTGTCTAAGATTAATAATGTGTACTATTTAGTCAAAACACCAGACCGTCGTAAGCAAACTCAATTGTGCCATATCAACATGCTTAGACCATATTTTGTTAAGCAATACCCACCTGTGACCAGGGTGGAAAATAGCAACGAGTCTGGAAACCCTGGGAACGAATTACTTGACCCATCTGAGGCTTATCGTAAACCAAACGTTGTTTCAGCTATATTAACGAACTCGAGTATTTTGAATTTGATTGATGAAAAATTGGCCCACATACAGCCGCAGCAGCGACAGGAGATGAAACAGGTAATTATGAAATTTAAGGATTTATTTTCTGCTATCCGCAGCGAATAACAGTAGCGTCCCATGATGTCGATGTCGGGGATGCTAAACCGATTCAATAGCATCCTTATTGAAAAGTGTGAACTTGCTGAACAAGTAATTCAGTATATGTTGAAAAATGGTATTATTCAGCCTTCGAACTCAGATTGGAGTTCTCCTTGTGTCATTGTGCCTAAACCAGATGGTAGTGTTAGATTTTGCACTGATTATAGAAAGGTAAATGCTGTAACAAAAACAGATGCTTATCCCATCCCCAGAGTGGATTATTGCATAGGCAAGGTTGGAAAAGCCAAGTTTGTTAAAAAGATTGATCTGTTAAAATGGTACTGGTGTGTTCTATTGACGGATAAAGGTAGAGAAATGTCTGCATTTGTAACGCTTTCTGGGTTGTATGAATACAATGTTTTGCCGTTTGGAATGAAAACTGCTTCAGGAATATTACAGAGATTGATCAATTCTGTAATTCAATGGTTAAAACACTCAGATGCCTGGGTTGATGATTTAGTCACAAGAAGTGACATTTGGGAAGCACATAACTCTGCAGTGGAAGAGTTGTTTGAAAGGCACTCGAAGGCCAACCTTACAGTTAACTTAGCTGAGAGTGAATTTTGCATGCTACTGTGACCTGTCTTGATCACGTTTTAGGTCAGGGTGTGTTAAGGAAAATGGTTAATCAAACTCCAGTGCAACAACAAAGTTTGAATCCGCAAGAATATGATATTATGATGTCATATTAAAGGCAAAGATAATATAATTGCTGATTGACTTTCTAGATGTTCAGCTTCCAATGTATTTTGATGTATACCTTTCTGCATTATGTTGTATTAGACTGTAGAATGATATGTGATAACCATGCATTTATTGGTTCACATTCTGAGCTTTCAGTTAAATTTTTTCTCTTTTATATCAAAACCTTCCTTTTTGGAAGGAAGTGTTACGAGCCTGCGTTCGTTTACTGTGACTGTTACTTTTAAGAGCTTGAGTGAGACGGGACAATATCGTCAGTCACAGGCTGTCGCAGTTTGTGCCGTTCTGAAAACACATGCACAGAGAGAAAGTGAGAGAGAGAGAGAGAGAGAGAGAGAGAGAAGAGAGAGAGAGAGAGAGAGAGAGAGAGAGAGAGAGAGAGAGAGAGAGAGAGGAGAGAGAGAGAGAGAGAGAGAGAGAGAGAGAGAGAGAGGACAGTTACTCTCGCAGTCTACGCAAGTCTTCGTTGTACTGTGCACAACGAATGCGTGACTGTCATTTCGTATGTAGCATTCGTATCCCCAGTTCACCCCCGTTCGCCTAGTGTGAATCGCCGTCGACCCGCCAATAGTGCAATTCTTCTGGTATATACGGTTTAATGATCCCCCCCCCCCCCTCCGTACACGCTCGCAACACAAATATCAGACAATACACCAATGGCGAGTAAATAATTGCAACTTTATAGTTATTTCTTAGTGATGGGTTAGTAGAAACAGATAACGTAAAGGCGCCAAAGTAATAATCAGTTTGTGAACATAATGTTTTAATACGTTGGAGCTCACGCCTCCGGTTCCATCCAAAGCGACCTACCGAGCCTTCGGCCACCGTCTGAACCGCCGACGTCCAGTATCCGCCGCTCTGGAACCGCTGTCCGCTCCTCACACGTCCGTCCTTCTCGCTCTCCTCCCGAAGAAGACCGCGAACTCCCGTTCAGCTCACAGATACAAGACAGCATAACAATTCTCCAATGGTTATTTCACCCTTATCTACAGTTATAACCCAAACATTCCAGATACAGAAACCCATCACAGCATGAAGTAACATTACAGAGAAACCATTTCATTATAGCAATACAGAGAAGCCATTTTGTCACCCTGAACAGTTAACACCACAGTTAATGGTCCTGAGCCCTACATTTATTTTATTAGCGTGGCTTATGGATCAGCTTCATCTTCATTTTAAATCCATAGGGTGTGATACACCCACCTTCTTTCAGGCTATATTGTGGCGCAGTATGTTCGTCCCCGTTTTCGACTTCACTGTTTGAAACAGGACAATTGCCTTACAATTACAGAGACTCCAGTTGATGTAACATACTGGATTAACTAGAAATGGCAAAGAAATGTTCATCCTATTAAAGCTGTGTGACAAAGCTGCTGGGGACATCACGCGAAGACGGGTTTCAGCTTTAGGTGGATAGGATCTTATCACACCTTTGAGCTTTCAACAGAAAAAGAGAAACAGTGAGAGTTGCCAGTTCTCTACACCACACTCCAGTCCGGTTGGTGGCGGTTGCTCCTTACACCCCGCCCTGTTTCTTCACGTCAGCCAATTATTCAAAGTGAAGGCAGAGACTGGTTGACATTGCATTGGCCAACCAGCATCAGACTGGACACCCTGCCGTCTTGGGGAAACGTCGAACTGTGAGTTTAGTGCGGCGGAATGGGAATAGAAGGGAATTCTCAAACCAATGGGTGTGTGGCACTCCGGACGTAGATCTTTGACTGACGTCTGGCCGGGCCAATAAGTTACTGCTTCTACAGTACAGAGCTCAGCCACTACCCCGCCCCACCCACCCACACACACACGCCTAATATCCCAGAGCTGCCTGTCGATTGGACAATCTGTCGGGGAATGACTCCTAGGAGATCAGGCGGTGAATGTGAGGTGCTGGAGACGGAGCTTGAAACTGCGGCCGCCTCTCGCTTGGGCTCAGGAAGCGACTTTATTGATTAACTGAACCACGGAGCTGAAGGGATATTTCACCGCGCTGATCACCTGCTCCCTGAATTTCGACTGAGTCACCGCGTAAATAAATGCATTCGTGCAGCAACTGAAATTCCTCAGCAAAATCCCGAGGTAGTGGAAGATCCATTCAGAATCATTGAAATCGAATCCTTTTCCTGAGACCTGACAATATATGACATTTACAACGTGTGTCATCCACAGGAGGATGAAGCTGCCGGAGAGGGTGAAGAGTAAAACCACAGACCTCCTCCTGCTCTCCATCTCCGGGTCACTGCGGTTCTCTCCCTTGCTCTGACCCTTCAGCCCCTTACGGACCCGACTGGCCGTCAGAGCAGTACCTGACTGTCAGAGCGTTGAGCAGCAGGATCCCAGCGAAAGGGAGGAACGGAGTTAAAACCGTATCGAACCAGTCATACCCTACCCACCCGGGGTCAGTGAAATAATTTCCCTTGGTCATACAGAACCACGGTATATTATCGATGATCACTCTGGTTTCCGCGTGAAGTATTTCGGAGCGTTTTTCAGACAGGACATTATGCCAGTTGTTGTTAGAACCACAAACGCAGTTTTTCCAGTGCAAAGTTTTGTTTTCAGTTTTCTGGCAGCAAATGGCGACAAAACCGATCAAATGTGAAGTTAACGGTGAACCAGACAGAACAGTCAATGGCTGTGAACTTTAGTACACCGATAGCACTGCACACAGGGGTGATGTCCTAGAAAACTCCACGGGAAGAAATAGAATCTGATTTGGTGCAAAATGATCTGGGTGAAAAACGGTCAGTAGGTCGGCCGCTGCCATGGCCACCAGGTAGCGAGTGGTGCAGGTAGAGAGACCGCACTTTCCCCGGGACAGGATCACAATCGCCACAAAATTCACTGGAGAGAGAGGGTGAGAGTGAGAGAGAGAGAGAGAGAGAGAGAGAGGAGAGAGAGAGAGAGAGAGAGAGAGAGAGAGAGAGGAGAGAGAGAGAGAGAGAGAGAGAGAGAGAGGGGGAGAGAGAGAGAGAGAGAGAGAGAGAGAGGAGAGAGAGAGAGGAGAGAGAGAGAGAGAGAGAGAGAGAGAGAGAGAGAGAGAGAGAGAGAGAGAGAGAGAGAGAGATGAGGGGGAGTGGTGTGGAAGGGACAGAGGGAGGAGGAGAGGGGCAAAGGAGGAGAGGCGGACAGGAAGGGAGAAAGAGAGAAACGGATTATTACTAAGCACAATCTCCGGGATTATAACACGGGGGTCGTGTTTCAGCTACAGATTTGGAGTTCGAAAGTCTGTGACACCTGTTGATCTAACATCAGACACGGATCACACTGTCTTTGACGCGCCTTCGTCAGCGTGGAGATAAGATCATGTGTCAGCGATAAAAAACGATTTGCATGTGCAACAACGATCGGTACTCATTCCGATTCCAGTCACAGATGGGGCCGGTTTCTTTGATTTAATCTGTGACTAATTAGGCCTCTGGAATCTGCATCCGATGAGCAGAGAAGGGACACAGAGCGGAGTAACAGGTACTAATACTGGAGCACCTCAACTGGTATTGCAGCATTCATAGAATTCAACAAACTCTCTTTTCAGACCGAGACCCTTCTTCTGGACGAAGTAGTGCCCCGATTTACGACGGTCTGAGAGGGGAAACAGGAACAACTTAGTAACCTTAGGCTGATTGATTCCGTTAATGGATTAATTCTGTAGCACAGCTCAATTTGCCAACACAGTCAACAGATCTGTGGACACTGGTTCAGGTGATCAGTTCCAATTTCTGACTAACAGTCAGTGGCACCCGACTGTGACACATTCCACAGGGAGACATGCAGCGAAGAACCAGCGATTCTCTCTAATCTTTCAACGGATGCGGCCCGACCTGCTGAGTTCATCCAGCTTTTTTGTAAGGCTTGATTTGACCACAGCATCCTCAGTGTACTTTGTGTTTACTCTCTAATCAACAGTTGCTAAATAGTGAAATTCGCAATGTAAAACCTTCCCAGTCACACCTTCTTGGAGAGATGCCTCTCTGCAGCACTGAGACAACTCTGGGCAAAGTCCCGATAAAAGCAATAAAGGGTTTGAGTCGATCCCGTGAGTCAGACGAGAGTGAGGGATTTAGTTCCGCTTGTCATTGTATATAGAAATTCTGAAGTTGAAATGATAGGATCGGTATGTCTGAATGGTATTTGTACAATGATCACCAAGATGAAAGCTCGTCAAATGAACATCAACAGATTCACATCGGTTAACACACAGAAATACTAAACATGAATTGCTCTGCTCACTCACCAGGAGCTCCAATGACGGCAATGAACACGTACAATATTCTATGCGCACTCAGGTACCGATCCAACATTGCAGACATTATCTCTGTCCAGTGATCTGTCCCCTGTGCAACGGGCGATCTCTCGATGTTAAAGCAGCACATGCCTGGGGTTTTTAATCGCCTTTAGCGACTCCACAGGGACAGATTTCAACAGATTATAAATAAAGCTTTACTTATTATTTACAAACTGATTACAATAGACTGGTGCAATTCCCGCGGTGACAGATTCAGAATAATTTCGTGACTTTATTTTTAGACCGTTTGCGTGAGTTTGTTTGGCCCAACAAAGGTATCTGAGCCTACTGAGCCATCATCAATTAAAAACAAGAGAAAATCTGCAGATGTTGGAAATCCAAGCAACACGCACAACATGCTGGTGGAACTCAGCAGGTCATCTCCTTACTTTGACTTCTCAACTTTCTTTCCATGCCTGCCGAGGGGTTCCGTGCCGATACGTCGTCAACGCTCTTTATCATAGTTGCTGCCTGGCCTGCTGAGTTCCTCCAGCATTTTGTTCGTGTTGCTGTCATCAACTAAACGTGCTACCTCTGTAAATATGTACTTCAAAGGAATCATTTGTCAAATACGAAATATTGAAATAAATTATATCATTTTACCATTCTCCTCAAGAGTATAACCCCCTTCTGTATTTTGTGTTTGGGGGATCCTACCGAGAGGACCCTGAAGAAAAAGTTTGTTTCCATTAATGAATAAATACTTTCATATATACACGAGACCCTCAAATTTCTTCAGTGATTTAGTCACAGTCAGAACATTTGGAGGCTCGTCCACGACCCTCCCCAACCCTTATGCATGGACATCGAACTCTGCAGTCCCATATTTGCGGACGAATGGCTTTAAAAGGCAAGAACAGCGTTTAAAGTGCATTTATTTTGAAAGCATCTGTCGGTGAATAACCTTGAGATTCGACACACCCGCAACAACGCAGGGACTCCTAGAACCCTGTGTGACCCCCAAGTCCGTGTGCACGCCAAACTACCTGATGCCTACAAATCGTAGTGAACCCCAAATCCATGCACACCCAAAATGCACATTAGATTATCCAGAGCAAAAATCATTTCAAACAGCTCGCATAATACCTGTTTCTACCTTAAAATAGCGAAAATGTAGTTCAGCGTTCAAAGTTCATTTATTATTAAAATATCTGTAATACGTGCGCACCCCCGAACCCAAAGTGAGTTCACCCTAGTGCCTTATAAATCTTCAGCACCACATCTCTGCACTTATATTGTCGACCTTCGAAATGAATGCTATATTTCTTTTGCATTGTTCACCAACGACTCAACCTGGAAGTTAACCCTTTGGGTGTTCTGCAGAAGGATTCGTAAATCCCTTGAAATTTCAGATGTTTGGATTTTCTCCTTTCTTAGAGGAAAGTCTGCGCGTATATTTTTTCGACCAAGCTTCATGGCCATGTATTTTCCAACATTTTATTTCGTTTGCGACCTTCTTGCATATTATCCTGGTTTGCCTGATTCCTTTTCCAGCCTTTATATTACACCAATACGACCTTCCCATCCACCAATTTTCGTATCATGTGTGTGCATGTCTATAATTGTCTGGCCTCTGACTGCCTGTGTGTGTGTGTGTGTGTGTGTGTGTGTGTGTGTGTGTGTGTGTGTGTGTGTGTGTGTGTGTGTGTGTGTGTGTGTGTGTGTCTAGTGTGATTGTGTAGGTCTATTTGCTGTGTGTGTCTGTATCTGTTATGTTGCGTGCCTGATCCAGTCGTGCTTTAGTCGGATTCTACTGTCTGTTGGGTGTGCGCGATTCCGTGAATGTCGTGTATGTCTGCCTGTGAGTTTGTATGCGTGTGTGTGTGTGTGTGTGTGTGTGTGTGTGTGTGTGTGTGTGTGTGTGTGTGTGTGTGTGTGTGTGTGTGTGTGTGTGTGTGTGTGCGTGTGTTCGTTTGCCTGTGGGTTTGTATGTGTGTGCGTGTGTGTGTTTGCCAGTGGGTTTGTATGTGAGTGTGTGTGTGTGTGTGTGTCTGAGAGAGAGAGAGAAAGAAAGAGAGAGAGTGATTCTATTTCTCTGTGTGCGTGCCTGTGTCCGTGCCCAGGTGTGTCTGTGTGTTTGAGTTTCTATTCAAACATTAAAATAACTTTATTATTAAAGTAAGTGCATCTCACCTTCTACTACCTTGATTCACGTTCAGTGGCGAAGAGAAAGGCAATAAAATCCACGAGAATCTACACACAAAGACTGCCAAACTAATAATATCCACACGGATTTGGGGGTACAAATGATTTCGGAGATCTGACAATTTGTGGTGACTGCAAGTATGCAGTTGTGACGAGTGTCAAAGTTATTTCATTGATAGATTATTTAATAACTTTGAACTCTGTGCTTGCTTTTTTAACGTGGAGGCAGTCATTTTGTGAAGTAGTTGGAATAATTCTTTTGGGATAATCTCACTAGCATGTGGGTTTATCAGCGGGTTTCGGGATGTGCATAGTTATAGGGGCGCATACGGATTTGGAGGCGCGCCTGGATTTTGGGTTCATCACGGATGTGGGGCGTCTGCAGATTTGGAGATGTGACCTAATCTCAATCTTTTAAATTTATAGATACGTTAATAATAAATCTAATTTGAACTTTGACCTCAGCTCATGCTTTTTATGGTTGTGATCTGTTTCCTCTGGGATAATCTGTGGGGTTGTCAGCGGGTTTCTGGTGCACATTTTGCTCCTGGGGTGCGCTCTTATTTGACGATGAGCGTATATATGGGAGGGCACATTTGGGAGTAGGTTGTCGAACATGGAAGTGAACAAGGATTTCTTGATGTGTGCAGATTTAGGGATGAGTTGTCAAACATGGGGTGCACATAGATTTGGGGTTACACACAGATCTGCATCTCTCGGCGTATCAAGATTTGCGCACGAATTTTGTGTTGCATGCGGATTTGCAATGTCAAGCAGCCATTTTCCTAACTATTTGAAATGATTCCTGCTCAGGAACAATCTAATGGGCATGGGGGTGGCAGAGGATTGGGGTGCGCACTGATGTGGGGATCCGCGCAGATTTAGGGTAACGTTGCTGAATATGGGGTTCACACAGATTTGGTATGCGCAGATTCAGAGGTGTGTTATCGAATATGGAGGTGCACAGATTATGTACAGATCTGGCTGTGTCATCGAATTTGGAATTGGACATTATTTTGCGTGTTTTAGTGAGGAGACAGCCATTTTGAGAACTGCTGGAAATGATTCTGATTCTGAGATGATCTAATGTGGGGTTGTCAGCGGGTTTGGGCACACATGGATTTTGGGGTGCACACTTGTTTGAGGATGTGCGCAGATTTAGGGGTGTGCATTGAATACGTGGCTGCACACGATGTCGGTGCATTTGGGGGAGTGACGAATCTGAAGATTAATTCGTTTATGAATACTTCATGAATAAATCTATAAATACACTTTAAACTAATCTTTGTCCTTAATTTTTTGAACTGTTTGAAATTATTTTTTTCTCTGTGATAACAGTTCGTTAATGTGGGGGGTCAGCTCGTTTGCAGATGTACAGGGATTTGGGGATGTGTGCAGATACATGGGTTGTCCTCAAATATGGGGGTGCTTAGTCATGAGGGTGTTGCAGACGCATTTTTAGATTTCGGTAGATGTGGTGTTGTTACAAATCTCAAGAGTGCTTGTAAGATCGAAACTTCGTTCATAAACGCACATTAAATTGTGTACTTTGTTCTTACTGTATTTTCTTAAGGCGGATACTGTTGTTTTGTGGAGTTTTGCAATTATTCCTGCTCATTGATAATCTAACGTGCATGTGGGATTGTCAGCCGGTTTCAGGGTGCGCGCAGATTTGCGGGTGCTCGCGGATTCCGGGTTGTGCAAGGATTCGGGGCGCAGCCGTTTTGGGGATGTGCGCAGTTTTCTGGGTGCGCCAGATTTGAGTCTGTTGGTGGTTTGGGTGCGGGTCTGGGGGAAGGGTTAACAAACCTCAGGGCGGTCGCATTCATAGAAACTTGAATAATAGATGCACTTTGAACGTTTATCTTTGTTCTTTTTATCATTTAAATATGACCAGGTCTTTAACCGGGAAGATATGGAACCTTCATCTTTTCCTGATCTGCCTCCTGTCGAAATTGAGGCTGACGGTGTAAACAAGTTACTGCTCAGCATCAATACGACAAAAGCTATCGGGCCAGACCAGATTCAGAATCAGGCCCTCAAGAGCGCAGCTGAAGAACTGGCTCCTGTTCTGCGGTTTATCTTCCAGCAGTCGCTCGACTCAGGTGATCTTCCTCTGGATTGGAGGAAGCCAAACATCACCCCTCTCTTTAAAAAGGATTCAACCACCAACTCAGCAAATTATCGTCCTGTTTCATTAACAAGCACTTGCTGCAAACTCTTGGAGCATTTAATTGACAGCGATCTGATGGGGCACCTGAGCAGACATAACATTCCTGCTGACAGCGATCTGATCAGGCACCTGAGCAGACATAGCATTCCTGCTGACAGCGATCTGATGGGGCACCTGAGCAGACATAACATTCCTGCTGACAGCGATCTGATGGGGCACCTGAGCAGACATAACATTCCTGCTGACAGCGGTCTGATGAGGCACCTGAGCAGACATAACATTCCTGCTGACAGCGATCTGATGGGGCACCTGAGCAGACATAACATTCCTGCTGACAGCGATCTGATGGGGCACCTGAGCAGACATAACATTCCTGCTGACAGCGATCTGATGAGGCACCTGAGCAGACATAACATTCCTGCTGACAACCAGCATTGCTTTTAGGAAGCAGAGATCATGCGAGCTCAACTTATCCTGACAACAACTGACCTGGCCAAAAGCTTTGATAACGATGTCACCATTGATTTAGTAGTGCTCGGGTTCTCTAAAGCATTCAGTGTCATTCCCCAACAAAGATTACTTCGGAAGCTCGACTTCCACGGTGTTCGCTTTAATACTAACAGATGGATTTCCAGTTTCTTGACCAAACGTCTTCAGCGTGTGTGCGCGAATGGAAAAAGCTCTGAATGGCGTCCGTTATGAAGTGGTACACCCCAGGGCGCAGTGGCGGGCCCGTATTTGTTTTCATTTTACATTAATGACATCCACGAAAAAGTCACAAGCACCACTAGACTTTTTGCTGATGACTGTGTGATATACCGTCCAATTAGGTCAGCTGATGATGAAGATGCTCTCCAAAAAGATCTTGATGATATGGTTGAGTTGTCACAACAATGATAGATAGATAGATAGATAGATAGATAGATAGATAGATAGATAGATAGATAGATAGATAGATAGATAGATAGATAGATAGATAGATAGATAGATAGATAGATAGATAGATAGATAGATAGATAGATACTTTATTCATCCCCATGGGGAAATTCAACATTTTTTTCCAATGTCCCATACACTTGTTGTAGCAAAAACTCATTACATACAATACTTAACTCAGTAATAATATGATATGCATCTAAATCACTAACTCAAAATGCATTAATAATAGCTTTTAAAAAAGTTCTTAAGTCCTGGCAGTTGAATTGTAAAGCCTAATGGCATTGGGGAGTATTGACCTCTTCATCCTGTCTGAGGAGCATTGCATCGACAGTAACCTGGGGCACAGTTCAATCCTTCCAAATCTGAAACCACGCGCGTCACCAGGAAGAGAAAACCAGGTAAAACATCAAATAAGATCCCGGGTGTCAGCCTTGAAGAAACCCAACAGATCAAGTACCTTGGCATCAAACTCCAGAATGATCTGCGTTTGGATGGTCAGGCGCATCATGCAGCAGCGAATGCAACAGGAGTCCTGAATCTTCCGAGAGGCAATTTTCATCATTGTTCAACTTCGGCCAAGGAGAAGTTGTACCTCAGCCTTGTTAGGCCACATCTGGAATATACAGCTGCTGTACGGGACCTGTTACGAATGCTGCAACAATGAATATGAAACTGAGAGAGGTTTAAAAACAAAACCCGAGACTTACTAACCTCTGCTCAAGCTTAGAAAAGTAAATATACAACTAATTTATCCGGAAGTTAACAGCTAGGCGGCACGAACATTCAAACTTAGAAACTGTTCTTAACGAGTTCTCATCCAAGCACAGACTCAAAAGTCCATGTGATTTATACAGTCAGTAAGGAGAGACTTCCCCGAAACAAACGATTCCTTCGAAGTACCGACGACCTGCCGATCCCACAGCCGGGAGATGCCTTGTTCGCAAAAATCACGAGGAAATAAAAGGAACTGACCTTTTGACTGGAGGGTGGTCACTGTACAAACCTTCCTGACTTTGCAGCGGTTCAACTCAAATGTACATGCCACAATTCCAGAACGAAGTATTAAAAAAAAGGTCGATCATTCCCAAGACGCTGAACGACATTAATTTTATCCAATCCTTTGAACTCGGATAATTCCTGTAATGCCTTCACTCTCCGATACTGGACTGTAAGGAAAAAACAGATAAACGTGTAACAAACGAAACCGGTGAAGCCTCACACCTCCGACCGGGAACAACAACGTTGCAGAAAAATTAAAATGAGAACTCCGTCACAAACTTTAAACGTTGCTTTAAATGTGGTTTAGAGCCTGCCATCACGTGACATAACATTACCCCACGGTCATAAGACAATTACATCATCCCACTGTCCCGTGTTCAATCTGTGGGTATGTAACAGACCCATACACAAACAAAAATACTTCTTCCTTCGAGCGAGTCCAAAGACAGGCAGCCCGATTTGTCACAAATACCTATGAGAGAGAAACGAGTGTTACCTAACTTTTGAATTCACTAAAGTAGAACTCGGTCCAAGATAGACGTGAAGCGCACCGTCTGACCTGTTTTTACAAAACGTTAAATGGTCAGTTAGACTTAGATGGCCAATCCTAATCCAAACCCAAACCTATTCGGAGCAGACGAGGGCAATCATTTCAATTTGAAATACTAACTACCAAGTCAGATGTGTACAGAAATTCATTCTTCCCCCACACAATTAAAGCATGGAATAATCTTCATCCTACCATTGTCATCAAACCCAATTAATTTTAAGACAGCTCTTCTTCTTCAAAAATACCCTTCTAAAGTCCACCCTCTACCCCAAGAACCAGGAACCAAGCTGGGGGTACGTGCGGATGCCGGGATGTACGCAGATTTATATATGTGTCGGTTCATATTGGTACCCAAAGATCTGTTGATGTCCCTGGATGTGGGGTTGTGACGAATCTCAAAGCTGTTTCATTTACAAAGTCTGTATTAACGAATGTCGAGTGTCGGTGCTTTTGGAGGAGTGGCGAATATCAAGATTGCTTCATTTATAGATTCTTTATTAATTTATCTATAAACGCATTTAAGCTGAAAGTTGTTTTCACTATTTCTTTAAAGCGGAGGTAGCGATTTGGTGAACTGTTTGAAATTATTTTTTTCCCTCTGGGATAAGGAAATGTTAATATGCGGGTGTCAACGCGTTTGTGGGTGTGCACAGATTTCTGGATGTGTGCAGATTTAAGGGTGTGCCGTCGAAGATGGTGATCATCACGGACATGGGTGTGTACACAGATCAGGGGGTGCTAGTGGATGAGGGGTCGTGAGAAATCTCAAAATAGTTTTTTTCTATCCATACTTCTTCGTAAAGTAATTTTTAATAATATTGTCCAATGTTGAACAATGTTCCAGCCCTATCATTAAGGCGGGGGCACCTGTTTTGTGAACTGTTTGAAATAATTCTTTCTCTGGAATAATCAAATGTGCATATGGGTGCGTCAGCGGATTTTGGGATGTACATTGCTTTGGGAATGCGTGCAGATTTAGGTCGTGTCGGCAAAAAGCTGTGGGTGCACAGGCATGTCGGATGTGCAGTGATTTCGGGGTGCCGGTGGATGCAGGGTTGTGACGAATAACAGGATAGTTTTAGTTTAAATTGCTTGCTAATAAAATCACTTTGAATTTGAACTTTGTTCTTTCTGTTTTCTAAGCCAGAGGCAGATAGTTTGTGAACTGTTTTGAAATTATTTTGCTTAACGCTAATCTGAGGTGCATGTGGTTATGGGAGTGCAAAACGATTTGGGTTGCAAAGGGATTTTGGGCCCGTGCGGAATTGTGGACGTGCGCAGATTTAGGGGTGCTTTGGTGATTATGGGTGCGCACGGATTTGGGGGTGTTGAAGCATTGCACGGGGTTGGGGTGGGGTGGTGAGTCACCAATCTCAAGGATGTTTCTTTGAAAGAAACGTTAATGATAATAATTTCACTTTGAAACTTGAAAATTATTTTGTGAACAGCCTGAAAAAATCCTTGCTCTGGGATAATCTCATGTGCATGTGGGAGTGTCAGCTGGTCAAAGGCACAGACAGAGTGGACAGCCCGAGGATTAAAGGCCTAATAGCAGAAAACATGTATTCAAGGTGAAAGGGGAAGCCCGGCCTCATTAGTCCTGTTTTGCACTGTTTATTTATTTTGTGATTTAGTGTAATTTTGAAATTTTTCCTGTCTGCTGCTGTATAATATATATCTATATATACATATATAGATAGATAGATAGTTAGTTAGATAGATAGATAGATAGATAGATAGATAGATAGTTAGTTAGATAGATAGATAGATAGATAGATAGATAGATAGATAGATAGATAGATAGATAGATAGATAGATAGATAGATAGATAGATAGATAGATACACACACACAAGTGAGCTATTTTAGGATATAGATTATATTTTTCTTCACCATCTCTTCACTTTATCTTCACCATCTACACCTCGGACTTCAACTACTGCACACAGTCTTTCCATCTTCAGAAGTTTACTGATGACTCTGCCATAGTTGGATGCATCAGCAAGGGAAATGAGGCGGAGTACTGGGCTACGGTTGGAAACTTCGTCACATGGTGTGCGCAGAATCATTTGCAGCTTAATGTGAAAAATACTAAAGAGCTGGTGGTGGACCTGAGGAGGGCTAAGGCACCGGTGACCCCTGTTTCCATCCAAGGGGTCAGTGCGGTCATGGTGGAGAATTACAAATACCTAGGAATACGAATTGACAATAAACTAGACTGGTCAAAGAACACTGAGGCTGTCTACAAGAAGGGTCAGAGCCGTCTCTATTTCCTGAGGAGACTGAGGTCCTTTAACATCTGCCGGACGATGCTGAGGATGTTCTATGAGGCTGTGGTGGCCAGTGCTATCATGTTTGCTGTTGTTTGCTGGGGCAGCAGGCTGAGGGTAGCGGACACCAACAGAATCAGCAAACTCATTCGTAAGGCCAGTGATGTTGTGGGGGTGGAACTGGACTCTCTGACGGTGGTGTCTGAAAAGAGGATGCTGTCCAAGTTGCATGCCATCTTGGACAATGTCTCCCATCCACTCCATAACGTACTGGTTAGACAGAGGAGTACATTCGCCAGAGACTCATCCAGCGAGATGCAACACTGAGCGTCATAGTAAGTCATTCCTGCCTGTGGCCATCAAACTTTACAACTCCTCCATCGGACACCCATTGACACCCTGAGCCAATAGGCTGGTCCTGGATTAATTTCCACTTGGCATAATTTACTTATTATCATTTATGGTTGTATATTGCTGTATTTCTACACTATTCTTGGTTGGTGCGACTGTAACGAAACCCAATTTCCCTCGGGATCAATAAAGTATGTCTGCCTGTCTGTATACATTTCTCTGATATTGAGAATGGTGAACGGGGTTGCTGTGGTGTTGTCCAAATTGTGTGTGGTCTCTGCGCCAGCAGGGGAGCTTGTGTACTGATGTGTAGGGATGGGAATGGGAAGCAGAATGGAAATGTGAGGGTTTATTTGATGTCCAGCATCTGCAGACTTCCTCGTGTTTGAGGTTACACTCAGATGAGGTGCGTTCACAATTGGTGGAAAATCAGAGCGTGCGGTCCTTTGACTCTCTGTGGTCTGCTGTACGAAATCGTCAACCGCTGGGTGAATGTCATACCGACACACACAAACAGTGGTGAGCTGCGTCTGATGGTGTTTGAAACAATGTTCCCTTCGCTGGATGAATGTCACACCGACACACACAAACTGTGGTGAGCTGCGTCTGATGGTGTTTGAAACAATGTTCCCTTCGCTGGATGAATGTCACACCGACACATACAAACAGTGGTGAGCTGCGTCTGATGGTGTTTGAAACAATGTTCCCTTCGCTGGATGAATGTCACACCGACACACACAAACAGTGGTGAGCTGCGTCTGATGGTGTTTGAAACAATGTTCCCTTCGCTGGATGAATGTCACACCGACACATACAAACAGTGGTGAGCTGCGTCTGATGGTGTTTGAAACAATGTTCCCTTCGCTGGATGAATGTCACACCGACACATACAAACAGTGGTGAGCTGCGTCTGATGGTGTTTGAAGCAATGTTCCCTTCGCTGGGTGAATGTCACACCGACACACACAAAGAGTGGTGAGCCGGGTCTGATGGTGTTTGAAACAATGTTCCCTTCGCTGGGTGAATGTCACACCGACACACACAAACAGTGGTGAGCCGGGTCTGATGGTGTTTGAAACAATGTTCCCTTCACTGGATGAATGTCACACCGACACACACAAACAGTGGTGAGCTGCGTCTGATGGTGTTTGAAACAATGTTCCCTTCGCTGGATGAATGTCACACCGACACACACAAACAGTGGTGAGCTGCGTCTGATGGTGTTTGAAACAATGTTCCCTTCGCTGGGTGAATGTCACACCGACACACACATACAGTGGTGAGCTGCGTCTGATGGTGTTTGAAACAATTTTCCCTTCGCTGGGTGAATGTCACACCGACACATACAAACAGTGGTGAGCTGCGTCTGATAGTGTTTGAAACAATGTTCCCTTCGCTGGGTGAATGTCACACCGACACACACAAACAGTGGTGACCTGCGTCTGATGGTGTTTGAAACAATTTTCCCTTCGCTGGATGAATGTCACCTCGACACACACAAACAGTGGTGAGCTGCGTCTGATGGTGTTTGAAACAATGTTCCCTTCGCTGGGTGAATGCTGCTCGCAATTTACACGCGTTAGTACAATCGCATTATCCATTGTTTACAATTAATTCACTAAATCAATCACAAATTGTCACCGCAGGGATTGCCGTGTCTGACGTCATCGGTTAGGAAATAGTTTAAAAATCTTTATTTCTAAATCCGTCCCCGTGGAGTCGCTGAATGGTATTAAAAACCCAAGGATTATGCGGCCTTAACATTTCATTCAGAGAGATCGGCTGTCGCATTGGGGAGCGAATCACTGGACGGAGAAAATGCCTTCCATGTTGGATAGTTACAGGATTGTACAGAAGATATTGTATATGTTCATTGCCGTCATTGGAGTTCCTGGTGAGTGCGCTGCCTTCACGTTCGGTATTTCTGACTGTTAACCTTTGTGGACTGTTTATGATCGTTTTACAAGCCTCCGGCTTGATGACGTGTACGATCATTGGACACATTTCCGTCAGAGATATCAGTTCTGTCAATTCTACATGTTGAGTTTTCATATGTAATCACAAGCGAAAAAAGATGTCTGTCTGTCTTCTGCCACAAGGGATCGTCTTGAACGTGGTCCTTGCATTTACTGAGCCGCTGTTCCGAATTGGTATCAGTGGTGGAGACAGGCAGCTCTCAGGGAAGGTCTGACTGGAAAGGCTTTAATGGGAGTTATTCTGGAATTTTGCCGGTAGGGTTTTATATCGTGATGTTCACTGAGTTATTGATCAGATTGAACACCTAATCTTGTGCTTCATGTTTCACCGTTTTGTCTCTCCCAGCAGCATTCCACTGCCTGTTGGTCAATAATAGGGTTTGATCTTCTGTACCAGGGTCCACAGACATGGTGAGCTGTGTTATCGAATTGAACTGCGCTCTGGAATGAGTCCGTTAATGGGGGCACTCCGCCTTTCGTTACTAAGTTGAGAATTGGGGCAAGGCTTCGCCATGACGATGAGTCCCGCCCCGAAACGTTCAGTGCCGGTTCACTTGGAAAAATGCTTCTTGAACTGCTCCAGTACTTTGTGAGTGTTGCTTCTTTCCGGATCCCTCCTCAGCCCTGTTTATAGAGGCCTAGTCAGGCACGGTTAAATCAGCGAATCCGGCTCCGTCAGCGACCGGAATCGGATTTGCACCGTTTTAACTTCGGTGACTTGTCAAACATCATTTTTTCTCCACGGTAAAGGGACGTCAGCAGCCGCTTACGCACTCTCGTACTTCTGATCTTTGGCTGAAAACTGATGCTGCTAATTGCCAACGTATATGAGTTCAGTAATGTCTGCAATCTCCCCCCACCCCTCACTCTCTCTCTTCCCAGTGAATCTAGTGGCGATTGTGATCCTGTCCCGGGGAAAGTGCGGCCTCTCTACCTGCACCACTCGCTACCTGGTGGCCATGGCAGCGGCGGATCTACTGACCATTGTCACCGAGGTCATTTTGTATCGGATAAAAAAATATTACCTTCTGTCGAGGTTTCTGAACATCACCCCCGTGTGCAGTGCTATCGAGGCACTGAGGTTCGTCGTCACATACTGTTCTGTCTGGTTCACCGTCACCTTCACCTTTGATCGGTTTGTCGCCATTTGCTGTCAGAAGCTGAAAACAAAATATTGCACCGGGAAAACTGCGGTTGTGGTTCTAACAACAACCGGCGTTTTATCTAGTCTGAACAACGTTCCCCGCTTCTTCATCTGGAAACCCAGAGCGATTATTGACAATGTACCGTGGCTTTGTAAACTTAAGAGCAATTATTTCACTGACCCCGGGTGGGTAGGGTATGCTTGGATCGATACGGTTTTAATCCCGTTCCTCCCTTTCGTTATGATCCTCCTGCTCAACGCCCTGACAATCAGGCACATTTTAGTGGCCAATCGGGTCCGTAAGGGGCTGAAGGGTCAGAGCAAGGGTGAGAACCGCAGTGACCCGGAGATGGAGAGCAGGAGGAGGTCTGTGGTTTTACTCTTCACCCTCTCCGGCAGCTTCATCCTCCTGCGGATGACCTGCGTTGTGAATTTCATATATTACCAGGTCAGAGGAAATGGTTTCAATTTCAATGATTCCGAATGGATATTTCACCGCTTCGGGGCTTTGCTGAGGAACTTCAGCTTGTGCACCAACACATTTATTTACGCGGTGACTCAGTCGAAATTCAGAGAACAGGTCATCAGCGCGGTGAAATACCCTGTCATCTTTTTGCTTCAGTTGATTAATAAAGACGCGCCCTGAGTGCAACCTAGATACAGCTTCAGTGTATCTAGCCCGGTCTCCAGATCGTCACGTTCACTGTCTCGTCTCCAAGCTATTTCTCTCGGACGGTTGTCCATTGACATGCATATTGGGAGCAGCAGGCATATGGCTCACAAGAGGATAACGAGAAAGATTGTCCGTGTGTGTCAGAGAGTGTGTGAGGGAGAGAGAGAAGAGCAGAAAATACTTCAACACTGAGAATCAGGTATACTCTGTCCACTCTATCCATGCTTTTCATAACCTTTTAAACCTCGATCAGATCTCCCCTCAGCCTCCAACGATCCAGGCGAAACAAATGCAGTCTGTCCAGAATCTCGTGATAAGTCCTCTAAACCAGCCAGTGACCTTGCAAATCTCTTCTCCACCCTCCCCAGAACATCCTTTGTATAGCGGGGTGACCACAGCTCTGTGCAATACTCCAATTCCGGCCGAACCAGCAAGTTATAAACCTGCAGCGTAATCTCCTGACTTTTCAACTCAATGCCTCGACGAAGCATTCCATAAGTCTTCATCGTCACCTTATCGACCTGTATCGACACTGTCAATGAGATGTGACTATTGATCCCAAGATCTCTATGCTCAGCAACTCTATTATTAATCTTGTCTTTAACAGTATACTATCTCCTTGTATTTATCGGAGTTAACTTCCATCTGCCACTTCTCTGCCCGAGCCTATATCGTACTGTATTATTTACACTGTCCAAAGCCTCACCAATCAGACATCATCCGCACATTTACTTATCCACCAATCCGCATCTTCATCCAGCTTATTCATACACACCCAGCTCTAATTATCGGTTTCCGGCTGGAAAAAGTCCCTTCAACCGCTAACCGAGCAGTTCTGAATCCAAATAGCCAATTCGCTGTGGACTTCCTGCGTCTTCATCTTCTGGACACTCCGGCCATGCGGAATTTAGTCAAACACTTCACTGAAATACACGTAGACAACATCCATGATTGTGCCCTCATCGGTCTGTCTTATCAACGAGTGAATAAATTTAATCAAGTTGCTGAGCCCAGAATCTGTCAGGCACAAATACATATTGGGTCTCCATACTTAAGCCATTGGATTCCGAAATACACTATTGTATTCGCTTCCACTGCCACCGTCGGCAGTGTATTCCACAAACCCACCACTCTGTTCAGAAATAAATACCCTTGACATTCTCTCGGTACCTATTTCCAATCACCTTAAAACTATGCCTCTCGTGTTAGCCGGTTCAGCCTGGGAAAAGCCTCTGACTATAAATGCATTCAATGATCCTCTTCATCCTATAAACCTATATCAGGTCGCCCCTCAAACTCCGTCGCTCCAAGGAGAAAAAGCTACGTTCAAGCAATCTATTCTCAGAGAGTACTGCTCCAATGCTGGCAAAATCGTTGTAAATCTGCTCTGCACTCTCTCTACAGTATCCACATCCGCATGCACCACAGATTAATGTTCCACCCCAAATCCGGCGAGACAGCCTAATCCGCGACCATCAGCAAACCCGCGCGCACCCCTTTTCAGTAACATACAGTATCTCGGCGTTTTGGAAAAAGGGAATACCCGATTCTTTTGTTGGATTGGCTTGTGAGTGGTATTTGGCAGCAATGAACATTGACGAATTCCTGGCATCGCCAGACCCAGAGTTGTTAGCGAAGGCGAAAAGAAAGTGATGTATTTGAGATTGCCAGCAGGTTGAAACTTAAAGGTATTTCGAAATTTACAACAAAGCCTGTTATTCAGAGGAAAACCGCGGAACACTGTATAGATCTGGATGTGTTTGATGTAAGGATTTTAGATCAATTCCCTGTAAGTAAAGCAGCGACCCAGCTACAATTGGAACAAGTAGCGTAAGAAAAGCTTAAAATAGAAGCTGAGTTAAATCAGAAACAATTGGAAGCGAATTTGGAACTAAGTCGATTAAAAGCTGAAAATAAAAAGAGAGAACTTGAACTTGCGGTGGTGGAATTAAGGTCCGAGAATCAGTCGTCTGGTTCTAGAAAAACGTTTATTGTTAGTTAGGAAATTAAATTGGTCCCTCCTTTTAATGAAACAGTAGTAGAGAAATATTTTCAACATTTTGAAACTGTTGTTCTGATTTCAGAGTGACCGAAAGAGAAATGGTCAGTGTTGCTGCAGAGTGCAATTAAAGACAAAACACAACAAGTTTGCACAGCTTTAACTGCTGAGCAAGCACTTTATTATGATACTGTGAAACTGCACATATTAAAGGCGTATGAGTTAGTTCCGGAGGCATACAGAGAAAGATTCAGAAGTTTGATGAAATCTGAGGAAAAAACTAATGTATCAAATTAAAAGAACAAGCTCTACCAGATAGTGAAATTGATAAGGAGCCTGTAGGATATTATTTTGAGAAAGGGGTATAGATGAGGGAGTGGAGACAACCTACAATTCCTGCAAGTGATGAATGGAATATTGTTCACCAGGTAGTTGTTTCTAACGTTTATCAAAACGAGGTTTTAACTTTAGCCCATAGTGTGCCCTTGGTTGGATATCAAGGGGTAAGGAATACTGTGGACTAGATTTTAAAACATTTTTACTGGCCTGGTTTGAGAAAAGATGTGGCGACGTTTTGCAGATCGTGACATATTTGCCAAATTGTGGGTAAACCTAATCAAGTTACTCCAGTGACCCCACTGTAACCTATTTCCGCATTCGGTGAACCGTTTTCAAAAATTATTATAGATTGTGTAGGACCATTACCAAAAACAAAAACTGGCTGTCAGTACTTGCTGACTATCATGTGTACTGCGTCTAGGTATCCAGAGGCAGTACCACTTGGGAATATAACAACTATAAATGCAACAAAGGCTCTTATAAATTTCTTTACTTATTTTGGATTGCCTAAGGAAATATAAACTGATCAAGGCAGTAATTTTATGTCTGGATTGTTTCAACAGATGGTTTATAAACTGGGAGCTAAGCAGATCACCTCTTCTGCATACCATCCAGAATCGTAAGGAGACTTGGAGAGGTTTCATTCTACCCTCAAGACTGTGATTAGGAAGTGTTGTGTGGAAAATGAAAATGATTGGGATGAAGGTAGACACTTCCTTCTATTTGCAGGAGATTGGGGCTGTGATGAACAATGGATTAGCAGGAGCAGATTTGATGAGCCTAATTCTGCTCCTATTTCTTATGGTCTAACATCTACAACTGATCTAAATTCCACTACACGCTTCGCCAGTCTTTTATGCTGTTTACAACACTCCCGTTTTCCAACATTATCTACTAGCCTATTAGCACACATATCCACAATTCCAAACTGTTTTTATTCACATGCATCAGATAATATACATATTACATAGTTTGCATGCTCAGACTGTATTTGACAATCCGCCCACTGGAGGGCGAGTTTATAACTCCGGCGGGAGAAAGCGATGTTGGGAAAGGCGATGATGCAGCAACACTGGGGAGGGGGGCGGTGGAGGGACGTGGGACAGGTGGCAGAGGAGGAATCAGAGAGAAGAGAGGGTGGGGCTGATGATAATACAGTCATGTCCATCCCTGCGACACCAAACAAAGGCCATTTGATTCCAATCAGTAGGCTTGTTCATCATTACAGAACGCCTCTCTGTGCTTCCCAGTCCCTCCACTGTCACTTCACCTTTTCCCAAACAAGACCCCCTTCTCGCCGCCACTTCACACTCAATTCCACAATAAGCCTATATCGGAACAGCGTTTTCCATCTCTGACATGTTAAGGAATTGTTTTTTGAAATGCTTTCATAGTACTCTATGTACGTATAGCCCCTCTCCGTCTGGAGATTTCAATCATCCATGGCGACAGGTGAGGTATCAGAGCAATAGAGGATAGCAATTATTGTTCCGCCGTTTTACAAAAGACTGACGAGGCCAAGTCTTCGTGTATTTTTTCAAGATCAGGATGTATGTATTATCAAAGAATACATAGATTTTACAAATTAGAGATGTCCTTGTTTGCAGGTTGCCACAATGGAAGTAACGCAAAAGAATCCAATTTAAAAAAAAGCATAATGATTTGGTTTAAAGACCATCAAGAGAGAATAAACATGAATCATGTGAAAAAATGAAGCAAACAACAGCATTCTGAACCAAAACAGAACCAAACCCGATTCGAACCCCGGAGCAGCCGGGAGTCGGCCCAAAGCCTCGCTTCTCCGTTCATCACGCTGCGGGACGGAGCACAGCAGCACAGACACTCTTATATACTCAACGCCATGGCGATCACTCGTGCGGAAATGAGCGAAATGGGCTGTCGTCCTGACCGATACCCCGTCTTTTATGTCTATGTGCGCCGGTGTTTCAATTGACCCAACATTGGTACAGCGAAAGTCTACGGCACAATTTACCACAGGAGAGAGGAAAAAAAACCCTTGTCCCTTTGTGGGGTCCAGAGAGTTGATGTGGCTTTGCTTCAGATCTAAAAACTTGCTGTCTTTTCCCGAGTAGATACAAATGCAAAAAATAAATAATAATAATCTAAGATCTCCCCTGTCTCTTTCGTTCCACGCACAGCTTACCATTTTGGTTTTGCAGAGGACCAATTTTGTCCTTTGCAATCCTTAGGATTCTCCATTACCCTGCCTGTTAGACCAACCTCATAGCTTCCTTTCCCCTCTAGATCACTTTCTTATGTTCTCTTCCATTTTTATATACCATAAGCACCTCATATGTTCTGGCCTGCTTATACCTGCAGTGAACCTCCTGTTATATCTTCACCAGGGCCTCAACATCTAAAGATGCCTACATCTTTCAACTTTATCTTTTATTCAGTCAGACATATATAAGAATTTTACTCCCAATGTTACACTTTTTGAAGCTTCCCACTTCCCAAGTTCATATTTGCCAGAAACAGCCTGTCCTAATCCACACTTGACAGATTACTTCTGATTCCATTAAAACTGACCTTTCTCCAAGTTAGAATCTCACCCCGCACACCAGACCTAACTTTGTGCGTATTTACCGTGAAACAAATGACCTTGTGGTCACTAGATGCAAAGTGTTCTCTACACAAACTTTTGCCACTGCCCTCGCTCTCCATATCCAGTCATGCCCTGAGCAGTCGAGAATCTGAATCGGCTTTATAAAGTGCTGGTGTGGCCTCAAACGGAGTATTGTGAACAGTTTTAGGCCGCTTATCTTCAGAAGGATGTGCTGAAACTGGAGAGGGTTCAACGAGGTTCACGAGCATGATTCCAGGTTCGATGACTTTCGGTCTGCATTCACTGGGATTCAGAAGAATGAGGGGTGACCCGATTGAAACCTATCGAATGGTGAAAGGCTCTGACGATAAGCCGGGAAAGTAGAGGCGGATGAGCCTGATACCAGCGGTTAACTTATTGTCAGACACTCTAAGGGACAGGATATATAAATATTCCAATGGTATCAAATGTTTCAAATGTGTAGTTATGTAAGAGAAATGTATAGAACATACATCCTGAAATTCTACTCGTCGCAACCTTCCACGAAAACTGAAAAGTTTCCCAAATAATGAATGACAGTTAAATGCTGGCTCCCCAAATTCCCCCCAGTTCACCCCACCCACGCATAAGCAGTAGCAAAGCAACCATCTCCCCCCCGCCACCCACAAGTTAAAGAAATCATCGGCGGCCTCCACCGAGCACTGAAACGTGCAGCAAAGCGTCAATAGGGACACAGACTTGCAGAACCCCAAGTCGACCCGGTAATTCAACACACCACAACCTCCCCCCCCTCTCCCTTTATCTCTCTCACTCTCTCTCTCTCTCTCTCCCTCTCTAATAAGAGAAAAAAATGGGTGTCCCTGTTTCACAGCGACAGGGGGGACATAACAAACAGCTAGCTGCTTTAAGATGTTAAATGTCTGTTGTGTTGCTTGTTCCGAGCTCTGTGCCCGCGGAACTCGGGTCTCCGGGCACACGGCCAGCAGCCAGCTCGCTGCTTTCGATCTTCCGTCTCCCACGACGCACCGATTTCCTGCAACGGCACCGACCTCGATTCCACCCGCCTCCAGAGCCACGAAATCCCGGAATACTGAAGGCGCGCTGGTGTTTTAGCCCTCGTCCTTGGTATATCGAATAACGGCCAGTCGTCAGACTCCGAGAACGGATCCCATTCCCGCAAAGAACCAAAGTCAGTTTGTAATTCCAGGTCGGGGTCTTCAAAAGAAATATGAAAGGGAAAAATAGAGATATTAAAATAGAACTAGAGCTCTTTCCGAAGTTGCAAACAAGGAGTCGCCGTTAGGCGCCATCGTCCTCCTCAGCTCCACGTAACTGTGGATTTCAATGGGAATATGGTGAACTGGATTTGCAGCTGACACCTGGATACAGAGCAGGAGTGCCAGTGAGGCAGATTATCAAAACTTGGAGATGAGTTTAGCAGCTGGATAAATGGGCTGACGGTTTTGCAGCTGGAATGTAATGAGGACCGATGTGATGTGTTGCGCTTTGCCGGGAACAACAGGGTCGGACTCAGACAGTGACTGGTCGGGGATTGTGGTCTGCGGAGAGCAGAGGGATCCGGGAATACAGTTCCACAGTTCAGGGCAGGGTCATGAAGAGAGCCTTTGGCACATTGGCCTTCATGAATCAAAGTACTGAGTACAGGAATTGCAATGTTATGTTGAAGTTGTAAAGATAGATAGATAGATAGATAGATAGATAGATAGATAGATAGATAGATAGATAGATACTTTATTCATCCCCATGGGGAAATTCAACATTTTTTCCAATGTCCCATACACTTATGAATCAAAGTACTGTGTACATAAATTGCAATGTTATGTTGAAGTTGTAAAGGACGTAACTGAGGACAATCCTGGAGTATTGTGTCCAGTTTCGATCATAGAAAACCTACAGTACAATGCAGGTCCTTCGGCCCACATAGCTGTGCTGAACCTGTCCTTACAATGGAACTGCCTAGGCTTAATCATAGTCCTCTATTTTTCCAAGCTCCGTGTATCTATCCAGGGTCACCCATCTACACGAAAAAACATCAAGAACCTTGAATGATTAGAGCGAACATTTATAATGCTGTTTCCAGGAGGTGAGGACCTGAGTTGGAGAGAAAGATTCAAAGGGTTTTTTCCCACCGAAGCTGAGCCTTTTCTCCCTCAAGTTGGGAGAGACCTAAATAAGAGGTCGTAAGATCGGGGTAAAAGGAAAAGGGTTTAAGGGTAAAATGTGAAGGAACTTCTTTACTGAGAGGACAGTGTGAGTGTGGAATGAGACGCCAGTGGAAGTGGAGAAATGGGGTTCCATTGAGACACTTGGACAGGTACATGGACGGGAGTGATGGTCCTGGTGCCGGCCGAAAGGGCCGTCGGGAAACAGACTGTCACACTCTGGAGGAAACGATGGGTATGTTGATGTGTGAAGGGTTTGATAACTCTACATCCAATCCCTAAGAATCTTCTCCTGAAACATGTCTACCCCTAACGTGAGTCTATATTTTCCAGGACTATCCATCCCCCATCTTAAATAACAGAAGAAGATCGATCAGCGCTTTTCTGAGATCTTACTCGTGGCTACAGAGAACACAAATATATTGGTCAAGTCACTAGTGCTGTCATTTCCTCCCTCTCCCAATAATCTGCAGTATGTCCTACCAGGCTCTGAGTAAATAATCCACCTTACGACCCGATAAGAGACTAAACACTACCTCCTTTGCGGTCCAGTACTGATACAAATTTAAAAGGCATTGTGATTAAGTACAGGATAGGAAAGGTTTAGTCAAAGACTCCTGCAGCAGGGAAAATAACCTTTCAGCACCTGTGCCCATGTGACTATTCAAGCTAACTCATGCCCAGGAATGGACAGGAGGAGGAGTATAGGAAACTGATACAGGACATTGTGATATGGTGCAACTCAAACTACCTGCGTCTCAATATCACCAAGACCAACGAAATGGTGGTGGACTTTAGGAGATCTAGGCCTCATATGGAGCCACTGATCATTAATGGAGAATGTGTGGAGCAGGTTAAGACCTACAAGTATCTGGGAGTACAGTTAGACGAGAAGCTAGACTGGACTGCCAACACAGATGCCTTGAGCAGGAAGGCACAGAGTCGACTGTACTTCCTTAGAAGGTTGGCGTCATTCAATGTCTGTAGTGAGATGCTGAAGATGTTCTATAGGTCAGTTGTGGAGAGCGCCCTCTTCTTTGTGGTGGCGTGTTGGGGAGGAAGCATTAAGAAGAGGGACGCCTCACGTCTTAATAAGCTGGTAAGGAAGGCGGGCTCTGTCGTGGGCAAAGTACTGGAGAGTTTAACATCGGTAGCTGAGCGAAGGGCGCTGAGTAGGCTACGGTCAATTATGGAAAACTCTGAACATCCTCTACATAGCACCATCCAGAGACAGAGAAGCAGTTTCAGCGACAGGTTACTATCGATGCAATGCTCCTCAGACAGGATGAAGAGGTCAATACTCCCCAATGCCATTAGGCTTTACAATTCTACCGCCAGGACTTAAGAACTTTTTAAAAGCTATTATTAATGCTTTTTGAGATAGTGATTTAGATGCATATCATATTTTTTTACTGAGTTAAGTATTGTATGTAATTAGTTTTGCTACAACAAGTGTATGGGACATTGGAAAAAAGTAAAATTTCCCCATGGGGATGAATAAAGTATCTATCTATCTATCTATCAGAGGAAATGGCTCACACGCAGGCAGATGGGACAATTTTGGTGGGCACCAGTGCAGCCTGGAAGGGCCACTCTCAATACCGAAACTGAAGGGTTTCATCCGAAACTTCGACAGTATTCCTCTCAGGAGATTGTGCCTGACCTGGTATGTTTCTTAAACTGTTGCATTCTATACAAAGTATATTTTGTGCAGGAGGTCTGCAGAGGAGATTCACCAGGAGTGTGGAGGATCGTAGTTCATAACTCCCAGAGTGCCTGCTGCCGGCTGGTGGCACAATTTTCTCTGCATCGGCGGAGGCTGAGGGAGGTCTGGCAAACATCGCCGGAACAGACACTCGGAGGTGTGGACGGAGAGCCACGCCGGTCCCTGTAGATGCCGCGGCCGACGGCCACCGACAGCAGTATCGCTGAACTCCGACATAGCGATAAGGCAGACAAGGAGGGTCTGATTTTGAGGCAGATTTCTACCAGGCCTATCGTAGTTCAGACCCTTCACTGTCCCCTGCTGTCACTGGCAGAAGAACCTGTCGGTCAAATGAGATGATTAGTTAATGTGAATTTCAGTCATGGAGAGAGGTGGGAATGTGAAAACAGCAATTATGTTGCCTTAGGAAAATAGAGGCGGATCAGTTCAACAGGTTAAAGTACAGTTGGGTCTGTCTTATGCAGAGACCTTGCAAAAAGATAAACCTGACTCTGACTGCTAAACTTAATAAAGTGTTCCCAGTCAGAGAATAGACTCTGAACTGGTGGATACAATGGAGTTTGTGATGTTTATAATATTTGATTCAGCAGGTAGTTGTATAAAACTGATTATGGTTTACAAAGTTTGTGGAAAACTTTCTACAGGGTTCTCGCTCACGAAGAGTTGTCTGCTGCTGAGATTTTAACGCAGTTCACCGAGGGTTTGTTTGCGGATTGATGGTAATGGTTTGATTAAAGAACAGTTTTTCAACTTGTGTGTCTGAATGGGTACGAGATTTAATATTCACAGTAGTTCTAGAACCGCTGCAGAATATTGACGAAGATGTGTATTTTTACAATGAAAGGTTATGTCACTTTATTCAGCAAACTGCGATGGAAGTGATTCCCATTACAAACGGAATTAATAGGAGAAAGGCTGTATCACTGTGGACTGAGGAGTGTGCAGAGGCGATTAGGGAGTGGGACAAGGCGTTTAGGAAAGTGAAGAAGTAGCAGTGTCCCAGTAACCTTATTAAGTATAAAAGGGCAGAAGCCGTGGTGAGGAAAGTGGTGAAGATTGCGAAAAGGATTTTCTGGGGACATACTGCGACAATATTGCAGGGGATTGGTTGGTCAGACGTCACCAGGACAGGATTTCCGGGTTTGCCAGTGAATCTAGAGGTGCGGACGGGTTTGGCGGAGCATCCAGCCTTGCGGATGTGCTCAGATTTAGGGGTATGTCAGCGAATGTGTGAGTGCACAAGGATTTCGTGGTGTCGGATGCTTTGGGGTGGACACTGATTTAAAGGTTCATTGAGGGTTTTCTGGAGAGCACAGATTTGTGGATGCTGACAGATTTGCACAAAATTGGGTGTGTTGGCGGATTTCGAGGTGAACACTAACCTGGGTGAGCCGGGGCATCTGGAGGTGTGTCGAATCTCAATATGTTTCCGTTTATCCATACTTTAATAAAAATGCAATGTCAACTTTGACCTTTGTTCTTCCTATGTTTTAAATGGAGACAACTTTTTTGTGAACTGTTTGAAATGATTCTTGCTCTGGGAAAATCGAATGTGCATGTGGGGAATCCTCCTAATTTGGAGCTGCGACAGGTATCAAAGTTATTTCATTTGTACATTCATTACTAATAAATGCAATTTAAATTATGCCCTCTGTTCTTGTCTTTTTTTATTGTTCAGGCAGCCATTTTGTGAAGGGTTGGAACTGTGCAGTTTGCGGAGACAGATGGGAAGGGACTAAACCAAGGGGATAAAGTGAATTGGAGATGGACACGTGTACAGTCCGGCAGGGTCAGGCAGAGACAGTCGGTCTACCCACACACAGACACACAAAGGTTTTTTTGGAGCCGGCTGGATTCGAACTCGGGAACCTTCGCTCCGAAGTCCGGCGCTGATCCCACGACAACACCAGCCGGCGTAGTGTTCGTGATTGAATACAATTTCACAATCTACAATGGCATAATTTACTTCAATATTTTGTGTCTGATAAATGGTTCCTTTGAAGTGCATATTTACACTGGAAACACATTTAATTGATAAGATAACTCGGACGGTTCAGTCACCTGCGTTGGGATAAATTAGCTCCCAATCGTCTTCATATTAATTGAATAGTTAAATCGCCATCCGTCACCGGGGGAATTTCACGTGTCTGATGTAATCGATTTGTAAATAATTGAAAATCTTTATTTTTAAATCTGTTGAAATCTGTCCCTGTGGAGTCACTGAATTGTATTAAAAACCCGAGGCATGTGCTGCCTCAGCATTTCATTCCGAGAGATCGCGTGTAACACAGGGGGGTCAAATCACTGGACAGAGAAAATGTCTGCATTGTTCGATATGTACATGAGTGTGGATAAAATATTGTACGTGTTCATTGCCGTTGTTGGAGTTCCCGGTGAGTGAGCAGAGGGATTCATGTTTGGATTGTCTGATTGTTAACCGGTGTGGACCTATTCATGATCAATTTACAATCTTCCAACTTGATGATCATTGTACAAATATCCGTCAGAGATATCGATCCGGCCAATTCCAATTTCCGATTTTTCATTTTCAATGACAAAGGGAACTAAAACTCTGTCTCTCCTCTAACTCACGGGATAGACTCAAACGCTGTTCTTGCCTTAATGATACCTTGTCCAGATTTGTCCCAGTGCTGAGGACAGGTAGCTCTCCGAGAAGGTGTGACTGGGGGGGGGGGGGGGGGGGAGGGATTCATTGTCAGGTTCACTGTTTCTGAGTTATTGATCAAAGAGAGCCCCTGGTGATGTGTTTCGCGTCTCCCTGTGGAGTCTGTCACAATCGTATCCCGCTGCCTTTTGGTCAATAATTTGGTCTGATCACCCGATCCGGTGTCCAGGGATCTGCTCACGAGTGTTATCGAATTGATCTGCGGTGTAGAATTAATCCGTTAACTGAGCCACTCAGTCTCTGTTTGCTAATACTGTTTCCAGTGTTTTCAGTGTGTTACTCCCCTCTGTATCTCATCTTGGAAACATCAGATGCTGATTTTCCAGAGTCCTGGTCAGTCACGGTTAAGTCAGTGAAACCGGCCCCATCAGCGACTGGAATCGGGATCAGCAGCGATCGTTGTTGCTCATTCAGCTCGTTTATATAGCCGATAATTGCCCAAACATTGCTTTATCTCCACACTAAAGAAAAAAGTTCAGAGATAGTGTGACCCGTCTGGTACTAGATTAGCAGCCGTTCATAGACATCTTTAGCTGCAACTCAATCCGGTGTTAATTCCCGGAGAATGTGTGAAGTGTCTGTTTCTCTCCCTCTCTCTCTCTCTCTCCAGTGAATGTAATGGCGATTGTGATCCTGTCCCGGGGAAAGTGCGGCCTCTCTACCTGCACCACCCGCTACCTGGTGGCCATGGCAGCGGCGGATCTACTGACCATTGTCACCGAGGTCATTTTGTGTGAAATCAGATTCTATTACTTCCGGTGGAGTTTTCTGAGCATCACCCCTGTGTGCAGTGTTATCGATGTACTGATGTTCACAGCCACACACTGTTCTGTCTGGTTCACCGTCACTTTCACCTTTGACCGGTTTGTCGCCATTTGCTGCCAGAAACTGAAAACAAAATATTGCACCGGGAAAACTGCGACTGTGGTTCTGACAACAACCGGTGTACTGTTCTGTCTGAAAAACGTTCCCCGATAGTTCACACGGGAACCCAGGGTGATCATCGACAATGTACCGTGGCGCTGTGACCTCAGGGACAATTATCTCACTGACCCCTGGTGGGTGGTATATGACTGGCTCGATACGGTTTTAGTTCCGTTCCTCCCTTTCGCTGTGATCCTGCTGCTCAACGCTTTGACAGTCAGACACATTTTAGTGGCCAGTCGGGTCCGTAAGGGGCTGAAGGGTCAGAGCAAGGGGGAGAACCGCAGTGACCCGGAGATGGAGAGCAGGAGGAGGTCTGTGGTTTTACTCTTCACCCTCTCCGGCAGCTTCATCCTCCTGTGGATGACAATGGTTGTAAATTTTATATATTATCAGGTTTCGGGAAAAGGATTCGAATTCAATGATTCTGAATTGATCTTTCACTACGTCGGAGTTTTACTGATGAATTGCAGCTGCTGCACGAACACATTTATTTACGCGGTGACTCAGTCGAAATTCAGGGAGCAGGTGATCAGCGCGGTGAAATATCCCTTCACTACGGTGCTTCAGTTCATTAATAAAGCCGCGACCTGAGCACAAGCCAAAGGCGGTTGCAGTGAGGGTTCCAGCTCCTCACATTCACCCCCTGGTCACCCAGGTGTTATTCCCGGCAGGTTGTCGCATCGACCGGCAGCTCTGGAACGTTAGGATAGTATGTGTTTTGTGAGGGGCAAGGCCCCGTCCTGGAGACTCAGTACCGCATTGGACCTGCCAGATGACAGTCAAAGACCTGCACCGAAACGCTGTCCAGCCATTGGTCTGTGCATATGTCCATCTATTCCCTTTGCGGCCCATCAACCTTACAGCCCACAAAACGGCGGGGATCCTGTCGATTACTGACTGCCGAATCCAATGTCAATCACACTACTCTCCGCCTTCCCCTTGAATGATTTGCTAATGTAACGAAATAGGGCGGGTTCTGGTTAAAAGGCGTTTGACAGAACAAATTAAAGTCGGATTCCCGCCAATAACTGGACTGGAGTGTGGTGCAGAGAATTAGAAAATAAAACCTTCACTGCTACTCTTTTGATAAAATTCTTTCCCTTTTGTTTTACTCCGCTCCCCCATAAAGCTAATAGTTACGCATTCTGCAGTGGTGTTTCCTTTATGCTCATTAACCCAACAGTCTTGCTATAATTCTCAATCCCACCAACCCCTTAGCTTCTGCTTTGCCGGGTGGAAGGTCTTTATCCTGTTACGGACTCAGCAACAATAAATATATGAGTGAGGCAGGGTTTTGATAAAAAATAAAAAAGTTTATTAAAACACTGAAAAACAAACCCCCAAAAGTAAACAAATCACTAACGTAACCGGAAATCAGCTGTTGTGCGGCAGCTTAAACAGTTCTTAAAGCGATGTTGCAAAAAAAGTAGTATTGCAAAAGTTCAAAATGCTTACAGTTTTAAGACGATTTAAATTCTCTTTCACGTCGTGTTGTTTCAGTTCCCAGTCAAACTACTTCCCACGAAGAATTTACGGAGATGGAAAAATGAAACGGCTTAAAGGCACTGACCATTCCTTTACAAAACTGTTCCCAATCCTTTCTGCTATTCACAGGGTTTAACACGGGTACAGTCAACAAAATCCTTCCGAATGAGGATCAGACAAGGTCGAACCTGTTTCGCCGTCGAAATCGACTTTCCTCGATCTTTTAACTCCCGAACTCCGATCTTCACTCTCCACTAATTCTCAACTAGCAGTATTATAAAGAAATTGCTGGCAATGACCTTTTAAACTTTAGGCATTAAATAAAACTTCATCTTTCAACTAAACTGCGTCATAACTTTAAATCACGCAGTGGCATTAAGTCAACATGGCAAATCCAGCCACGAACTGCCCCTCCTCAAAGGCAGGGGTCCTCCTTTTATACCCTGTAAAAAAAACCGTCACATGACCTCTAATGGCGGAAAAATGACGTCACTCCACCATCGCAGGACCATTACCTCAAGTCCAGTAATAGCTTCAACACCTGTCACGTGACAAGTACACCACTGTCACGTGTCACGGGTACGTAATAACTCTCTGCAAAAAAAAATTCTCTGTCAAGAACAAAAATTTTAACAATTATTTACAAAAAAAACAAATGTATAAATTTTATAACATACACAATATACAATACAGTATCATCATATAATATCTTACAACTTACAATACAGTAGGGTGTTACAATTGTAAAAAAACACTCCATAAAAAAATTACATTGTACATTCAACATCGAGATAGACAATCAGCAACCACATTATCTTTACCTTTAATATGAGTTATCACAATATTGTACTCTTGTAACATCAAACTGCAATTTAATAACCTTCTGTTTTTGTTTTTCATCTTACTCAGAAAAACTAACGGATTATGATCAGCTTAAACAATAAGTGGTTTTTGAGTTGTACCAACATATACCTCAAAATATTCTAAAGCTAAAACAAGAGATAACAATTCCTTCTCTATTGTCGAATATTTTCTTTGATGCTTATTAAATTTCTTAGAAAAGTAAGCTACTGGATGATCAACCTCATCACCCTCATTCCTTTGCATTAATACTGCTCCTGCAGCCTCATCACTAGCATCTACAGCTAATGAAAAAAAATTAGCAATGTCAGGTGCCTTGAGCACAGGTTTTTGACATATCATTGTTTTCAATTTTTCAAATGCTTCTTGACAAGGCACTGTCCACACTATATTCACATTCTTCTGCAAAGGGTTAGTTAATGGAAGGGCAACATTAGCAAAAGTCTTACAAAATTTCCGATAATATCCTACCATTCCCAAGAATCTTCTGAGAGTTTTTTTCCCGGTTAGAGTGCGAATCTCTAAAATTACCCGAACATTTGCCTGAACAGGAGCTACCTTACCTTGACACACAACATAACCAAGGTAAGTCACAGTGGCATGTCCAAATTCACTCTTAGCTAAATTAATAGTTAAGTTAGCTTTTGAAAGCCTTTCAAATAATTTCTCCACCGCAATAATGTGTGCTTCCCAAGTATCATTTCCTGTCACTAAATCATCAATATAAGCATCAGTATCTTTCAATCCCTGAATCACAGAGTTATTCATCCTCTGGAAAGTACCTGGGGCATTTTTCATCCCAAATGGAAGAACATTATATTCATATAGCCCAGATGGAGTTACAAATGCAGAAATCTCTCTACCTCTGTCCGTTAATGGAACACACCAATACCCTTCCAATAAATCAATCTTTGTAAGGAACTTTGCTTTTCCAACTTTATCTACACAATCATCTACTCTAGGAATTTGATATGCATCTGTTTTCGTTAAAGCATTCACTTTCCTATAGTCCGTACAAAACCTAACACTACCATCTGGTTTTGGCACCATAACACAGGGTGAATTCCAATTCGAGTTAGAAGGTCTAATACTATTATTCAGTAACATTTATTTAATTTCTTTCTCAGCAAGTTCACAATTTTACTATGTTCATCCTATATGGGTGTTGTTTAACAGGTTTGACATCTCCAACATCTACATCATGTGAAGCTATAGTAGTCCTTCTCGGAACATCTGGAAACAAATCCTTATACTTAAAAATTAATTCCTTCATCTGCTGTTCCTGCTCCAGCTGTAAATGTGCTAATTTCTCATCAATATTTTCCAGAATGGTTGAATTTGATAACCTAACAGAAAAACTGTTGGATTTAGAATGAAATTCAGATGAATCATCTATCATGTTCCTAGTTAAATCAAACTCATTATCACTAACCACAACAGTCACAGTATCAGATTGTTTCTCAAAATATGGTTTAATCATATTAATATGAGAAAGTTGTGTTGACCTTCTACGATCTGGAGGTTTTATCACATAATCCACATCATTGTTTTTAGACACAATTTCATAAGGACCATGAAATCTAGCTTGTAAAGGATTCGTTTGCACTGGGAAAAGAGCCAACACCTTATCTCCAGGCTTAAACATCCTCATCCTAGCTTCTTTATCTTACCAAATTTTCACTTTCTCCTGAGCCAATTTTAAAATTTCCTTGGTTAAGCTACAAGCTTTATGTAAACTGTCCTTAAATTTCAAAACATAGTCCAACAAATTAGTGTTTATTTCCTTACTAATCCACTTCCTCATCAACACTCCTTTTTCCATATAATATCCTACTGGCACCTTCTCAATTTCACTATCTGGTAGAGCTTGTTCTCTTAATTTTATAATCTCAGGGTCTCTATTCTGCTCTGCTATCATCTCCTTCCGAGACAGAGATAAATCTTCATAGTCAGACTTACTCCAAGAATCTTGTTCAAACAACGAAGGTAAGAAAGTCTCTGACACATTCTCAAAACTCGAATCCTGAGTTGAACAGTCATGAGTAACAACCTCATTCTGCGTATCAATCTTTTTAGCCATAGCTCTAGTCACAACACAGGAAGAATCTGTGTTAGAATTCATCTCTGGTTCCTCTGACTCCATTGTCAAATGCACTTCAGGTAAAACTTGTCCACCCGCCAAGTCATTACCTAGCAATAAAGAAATATCCTTCACAGGTAAGCTAGGCTGTAATGCTACTTTAACAAATCCTGTAACTACCCTGACTTTAAATCTACTTTATGCAAATGCACAGGCATAAAATCAGTCCCAACAACTCTTACATAATTTACCTCACCAGTATCGGACTCTTCATTGAACTTCAATACACTGTCTAACATCAGTGATTGAGAAGCTCCAGTATCCCTAAGGATTTTTATTGGCACCAGAGTAGATCCTTCTTTCAAGGATACAAACCCTTCAGTTATAAAATGATCATATCCCTTTCTAACTTGGTCAGACTCTAACAAAAGCTCATTTGTGTTTATCGAACCCTGTAATTTTACAGGTGCTTCAGTATGTTGCACACAAATATCTGGAACTGCTTCCTTCTCTTTCTTTTTCAATCTGAAACAGTTTACATGGCCAGGTTTCTTACAGTAGTTACAAATAATACCAAACTGTCTTTCCTTCACAGGTTTTCCTTTCTCCTTACCTTTCTCATTAACTTCTGATTTAATTTCTGATTTACCTTGAGTCTCCGTGTTATTTTTCCTCTTAAAAATTCTGCCCTGCGGAAATTTATTCTTATGGATTAAAACATACTCATAAGCTAATCTAGCAGAGTTCTGCAATGTGTCAGTATCCCTCTCATTTAAGTAGGTCTTTACTTCAACAGGGATGCTTCTTTTAAATTCCTCCATCAAAATCAGCTCTCTCAATGTATCATAGTCCCCACTTACATTTTCAGAAGAAACCCATCTCTCAAAACACACAGCTTTATCATAGGCAAATTCCACATAAGTTCTTTCCACAGACTTCTTCAAACTTCTGTATCTTTCTCTATACGCTTCTGGGACCAATTCATATGCTTTTAAAATATGCTTTTTCACAATAGTATAATCAAGTGCTTGCGCAGCAGTTAAAGCTGTGTAAACTTGTTGTGCTTTGCCTTTAATTACACTTTGTAACAACACTGACCATTTATCTTTCGGCCACTCTGAAATCTGAGCAATTTTTTTCAAAATGTTGGAAATATCTTTCCACTTCTGTTTCACTAAATGGAGGGACCAATTTAATTTCTTGACTAGCAACAAACGGTTTTCTAGAACCAGAAGACTGACTCTATCAGTCAGGAAGGCAGTGATCCAGGAGAGAGTGGATTTGTCTACACCCATCCTTTGCAGCTTCTTGCTGAGAAGACGTGGCTGGATTGTATTGAAAGCAGAAGAGAAATCAAAAGCATGCTTCCCACAGTGGCACCAGCACCATCCCGGTGGGATGATGCTCGCTGCAACGGGGAGATGACGGTGAAACACTCGGGCACTGTTGGCTGTGTAATTCTGGAGAAAACCATCTGTGGCCCCGCCAAGCACGTGAGATTGAGGTGTGATCTCACCCGAGACCCCCCGTTTGGGTGGAAGCTGCGTGATTTTTTACCCTGTTACAAATCAGTACCAAGAAACAACAGACAGTGCACCATACAAAATTAAACGATTTAGCTTTATAAATCTTAATTTGACTAAAGGGTTAGTAAAGAGAAAGCAAACAAAAAGAGAAAAGGGTCCATTTTAACGAACCGGTTCGATGTGCACAAGTTGAAGCTCACGGTTTCCCCTCCTTCGATCTCCCCGGCCTTCGTCGGATCATGGCACCGCTCCAGGTGGAGTTCTACACCCTCTCCACTCCGGCATCTTCTCCCTTCATCTCCCACCGAACAAACACCCAGATCACCCTGGTGTCAGGCAGGTGGCGTGAAACGCACTCCCTTCATCTCCAACCGAACAAACACCCAGATCACCCTGGTGTCAGGCAGGTGGCGTGAAACGCACTCCCTTCATCTCCCACCGAACAAACACCCGGATCACCCTGGTGTCAGGCAGGTGGCGTGAAACGCACTCCCTTCATCCCCCACCGGACAAACACCCGGATCACCCTGGTGTCAGGCAGGTGGCGTGAAACGCACTCCCTTCATCTCCCACCGAACACACACCCGGATCACCCTGGTGTCAGGCAGGTGGCGTGAAACGCACTCCCTTCATCTCCGACCGAAAAAACACCCAGATCTCCCCGGTGTCAGGAAGGTGGCGTGAAACGCACTCCCTTCATCCCACACCGAACAAACACCCAGATCACCCTGGTGTCAGGCAGGCGGCGTGAAACGCACCCCCTTCATCTCCCACCGGAGAAACACCCAGATCACCCTGGTGTCAGGCAGCTGGCGTGAAACGCACTCCCTTCATGTCCCACCGGACAAACACCCGGAACACCCTGGCGTCAAGCAGGTGGTGAGAAACGCACTCCCTTCATCTCCCACCGGACAAACACCCGGATCACCCTGGCGTCAGGCAGATGGCGTGAAACGCACTCCCTTCATCTCCCACCGAACAAACACCCGGATCACCCTGGTTTCAGGCAGGTGGCGTGAAACGCACTCCCTTCATCTCCCACCGGACAAACACCCGGATCACCCTGGTGTCAGGCAGGTGGCGTGAAACGCACTCCCTTCATCTCCCACCGGACAAACACCCGGATCACCCTGGTGTCAGGCAGGTGGCGTGAAACGCACTCCCTTCATCTCCCAGCGAACAAACACCCGGATCACCCTGGCGTCAGGCAGGTGGCGTGAAACACACTCCCTTCATCTCCCACCGAACAAACACCCGGATCACCCTGGTTTCAGGCAGGTGGCGTGAAACGCACTCCCTTCATCTCCCACCGGACAAACACCCGGATCACCCTGGTGTCAGGCAGGTGGCGTGAAACGCACTCCCTTCATCTCCCACCGAACAAACACCCGGATCACCCTGGTTTCAGGCAGGTGGCGTGAAACGCACTCCCTTCATCTCCCACCGGACAAACACCCGGATCACCCTGGTGTCAGGCAGGTGGCGTGAAACGCACTCCCTTCATCTCCCACCGGACAAACACCCGGATCACCCTGGTGTCAGGCAGGTGGCGTGAAACGCACTCCCTTCATCTCCCAGCGAACAAACACCCGGATCACCCTGGCGTCAGGCAGGTGGCGTGAAACGCACTCCCTTCATCTCCCACCGGACAAACACCCGGATCACCCTGGTGTCAGGCAGGTGGCGTGGAACGCACTCCCTTCATGTCCCACCGGACAAACACCCGGATCACCCCGGTGTCAGGCAGGTGGCGTGAAACGCACTCCCTTCATTGGACAGCTCACATTCCAATGCACCCCTTATCTCTAACCATAACGCAAACACTCCTTCTATAGAAAGAACATTGTGTTAGCAGTGAAACAGGGTGCTACACTGTCCCCCTCCAAAATTAATCATGTTGGTGTGACATTGGAAAAATTTGCCACCCCTTCATGCAAAGCACACAGACTAACCCAGGTGTAAATGGCAGTGACACAGCTCACCAAGGCGATAGGTGCCACAGTCTGTTCCCCCGGTGCTCCATCGGCCAGCCTATCTCGTAGTCTCCTGTTCTTTGAGACCGCCTTACCCCATCATCTACCTCTTCAGGTTCTGAAACTCCGGTCCACGTGCCGAAGCCGCCCCCGGTCTGTCACTCGTGCCCTCCTGAAACTCGGACCCCTCTGCCACTTGGCTGAGCCCCACTTCATCCCTTCCCGGCGTCCCGCTGAAATCCAGTCTGTCCACAGATAGACATCCTCCCCACTCCTCCGATTTCATCTAACTCACCACTCACCGTGAGAAGGGTTAGGAATCTCTTCCTAAATCAGTGGCGAGTTTGCAAAGGCACCATATACCACACCCCCACTTCCTCATCCTCCGAAATACTATCCCTTTCAGGGGCGGGGGCCGGTATAATCTCTCCTTCAGTCGCTCACAGAATCCTCTCACTAGTTGTAGCCTCCGGGTCAACCCGCAACTCTTGTCCCAGAGGCAGAAGGTGGGTCCGATGGAAATTTTGACAGGCCCGTTCTCATCCTCTGGTTTCACCCGGAAAACTGGTACGTTTGACATCTGACTCTCCACAACACAGGCCCTGCAGTCAGCCAACTTACACTTCCCAGTGAGCATCGAATTCCTTATGAGGACTCGGTCTCCCGGCATGAGTTGGGAGAACCTAACTTTTTGATCAAAGCTCCTCACACAAAACGCTGGAGGAGCTCGGCAGCTCAGGCAGCATCCATGAGAAAGAATAAACTGCCGGCGTTTTGCCCCGAGACCCTTCTGCAGGGCTGAGAAACAACGGGGAATCAGAATCAGAATCAGGTTTATTATCACCGGCATGAAATTTGTTAACTGAGCAGCAGTTAATCATGCTGCTGTTAACATGAATAAGTAAATCAATTAGAGTATAGTATATTGAATAGATCTTTAAAATGTGCAAAAAACAGAAATACAGTATATTAAAAAAGTGAGGTCGTGTCCAAGGGTACCATGTCCATTTTGGAATCGATGGTAGAAGGAACGAAGCTATCCCTGAATCTCCTAGTGTGTGTCTTCAGGCTTCTGTACCTCCTACCTGACAGTAACAGTAAGAAAAGGGCATGCCCTGGGTGCTGGATGTACCCAGAAGAAGGCTAGCTAGAAGGTGACAGGTGAATCCAGGTGGGTGGGAAAGGTCAAGGGTTCGAGAAGAAAGAATCTGATCGGAGGAGGGGACCCGGGGGAAATAATAGGCAAGTGAGAAGTAAAAGGTCAGAGTGCGGAATAGAGGAAGGCGGGGGTGGGGCTGGGGATGGTCTATCGGAAGGCGAGGTCAATATTCATGCCATCACAGGGGGTCTCATCGCTGCACAAGAGGAGGCCGTGGATCGACACGTCAGAACGGGGATGGAAATCACTACTAAAAGGTTTGGCCCTGGCATGTTCTGCTTGAGACGGATGGTGTGAAACTGCTCGTCGAGGCGTTCCTCTAATTGATAAGCTGATGCTCAGGAGGGAGGAGCAACACCTTATATTCCTGGTTCCCTCCAACCTGATGAACTGAACCATTGCACCAGTCTTGTCTGGTGAATCCAGAGCCCCAAGGCAAGCTGTCTCTCCATCTGAATGATGGTCTTTTTGACCTCCTGAAGACCTGTTTTTGAGTAACAGTAATGTTCCGCTGCTCTCCTATGCCCACTTCCCCAGCTGGTCTCCACCCCACTGTAATCTCAGACAACCCCCACTTCCCCCACACACCAGTTCTGGTGTCACCCACAATCTCACTAATTGTTCGATCTGCATTCCCCTCCAAATCATTCACACACGTGACCAGCACCAGTTCACTGCAAGGTGACAGAAAGAAGTGACAGTAGAGCTCAGCTCAAACAAAGAAGACAAGCGAAACAAAGAGCAGGAGAGTGGTGGTGGAGGGGATCTCGTTGGGTCTGGTGTCCAGAAGGAAACGGAGAGCTCTGTGACTTTCCTGGTGGGAGGGGGAGGTGTACATGAACGGGGTATCCACAGTGACAGTAAGATGATCGTGGCCAGGGAACATGAAATCGTTGAAAAGATTTCTCCTGTGTTGCTTGGATTTCCAGCATCTGCAGATTTTCGCCTGTTTGTGACCGGGAAATTCCGTTTGTTGTGGACAGAGCAAAGGTACTTGACAAAGTGGACTCCCGATCTACACTGGGCCTCACTGACGTAGCGGAGGCTGAACCAGCAGCATCAGGTAGAGTAGATCAACCTGACAGACTCACAGGTGAAGTGTTGCCTCACCTGGAAGGACGAATGGAGCTGAGGGGGAAAGAAAATGGGAGCGTGTAGAACTTCCCTCGCTTGCAAGGATATGTTCCAGGAGGGGGATTAGTGGGAAGAGACGAATGGAATCCTTGTGGAAAGCAGAAAGTGGAGGGGGAAAGTAAAGATGGGAAGGTAGGAAGAGGTTTAGTGAAGATCACCATGCAAATCGATAGGTTTACTAAATCAGCCAGTGTGAATGTGTTTTGTGAGCCCCGCCACCCGCCACAGTCGGTGTCTTTCTCGGGTCAGCTGTCACCTGAATGCGCCAGGGTGGATGGCGGAGGGTTTTACAGAAATGGCGAGTGGTGTAGGGTTCAGGTGGTTTCACAGAATGGTGATGAGTGTACGGTTAGAAAGGTTTTCACAGATGGTGAGGGCTGCAAGGATCGGAGGTGTTAACAGAAATGGGGAGTGGTGTCTGGGTTGGAATAGTTTTCATAGGGGGCAAGGGGTGTAGGAATGCTACTCCACCTCTGTAGAAATGTACTTCAGTACCAAAATGGTATTTTTGTCTGTAACGAGCTGGAACCTGTATTGTATCAGATTGCTTTGCTAATAATCTTCGTGCAACACTTTGCAGATGTTTAATGCCAAACACACTAATTCCACAAACAACAGAGTGCACCCTGTCCTTGAACTTGTGTATGAAGGAATGACCGTACTGTCTGTGTACCTTTTGGTCAAAGCTACTACCAGTTGTTTTGCACTGCTAATCGTCCCTTCTGCAAGGGAAAATAACAACACTTATTATTGATCCACTCTGAGTTAATTGTTGTTGGTTGCAAGACGTAGTGAAAAGCTGCTTAACACCATCTCCTACCTGGATACTCACACTTACCTGCACCTGCAGCTTCCTCCGCATCGCTTCGCCATCTCACCACAACACCGCTCGTCGTAGGAACTGAAATACTCATTCCGTCCATTGAGTCTTCTCCACCATTCGAATTTCCCTCTAAACTCCAGACTGCTGCTTTCTCCACGTCAGCTTCAACACCCTTATTAATCAACAACCCACCATTTATTGACTTAAGAGTTCGGACAACCTTGGGCTGTTTTCTCTGGAGTGGAGGAGGATCAGAGTGACCGGAAAGAGTTTGATTAGATTACAAGAGGTATAGACAGAGTAGATAGCTGCCATTTTTAACCTTCTGCGTCACAATGTCTAATCCCGGACAGCATGCATTTGGAGAGATGAGGGAGCTGTGGAATTCATTGCCACGGACGGCTCAGAGGCCAAGTCATCGGGTTTATTTAAAACAGAGGCTGATCAGTGCTTGATCAGTAAAGGTGTCAAAGGTCATGGGGAGAAGGCAGGGAACGGGGTTGAGAAGGAAGATAAAAGACACTGGGACAGGGACAGAAAGAGGAAACTTTAGAGTGAGATGTGTCAAGCTCAGACAGATGAGACAGACTCCGATCGGGGTTCTTGTCTGGCATGGAGCAGTGGGGCTGATCACCGGTTCATTTTCCACTCTCGGACCTTCACTGAGACCATTTCTCATCAGTACATGTTTTACAAACAATACAACTTCAACGTAAATTTATTAACGAAGTGTGTTAACCAGATGCTATCGAACAATTCTTTGTCTCTTGACAAGGCAACTCAATGCTCACCCCCAGCCTGGGGGAGGGAATGGGAACCATTCCAGAGGGGGAGGGTTGGGTGAGTCTGGGACTTTATGAAGGAGCCCTAACTCCATCCTCCTCATTCCCCTTCCCCTTCTCACTCCCCTCCCTCTCATTCCACTGCATGTGTTTGTGTGTGAGAGAGAGATAGAGACCTGCGTGCCCAGTCACACTCCAACAACGCTCTCTCCCCCAACACACTCACACTCCTCTGTACGCAGCAATCCTCACCAGCTCAAATGATCCAAAAATCTTATACCTTCCCTCCTGCACCAACTCCTTAGCCACGTGTTAAACTGTATAATCTTCCTAATACTGGCAACTGGCACAGATGACAGTCCTGAGATCACAGGCCTGTCCTTTAAATTAGCACCTCACTGCCTGAAATCCCTTTGCAGAACCTCGTTACTCTACCGGCCCATATCATTGTTACCCACATGGACCACCACCTTCACTGTCCACCCTCCTGAGGAATGCTGAGCACTCGACCTGAGATGACCCAGATGCCAGCATGCAGGAGGGAACACACCTTCCTGGAATCTCATTCTCACCTACAGAACATCCTGTCAGTTCCCTGAGCTATCAAGCCACGTATCACCACAGCTCACCTCGTCTCCTCCCTTCCCTTCTCAGTCTCAGAGCCAGACTAAGTGCCAGAAAACCTGTTGCTGAATCACCTCTGACCACAGCTCACCTCGTCTCCTCCCTTCCCTTCTCAGTCTCAGAGCCAGACTAAGTGCCAGAGACCCTGTTGCTGAATCACCTCTGACCACAGCTCACCTCGTCTCCTCCCTTCCCTTCTCAGTCTCGGAGCCAGACTAAGTGCCAGAGACCCTGTTGCTGAATCACCTCTGACCACAGCTCACCTCGTCTCCTCCCTTCCCTTCTCAGTCTCAGAGCCAGACTAAGTGCCAGAGACCCTGTTGCTGAATCATCTCTGACCACAGCTCACCTCGTCTCCTCCCTTCCCTTCTCAGTCTCAGAGCCAGACTAAGTGCCAGAGACCCTGTTGCTGTGACTTTCCTTTGCCAGGTCATCCCACCATCCCGGACAGTGTCATAAGGGGAGCGTTGGGAGTGGACCCAAAAACAAGACACAGACACTGAACTACCAGGAACAGAACTAGGCATGAGAAGGAAGCAAGGAAAATGGGGAAGAAAGGACACTGGACATGACACTGGCCCTGGACAAGACAAAAATTCTGGGTCTGGGCTAGGAATTGACCAGGACAGCGGATCCACGACATGGAACTGGGAACTAGAAGCCTGGGCTTGGACTCCGAGCCAGAGACTGGACAAGGACCCAGAACCTGGGTCTTGACTCGGGCTCGGACTCCAGATCCAGGCGAGGACAAGACGAGGCTACAGGACGAGGAAAGGCACAGGATGGAACGAGAGACTCCTAGACGGGACAAGGAAACCTCAGCACAGGACGAGGGAATCCCAGCACCGGGCTGGACAAGGTATTCCTGTGCTGGGCGAGGCACAGGGACATGACGAGAACCCAGAGCCTTAGTCGTCGAGGGAGAGCCAACAGGACTGGACGTGAGACTCCTGAACGAGGGAACCCCAGCACAGGACGAGGGAATCCCAGCACCGGGCTGGACAAGGTACTCCTGTACTGGGCGAGGCACATGGACATAACGAGAACCCACAGCCTAAGTTGGGGAAGGACAGGAACGCAGAACACAATGCTGGGACCCCTCCTTGGGTACAGAACGTAGGGCCAGGACTCATAACACAGAACGCTGAACACGACGAGACAGCTCAGGCGAGGCATAGCTTCAGGCAGAGGCAAGGTCCCAGGCAGAGGCGAGGCAAGGCCCTAGGCAGAGGCGAGGCAAGGCCCTAGGCAGAGACGAGGCGATGCACTAGGCAGAGGCGAGGCAAGGCCCTAGGCAGAGACGAGGCGAGGCAAGGCTCCAGTCAGAGGCGAGGCAAGGCAAAGCTAGGCTAGGCTAGGTTCCAGGATGAAGGTGAAGGGAAGGGATACAGACGGGGGTTTGGACAGGAACAATCCAGCAGCCAGAGGCTGAATCCTGACGCTATTTATGAGACCAGCCCAAACAAGAATCAACTGCCTCAATAGAAACTGGGGAAACCCGGAAAACCTGGAATAAGGAGCATGGACCAGACTGTGATCCGGAATGCGGACTTAACGGACCAGACCATGACAGACAGTATCTGAAGTGATATATGTGTTGCTCAGGGAGATGAACACAGGGATAAACTGCACTCTCTATTTCCACCTTTCTCCTTCCTCACTGTCACCCAGTTTCCTGTGCCGTGCCCCTTGGGTGCAACTACCTCTCAAATGTCCTACCTATCACCCCTTCAGCCTCCCGAATGATCTGGAGTTCATCCAGTTCCAGCTCCAACTCCGTAATGTGGATTGATCGGAGCTGAAGCTGGATGCCCTTCTCACAGGTGTAGTTATCAGGGCCACAGGAGGGTCCCGTGCCTTCCCACATCCCGCAAAGGAGCTTTCCACTATCCTGCCTGACATCTCCATTGTTCTAACTGAGAAAATGTAAAGAAGGGGCAAAAAAAATTCTACCTCCATCATGATTTTGCCTTCTCTGACTGACTGCTCTCCCCACTGAAACCTCAAAGAATTAAAGCCTCAAAGTCTCCGCTCCAACTCTGTCCACTCCAACAATGACCGCTCCACTTACTCCTGCTAATGAAGGTTTTCTTGATAATCCATCCTGACTGTGGAGTGGCCACTGCTGAAAGCTCAAAAATAACCTGCCCTGAACCACTGCCTTTAATACTCCATTGGCGAACCTGAGTGAATTACGTCCTCTCAAGCTACTGACCTCTCCGATTCACGATGGATCACAGCTCGGTAGGGGGACACAAGGATGAAGGACTGATTGAAACTCATCCCACAGTCTGAGAGGGAGACCACCCTCCCCACAGTGTGAACCCACCACTGTCTCTGCAGTGTGGATCAGTGTGTGAATGCCTTCGCACAGTCTGAGCAGGTGACCACCCTCCCCACAGTGTGAACCCACCACTGTCTCTGCAGTGTGGATCAGTGTGTGAATGCCTTCCCACAGTCTGAGCAGGTGACCACCCTCCCCACAGTGTGAACCCACCACTGTCTCTGCAGTGTGGATCAGTGTGTGAATGCCTTCCCACAGTCTGAGCAGGTGACCACCCTCACCACAGTGTGAACCCACCACTGTCTCTGCAGTGTGGATCAGTGTGTGAATGCCTTCCCACAGTCTGAGCAGGTGACCACCCTCCCCACAGTGTGAACCCACCACTGTCTCTGCAGTGTGGATCAGTGTGTGAATGCCTTCCCACAGTCTGAGCAGGTGACCACCCTCACCACAGTGTGAACCCACCACTGTCTCTGCAGTGTGGATCAGTGTGTGAATGCCTTCCCACAGTCTGAGCAGGTGACCACCCTCCCCACAGTGTGAACCCACCACTGTCTCTGCAGTGTGGATCAGTGTGTGAATGCCTTCCCACAGTCTGAGCAGGTGACCACCCTCCCCACAGTGTGAACCCACCACTGTCTCTGCAGTGTGGATCAGTGTGTGAATGCCTTCCCACAGTCTGAGCAGGTCAACGTCCTCTCACTGCTGAAATCAGTCCGGTGTGTCGTCAGCCGAGATGAATGTATGCATTAATTCCCACAGTCAGAGCAGATGAACAGCTTCTATACAGTGTGAACTCGCTGATGTTCGCTCAGTGATGTCTGAGTGAATTCCTTCCCGTCTGAGCAGGTGATGTTCAGTCAGTTGAGATGTCTGAGTGAATTCATTCCCACAATCAGAACAGGTGACTGGCATCGCCCAGTGTGAACTCGCTGATGAACTTTCAAGCCTGATGACCGAGTGAATCCCTTTCCACAATCTGAGCAGGTGAACGGTTTCTCCCCAGTGTGAATTCGGCTGTGCCTCACCAGGTTGGATGACGCAGTGAATCCCTTCCCACATTCAGAGCACGTGAATGGCTTCTCCCCAGTGTGAATTCGGCTGTGCTTCACAAGGTGGGATGAGTCAGAGAATCCCTTCCCACATTCAGAGCATGTGAATGGCTTCTCCCCAGTGTGAATTCGGCTGTGCTTCACAAGGGAGTATGAATCAGTGAATCCCTTCCCACATTCAGAGCAGCTGAACGGTTTCTCCCCAGTGTGAATTAGTTGATGTACATTCAGATGAGATGACTGAGTGAATCCCTTCCCACATTCACAGCATGTGAATGGCTTCTCCCCAGTGTGAATTCGGCTGTGCTTCACGAGGTGGGATGAGTCAGTGAATCCCTTCCCACATTCACAGCATGTGAATGGCTTCTCCCCAGTGTGAATTCGGCTGTGCTTCACGAGGGAGTATGAATCAGCGAATCCCTTCCCACATTCAGAGCAGCTGAACGGTTTCTCCCCAGTGTGAATTCGCTGATGTACTTTCAGATGAGATGACTGAGTGAACCCCTTGCCACATTGAAAGCAGCTGAACGGTTTCTCCCCAGTGTGAACTCGCCGATGTTCAGTCAGTTGAGATGACCGAGCAAATCCTTTCCCACATTCAGAGCAAGTGAACGGCCTCTCCCCAGTGTGAACTCGGTAGTGCCTCACAAGTTTGGATGAGTCAGTGAATCCCTTCCCACATTCAGAGCAAGTGAATGGCCTCTCCCCGGTGTGAACTCGCTGGTGTCTCTGTAGTGTGGATGAACGAGTGAATCCCTTCCCACAGACTAAGCAGGTGAACGGCATCTTTTCAGTGTGAACTCACTGGTGTTCATTCAGTTGAGATGATTGAGTGAATCCTTTCCCACACAGAGCAGGTGATTGGCCTCTCCCCGGTGTGAACTTGCTGGTGTCACTGTGGCATGGTTGAGTGTGTGAATGCCTTCCCACCATGTAAACAGGTTACTGTCTTCTCACTGGGGAATTTTCAGATGTGTATTTAGCACCGACGACAGAATGAATTACTTCCCGCTGTCAGAACAGGTGGAACATCTCACTGTGGTGTGAACTTGCTGATGTATCTTCAGACTGGATGACTGAGTGGTTCCCCTCCCTCACACAGAGCAGGTGAATGGCCTCTCCCCACTGTGAACGCACTGGTGTGTCTGTGGGTAGCCTGTGAGTGAATCCCTTCCCACACTGAGAGAAGGAGAATGATATCTCACTGCAATCAATCATCTGGCAATTCAGAAAGTCAGATGTTTGAATCCCTTGTACAATCAATGCAGTTGAAGAACTGATCTCCAGTGAACAAATGCTGGTGTGTTCTCAGCACCCGGTTCCTGTGGATAACACTGAGTTACAACAGAAAACTTCATTTCAGACACAAAACACATTTCCAGCTGGGATGAGATAAGTCTTCATCTCCAAGGATTGACAACAGATGCTTCGGTGTTGCAAAGAAAATATTTGGCCACTCCTTATATATCCGGAAAGAGACAGCCCATGCACAAGTGTTCTGGCATTTCAAACCTGTACAAATATTTGAAAGGACATCAATAGGTGAAGGACAGTTTTTCAGGTGAGATTTTAGTCTGTGATGAGAACATAAAAAAAGAGGAGTAGGAGAACATCACCTGGCCCGTCTCCACCAACCTGCCTTTTCCCCATCGCCCTTCATTCCCCTACTTTGCAAACATCTATCCAACCTCGTCTCAAATGCATTTACTGAGGTAGCCTCCACTGCTTCATTGGGCAGAAAAATCTACAGATTCCCAACTCTCGGGGTAAAGCAGTTCTTCATCTCCATCCCAAATGCCCTGAATGTTAAAGTGATGTCCTCTAGTTCTACTCTCACCTACCAGTGGAAACAACTTTCCTGCCTCTATCTTATCTATCTGAATCATAATTTTGCATGTTTCTATAAGATCTTCTCTCAATGTGAGCTCTGGCATCAGAATATCACCCAGTTCATCTCAAGTTGTGATATACCACAGGTGACTGTGGGAAGCAGATGGAGTTCAACCTGGTGGTTCATTTTGGTAGGTCCAATTTGAAGACAGAATACAATATTAATGATAGGACTCTTGGCAGTTTGGAGGATCAGTGAGATCTTGGGATCTGTGTCAATAGTTCATGCAGAGCTGCTATGCAGCTGGACAATGTTTTTAAGAAGGCCTTCATCAGCCACGGGACTGAGTTCAAAAGCGGTGAGGTACTATTACAGATATAAAAGGCCTTTGTTAGACCCTACTTTTAGCACTGTGTTCAATTCTGATCAACTCACTACAGGAAAAAATACTCTAAATAGGGTGCAGAGGAGATTGACAAGGATGTTGCTTGGATTGGAGAGCATGCCTTACAAGAGTAGGTTGAGTAAACTTTGGAGCGATGGAAGATGAGAGGTGACCTGAGAGAGCTGTATAAGATGATGAGAGGCATTGATCGTGTGGATAGGCAGCAGTTTTTTCCCAGGGCTGAACTAGCCAACATGAGGGGGCATAGTTTTAAGGTGCTTGGAAGTAGGTACAAGGGGGCTACCAGAGGTATGTTTTTCACACAGAGAGTGGCAGGTACTGCCAGCGACGGTGGTAGAGGTGGATACAATAAGGGTCTTTTCAGACACTGTTAGGTACGTACGTGGAGCTGGGAATAATAGAGGGCTATTTGGTAGTGAAACTCTAGGCAGATTCTAGAGTAGGTTATATAGTCGGCATGATGTTGTCCGAAGGGCCTGTAATGAATTGCAGACTTATGTTTCTGTGATTATATGTGAACTCCCCATCTTCTAACAAGGCACGGATCAGGCATCCTGACTGACCAACAAAATCTCTGACTGTATTCCTGTCTGTATGAGAATGGGCTATTTCTGCCTTCAATCAACCTGTGACTTGGCTCAATCTGTCTCTGTCCTTTGGTATATTTCAAGTTCAGGTCATGTTCCACAAAGTGAACTTGTTACTACATGTCTGATCCTTGAGATTTTCTAATTACTGGGATTCCCTCCCCCCCCCCAGCTGATTGAGTGATGAACCCATCGATGGCAATGCCAATGACTACGAAGGGGTAAGCAGTAATTATTCTCATTGGAGTGTGGCACTTTTGTGATGTGAAAGCTACAAGTCACCTGTCATCGAGGACAAAGGTGTTTCATATCGTTATTTACCCAGAAAACTAAAGCTGACCGGCAGATTTTTTTATGCTATACAGTACTAATTGACATTTTCACTGACTGGGAGGTAGACTTCATCCGAGAATAACTGGACACTACATTTTTGTTCCGACGTACTGATCCTCGGATTTACATGGCTGGAGGTCGCTGCGTTAGGGACATTCTCTATGGGGACAACGCTGGCGCGTCAACCATGGCTGCCTCCTTACCCAGAAGACACCACGGTGGAGAAACCTGTCTATCCGCCATCAAAGGAAACAGCGATGCGTATGCGCCGGAGAAATGGCGGCGCCGCAAACTCCCCGTGGCTCGGGTAAATCGTGGGGCTGAGAGAGACGGAAAGGACTGGGACTGTCCTGAGGTGCGGGAGCAGTGTGGACGGAGCTCATAGTAATTTTCCTTTAATCGCGGTTCAGACGCCGGTGATTAAGTTCCCACCCGCGGCCCCGCTCCTACCTGCGTCCGATCCCCGAGAGCCTCTCGTCTGCTGAGCGCATGCGCAATGTTCACGATTGGCTGTGCCGCCCACGCATGCGCATTGGATAAAACAGGATTTAAAAAAATCTGCAGACGCGGAAATCCAAAGCAACACCCACAAAATGCTGGAGGAACTCGGGGGGGGCAGAAAGCAACAATGGAGAGGAGAGAACAGTCGGCGTTTCAGACCCACACCCTTCTTCAGGACTGGAAAGGAAGGGAGGGAGTAAGAATGTGGGGGGAGATGAGGTGATAGGGTAAACCGGGAGACGGGGAGAGTTAAGAGCTGAGAAGTTAATAAGTGAGAAAGATAAACGGCTGGAGAATAATAATATTTTATTGATCCTGAGTGGGAAATTCATTCCGTTACAGCAGCAACATTTAAAAACACACTTAGCAGTGTGCAGACTTTACTAAAAAGAAAGTAGACAATAATAATATATACAGTAATACTGTACCAATGTGGAATAATATTGCATGAAATAATAATGCAGGGGTTATTGAACTAAGATGTGTGTTCACCTATCGCAGAAAGATGAACTCTTGCATTTGGTAAGAAACAATCTGTGTAACAATGCTTGAGACGGCGGGGATGTTGGAAAGAGGGATGGGGACTCTGCTGCCTGTCGGGTAGGTCATGGAGAGGATATGACAGATTGTCCATAATCGCTAACAGTTTGTTCAGTGACCCCCTCCCCACCACTAACTCGAAAGAGTCCGGTTCTGTCCAAGGATGGATCCATGTTTTCTGGTGAGTTTATTTTGTCGTTTTGCACCGATGCTGCTCCCCCAACAGAAAGCAGCAAAGAAGACCGCACTCGCTACAACAGACTGGTAAACGATCTGCACCAACCCGCGTCACACATTCAAGCATCTCGGCTTCATAGAAGATAGAGTCTACTCATCCCCTTCTTGAAAACAACCTTTCTGTTGGTTTTCCAGTCATATCTATTGCCGAGGTAAACACCCAGCTAATTGTACTCCTCCACCACAGTAACCTCTTCTCCCAGAATGTATACAGGACTCATCAATGTCCTCTTCCTCCTAAAATCAATCACCATTTCCCTGGTTTCGGCCACATTCAGGAGCAGGTGATTCCTCCCTCACTATTCCACAACCCTGCCCACCAGTCCTCTGTACCCCGACTCCTGCCCATCTCTGATGCAACCAACTACCGCAGAGTCATCAGAGAACTTCTGCAAGTGGCCAGACTCAGAGTTGTACTGAAAGTCTGAGGTGTACAGTGTGAACAGAAACGGAGACAGGACAGTCCCTTGTGGGGCTCCAGTGACACTCACCTCCACCTCAGGCAGAGAACCACCCAGCGGTACAAACTGGGCTCTATCAGTCAGGAAGGCAGTGATTCAGGAGATCGTGGATTTGTCTACACCCATTCTTTGCAATTTCTTGCTCAGAAGACGCGGATGGATTGCACTGAAGGCACTAGAGCGATCTAAAATTATGATTCTCACAATGCCACCAGCATCATTCCGGTGGGAGTGAGCTCACTGCAACAGGTGGATGATAGAACCCGGAAACAAAGAAAATCTGCAGCACAACACAGGCCCTCCGGCCCACAAAGCTGAGCCCAACATGTCCTTATCGTAGAACTGCCTAGGCTTGCCCACAGCTCCATGTACCTGTCCAGGAGTCTCTGAAAAGACCCTACCGTTTCCACTTCCACCACGGTCGCCGGCAGCCCGTTCCACGCACTCACCACTCTCTGCGTAAAAAACACAGGCCCCTGACATCTCCTCTGTATCTACTTCCAAGCACCTGCAAAATATCTCCACTCGTGCTCGCCAGTTCAGCCCTGGGGAAAAGCCTCTGACTACCCACATGATCAATGCCTCTCATTATCTTGTACACCTCCATCAGGTCACCTCTCATCCTCCATCGTGAAAAGCCGGGTTCACTCAACCGATTCTCAGAAGGCATGCTCCCCCCAATCCAGGCAGCATCCTTGTAAATCTCCTCTGCACCCTTTCTATGGTTTCCACGTCCTTCCTGTAGTGAGGCGACCAGAAATGAGCAGAGTAATCAGAGTGAGGTCTGACCAGGGTCATATATAGCTGCAACATTACCTCTCAGCTCATAAACTCATGCACCGCGTGCCTTCTTAACCACAAATTCAACCTGCGTAGCAGCTTTGAGTGACCTATGGACCCAGACCCTAAGATCCCTCTGATCCTCCACACTGCCTAGAGTCTTGCCATTAATACTACGTTCCGCTATCATATATGACCTACCAGATGAACTACCTCACACTTATCTGGGTTGAACTCCATCTGCCGCTTCTCAGCCCAGTTTTGCATCCGATCAATGTCCCGCTGTAACCTCTGATATTCCGGGGCTCTCTCTACTCTCTCTCTTGAAAAAGGGAACAGCATCTGCATCCATCCAATCCTCTGGAACCTCTCCCGTCCTCATTGATGATGCAAAGATCATCGCCAGAGGCTCAGCAATCTCCTCCCTCACTTCCCACAGTGTCCTGGGGTACATCCCATTGGGTGCCGGTGACTTATCCAACAGATGCTTTCCAAAAGCTCTAGCACATGGGATTGTCCACTCCTGACACAGAGTGATACAGAATGACACACAGAACACTGAAAAAAACGGCAAAACGTAGGAGCTGCAGCAACAAGCTGTCACAAGCACAGCACCATCTTAGAGTGTGAGTAGCTGGGAGTGTCCCGTCTGACAGTGACCGCAGGTAAGGGTAGGAGACAGACGGAGAGACTACATCTGCTGTCCCGTCTGACAGTGACTGGTCAGGGTAGGAGACAGCCGGAGAGACTACATCTGCTGACCCGTCTGACAGTGACTGGTCAGGGTAGGAGACAGCCGGAGAGACTACATCTGCTGTCCCGTCTGGCAGTGACTGGTCAGGGTAGGAGACAGCCGGAGAGACTACATCTGCCGACCCGTCTGACAGTGACTGGTCAGGGTAGGAGACAGCCGGAGAGACTACATCTGCCGACCCGTCTGACAGTGACTGGTCAGGGTAGGAGACAGCCGGAGAGACTACATCTGCTGACCCGTCTGACAGTGACTGGTCAGGGTAGGAGACAACCGGAGAGACTACATCTGCTGACCCGTCTGACAGTGACCGGTCAGGGTAGGAGACAGCCGGAGAGACTACATCTGCTGACCCGTCTGACAGTGACTGGTCAGGGTAGGAGACAGCCGGAGAGACTACATCTGCTGACCCGTCTGACAGTGACTGGTCAGGGTAGGAGACAGCCGGAGAGACTACATCTGCTGACCCGTCTGACAGTGACTGGTCAGGGTAGGAGACAGCCGGAGAGACTACATCTGCTGTCCCGTCTGACAGTGACCGGTCAGGGTAGGAGACAGCCGGAGAGACTACATCTGCTGACCCGTCTGACAGTGACTGGTCAGGGTAGGAGACAGCCGGAGAGACTACATCTGCTGACCCGTCTGACAGTGACTGCAGGTCAGGGTAGGAGACAGCCGGAGAGACTACATCTGCTGACCCGTCTGACAGTGACTGCAGGTCAGGGTAGGAGACAGCCGGACAGATTACATCTGCTGACCCGTCTGACAGTGACTGGTCAGGGTAGGAGACAGCCGGAGAGACTACATCTGCTGACCCGTCTGACAGTGACTGCAGGTCAGGGTAGGAGACAGCCGGACAGATTACATCTGCTGACCCGTCTGACAGTGACTGGTCAGGGTAGGAGACAGCCGGAGAGACTACATCTGCTGTCCCGTCTGACAGTGACCGCAGGGTCGGAGACAGCCGGAGAGACTACATCTGCTGACCCGTCTGACAGTGACTGGTCAGGGTAGGAGACAGCCGGAGAGACTACATCTGCTGTCCCGTCTGACAGTGACTGGTCAGGGTAGGAGACAACCGGAGAGACTGCATCTGCTGACCCGTCTGACAGTGACTGGTCAGGGTAGGGGACAGCCGGAGAGACTACATCTGCTGACCCGTCTGACAGTGACTGGTCAGGGTAGGAGACAGCCGGAGAGACTACATCTGCTGACCCGTCTGACAGTGACCGCAGGTCAGGGTAGGAGACAGCCGGGGAGACTACATCTGCTGACCCGTCTGACAGTGACTGGTCAGGGTAGGAGACAGCCGGAGAGACTACATCTGCTATCCTGTCTGACAGTGACCGCAGGTCAGGGTAGGAGACAGCCGGGGAGACTACATCTGCTGTCCCGTCTGACAGTGACCGCAGGTCAGGGTAGGAGACAGCCGGAGAGACTACATCTGCTGACCCGTCTGACAGTGACCGCAGGTCAGGGTAGGAGATAGCCGGAGAGACTACATCTGCTGTCCCGTCTGACAGTGACTGCAGGTCAGGGTAGCAGACAGCCGGAGAGACTCCATCTGCTGACCCGTCTGACAGTGACCGCAGGTCAGGGTAGGAGACAGCCGGAGAGACTACATCTGCTGACCCGTCTGACAGTGACCGCAGGTCAGGGTAGGAGATAGCCGGAGAGACTACATCTGCTGTCCCGTCTGACAGTGACCGCAGGTCAGGGTAGGAGACAGCCGGAGAGACTACATCTGCTGTCCCGTCTGACAGTGACCGCAGGGTCGGAGACAGCCGGAGAGACTACATCTGCTGACCCGTCTGACAGTGACTGGTCAGGGTAGGAGACAGCCGGAGAGACTACATCTGCTGACCCGTCTGACAGTGACTGGTCAGGGTAGGAGACAGCCGGAGAGACTACATCTGCTGACCCGTCTGACAGTGACTGGTCAGGGTAGGAGACAGCCGGAGAGACTACATCTGCTGTCCCGTCTGACAGTGACTGGTCAGGGTAGGAGACAGCCGGAGAGACTACATCTGCTATCCTGTCTGACAGTGACCGCAGGTCAGGGTAGGAGACAGCCGGGGAGACTACATCTGCTGTCCCGTCTGACAGTGACCGCAGGTCAGGGTAGGAGACAGCCGGAGAGACTACATCTGCTGACCCGTCTGACAGTGACCGCAGGTCAGGGTAGGAGACAGCCGGAGAGACTACATCTGCTGTCCCGTCTGACAGTGACTGCAGGTCAGGGTAGCAGACAGCCGGAGAGACTGCATCTGCTGTCCCGTCTGACAGTGACTGGTCAGGATAGGAGACAGCCGGAGAGACTACATCTGCTGTCCCGTCTGACAGTGACTGGTCAGAATAGGAGACATCCGGAGAGACTACATCTGTTGTCCCGTTTGACAGTGACCGCAGGGTCGGAGACAGCCGGACAGATTACATCTGCTGATCCGTCTGACAGTGACTGGTCAGGGTAGGAGACAGCCGGAGAGACTACATCTGCTGACCCGTCTGACAGTGACTGCAGGTCAGGGTAGGAGACAGCCGGAGAGACTACATCTGCTGACCCGTCTGACAGTGACTGGTCAGGGTAGGAGACAGCCGGAGAGACTACATCTGCTGCCCCGTCTGACAGTGACTGGTCAGGGTAGGAGACAGCCGGAGAGACTACATCTGCTGACTCGTCTGACAGTGACCGCAGGTCAGGGTAGGAGACAGCCGGAGAGACTACATCTGCTGTCCCGTCTGACAGTGACTGGTCAGGGTAGGTGACAGCCGGAGAGACTACATCTGCTGACCCGTCTGACAGTGACTGGTCAGGGTAGGAGACATCCGGAGAGACTACATCTGCTGACCCGTCTGACAGTGACTGGTCAGGATAGGAGACATCCGGAGAGACTACATCTGCTGTCCCGTCTGACAGTGACTGGTCAGGGTAGGAGACAGCCGGAGAGACTACATCCGCTGACCCGTCTGACAGTGACCGCAGGTCAGGGTAGGAGACAGCCGGAGAGACTACATCTGCTGACCCGTCTGACAGTGACTGGTCAGGGTAGGAGACAGCCGGAGAGACTACATCTGCTGACCCGTCTGACAGTGACTGCAGGTCAGGGTAGGAGACAGCCGGAGAGACTACATCTGCTGACCCGTCTGACAGTGTCTGCAGGTCAGGGTAGGAGACAGCCGGAGAGACTACATCTGCTGACCCGTCTGACAGTGACTGGTCAGGGTCGGAGACAGCCGGAGAGACTACATCCGCTGACCCGTCTGACAGTGACTGGTCAGGGTAGGAGACAGCCGGAGAGACTACATCTGCTGACCCGTCTGACAGTGACTGCAGGTCAGGGTAGGAGACAGCCGGACAGATTACATCTGCTGACCCGTCTGACAGTGACTGGTCAGGGTAGGAGACAGCCGGAGAGACTACATCTGCTGTCCCGTCTGACAGTGACCGCAGGGTCGGAGACAGCCGGAGAGACTACATCTGCTGACCCGTCTGACAGTGACTGGTCAGGGTAGGAGACAGCCGGAGAGACTACATCTGCTGTCCCGTCTGACAGTGACCGCAGGGTCGGAGACATCCGGAGGGACTACATCTGCTGACCCGTCTGACAGTGACTGGTCAGGGTAGGAGACAGCCGGAGAGACTACATCTGCTGACCCGTCTGACAGTGACTGGTCAGGGTAGGAGACAGCCGGAGAGACTACATCTGCTGTCCCGTCTGACAGTGACTGGTCAGGGTAGGAGACAACCGGAGAGACTGCATCTGCTGACCCGTCTGACAGTGACTGGTCAGGGTAGGGGACAGCCGGAGAGACTACATCTGCTGACCCGTCTGACAGTGACTGGTCAGGGTAGGAGACAGCCGGAGAGACTACATCTGCTGACCCGTCTGACAGTGACCGCAGGTCAGGGTAGCAGACAGCCGGAGAGACTCCATCTGCTGACCCGTCTGACAGTGACCGCAGGTCAGGGTAGGAGACAGCCGGAGAGACTACATCTGCTGACCCGTCTGACAGTGACCGCAGGTCAGGGTAGGAGATAGCCGGAGAGACTACATCTGCTGTCCCGTCTGACAGTGACCGCAGGTCAGGGTAGGAGACGGCCGGAGAGACTACATCTGCTGTCCCGTCTGACAGTGACCGCAGGGTCGGAGACAGCCGGAGAGACTACATCTGCTGACCCGTCTGACAGTGACTGGTCAGGGTAGGAGACAGCCGGAGAGACTACATCTGCTGACCCGTCTGACAGTGACTGGTCAGGGTAGGAGACAGCCGGAGAGACTACATCTGCTGACCCGTCTGACAGTGACTGGTCAGGGTAGGAGACAGCCGGAGAGACTACATCTGCTGTCCCGTCTGACAGTGACTGGTCAGGGTAGGAGACAGCCGGAGAGACTACATCTGCTATCCTGTCTGACAGTGACCGCAGGTCAGGGTAGGAGACAGCCGGGGAGACTACATCTGCTGTCCCGTCTGACAGTGACCGCAGGTCAGGGTAGGAGACAGCCGGAGAGACTACATCTGCTGACCCGTCTGACAGTGACCGCAGGTCAGGGTAGGAGACAGCCGGAGAGACTACATCTGCTGTCCCGTCTGACAGTGACTGCAGGTCAGGGTAGCAGACAGCCGGAGAGACTGCATCTGCTGTCCCGTCTGACAGTGACTGGTCAGGATAGGAGACAGCCGGAGAGACTACATCTGCTGTCCCGTCTGACAGTGACTGGTCAGAATAGGAGACATCCGGAGAGACTACATCTGTTGTCCCGTTTGACAGTGACCGCAGGGTCGGAGACAGCCGGACAGATTACATCTGCTGATCCGTCTGACAGTGACTGGTCAGGGTAGGAGACAGCCGGAGAGACTACATCTGCTGACCCGTCTGACAGTGACTGCAGGTCAGGGTAGGAGACAGCCGGAGAGACTACATCTGCTGACCCGTCTGACAGTGACTGGTCAGGGTAGGAGACAGCCGGAGAGACTACATCTGCTGCCCCGTCTGACAGTGACTGGTCAGGGTAGGAGACAGCCGGAGAGACTACATCTGCTGACTCGTCTGACAGTGACCGCAGGTCAGGGTAGGAGACAGCCGGAGAGACTACATCTGCTGTCCCGTCTGACAGTGACTGCAGGTCAGGGTAGGAGACAGCCGGAGAGACTACATCTGCTGAGCCGTCTGACAGTGACTGGTCGGGGTAGGAGACAGCCGGAGAGACTACATCTGCTGTCCCGTCTGACAGTGACTGGTCAGGGTAGGTGACAGCCGGAGAGACTACATCTGCTGACCCGTCTGACAGTGACTGGTCAGGGTAGGAGACATCCGGAGAGACTACATCTGCTGACCCGTCTGACAGTGACTGGTCAGGATAGGAGACATCCGGAGAGACTACATCTGCTGATCCGTCTGACAGTGACTGGTCAGGATAGGAGACATCCGGAGAGACTACATCTGCTGACCCGTCTGACAGTGACTGGTCAGGGTCGGAGACAGACGGAGAGACTACATCTGCTGACCCGTCTGACAGTGACTGGTCAGGGTCGGAGACAGCCGGAGAGACTACATCCGCTGACCCGTCTGACAGTGACCGCAGGTCAGGGTAGGAGACAGCCGGAGAGACTACATCTGCTGACCCGTCTGACAGTGACTGGTCAGGGTAGGAGACAGCCGGAGAGACTACATCTGCTGACCCGTCTGACAGTGACTGGTCAGGGTAGGAGACAGCCGGAGAGACTACATCTGCTGTCCCGTCTGACAGTGACTGGTCAGGGTAGGAGACAGCCGGAGAGACTACATCTGCTGACCCGTCTGACAGTGACCGCAGGTCAGGGTTGGAGACAGCCGGAGAGACTACATCTGCTATCCCGTCTGACAGTGACTGGTCAGGGTAGGAGACAGCCGGAGAGACTACATCTGCTGTCCCGTCTGACAGTGACTGGTCAGGGTAGGAGACAGCCGGAGAGACTACATCTGCTGACCCATCTGACTGTGAGTGCAGGTCAGGGTAGGAGACAGCCGGAGAGACTACATCTGCTGACCCGTCTTACAGTGACTGCAGGTCAGGGTAGGACACAGCCGGAGAGACTACATCTGCTGACCCGTCTGACAGTGACCGCAGGTCAGGGTAGGAGACAGCCGGAGAGACTACATCTGCTGACCCGTCTGACAGTTACCGCAGGTCAGGGTAGGAGACAGCCGGAGAGACTACATCTGCTGACCCGTCTGACAGTGACTGGTCAGGGTAGGAGACAGCCGGAGAGACTACATCTGCTGACCCGTCTGACAGTGACTGGTCAGGGTATGAGACAGCCGGAGAGACTACATCTGCTGACCCGTCTGACAGTGACTGGTCAGGGTAGGAGACAGCCGGACAGACTACATCTGCTGACCCTGTCGGTATCAGCCCCAGGACACAGGAGAACACACATAGTAGTTCAATAGTCTCTGCGTTATTATTTAATATATAATTATTGTGTATATTGTTAATCTTTATTTTTAGTAAAGTCTGCACAGTGCTAAGTATGTTTTTAAATGTTGCTGCTGTAACGAAAGAATTCCCCACTCGGGATTAATAGTATTTAATAATAATAATTCTCCACCTCTTTATCACTCTCACCAATGAACTTCTCAGCTCTTCACTCCTCCCCGTCTCCGTTTACCCTATCACCTCACCTTCCCCCAGATTCTTACTCCCTCCCTTCCTATCCAGTCCTGAAGAAGGGTCTCGGTCTTAAACGCCGACTGTTGTCTCCTCTCCATAGTTGCTGCCGGCCCCTCTGATTTTCCTCCAGCATTTCCCGTGTGTTGCTTTGGATTTCCGCATCTGCAGATTTTCCTCGTTTGCTCACATGCGCATGCGCAGAGGTCTGAGGCGGTCCGAACTACTGCGCATGCGCTCAGTAGACGAGAGGCTCACAAGGACTGGCTGCAGGTAGGAGGGTCTCCGGGAGGGAATTAATCTCCGGTGTCTGAAACGCGATTGAAGGGCTATTACTGTGAGCTCCTGCCGCACTGGTCCTGCACCCCAGGACAGTCCCGGTCGGTTCCCTCTTCCTCTGCCCCACGATCCGTACCCGGGCCCCGGGGAGCTTTCAGCTGACGAGCGCTGGAGCCTCCGCCATTTCTGTGGCGCATGCGCATCGCTAGATCGTTCGGTGGCTGACAGACAGGTTTCTCGCTCGTGCGGCCTTTTGGGTAAAGAGGCAGCCATGTGTGACTCTGCCAGCGTTGTCCCGGTACAGTCGGGAGGAAATGTGAGCGAATCTCTCTCTCAAACACTGCCGAGGTCCAGCTGTATACATGCAAGGATTAGTAATTCGGAACAAAAATGTATTTCCTAGTTAATCTTGGATGAAAAGTCTACCTTCCAATCAATTAAATTGTCAATTAGTGCTGTATGGCAAAAAAAAAAAAAATCCTTCCGTCAGATTTAGTTACCGCTGGGTAAATAACTCCTTTATCCTCCAGGACAAATGACTTGTGGCTTTCACATCACAAAAGTGCCACACTCCAATGAGAATAACTGCTGCCCTCCCATTCAAGATTGCTGGCATTGACATTAATGGATTCATCACTGTCAATCAGCTGGGGTGGGGATCCGAGTAATTAGAAAATCTCCGGGATTCTATATGTTGTGACAATTGCTCTTTGTAGTGTTGTGGAGCATGGCCAGAACTTGAAATAATCCCAAAGGACAGAGACAAATTGAGCCAAGTCACAGGTTGATTGAATGCAGAAACATCCTCATCCAGACAGGAATACAGTCAGAGAATTTGATGGTCAGCCAGGATGACTGATCCGTGCCTTGTTAGAAGATGAGGAGTTCATAGAGAGACGGAAATCCACAGTGTAATTACAATTTCTCTACCACATAGCCCTCTATTTTTCTAAGCTCCATGTACCTATCTAAAAGTCTCTTAAAAGGTCCTATTGTACCCACCCTTTGTGTGAAAAACATACCTCTGACATCACCCTTGTACCTACTTCCAAGCACCATAAAACTATGCCCACCCTCCCTCCCCCCCCCCCCATGTTAGCCATATCAATCTTGGGAAAAAGCCTCTTGCTATCCACACGATCAATGCCCCTCATCGTCTTATTCGCCTCTATCAGGTCGCCTCTCATCTTCCGTCGCTCCGACGTTCACTCAACCTATTCACATGAGGCATGCTCTCCAATCCATACAACATCCTTGTAAACCTCCTCTGCCCTCTGTCTATAGTATCCACGTCCTTCCTGTATTAAGGGGACCAGAACTGAACACAGTACCAAAAGTGAGGTCTAACTAAGGCCGTATATCTGTGAATCTCCTCTGCCCTGTCGATAGTATCCATGTCCTTCCTGTATTGAGGGGACCAGAACTGAACACAGTACCAAAAGTGAGGTCTAACTAAGGCCTTATATCTGTAAATCTCCTCTGCCCTCTGTCTATAGTATCCACGTCCTTCCTGTATTGAGGAGACCAGAACTGAACACAGTACCAAAAGAGAGGTCTAACTAAGTCCTTATATCTGTAAATCTCCTCTATCCTCTGTATATAGTATCCACGTCCTTCCTGTATTGAGGGGACCAGAACTGAACACAGTGCCAAAAGTGAGGTCTAACGAAGGCCTTATATCTGTAAAGTTACCTCTGGCATTTGAACTAGGTCCCATTGTTGATGAAGGCCTTCTTAACAACACTGTCAACCTGCCCAGCAGCTTTGTGTGCACGATTGACACGGACCCCAAGATCTCACTGATCCTCCACCCTGCCAAGAGTCCTAACATTAATGTTGTATTCTGTCTTCAAATGTGACCTACTGAAAGGAACCACTGGATTGAACCCCATCTGTCACTTCTCAGCCCAGTTCTGCATCCTATTGATGTCCGGCTGTAACCTCCAGACTATCCACAACAACCCCAACATTTGTGTCATCGACAAACTTACAAACCCACCCTTTTAGAAACATAGGAAACCTACAGCACGATACAGGCCCTTCGGCCCAGTTAGCCCTCTATTTTACTAAGCTCCATGTACCTATCCAAAAGTCTCTTCAAAGACACTATCATATTTGCCTCCACCACCGTTGCCAGCAGCCCATCCCACACACTCACCATTCTCTGATTAAAAGACTTGCGACTGACATCTCCTCTGTACCTACTCCCCAGCACATGAAACCTGTGTCCTCTTGTGGCAACCATTTCCGACCTGGGAAAAAGCCTCTGACTATCCACATGATCATGCCTCTCATCATCTTAAACACTACTTCCTCATCAAGGTCATTTGTAAATGTTACAAAGAGGAGGGGTCCCAGAAAAGATCCCTGCTGAACAGCACTGGTCACCATCCTTCATACAGCATCTACATGCACCCTTTGCCTTCTGTGGGCAAGCCAATTCTGGATCCACAAAGCAAGGTCACCTTGGATCCTTGCCTCATTAATTTCTCAATGAGCTTTGCTTGAGGAACCTTATCAAAAGTCTTACTGAAAGCCATGCCCACTACATCCAATGCTCTACCTTCATCACTGTGCTTTGTTGCATCTTCAAAGAATTCAATCTGGTTCGTAAGGCATGACCTGCCCTTAACAAAGCCATGCTGACTATCCCTGATCAGATTATGTCTCTCCAATTGTCTCAAGTCCTGCCTCCCAGGATCTTCTCCAACCACTTGCCCACCACTGAAGCAAGACTCCATAAGACCATAAGATACAGGAGCAGAAGTAGGCCATTTGGCCCATCGAGACTGCACTGTCACTCAATCATGGGCTGATCCAATTCTTCCAGTCATCCGCATTCCCCTGCTTTCACCCAATACCCTTCGATGCCCTGGCTAATCAAGAAACTATCTATCTCTGCCTTAAATACACCCAATGACTTGGCCTCCACAGCCGCTCGTGGCAACAAATTCCACAGATTTACAACCCTCAGACTAAAGTAATTTCTCTGCATCTCAGTTCTGAAAGGTCGTCCTTCAATGCTGAAGTCGTGCCCTCTTGTCCTAGACTCCCCTACCATGGGAAATAACTTTTCCATATCTAATCTGTTCAGGCCTTTTAATGTTCAGAGTGTTTCTGTGAGAACTCCCTCATTCTCCTGAACTCCAGGGATTACAGCTCAAGAGCTGCCGGACGTTCCTCATGCGGTAACTGTTACGAACACAAAAGTCTCAGCAGCAGTGGAACGCCTGGAGTCTGGTTTTGCTGTTAACAAAACACTGTTTTATTAGTAACCACATCATTTAGTAACTTAAACCAGGTAAATCAAGAGTTAACGCTGTTATGCATATACAGGTGTAAATGTATAAATCCCCGGACTTCTTCAAGCTTAGGTGGTAAATGATACAGTCTTACGATGGTGTGGTAAGGAAATTCAATTCGGTCCACGGGATTGAAGTGAGAGAGAGAGAGAGAGAGATGTGTAATCCAAGTAAACAGATGTTGTCAATCCTCCTCGATGTCCTCCAAATCTTCTAAGTTAGCCAAACGTGACCAGCTTAAGAGCGCCATCTTCAAGTGATAATCTACCAACCCAGGCAAGGGTTAGACACACCGGTAGATTCCACAGGGTTGCCCTCAAACGCCCTAATAGTCATGGATCGATTCCTCTTAATCGATCCTCAGCCCCACCCTTGTGGGCACTGAAAAGTTCAGTGGCAATTCCGCCACCAGCCTTTGTGCATCTGCGTGTCCCACGAAAGAGACAGTGACGCTTGTTTAAATGCCAGTGTGCTGAACAGCAGCTGTCCGTCATGTAGCGTTCTCGTTCTTTCTCTCTCTCTCTCTCTCTCTCTCCCTCTCTCTCTCCCCCTCTCTTCCCCCTCCCTCCCCTCTCTCCTCCCTCCCTCCCCCTCTCTCCTCCCTCTCTCCCCCTCTCTCCACCCTCTCCCTCTACTTGCGCTGTACGTCTCTCTCTCTCTTACAGGCATGATTCTTAAAGGCACAGTCCATAATGAATAAAACTTAAGATTTCATTGCAGTAACCATTTCATACCTGGAATCATTCTCGTGAATCTTCTCTGAGCCATCACCAATGTCAATATATCCTTTCCAAAATGAGGAGCCCAATCCTGTACGCAATACTCCCAAGTGTGGTCTCCCGAGTGCCTTATAAAGCCACAACATCACATCACTGCTCTTATATTCTATACCTCTAGAATTTTGCCTTATTCACAACCGGCTCAACCTGGAGGTTCACCTTTAGTGTATCTAGCACAAGGACTCCCAAGTCTCTTTGCATCTCTGCATTTTGAATTCTCTCCCCATCTAAATCATAGTCTGCCCATTTATTTCTTCTACCAAAGTGCATGACCACACACTTTCCAACATTGTATTTCACTTACTCCTTCTTTGTTATTCCCCTAAACTATCTAAGTCTCTTTGCAGGCTCTCTGTTTCCTCAACACTATCAGGAAATGTAGCCATAAATCCTTTAATACCATAGTCAAAATCATTGACATGTATCGTAAAAAGCAGCGGTCCCGACTCTGACCGCTGTGGAACTCCACTGGTAACAGGAAGCCAGCCAGAATAGGATCCTTTATTCCCACTCTCTGTTTTCTGCCGACCAGCCAATGCACCACCCACTTTAATAACTTCCCTGTCATACCATGGGCTTTTATCTTGCTAAGCAGCCTCGTGTGCAGCACATTGTCAAAGGCCTTCTGAACATCCAAGTACACCACGTCTACTGCATCTCCTTTGTCTACCCTGCTTGTAATTTCCTCAAAGAATTGCAGTAGGTTTGTCAGGCAGGATTTTCCTTTCAGGAAACCATGCTGGCTTTGGCCTATCTTGTCATACGCCTCCAGGTACTCCATAATCTCATCCCTAACAATCGATTCCATCAACTGCCAGCCATTGATGTCATGCTAGCAGGTCTATAGTTCCCTTTCTGTTGCCTCTGACCCTTCTTAAATAGCGGAGTAACATTTGCGATTTTCCAGTCATCTGGTATAATGCCAAAATTTATCGATTCTTGAAAGATCATTGTTAATGCCTCCGCAATCTCTCCAGCTATTTTCATCAGAACCCGAGGGTGCATTCCATCATGTCCTGGAAATTTATCCACCCTCAGACCATTAAACTTCCAGAGCACCTTCTGAGTCGTAATTTGCACTGCACAAACTTCACTTCCCTGATACTCTTGAATGTCTGGTACGCATTCAGTTCCTCTTACTTCTCAGCAACTCTCATTACAGTAACTCCAGCGATATTTTGTATTGGTCCTATATCTACCCTCGACTTTCTTTTACCCTTTATATACTTAAAAAATGCTTTCCATATCTTCTTTTATATTAGTCACCAGCTTCTTCTCATAATTCATCTTTTCCTTCCGAATGACCTTCTGTTTTCTTCTGCAAGTTTTTAAAAGCTTCCCTATCTTCTATCTTCCCATTAGCTCAAGCTTCCTTGTATGTCCTCTTTTGCTTTTACTTTGGCTCTGACTTCACTTGTCAGCCACAGTAGTGTCCTTCTTCCCTTTGAAAGTTTCTTCTTATTTGGAATATATCTGCCTTGCATTTCCCTCCTTTTTCGCAGAGACTCCACCCATTTCTACTGTGCTGTCCTTCCTGCAAATGTCCCTTTTCAGTCAACTGCAGCCAGTTCCCCTCTCGTCCATTGTAATTTCCTTTATTCCACTGAAATACTGACAAATTGGATTTTATTTTTTCCCTCTCAAATTTCAACGTGAATTTGATCATATTGTGATCACTGTTCCCTAAGGGTTCCTTAACCTTAAGCTGTCTTATCACCTCCAGATCATTGCACATGACCCAGTCCAGCACAGCCTATCCCCTAGTGGGCTCAACAACCAGCTGTTCTTAAAAACCATCCCTCAGACATTCTACAAATTCTTTCTCTTGAGGTCCTCCTAATTCACTTTCATGTTAAAATCGCCAATGATTATCATGACATTGCCTTTCTGACAGGCCTTTTCTATCTCCTGTAATCCACATCCCGACTGCTGTTTAGACAACTGCCATTAGGGTCCTTTTACCCTTGCCATTTAACTCAACCCATAGAGACTCATGACCCTATCATGTGGATAAGATGGTGAGGAAAGTTTTTGGTCTGCTGGCCTTTATAAATCAGAGCATTGAGTACAGGAATTGGGATGTAATGTTAAAACTGTACAAGGCATTGGTGAGGTCGAATTTGGAGTATTGTGTACAGTTCTGGTCACCGAATTTTAGGAAAGATATCAACAAAATATAGAGAGTACAGAGAAGATTTATCAGAATGTTACCTGGGTTTCAGCACGTAAGTTACAGGGAAATGCTGAACAAGTTAGGTCTTTATTCTTTGGAGCGTAGAAGGTTGAGGGGGAACTTGATAGAGGTATTTAGAATAATGAGGGGGATAGATCGAGTTGACGTGGATAGACTTTTTCCATTGAGAGTAGGGGAGATTCAAACAAGAGGACCTGAGTTGAGAGTTAGGGGGCAAAAGTTTAAGGGTAACACGAGGGGGAATGTCATTACTCAGAGAATGGTAGCTGTGTGAAAGGAGCATCCAGTAGAAGTGGTAGAGGCAGGTTTGGTATTGTCATTTAAAGTAAAATTGGATAGGTACATGGACAGGAAAGGAATGGAGGGTTATGGGCTGAGTGTGGGACGGTGGGACTAGGTGAGTGTAAGCGTCCGCATGGACTAGAAGGGCTGAGATGGCCTGTTTCCGTGCTGTAATTGTTATATGGTTAGACGGTTACACCTTACAATCCTATGTCATCTCTTTCCAATGATTTAATATTATTTTTATCCATAGAGCCACACCACCCTCTCTGCCCAGTAACCTATCATTATGATACACCGTGTAATCTTGGACGTTCAACTCCCAACGGCAGCCACCTTTTATCCAAGTTTCAGAGATTGTCCAATTTGCCAATCTGCAGCTGAATTTCAAGATCGTCCATTTTAATCCTCATTCTCTGTACATTCAAATAACACTCTCAGCCCAGGATTTGTTGCTTTCTGTTTTAACTGCCCCACATCTCTATTGCCCTGTTCCTCATGCCACTGGCTTTGATTAAGCCTCATCTCCTGACTGTTCTTTCTACAATCTCTGTTGTACGCGATCTTCGATTTATTTCTGTTTCCCTTTTCCTCAGCCCCATCACTCCGATTCCCATCCCCAAGCCAAATCAGTTTAAACCCTCCCTAACAGCTCTATTAAATGTGCTGGCTAGGATATTGGACCCCTTCGGGTTCAGGTGTAACCCGTCCTCTTTGTACAGGTCGTACCTCGCCCAGAAGAGGCCCCAGTGATCCAGGAATTTGAAGCCCTGCCCCTTACACCAGTCTCTCAGTCACACGTTAATACCCCTGATCATGCTATTCTTGCTCTCGCTAGCACGTGGCACAGGCAGCAATCCCGAGGTTACTACCCTAGAGGTCCTGCCTTTCAGCTTCCTACCGAACTCCCTGAATTCTCTCCTCACGCCCTCCTCCTTTTGTCTACCTGTGTCATTTATACCAACGTGTACCGAGACTTCTGGTTGGTCACCCTCTCCCTTCAGAATACACTGCACTCGATCTGAGAGATCCCGTACCCTGGCACCTGGGTGGCAACACACCACGCGTGTATCTCTGTCAGGCTTGCAGAACCTCCTGTCCGTTCCCCTCACTATTGAATCCTGTGACTACCGCATTCCTCATCTTCCTCTTTCCCTTCTACACCACGGAACCAGGCTCAGTGCCAGAGACCCGATCGTCATGGTCGTCCTCTGTCAGGTCATCCCCCTCAACCACATCCAAAGCGAGGTAATGATTACTGAGGGAGATGGCCACTGGGGCACTCTCCACTCACTGGTCTATAATTTCTGGGTTCCCTCTACTCCATTCCCTTAACAAGGGAACAATGTCTTCCAATCCTCTGCTACATCTCCCTTCCTGAGTGGTAATACAAAGGTCATTGCCAGAGGCTCAGCAATCTCCTACCTCACTTCCCACAGTAGCCCGGGGTATATCTCAGGTTGAGTTGCTCCAGCTTGAGTTGATCTGGGTAAAATTGTGATGCCACAGCTCACATTGACAGGAGATCTTACAGAAACATGTAAAATTATGAAAGGGGTAGATAAGCCAGAGGCAGGGAAGTTGCTTCCACTGGTAGGTGAGGCTATTACAAGAGGACATTGCCTCAAGATTGGGGGATGTGGGATGGAGAGGAGGAGGAACTGTTTTTCCCAGAGAGTGGTGAGTCTGTGGGTTTCTCTGCCTAATGAAGCAGTGGAGGCGACCTCAGTAAATGTATGTGAGACAACGTTTTATAGATTTTTGCATCGTAGGGGAATTAAGGGTTATGGCAAAACGGCAGGTCGATGGAGATGAGTCCATGGCCAGATCTGCCATGATCTAATTAAATGTCTGAGCAGGCTGGACCGGCTGTGTTTTCACCACAGACTAAAATCCCACCTGAAATATTCTCCTTCACCCATTGATGTATTTTGCATTGTTGTTGATCTTAGGAGATAAAGATGAACCTCATTCCAGTTGGAATTGTATCTGTGTCTGAAATGAAGTTTTCTGTTGTAACTCCGTGTTATCCACAGGAACCGGGGTACTGAGAACACACCAGCATTTGTTCACTGGAGATCAGTTCTTCAACTGCATTGAGTGTACAAGGGATTCAAACGTCTGACTGTCTGAATAGCCAGATGATTGATCGTAGTGGGATATCATTCTCCTTCTCTCAGTGTGGGAAGGGATTCACTCACAGCCTACCCACAGACACGCCAGTGAGTTCACCGTGGGGAGAGACCATCCACCTGCTCTGTTTGAGGGAGGGGAACTACTCAGTCATCCAGCCTGAAGATACATCAGCAAGTTCACACCACAGTGAGATGCTCTGCCTGTTCTGACTGTGGGAAGCAATTCATTCTGTCATCGATGCTGAAGATATATCCAAAAATTCACCAGTGAGGAGACGTTTCTCAGACTGTGGGAAGGCACTGACACAATCAACCACACTACAGAGACACCAGCAAGTTCACACGGTGCCATGGCCTTTCCCCACCTCTGAATGGCGAAACGGATTCATTTAGTCATCTCAACTGAACAAACGTCACCAGTTCACACTGAGAAGATGCCGTTCACCTGCTCAGACTGTGGGAAGGAGTTCACTTCGTCATCTCAACTGAAGGTACACGGGCGAGTTCACACTGGGGAGAGGCCGTTCACCTGCTTTGAATGTGGGAAGCGATTCACTCGGTCATCTCACCTACTGAGACACCAGCTGGTTCACACTGGGGAGAAACCGTTCATCTGCTCAGAATGTGGGAAGGGATTCACTCGGTCATCTCAACTACAGGAACACCAGCTGGTTCACACTGGGGAGAAACCGTTCAGCTGCTCAGAATGTGGGAAGGGATTCACTCGGTCATCTGACCTGAAGGTACATCAGCGAGTTCATACTGGGGTGAGTCCGTTCACCTGCTCTGAATGTGGGAAAGGATTCACTCACTCATCCAAACTACAGAGACACTTGCTGGTTCACACTGGGGAGAGGCCATTCACCTGCTCTGAATGTGGGAAGGGATTCACTCAGTCATCCAAACTACAGACACACTGGCTGGTTCACACCGGGGAGAAACCGTTTGCCTGCTCCGTATGTGAGAAAGGATTCACACGTTCATCTCAACTGAAGGAACATCAGCGAATTCACACTGGGGAGAAACCGTTCACTTGCTCAGACTGTGGGAAGGAGTTCGCTCGTGCAGCTCAGCTGAGCGTACATCAACGATTTCACACTGGGGAGAAACCATTCAGCTGCTCTGAATGTGGGAAGAGATTCACTCTGTCATCTGACATGAAAATACATCAGCGAGTTCACACTGGGGAGAGGCCGTTCACCTGCTCAGACTGTGGGAAACGATTCATTCGGTCATCTGAACTGAACACACATCAGTGCTTTCACACTGGGGAGAAACCATTCATTTGCTCAGACTGTGGGAAAAGATTCACTCTGTCATTTCGTCTACTGAGGCACCAGTTAGTTCACACTGGGGAGAAACCGTTCATCTGCTCAGACTGTGGAAAGGAGTTCGCTCGATCATCTGGCTTGAAAGTGCATCAGCGAGTTCACACTGGGGAGAGGCCGTTCACCTGCTCAGACTGTGGGAAGGAGTTTGCTGGGTCATCGGACTTGAAAATACATCTGCGAGTTCACATTGGGGAGAGGCCGTTCACCTGCTCTGTGTGTGGGAAGGGATTCACTCACTCATCCACCCTACAGAGACACCAGCTGGTTCACACTGGGGAGAGGCCATTCACCTGCTCTCAATGTGGGAAGGGATTCACTCAGTCATCCAACCTTTTGTCACATCAGCGTATCCACACTGGGGAGAGGCCGTTCACCTGCTCAGATTGTGGGAAGGCATTCGCTCACTCATCCACCCTTTTGACACATCAGCGAATCCACACTGGGGAGAGGCCATTCACCTGCCCTGAATGTGGGAAGGGATTCACTCGGTCATCCAAGCTGCAGAGACACCAGTTAGTTCATACCGGGGAGAAACCATTCACTTTCTCAGATTGTGGGAAGGGATTCACTTGGTCATCTGACTTGAAGCTGCATCAGCGAGTTCACACTGGGGACAGACCGTCAGACCATAAGATATAAGACCAGAATGAGGCTGTTTACCCCATCGAGTCTGTTCTGTCATTTTATCGTGGCTGATCCAAATTTCCCCTCTGCTCCAATCACCTGTCTTGCCCCCGTATCCCTTCATGCCCGGATCAATCAAGATTCTATCCACCTCTGCCCTAAATGTACATAAAGAATTGGCCTCCACACACAGCTGCCTGTGGCACGGAATTCCGCAGATTCACCACTCTGTCCGTTCTCTGTCATCTCCGTTCTGAAAGGACACCCCTCTATTCTGATGCTCTGTTCCCTGGTCGTAGACTCTTCCACCACAGGAAACATCCTTTCCACATCCACTCGATCAAGCCCTTCCACAGTTTGATAAGTTTCAATGAGATCAGCCCTGATTCCTCTGCTGATACAGGCTCAGGCCCATTGAACGCTCTTCATATGACAATCCATTCAATCCTGGAATCTGTTTTTGTGAACATACTTTGAACCTTCTCCAGTTTCAGCACATCCTTTCCAAGATAAGCGGCCCAAACCTGTACTCCAAGTGAGGCCTCACCAGTGATTACCAACTTCCCAAATTACATCCTTGCTTATATATTGTAGATCTCTGGAAATGAATGCTGACGTTGCATTTGCCTTCCAGACCACAGACTCATTAGCTGTTAGGGAATCCTGAACATGGACTCCCCGTGTCCCTTTGCACCTCAGTTGTTTGGTATTTTCTGCCCAATTCGAAGAAGTTAACACTTTCATTTCTTCTACCAAAATGCATGAACATACACTTCCCAGCACTGTATTCCATCTGCTGTTTTTTTCCCATTCTCTAAATCTATCTCAGTCCTTCTGTACCCTCTCTACCGAAAACTACCTGCCCCTCCTCATGTCTTCATATCGTCTGCAAACCTTGTGACAAAGCCAGCAATTCCGTCTTCCAAACTATTGGAATATAACACAAATCACCAGTCCGAACACAGAGCCCTGAGGAATGCCACTAGTAACTGGCAGCCGACCAGAGATGGCACCCTTTATCCCCAGTCTTTGCCTCCTACCATTCAGCTTGTCATGGTCCAGTCCGTGACGTCTGCGTTCCGGTTCACGGTCCGGTCCGTGGACTCTGGACTCCGGGTCTTCTGGCTGTCCATTGTTTCATTTGGGCTTAATCACAGGCACCTGATTCTCAAATTGGGGCTGGAATATAAGTGGCCCTGGGTTCAAGTGTGGTTGCTGGTTCATCTTGTCAGTATCCTGTTCTCTCCTCTGTGGGGTTCGTCTTGACAGTATGCTCGCCTTGCCTCCGTTGGGTAAGACAGGCCTGAGGCTGGACTGTTCCCTTCCCTTCCCCTTCTATCAGCAACCCACGCCTGAAGCCTTGCCTGCAACCTCACCTGCGTCCTCCCCTGTTATCACTGTCAAGTTTAACCGCTGGAGTGAGACTGGAGCCTTGCCCCGCCAACAGAAGAAACTATCTATCTAGGAGCTTGGAACTGTCTCTTTGTGTCCCCGTGTTTAGTGTCCGTGTATGAGTCCCGGCCCTACGTCCTGTCCCCAAGGAGGGGTCCTGACTCTATGTAAAGCCCCGGCCCTACGTCCTGTCCCCAAGGAGGGGTCCTGGCTCTATGTAAAGCCCCAGCCCTACATCCTATCTCCAAGGAGGGGTCCTGACTCTATGTAAAGCCCCGGCCCTACGTCCTGGCTCCAAGGAGGGGTCCTGGCTCTGTGTTCTGTGTTCCCATGCTCGAGTCCAAGGCTCAGTAGGAAGACTGTTTGCCGCTACTCGAGTGGACTGTCGTTGTTTGTTGCTCCGTGTCCAAGTCCAGTCCAAGTCTCAGGCTTCGAGTCAAGTCCAGTCCAGGTCAAAGTCTCCGAGGAGGTTTCCAGTCCATGTTCAAGGCTCCGAGGAGGGTCCCAGTCCTGTTACCTTGTCACGTCCAGTCCTCGTCTGGATCCGGAGTCCGAGCCCGAGTCAAGACCCAGGTTCCAGGTCCCCGTCCAGTCTCTGGCTCGGAATCCTTGTCCAGGTTCCTAGTTCCCAGTTCTTAGTTCCTCATCTAGGTATCACCTTCCTACTCTAGTCCTAGCCCATGCCCTGTCACCTAGTCTTGTCCAGGGCCTGTGTCATGTCCAGTGTCGTTTCTTCCCCACTCCTTTCCTGATACACTTAGTCCTCTTCCTAGTACTTCAGTGTCTGTGTCTTGTATTTGGGTCCGTTCCCAACGCCCACCTTATGGCACAGCCACTGTTGAATCCATGCTAGAGTCTCCACTGTAATACCGTGGGTTTATTCAGCAGCCTAGTGTGTTGCACCTTGTCAAAGGCCTTCTGAAAATCCAAGTATACAACATCTATTTCTTCATTCGGGTTGCTTTTCCAGCAGGAGTTTCACTTGAGGAAACAAATTCTCCTTTGTCGATCCTGCTTGTTGCTTCTTCCAAGAATGCCAACAGATTTGTCAGGCAAGATTTCCCCTTGAGGAAACTTTGCTGACGTTAGAGCAATAGAAGGCTCGAAGACAAACAGAGGGCTATGGGTAACCCTAGGCAATTTCTGAGGTAAGGGCATGTTCGGCACAGCCTGTATTGTGCTGTAGGTTTTCTATGTTTCTATGGCATATGGTCTTCAGTCGAAGATTAAAGGCGGAGCCTTGCAGCAGTTTTTTTCCGTTGGACCTTTGAGCAGCGGCCAGTCAGCATTTGGGTTTGCTCAGCAAGAACTGAAAGTTGGGCAGGAGCGAGTGGAGCGGTCAGTGTCAGAGTGAATGGAGTCCGAGTGGAGCGGTCAGTGTCAGAGTGAATGGAGTCCGAGTGGAGCGGTCAGTGTCAGAGTGAATGGAGTCCGAGTGGAGCGGTCAGTGTCAGAGTGAATGGAGTCCGAGTGGAGCGGTCAGTGTCAGAGTGAATGGAGTCCGAGTGGAGCGGTCAGTGTCAGAGTGAATGGAGTCCGAGTGGAGCGGTCAGTGTCAGAGTGAATGGAGTCCGAGTGGAGCGGTCAGTGTCAGAGTGAATGGAGTCCGAGTGGAGCGGTCAGTGTCAGAGTGAATGGAGTCCGAGTGGAGCGGTCAGTGTCAGAGTGAATGGAGTCCGAGTGGAGCGGTCAGTGTCAGAGTGAATGGAGTCCGAGTGGAGCGGTCAGTGTCAGAGTGAATGGAGTCCGAGTGGAGCGGTCAGTGTCAGAGTGAATGGAGTCCGAGTGGAGCGGTCCGTGTCAGAGTGAATGGAGTCCGAGTGGAGCGGTCAGTGTCAGAGTGAATGGAGTCCGAGTGGAGCGGTCAGTGTCAGAGTGAATGGAGTCCGAGTGGAGCGGTCAGTGTCAGAGTGAATGGAGTCCGAGTGGAGCGGTCAGTGTCAGAGTGAATGGAGTCCGAGTGGAGCGGTCAGTGTCAGAGTGAATGGAGTCCGAGTGGAGCGGTCAGTGTCAGAGTGAATGGAGTCCGAGTGGAGCGGTCAGTGTCAGAGTGAATGGAGTCTGAGTGGAGCGGTCAGTGTCAGAGTGAATGGAGTCCGAGTGGAGCGGTCAGTGTCAGAGTGAATGGATTCCGAGTGGAGCGGTCAGTGTCAGAGTGAATGGAGTCCGAGTGGAGATTCTGAGGCTTTAGCTGTCAGTGATGGGAGCCTTCAGTCACAGAAGGTATAGTTAAGCTGAAGGTAGAGATTTTTTGCCCCCTTCTTTTCAGTTTCTCAATGAGAACAATAGAGATTACGGACGGGGTAGTGGAAAGCTCCTCATGTGGGATGTGGGAAACCAGGGACACCTCCAGTGCCCCCGATCAGTACACCTTCGAGAAGTGGATCCGGCTGCAGCTTCTAACAACCTGCATTAAGAGGCTGGAACCGGATGAACACCAGATCATTCTGGAGGCTTCAGGGGTGATAGATGGGATGTTTAGAGAGGTGGTTACACCCAAAGTGCAGGACACAGGAAACTGGGTGACAGCCAGTGAAAGGAAAGGGGTGAAACAGCCATACAGAGTACCCCTGTGGTCATCCCCTCAACAACTGGGGTATCGTTCTGGATACTGTTGCGGGGTGTGGGGGTGATCCAGCCAGGGAAAGGAAAGGGGTGAAACAGCCATACAGAGTATCCCTGTGGTCATCCCCTCAACAACTGGGGTATCATTCTGGATACCGTTGCGGGGTGTGGGGGTGATCCAGCCAGGGAAAGTCACAGCCACTGGGTCTCTGTCTCTGTGACTCTGAAGGGAAGAGGGGAGAAGAGTCGAGCTGTGTGATAGGTGATGCATCCATTAAGGAAACGGACTAGATTCTGTGGGGGAGAACGAGATTTCAGGATGGTCCTGTGTGCCGTGGGTCCGGGACATCTCTGGTCGAGTGTTCAGCATTCTTAAGGAAAGGGAATAGTGAACGTCGTGGTCCACGTGGGTACCAGTGATATGGGCAGGTGGAGTATTGAGGTTCAACAAAAGGGGTTCAGGGAGTGTGGTGCTAAGTTCAAGGGTTGTAATCTTGGGATTGCCACTGTGCCACGTGCCAGAAACAGGAAGGCTCAGGAATCGGTGCAGGAGGGAAGGTATAAGATTTTCAGATTATTTGAGCCAGCGAGGATTGCGGTGTTGCGTTGGGGGAGAGGGTGGCATCGTTGATGGAGGGTGGAGCAGGCAGGTCTCTCTCTCACACAAACATATGCAGTGTGAGTATGGAGCGTAAGGAAGAGCGGGTTGAGTGGGAGAAGAGTGAGAAGGGGAATGAGGAGGATGAGGTTAGGGCTCCTTCTCAAAGACCCAGACTCACCCACCCCTCCTCCTTTGGAATTGGTCCCATTCCTACCCCAGGCTGGGGGTGAGCATTGAGTTGCCTTGTCAACCAGAAAATGAATGGTTCATCAACATCTGGTTAACACACTTTGATAATAGATTTACGTTGAACTTGATTATTGAAATGTATTGTTTGTAAAACATGAACTGATGAGAAATGGTCTCAGTGAAGGTCCGAGAGTGGAAAATGAACCGGTGTTCAGCCACACTGCTCCGTGCCGGACAAGAACCCCTATCAGAGTCTGTCCCATCTCTGTGCTTGACACATCTCCCTCTAATGTTTCCTCTTTCTGTACCTGTCCCAGTGTCTTTTATTTCCCTTTCTCCTGTCTTCTCCCCATAACCTTTGATATCCTTAATAATCAAGCACTGATTAACTTATGTTTTAAATAAAACCTGTGAAGAGCAAACCAAGCTGAAATGGGGTTGAGAGTTGACCCCTCTGTGAACTATGCTGCTAATGAGAGAGAGAGAGCGAAAAGAGGGGGGGGGGGAGGCGCCCGACACAGATGAGAGGCAGAGAGACATGATTTAATATTATGGCTCCTTGGCTGATTGTTTACCTTTGCTCCAAGGACACTTTTGCCTGCTTGTAAGATTCTTGCAGAGACAGCAAGGCGGAGCCGGTTTGATGGACAGCCGGTGTCCAGCAAGTGATGATAAAAAGCAGCTCTGCTGAGACACAGGCAGACACACCACGGGACACTGAAAGAGCGTTGTGCACCCATGTGAAGGCGGGGGTTTGGAGGATCGATCAGGAGCTCACAGTGTGTGAAAGGTGCGACCGGTGGGGGCTTGTTTGTGTGTCCACCCTTGCCTGGGTGACAGGCCCACCACTGAAGAACGGTCGTACATGGTCATAGTCGATGAGCACAACAGGACAGGAAGCCAACGGACAGTTCGATGGTAACGTCTCTCCCTCTCTCTCTCCCTCCCTCTCTCTCTCTCTCCCTCCCTCCACCTGAACTGAACTCTTCACCATCGTAAGACTATCCATTTTCCCCTAGACTTTGAAACAGCTTGGTTTTGATTCCTATTTCCGCACTTCTGTACATATCATTGCTAACCTGTTTCACATATTTGCATTTTTATAGTACTGTATTGCTTAGTTTACTAATAAACACTATTAGCTACAGTAATACCAGACTCCAAAGTGTGTTTCATTTCTGCTGGTTCGGTAACCCGGTGACGGGTTACGTGACAAACCGATGGCTTGGCCTCCGAGCCGGCCATGACAATGAATTTCACAGGATCACTACCTGCAAATCATTGTGGGCAGGTGTTTTCAGGGAAATGCACGGCAGAAATGTCGCAAATGTTCAGGGAACACTGGCATGGCGTTCTGCACAGGTATGTTCCATTGAGGCAGGGAGCACACGGTGGGGTAGATGAACAAAGGATGTATAAAATCTAGTTAAGAAGAACAGAAAAGCTTATGGAAGCTCCAATAAACTGAGTATAGATGGATTTCTAGAGAATTACAAGGTTACCTGGAAGGAGTGTCAGTGTGAATTAGGAGAGTCAGAAGGGGCCATGAGAAGCCCTTGGTGAGCAGGATTAAGGAAAACACCAAGGCATTCTCCAAGTATGTGAAGAGCAAGAGGATGAGCAATGTGATCATAGGAACAATAGAGTGCGATACCTGAGTTAGATCAGGTAGCGTTGGTACTTAATGAATAGTTTGCTTCAGTATTCACCAGGGAAGGGGGCCTTCACAATTGTGGGGATGACTTACAGCGGATTGAAATGCTTGAGCATATAGACATTAAGAAGGAGGACGTGCTGGAGCACTGGAAAGATATTAAGTTAGACAAGTCGCTGGGGCCAGGTGAGATCTACCCCAGGCAACTGTGGGAAGAGAGGGAGAAAATTGCAGAGCCTCTGGCGATGATCTTTGCATTATCAACCAGGACGGGAAAAGTACCAGAGGACTGCAAGTTAGCAAATTCTGTCTTCAAATTTGACCAATCAAATATTAATAGTGAAACTCTTGGCAGTGTCGAGGATCTGTGCCCAATAGGAGCTCAAAGCTGCTCCGCAGGTTGACCGTGTTGTTAGAAAGGCGTACAGTGTGTTGGACTTCATCAACTGTGGGATTGAATTCAAGAGCCATGAGGCAATGTTACAGGGATATAAACCCTTAGTTACACACCACTTGGAGCACTCTGTTCATTTCTGGTCGCCTCACTACAGGAAGGACGTGGATACTACAGAGAGAGTGCAGAGCAGCGTTACAAAGATCTTGCCTGGATTGGAGAGCATGTCTTATGAGAATAGATTGAGTGAACTTGGCCTTGCCTTCTTGGAGTGACGGAGGCCGAGAGGTGACCTGACAGAGGTGTATAAGATGACGAGGGGTTTGATAGTGTGGATAGCCAGAGGCTTTTTCCCAGTGTTGAAATGGCTAACACGAGGGGGCATTGTTTTAAGGTGCTTGGAAGTAGGTACAAGGGGAGATGTCAGAGGTACGTTTTACACACAGAAGGGAGCATGGGACGCATTTCCAGTGAAGGTGGTAGAGGCGGATACAACAGGGTCTGTTAAGAGACTCTTATATAGGTACCGTACACGGAGCTTAAAAATAGAGGGCTATACGGTAGGGAAATTCTGAATTAGGATCCATGGTCGACACAACATTGTGGGCAGAAGCGCCTGTAATGTGCTGTGGATTACTATGTTCTATGGTCACTCTCCGCTGCTATCAGATTTTTCTTCTCCAGCCCTTGACCTTTCCCACCCGCCTGGCTTCAACTATCACATTCTAGCTAATCCCTTTCCCCTCTGATTATACTGCACACCTTTTGATTCTGGCATTTCCCCCGTCCTTCTCAGTGCTGAAGAAGGGACTCGTCCCGAACCGCCGGCAGTTTATTCTTTTGCACAGATGCTGCCTGAGCTGCTGAGTTCCTTCAGCGTTTTGAGTGAGTGGCTTTGGATTTCCAACATTCACAGACTCTCCCGTGTTCGCTCCAGGATTCGCCGTGACCAGGAGATCACACAGGCAAGCGTAAGGGTCGAAACCTTCCCGAAAATCACGCCTGCGCTCGGTAAACGAAAGGCTCATTGACCTGGCAGCATGTCGGAGCGGCGCTACGGGCGGAGATTTCCCGCGACTGAGGGACAATTACTGTGAGATGCCGACACACCATGGATCCGCATCCTGGGACAGTCCGGCTCCTTTCCCTCTCTCTCGGCCCCACGATCCGGATGAATGAATTCACTTTATTTCCGACATCCTTCTCATACATGAGGAGTAAAATTCTTTTTGTTAAAGTAATAATAATAAATGAAATAAAAATAATAGTAATGAATAAATAAAACAATTACAGTATACAGATATTGAATAGATTTTAAAAACGTGCAAAAACAGAAATACATTATATTAAAAAAGTGAGCTGGTGTCCAAGGGTACAATGTCCATTCTGGAATCGGATGGCAGAAGAGACGAAGCTGTTGCTGAATCTCCTAGTGTGTGCCTTCAGGCTCCTGTACCGCCTACCTGATAGTAACAGTAAGAAAAGGACATGCCCTGGGTGCTGGATGTACCCAGAAGAAGCCAGAATAAAAATATGGGGAGGGGAAAGAGGCTAGCTGGAAGGTGGCAGGTGGGTGGGAAAGGTCAAGGGTTGGAGAAGAAATAATCTGGTCGGTGAGGAGAGTGCACCAGAGGGGAGAGAGAGAGGGAGGAGGAGGGGACCCGGCGGATGTAATAGGCAGGTGAGAAGTAAGAGTGTGGAATAGAGGAAGACGGGGGTGGGGGTGGGTTTGGTCTATCAGGCGAGATCAATATTCACGCATCAGGTTGGAGTACTCAGACCGAATATAAAATGTTGCACCTCCACCCTGACGGGGGATTTCATCCCGGCACAAGAGGAGGCCATCGATCGACATGTCAGAACAGGGATGGGAATCAGTATGGAAATGTTTGGCACTGGGAGGTTCTGCTTGGGACGGATGGTGCGAAGCTGCTCCACGAATTGTTCCCCTAATTGATGAGCTGATGCTCAGGAGGGAGGAGCAACACCTTATATTCCTGGTTCCCTCCAACCTGATGAACTGAACCACAGCACCAGTCTTGTCTGCTGAATCCAGAGCCCCAAGGGAAGCTGTCTCTCCATCTGAATGATGGTCTTTTTGACCTCCTGAAGACCTGTTTTTGAGTAACAGTAATGATCCGCTGCTCTCCTGTGCCCACTTCCCCAGCTGGTCTCCATCCCACTGTAACCTCAGACAACCCTCACTTCCCCAGCTGGTCTCCATCCCACTGTAACCTCAGACAACCCTCACTTCCCCCACACACCAGTTCCGGTGCCATCCACAATCTCTCTAATTGTTCGATCTGCATTCCCCTCCAAATCATTCACACACGTGACCAGCACCAGTTCACTGCAAGGTGACAGTAGAGCTCAGCTCAAACAAAGAAGACAAGCGAAACAAAGAGCGGGAGAGTGATGGTGGAGGGGAACTCGTTGGGTCTGGTGTCCAGAAGGAAACGGAGAGCTCTGTGACTTTCCTGGTGGGAGGGGGAGGTGTACATGAACGGGGTATCCACAGTGACAGTAAGATGATCGTGGCCAGGGAACATGAAATCGTTGAAAAAATTTCTCGTGTGTTGCTTGGATTTCCGGCATCTGCAGATTTTCACCTGTTTGTGACCGGGAAATTCCGTTTGTTGTGGACAGAGCAAAGGTACTTGACAAAGTGGACTCCCGATCTACATTGGGCCTCACTGACGTAGCGGGGGCTGAACCAGCAGCATCAGGTAGAGTAGATCAACCTGACAGACTCACAAGTGAAGTGTTGCCTCACCTGGAAGGACGAATGGAGCTGAGAGGGAAAGAAAATGGGAGCGTGTAGAACTTCCCTCGCTTGCAAGGATATGTTCCAGGAGGGAGAATAGTGGGAAGAGACGAATGGAATCCTTGTGGAAAGCAGAAAGTGGAGGGGGAAAGTAAAGATGGGAAGGTAGGAAGAGGTTTAGTGAAGATCACCATGCAAATCGATAGGTTTACTAAATCAGCCAGTGTGAATGTGTTTTGAGATCCCCGCCACCTGCCACGGTCGGTGTCTTTCTCGGGTCAGCAGTCACCTGAATGCGCCGGGGTGGACGGTGGAGGGTTTTACAGAGATGGCGAGTGGCGTAGGGGTGAGGCGGGTTTACAGAATGGTGATGGGTGTAGGGTCAGAAGGGTTTTCACAGATGGTGGGGGCTGCAAGGATCGGAGGTGTTAACAGAAATGGGGAGTGGTGTAGGGGTTGGAAGGGTTTTCACAGAGGGTGTTAACAGAAATGGGGAGTGGTGTAGGGGTTGGAAGGGTTTTCACAGAGGGTGTTAACAGAAATGGGGGGTGGTGTGAGGGTTAGAAGAGTTTTCACGGGGGTGTTAACAGAAATGGGGAGTGGTGTAGGGGTTGGAAGGGTTTTCACAGGGGGTGTTAACAGAAATGGGGAGTGGTGTAGGGGTTGGAAGGGTTTTCACAGAGGGTGTTAACAGAAATGGGGGTTGGTGTGAGGGTTGGAAGGGTTTTCACAGAGGGTATTAACAGATATGGGGAGTGGTGTAGGGGTTGGAAGGGTTTCACAGGGGGTGTTACCAGAAATGGGGAGTGGTGTGAGGGTTGGAAGGGTTTTCACAGGGGGTGTTAACAGAAATGGGGAGTGGTGTAGGGGTTGGAAGGGTTTTCACAGAGGGTATTAACAGATATGGGGAGTGGTGTAGGGGTTGGAAGGGTTTCACAGGGGGTGTTAACAGAAATGGGGAGTGGTGTGAGGGAAGGGTTTTCACAGGGGGTGTTAGAAATGGGGAGTGGTGTAGGGGTTGGAAGGGTTTTCACAGAGGGTGTTAACAGAAATGCGGAGTGGTGTAGGGGTTGGAAGGGTTTTTACAGGGGGTGTTAACAGAAATGGGGGGTGGTGTAGGGGTTGGAAGGGTTTCACAGGGGGTGTTAACAGAAATGGGGAGTGGTGTAGGGGTTGGAAGGGTTTTCACAGAGGGTGTTAACAGAAATGCGGAGTGGTGTAGGGGTTGGAAGGGTTTTTACAGGGGGTGTTAACAGAAATGGGGGGTGGTGTAGGGGTTGGAAGGGTTTCACAGGGGGTGTTAACAGAAGGGGAGTGTTGTAGGGGTTGGAAGGGTTTTCACAGAGGGTGTTAACAGAAATGGCGAGTGGTGTGAGGGTTGGAAGGGTTTTCACAGGGGGTGTTAACAGAAATGGCGAGTGGTGTGAGGGTTGGAAGGGTTTTCACAGGGGGTGTTAACAGAAATGGGGTGTGGTGTAGGGGTTAGAAGGGTTTTCACAGAGGGTGTTAACAGAAATGGGGAATGGTGTGAGGGTTGGAAGGGTTTTCACAGGGGGCGAGGGGTTCAGGTATGCTTCTCCACCACTGTGGAAATGTACTTCACTTGTCGCACCAAAATGGCATGTAACCAGCTGGAACCTGTGTTGTATCAGAGAGCTTTGCTAATAATGTTCGTGCAACATGGTACCTGAGCACTTGAGTTCAGACCCGCAGCTGTGATTCAGCAGACAACGGAGTGCACCCTGTCCGTGAACTTGTGTCCATCGGGGTGACCGCACTGTCTGTGTTTTGTTTTCGGACAAAGCTATTACCAGCTCTTGTGCATCGCTCATCGTCCCTTCTGCCAGTAAATATAAAAGCGCTTATGATCGATCCACTCGGTGTTAGTTGTTGTTGGTTTGGAAGACGTAGTGAAAAGCTGCTTAACACCATCTCCTACCTGGACACTCACTCTTACCTGCACCCGCAGCTTCCTCCGCATCGCTTCGCCATCTCACCACTACACCGCTCGTCGTAGGAACTGAAATACTCATTCCGTCCATTGAGTCTTCTCCACCACTCGAATTTCCCCCTAAACTCCATACTGCTGCTTTCTCCACGTCAGCTTCGACACCGTTATTAATCAACACCCCACCATTTATTGACTTAGAGTTCGGACAAACTTGGGCTGTTTTCTCTGGAGTGAAGGAGGATCAGGGTGACCGGAAAGAGTTTGATTAGATTACGAGAGGTATAGACAGAGTAGATAGCTGCCATTTTTAACCTTCTGCGTCAGAATGTCTACTCGCAGACAGCATGCATTTGGAGAGATGAGGGAGCTGTGGAATTCATTGCCACGGACGGCTCAGAGGCCAAGTCATCGGGTTTATTTAAAACAGAGGCTGATCAGTGCTTGATCAGTAAAGGTGTCAAAGGTCATGGGGAGAAGGCAGGAAATGGGGTTGAGGAGGAAAATAAAAGACACTGGGACAGGGACAGAAAAAGGAAACATTAGAGGGAGACGTGTCAAGCACAGGGAGATGGGACAGACTCCGATAGGGGTTCTTGTCCGGCACGGAGCAGTGTGGCTGATCACCGGTTCATTTTGCACTCTCGGACCTTCACTGTGACCATTTCTCATCAGTACACGTTTCACAAACAGTACATTTCAATGTTCAAGTTCAAAGTAAATTTATTATCAAAGTGTGTTAACCAGATGTTATCGAACAATTCCTTTTCTTGTTGACAAGGCAACTTAACGCTCACCCCCAGCCTGGGGGAGGGAATGGGACCAATTCCAGAGGGGGAGGGTTGCGTGAGTCTGGGACTTTGTGAAGAAGTCCTAACTCCATCCTCTTCATTCCGCTTTCCCCTTCTCACTCCCGTCCCTCCCACTTCACTGATGCGTTTGTGTGTGTGAGAGAGAGACAGAGAAAAAGAGAGACAGCGTGAGAGAGAGACCTGTGTGCTCAGACACACTGCATCAACGACGTGCTCTCCCCACCAACACACTCACATTCCTCTGTACACAGCAATCCTCACCAGCTCGAATGATCCAAAAATCGTATACCCTCCCTCCTGCACCAACTCTTTAGCCACGTGTTAAACTGTATAATCTTCTGATTCCTGCCACATCACACAGATGGCAGTCCTGAGATCACAGGACTGGAGGAGCTGTCCTTTCAATTAGCATCTCACTCCCTGAACTCCCTTTACAGAACCTCGTCACTCTATCAGCCCATATCATTGTTAACCACATGGACCACGACCTTCACTGTCTACGCTCCTGAGGAATGCTGAGCACTCAACCTGAGATGACCCAGATGCCAGCATGCAGGAGGGAACACACCATCCTGGAATTTCATTCTCATCTACAGAACATCCTGTCAGTTCCCTGAGCTATATAGCCACGTATCACCACAGCTCACCTCGTCTCCTCCCTTCCCTTCTCATCTCAGAGCCAGACTAAGTACCAGAGACCTTGTTGCTGTGACTTTCCTTTGCCAGGTCAACCCACCATCCCCGACTGTACCTAAAGTGATACCTGTGTTGTTCAGAGGGATGGACACAGGGGTAAACTGCACTCTCTGTTTCCCCCTTCCCCTTCCTCACTGTCACCCAGTTTCCTGTGCCGTGCTCCTTGGGTGCAACTACCTCTCAAATGTCCTACCTATCACCCCTTCAGCCTCCCGAATGATCTGGAGTTCATCCAGTTCCAGCTCCAACTCCGTAATGTGGATTGTTCGGAGCTGAAGCTGGATGCCCTTCTCACAGGTGTAGTTATCAGGGACACAGGAGGGTCCCCTGCCTTCCCACATCCCGCAAAGGAGCTTTCCACTATCCTGCCTGGCATCTCCACTGTTCCAACTGAGAAAATGTAAAGAAGGGGCAAAAAGAATTCTACCTCCATCATGATTTTGCCTTCTCCGACTGACTGCTCTCCCCACTGAAACCTCAAAGAATTAAAGCCTCAAAGTCTCCGCTCCAACTCTGTCCACTCCAACAACGACCGCTCCACTTGCTCCTGCTAATGAAGGTTTTCTTGATAATCCATCCTGACTGTGGAGTGGCCACTGCTGAAAGCTCAAAAATAACCTGCCCTGAAATTGAAAATCAGTTAATTAAATCCAGAACCCATGTTTTATGTAAATGTAGATAAATCTGGCAAATTATTGGCTAATCAATTGAAAACTGCTTTGGTTAAACGACAAATCATTAAGATTCGTAAACGAGATGGCACTTTTACGAGTGATCATAAAGAGATAAATAAAGACTTTCAAGATTTTCATAATTCTTTATTTCAATCAGAATTTGTTGAGGATACTTCCATAATGGATGAATTTTTAAGAAAATTGAATATCCCAAAATTAACAGCAGAAGATTGTGTATTTTTAGATGCACCTATTATGGAAACCGAAATAAAAGAGGCTATTCTTCAATTAATTCAGGTAAAGCCCCCTATAACCGGACGGTTATACTGCTGAATTTTTTAACTCCTTTTCTTCTATACTCTCTCCTTGGCTTTGTAAAATTTTTAAAGATGCGTTAATTGTAGGTAAATAACCACAATCTTTTTATGATGCCTCCATTTTTCTAATTCTTAAAAAAGACAAAGACCCCACTGAATGTGCATCCTATTGGCCAATATCCTTGCTGAATAAGGATTCTAAGATTTTTACCAAAATTTTGGCCACTAGATTAGAAAATGTATTACCTCAAATTATCTCTGAAGATCAGACCGGATTTATTAAAAACTGTTATTCATCTTTTAACATTAGAAAATTAATTAATATAATTTATACTTCTTCATCTAAAATACCAGAATGTCATTTCATTACATGCTGGAAAAGCATTTGATAGAGTTAAATGGCCATATTTATTTAATACGTTGCAGAATTTTAATTTTCGCTTGAAATTTATATCATGGATTAAATTAATATATTATAAACCTTTGGCTTCGGTTCTTACCAATAATCAAAGATCTCCTTTTTTCAGTTGTCCCGTGGTACGAGGCAAGGCTGCCTTTTAAGTCCTCTATTATTTGACATTGCTTTGGAACCTTTAGCCGTTGCCATTTGTGAATCACCTAATATTTTTGGAATTATCTGTAGGGAAGGGACTTATAAGTTATCATTATATGCTGATGATTTGTTACTATACATATCTGACCCTGAGAGATCTATTGCTGCTATTTTATCCTTGCTTGCTTATTTTAGTAGCTTTTCCGGCTACAAAGTGATGTTTAATAAGAGTGAATTATTTCCATTAAATATGCAACTTCAACCTATAAACACTTACCATTTAAAGTTGTCACAGATCATTTTATTTATTTGGGTATTAAAATTGCCAAGAAAAATAAGGATTTATTTAAAGTTAATTTTCTACCTCTAATTGATCAAATCAAGCAACTTACTACTAGGTGGTCCCCATTATCTCTGTCATTGGTTGGTTGAATTAACACTATCAAGATGATAGTATTACCCAAATTTTTATATTTATTCCAAACATTACCAATTTTTATTCCTAAATCTTTTTTTGATATTATTGACTCCAAAATATCCTCGTATATGTGGCAGAATAAAAATCCTAGCTAAAGTAAGAAATATTTACAGAAGCCTAAGAAGGAAGGTGGTTTGGCTTTGACAAACCTAAGATTTTACTACTGGGCAGTTAACATCCGATATTTAATATTTTGGACACAAGAATCGGTCATAGTACCTTGCCCACAATGGGTAAATTTGGAGTGTAAATCTGTACAAGACTTTTCATTGTTTTCTAATTTAGGATCTTTGCCTCCTTTTGCTTTATCTAAACTGAATAAACAAATAACTAATTGTATAGTTAAACATACATTAAGAATATGGTTTCAATTTCGTAAATCTTCAGCTTGAGTAAGTTTATCTTATCAAGCCCTATTATATCTAACTTCTTTTTCCAGCCCTCTTTTATGGACCAAGCCTTTGTGTTATGGAAACCAGAAGGTATAACATGTTTTCGTGATCTATTTTTAGATAACAGTTTTATGTCCTTTGAACAGCTGTCCAGCCTAAAAACCATTTTCTTTAGATACTTGCAAGTTAGAAATTTCTTGAATGTTAGTATTTTCTGAAATTATGTCCAATGGACATTACAGAAAAAATTCTATCTCTGAATCCTTGCCAGAAGGGTGAAGTAGCCCTCATTTATCATATGATCATGAAAATACAGCCAGGAGTATCAGAAATAATTAAGAAGGAATGGGAAAAAGAACTTCACTGTCTTATACCCACAGAGCAGTGGGAGAAAATTTTACAATTAGTCAATTCTTCTTCTATTTGTGCTAAACATGCCTAATACAATTTAAGGTTGTTCATAGGGCTCACATGTCCAAGGATAAACTCGCTCGATTTTATTCTTATGTTAATCCAACCAGTGACAGATGTCATTCTGAAATCGCTTCATTGACCCACATGTTCTGGTCTTGCCCCCGTTTGCAAAATTATTGGAAAGATATTTTTGGTATTATTTCAACAGGTCTGAATATCAAATTGCAACCGCATCCTAATACTGCAATTTTCGGTTTACCAATGGTGGATAATAGTCGTTTATCCCCCCTCAGCCCGGCGGATGATTGCATTTGTTACATTAATGGCTAGAAGATCTATCCTATTGAATTGGAAAGAAATTAGTCCTCCAACTATATTTCAGTGGTTTTCTCGAGTTTAGAAAAAATTACCAGTATTGTCTTTGACCCTTCAGTTAAATATTCATGAAAAAATTCATGGCTGAGGCTGTGTTGTGTCTGTTCACTGTTTGAGTTCGATATTAAATGAAGAGCATTGAATGGGAAGGAAGGTTTGAATAGAAGAATAAAGATCTCCTCTGAATGTATATGGGGTCCTGGTGAGAGCGTACATGGAACACTGTGCACAGGTCTGGTCTCCCTCCCGGAGTCAGCCAGTGGGATGAAGGGAATGAAGAGAAGGTTTCAGAGATTGCTTTGGGGCGGGGGGGGGGGGGGGGGGAGGTAGTGTCCTCAGAGAGATTACACTTTGACTGGGCCTGTCTCAAAATTAGAGAAATAAGAGGTGGTCTGAATGAGACAGACACAGTCTCACAGGGTATTGACAGGGTGGGGCAGGAATGGTGTTTTTCTTCACTGGGTGTTGAATAAGGGGTCACAGACTCAGAATCCGATGTCATCTGACAGGACTTAGTGCGGCAAATCTTTGGACTTTTTCCCCACAAGGTTTCTAAATTCACAAGGAATATTGAAGGGCTCAGCTAAGATGGGAACTTTGCAAGAAAATGTCGCTGAGGTCAAAGATCAGCCATGATCGGAGTGAAAGGCAGAACAGGGGCAAGGGGCCGAATGGCCACGACTGCTGTTGTTTCTTATTTTCGAAAGCAGGAATTTACCTTTGCGCATTGTTCTCCCTTGGCCTTCAGCCCGTCCGATTACCCAGGGGAGCGGTGACAGCACCGGAGATCCATTGGCTGCCGTTGCGGGTCAGATCCGGGCTCCCAGCAGCAGGAAACAGGTCTGGGAGGAAACTCCTGACAACAGGCCCCTGATTCTCGGCAGGAAAAGACCGGGCACCCTCCGTGCAGCTGAAACATCTCACGGAATCTCTGCCACGGGAAGGATTCACCCGGCCGGTGTTGCAACCTTTACCCGAAATTTAGCTCCCGATCTCCGGCCTCTCCCCGGGTCCACTCGCTCTCAGCTCCAAACCTCGGACCGCTCCGAACATTCAGCATCCCGCCCACTGGCACTCCTCAACCAATAGGAGCAAGACTCTCCCAGCAGTGCCGCTGATTGGCTGTAAGTGTGTTTGAAGGCCAAGGGAGAACAAGGCGCAAAGGTAAACTCCAGATTTAGAAAATAAGAAACAGGAGCAGGCGTGGCCATTCGGCCCGTTGCACTGTTCTGCCCCTCACTCAGAACATGTCTGATCTTTGACCTCAGCGCCACCTTCCTGCAACGTTCCCAACATCGCCGAGCCCCTGAATATGTCTGTTTAATGTAGAAAACGTGTGGAGAAGACTCCAAATATTCACCGCAATGTGTTGGGGAAATTTCTCCTCATCTCAGTCCTGCTGAGGTGACCTCGGATTTTGAGTCTGTGATCCCTCGTTCCACTGCCCAGCCAGGAGAAACATCATTCCTGCCCCTACCCTGTAAATACCCTGTGAGACTGTGTCTGTCTCAATCAGGAAGTTTCTCCATGTGAACCTTGTGTTAATGAAATTGGTGACAGTTCTTTCAGACCAGCAGCTTTGACCACAAGAACACCAGACAGTGGTCAGCACGGAATGTCCTGCAGTTACTGCAGGAGAAGGACTGGATGGACACAGTGGAGTGGTTCCCTGATCAGACAGTCCAGACCATCTGGCAGAATGCCTCCTCACCAGATCTCACCAACAGGCAGCAAGACCTCACCTGTCTGGCGGCGAGAGGGCCCCTCCCAGTCTGATCCTTGCTGCATGCCCGGAGATCACTCCCACAGCGCGCTGCCCCGAGATTACTGCAGTGGAGACGAGACGGTCACTCGCCTCTTTGCGGACTGTGGGCTGGCGAAGATCTGTGGAGAAAGATGCAAGGGCCTGTGCCACAGCAGCTGCGTGACAGAAGGCTCACTGATCCTCGGGCTGTTCCCAGGACGCGCAGGAAAACGGACAGCGAGTGCTGCTGGAAGATCAGCAGCACGGGAAAGACGCCTGAAACTTGTTGCCCTGCCATCACATCGAGATATCCGGAGAGCAGGGGATCCCAACCTGGGGTCCACGGTTACTGGTATTGGTCTTTGGCATTAAAAAAATGTTTGGGAACCGCTGTCGTACAGGAATGCTGCCGACTGGCACATTGCAGAGTACAGGGACACCATTGGAGCTACAGGGATCTTCTACACTGGACAGGGAGTGGCCGGGTTGGCTGAGGAAGCCTCACAGTTATTGTAGTAGTGAACCACCCCAGGGGGCAGATGGCTTCTACTTTCAGCGCAGGACTTCAATCGTATTCCAGAAGAAGGTCCTTCCCACCGCAGGGATGGGGCCTTTGGAGATTCAGCTGACGTTTTTGTCGCTCTAGGTTTTTAAGAGATGGGGTTTCAAGCGATATGGCCAACCCTCCTCCGCTCGTAGCTGGGCTTAGACAGTCCATGGCGCGTTTTCTTATCTATTGTCCGTTTAATGTGTTTTTGATCCCACATTCAACATAGAAATGGCCAGAATTTCCACTGAACACATCCAGTAAAACCATGTTCATTCCCCGAGACTGCAGCGCGTGTAGTGGACAATCGTGGTACTGCAGGGGATCAGCAGCTCCCCGAAAGTGAAAGCATTCTGAATCAGGAAGTGCTGGGAGTTAACATGGCTTCGAAAGGACCGACCGAGAGTTGGACCGAGGAGGTAATTTGTCCCGTCTGCCTGGATTTCTTCACCGATCCTGTGTCACTGGAGTGTGGACACAACTTCTGTCGCTCTTGTATCACACAGTATTCGGAAAGGGAGGAGAGAAACTCCTGCCCGGAATGTAGAGAGGTGTTTGCTGACCGCACCCTCAGGGTGAATCGGGCCTTAGCAAATCTGACTGAAAAAGTTCGAAATTTACACCTGAATCCGAAAGGGAAGGAAAGTAAACGTCACTGCGAGGAACATGAGGAAGAACTGAAGCTGTTTTGTGAAACGGACAAGACACTGATCTGTCTGGTCTGTAGAGACGCGCAGGAACACAGAGAGCACCGCTTCATGCCGATTAAAGAAGCTGTTAAAATCTACATGGTAAAGACTAACGTTAATTTAATACTTAACACATTTCCTTTGTCCTACATACCATCACACGACCCTACATAACTAACACTTCATTCTTTGCAACTTCCGCCGTCTCCAACGGGATTCTAGCATCTATCTGTCCCACAGCCCACCTCCGCACCCCACAACTCTCCACTCTGTATACGGATCGCGCTCCACGTACTGTATCGTCCTGATCCACTCGCTCCTCCCCACTGATCTCCCTCCTGGCACTGACACCTGCAAGCGGGACAAGTGCTACACCTGACTCCTAACCTCCTCCCTCGTCACCATTCACGGCCGCAAACTGCCCGGTTCCTCCCGTTTCTTCCATGGTGAATTGTCCTCTCGTATTAGATTCCTTCTTCTCCAGCCCTTTACCTCTTCCACCTGTCCCCTCCCAGCTTCTCTCTTCATCACCCTCCCCCACGCTCCCCCTCACATTGTCTCACCCGTCACCTGTCAGCTGGTTCTCATCCCTAACCTTTTTATTCTGGCTTCTGTCCCATTCCTTCCCAGTCCTAATGAAGGGTCTCATCCCGGAACACCGACTGTTTATTTCCCCTGAATAGATGCTGCCTGACTCACTGAGTTCCTCCGGCATTTTGTGTGATAATCGGGTTTGATCACCTGTTTCTTTTGATGCATCTTTGTTTCTATTTCCTTCACTCTCTGACTTCCAGGATCAGCTAAAATCTTCCTTAGACTCTCTCACAAAAAAGAAATCAGACTTCCAGGAAAAGGAACAGCAACAGAAAGAGAAGATTTCCGGAGTTCGGGTGAGGCTTCATGAGCGGAATTTCTGATATTACTGTCGAATTTTGCTCCATTTAATGCAGAATAGCAGAGTATCGCAGCTCCAGTGACCTGGGTTCGATCCTGACCTCTGCTGCTGTCTGTGTGGAGTTTGCATGCTCTCCCTGTGGTCATGACAGTTTCAGACACATTCCAAGGACATGCTGGATGAATGGTTAATTACCATTAACCCTGTAAAGGTGGGGAGGGTGTGTGTGAATCAGATGGGAGTTTATGGGTCAATAAGTGAGAATAGGTTTCAGGAAAACGTGAGGGAATGGTGTTGTCGGGAATGCACTCAGAAGTAGCATGGACTCCAATAGACCGAACTTAACGACAAAAGGAAACAGAGCACAGCAATGCAGTATATTAATCTTCACCTTTCATTCGACAGGAACAGTCACACAGCCTTCAGTCCCACATCACATCCCAGTTTGCTGAACTGCGCCAGATTATCACTGAGAAAGAGCAGAGCTTACTCAGGGATCTCAGGGAAGAAGAGAAGAGGATTCTCAACCCAATGGAGAAAAATCTTCTGGAGATTCAAGAGAATATAAGGTTTATTCAGGAGGAAATCTCGAAGTTAAAGGAACAGATGGATCAAAAAGACAGTGTGATGTTTCTCAAGGTGAGGGATTATATTTCAATTTGTTTCTGTCAAAGGGCACTAAATGAACAGTGGTATATTTGAAATAAACACAGCACAGCGGCCAATTCTAACAAATCAATTGTCGCTGCTGGCGACCTCACACAAGTTGTTATATTTGCATGATGCGCCCTCCCATCACTCCAATAATGACATTTCAAAATGTCCAAGATACGCTTTCAGTCCTTCATTAGCAAAATACAATCTTGAAGCGATGAAACTTCAGGGTAATTCATTGTAAAGTAAGCTGCAACACAGCGGTCAAGGACAGAATGACATCCGCCCGTCCCCAGCTCAAAACTGTGCAGAGCAAAGTACAGATACGTAACTTATTCCCTTCGCTTTTACCACGTCCCCACTCACGTGACTGGTTATCGTAATAAACACCTAACACAGAATACAATGCAGACAGAAAACAGACGTGTTACTCCTACACACAGCATTTACAAATGTCAGTAAACTGTTTCACACTAGACAATTGATGCATCTATTCAGGGTTGTTGTTGTCCCAAAACTGGACTTCCACAACTTCTGTACATCCCAGGATAGAATGCAAATTTCTCTGAAATTATTTACTCTGATCGTAACACAGAGCTGCTGACTGTGTCCTTAATTCTGCATTAAATATCATCTAAAACTTCCATTAACTCCCAGTTCCAGTCACTGGCTGTGAGTGTGTCTGGTGCGGTTGGTGTGAGGGTCTCTTTGTCAATCAGTGAGAACAAAGAATTTGACCCACACATCAGACTTATCTTCTATATCCGGTTTCCGCCAGATTAGGGAAACTATTACTGTCTCTTTACTTTTACAGATAACATTCAAATGAACGTTCAATCATTCAAAACATAACCAGGCCATTCGGCCCATTTCCTCCTCTCAATTTCCCCTCTGCACAATCCTCCTGCCACCTACTCACCACAACCAGCAACAGTGCCCCGAAATCTCTGGACGCTCACGTGTTTATCCAGCCTCCCCATTACAGTCAGTCGCTTCTGTTCCATTTCAGCCACTCCTGTGGCACTGAGTTCCACATCCTCTTCACTAAATTTCTAGTGGAATTTGTTAAAATCCATCTGGAATTACATCTCCCCACGAGTCTCCCCATAAATAGAGGTACTTCCTCCACCCGCACACAATCACAGACATCACTGATCTTAAATTCCTCCATCCTATCAGCCTGACGTCATATCCAGATGATAATGCACAGCCTGTCCTGTCTTCCCTGTAAGTTTCATCCTCTCAGTAATGGTCTGACATTCAGAAACTTTCCTTGTAAGTTACCCTGTGGTTCTGTATTGTCCGTGTGTGTGAGTGACTGCGGGAGTGGGAATTTTCAACACCTGGTAATGATTTGGAAGAAATTCAGGATATGGGCAGTAAGTCCAAGTCTAATCGGATTTGTGTTTTATTTATTTCAGGAGGAAGCTCGTCAGAACAGAAGGTAGGACAGGCTCTTTACTGAAACCCTGATTGGATTTGTAAAATAGTTCAGAATAGCAATTTATAACCAGCAGTTTAATATTTACAGGATTAATGACGATATCGAGGAATTGTCAGTGACAGATGAGACCCTACCGGTTGAAAAATTCGATCACCTCTATTTGTTGAAAACAGTGCTGAGAGAAACGCTTGATGCTATTAATCGAGGTAAAACTTACAAAGATTCATTTCTCCTTGTTTATGAAGCTCAATTTAGTTCCAATTTGAGGCAAAGATTGTCTGTAATACTGGGCTGAAGGGGAACTGAAGTTTATTTCACATCAACCCCACCGACTGGGAGGCATCACTGTCACATGGTCAGCTGGAGATGTCAGACCCCTGGACACACCAGCACAGGGTCACAATACAACCAATACAAGGGACTGTCAAATGAACCACAGTGTTCCAATCCCAGGCAAATGCACTAACACACCAGGACATGAGTTAGGATCTACCAGAGGAACTGGGAATTAAATACTGACGTTAATATTATAAGGAATAAAAATGAGTATCAGTGTGGTGACAGGGATTGTCAGGAAAATACTCAAGTCCTTCATGTGCCCTGTGAGTGCAGACTCTGACTGACACAGGTCTTCCCCCTTCCGGATCAGCATCTCTCACTGTTGTTAGAGGCAGAAGAGGGGAGTGGTCGTGATCGGGGACTGAATCATCAGGGGAACAGACAGGAGAATCTATTGATGTGAACGGGACACCCGAATGGTATGTTGCCTCCTGGGTGCCAGGGTCAGGGATGCCTCGAATCGTGTCCGCAGCATTTTAGAGAGGGGGGGAAAAGAGCCAGATATTTTGGTAAATTTGTGACAATGACATTGGAAGTAAAAGCAAAGAGGTCCTGAAAAGAATCTGGCTAGCTTGGTAGAAAGCTCAGAAGCAGCACCCCCAGGGTTGTAATTTCTGGATTGCTGCCTGTGCCACGTGCTGGTGAGGGTAGAAACAGGACAATTTGACAGATAAACATGGCTGAGAAGATGGTGCTGGGGACAGGGATTCAGGTTCTTGGATCATTGGGATCTGTTCTGGTGGAGGAATGACCTGATAGAGCTGTTGGGGAGGGTCTGAACTAATTTGGTGGGGGGGGGTGCACGGGAACTGGAGTGAAGGGATAGGACTGATGGTAAAATGCAAAGAAAGCGTGCAGTCAGACTGTCAGATAGGGCGGACAGATGAGAGGAGAAAATTGCAGCCAGCAGGGTGAGTATCAGTGCATTAGAGATGCAGAATTAAAAAGGGTAACAGATACAGTACACAAAGTGTTATATCTCAATGCATGGAGTATGAGAAATAAGGTGGATGATCTTGTTGCACGATTACCGATTGTCAGGTATGATGTTGTGGCCATCACGGAATCGTGGCTGAAGGATGGTTGTAGTTGGGAGCTGAATGTTGAAGATTACACAATGTATCGGAGGAAGGAAGGAAGGCTGATGGGGTGGTGTGGCTCTGCTGGTAAATCAGCAGCAAGATGTGACATAGGATTGGAAGATGTTGAAACCTTATGGGTTGAGGTAAGGAACTGCAAAAGTAAAAATAACACTGACAGCAGTCATATACAGGCCTCCCAACAGTCAGTGGGTTGAGACCCACAGATTACAGCTGGAAATAGAAAAGGCTGATGAAAAGGATAATGTTATGATAATCATGGGAGATTTCAACATGCAGGTCAATTGGGAAAAGCAGGTTGGTAAAGGATCTCAAGAGAGTGAGTTTGTTGAATGCAATGTGATGGCTTTCTAGAGCAGTTTGTCGTTGAGCCTATTTGGGGAACTGCTCTACTGGATTGGGTGTTAAGTATTGAACCAGAGGTGAGTAGTTAAAAGAAACCTTAGGAAGCAGTGCTCACAACATGACTGAGTTCAACTTGAAATTTGATAAGGAGAAAGTAAAGCCTGACATTGTAGTATTTCAGAGGAGTGAAAGAAATTACAGTGGTCTGAGAGAGGAGTTGGCCAAAGCAAATTGGAAGGAGATGCTGGCAGGGATGAGAGCAGAGCAGAAATGGTGTCAGTTTCTGGGAAAATGAGGAAGGTGAAAGATAGGTGTATTCCAAAAATAAATAAATACTCAAATGGCAAAATAGTAAAACCGTGGCTGACAAGGGAAGACAAGTTAATGTGAAGGCAAAAGAGAGGGCATACAACTAAACAAAAATTAGCAGGAAGACGGAGGATTGGGAAGCTTGTAAATATCTACAGAGAGGAACTGAAAGAATGATTGGGATGAAAACAAAAACAAGAAATTGATTTGAATTGAATTGACTTTATTACTTACATCCTTCATATACATGAGGATTTAAAAATTTTATGTTACATCTCTGTCTAAATGTGCAATTGATAGTAATTTATGATGAATAATATGTACAACAGGCTGGTTAATATAACATAGAAATACAGTTGTGTCAGCATGAGTTAATCAGTCTGATGGCCTGGTTGAAGAAGCTGTCCCGGAGACTGTTGCTCCTGGATTTTAATCTGTGGTTTAGAATAGCATTCAATCCAAGAGCAGGGATGTGATTATAAGGCAATGGTGAAGCCTCACCTTGAATATTGTGAACAATTTTTTGCTCCTCATCTAAGAAGAGATGTGCTGGCATCGCAGAAGTTTCATTTGATAAGGATGATTCTGGGAATGAAAGAGTTATCATATGAGGGACGTTTGATAGCTCTGTGTCTGTACTCACTGGAATTTAGAAAGATGAGGGGGGATCTCATTGAAACCTTTCGAATGTTGAAAGGCCCAGACAGAGTAGATGTGGAAAGGATGTTTCCCATGGCAGTGGAGCTTAGGACAAGAGGGTACTACCTCAAGATAGAGGGGAGTCTATTTAAAACAGATGCAAAGAAATATGAGCTTGCAGCTGTTGAATTTGCGGAATGTTGTGTGCATTTAAGGCAGAGCTTGGTAGGTTCTAGATTAGACGCAGCATAAAAGGTTACAGGGAGAAGACCAGGGAGTGGGGCTGAGGAGGGAAAAAAGGATCAGCCATGATTGAATGGCAGAGCAGACTCGATAGACAAATGGCCTAATTCTGCTCCTATGTCTTATGGTGATCAGACCACTACATTGAAACATCGTGAGAATGAGCTCGGACACACCAACAAGCATTGACATGGGTCAAGATTTCATCTCAGGAGAAGCACACACAGCATAACCGGCCTGGCAAAGCTCCCTCACACACATACACAGGAAGGACTGGCAGATTGTAGCCAGAGCCTCAGCAATGTACATTGTTATTTCCCTCAGTAACCTGGAAACCAGTCTCTTCAGAGACAGTCATTTATTCATTTAAACAACTCAATCAAGTGTGACACACAGCCACAGAAATAGGCACAAATTCCCATTTAGGATTGAAATCTGCCGTCCTTACCCAGTCTGTCTGTTCTGTGGCACTGAGCTGCCCTCTAACGTGACGTAACATCAACACTTCACAGACAGACTCCGGGGTGAGATACCTCAGGAGGATGATCTGGGAGGGTTTAACGGATGTTGAACTCACGGCCAACTTCATCAATCTGCAAGGCTAAGATGTCTTCTTGAGCATGGCCCATTTGTCTGTGTTTGCCCCCCCCCCCATCCCTCTAACCATTTCCCATCTGTGTACCTGCCCAAATTTATTTTAAAATATTTTATTTTTACCTGTTTCTACAGCGTCTGAGGGCAAATTCCATTTACCAACCTCCCTCTCTATGAGAATGTTACCCGATAGACCACTCAGAAAAATTTCCCGTCTCACTTTCAATCTGAGGCCTCTGGTTCTGTACTCCCATTTCTTGGAAAAAGAAACGTTATTTAAGCTCCTTATGAATTATTTACCTCGATAAGGGGTCATACCTGAACATCGTACACTACAGCTGAATAGCCCAAGCTTATCCACTCTCTGCTTTTAACCCAAGCCCCCGGTCCTGGTAACATCCTCCTGAAGCCTCCTGTCCAGTGTAATGACATCCTCCCTATATTCGGGAACCAGAAATGCAGACAATGCTCCAAGTGTGGTCTATCCTCGACATCAAAGGCCTTGCTGAATTTCATGTGGACAGTGTGGAATAGGCTGATGAATACAGGACTGAAGGTGTTTTTTTAGATTGGGACAAGAAGGGCGGCGTGGGAGCTAAATTCTGAAGGAAGGCAGTTCTGTAAAAAACTTTGCGTTCAAGAACGGCGAGACTGCGCAGGACAGCGCAGAGAGTTTAAAAAGATGACCACCCTATACAGCGGGCAGCGGAGTGGGTGGCAGCAGAGTGTAGGGCTTTGGCTCAACGGCCTTAGGCGGGAACAGGAAGAGGCGAGAGCGAGGCACCAACTCTTTCTTTCCCCTTGGCAAATCGGCCCGGACGGACGGGGGAACAGCAGGGCACATTAGCTAACGGTTTAAAAGGTTTGTGTGCTTGGCGAAGTTTGTGGGTGAGTAGAGCTATCTTTCTTTGTTTCATTCCTGTAGAATTAGGTAGCATGTCTGCAGGGTTAGTGCTTTGTTCAGGGTGTCAGATGTGGGAATCCTGGGAGACCTCCAGCCTCCCTGATAGCCACATCTGCACCAGGTGAACCGAGATTCAGCTCCTCGGAGACCGTGTTAGGGATCTGGAGCTGCAGCTTGATGACCTACTGCTTATTAGAGAAAATGAAGAGGTGATAGACAGGAGCTACAGGGAGGTAGTCATCCCTAGGCTACAGGGGTCAGAAAACTGGGTGACTGTCAGGAGAGGGAAGGGAAATGCCCGGATAGTGGAGAGCACCCCTGTGGCTGCCCCCCTCAGCAACAAGTATATCGTTTCGGATGCTGTTGAGGGGGATGACCTGACAGGGGACGGCCACTGTGACCGGGTCTCTGGCACTGAGCCTGGCGCTGTTGTGCAGGAGGGAAGGAGGGAGAAGAGGAATGCGGTAGTCATAGGGGATTCCATAGTCAGGGGAACAGACAGGAGATTCTGTGAGCCTGGTAGAGATACCCGCATGGTGTGCTGCCTCCCAGGTGCCAGGGTACAGGATGTCTCGGATCGGGTCCAGAATATTCTGAAGGGAGAGGGCGAGCATCCAGCTGTCTTGGTACATGTTGGTACCAATGACATAGAGAGGAAAAGGGAGAAGGTCCTGAAGCGAGATTTCAGGGGGAAGTATTACCTGTTCAAAAAGGATAGATTACACCTGAACCCGAAGGGGATCAATATTATAGCGGGAATGTTTAATAGAGCTGTTAGGGAGGGTTTAAACTAATTTGGCAGGGGGGTGGGAAACCAGAATGATAGGGCAGAGGAGGGGGAAAACAGAAATAAATCTAAGATAGTGAGCAGTAAAGATGTCAGGAAGGACAGGCAGGTGATGGGGCAAATTTGCAGCCACCGGGATGAGTTGCAGTGCAATCAAATCAAAAAGTATTAAATACTGGACTTAAGGTATTATACTTAAATACACACAGCATAAGGAATAAGGTGGATGATCTTGTCGTACAGCTACAGATTGGCAGGTATAATTTTGTGGCCATCACTGAGACGTGGGTAAAGGATGCATGTCTCTGAGAGCTGAACGTCCAAGGATACACGGTGTATCGGAAGGACAGGCAGGTAGGCAGAGGGGGTGGCATGGCTTTATTGGTAAGAAATGATATTAAATCATTAGAAAGAGGTGACGTAGGATCGGAAGAATCTTTATGGGTTGAGCTAAGATATCGCAGGGGTAAAAGGACCCTGATGGCAGTTATCTACAGGCCTCCTAACAGCTGCAGTGAGGTGGACTACAAATTACAACAGGAAATAGAAAAGGCTTGCCAGAAGGGCAGTGTTATGATAATTTTGGGGGATTTTAACATGCGAGTGGATTGGGAAAATCAGGTCAATACTGGATCTCAAGAGAGAGAATTTGTAGAGTGTCTACGAGATGGCTTTTCAGAACAGCTTGTTGTTGAGCCCACTAGGGGATCAGAGGTACTGGATTGGATATTGTGTAATGAACCAGAGGTGATTAGAGAGATTGAGGTGAAGGAACTGTTAGGAGGCAGTGGCCGTAACATGATTGAGTTCACTGTGAAATTTGAGAAAGAGAAGCCGAAATCCGATGTGTCGGTATTTCAGTGGAGTAAAGGAAATTACAGTGGCATGAGAGAGGAACTGGCCAAATTTGACTGGAAAGGGACACTAGCGGGAGGACGGCAGAGCAGCAGTGGCTGGAGTTTATGCGAGAAGTGAGGAAGGTGCAAGACAGATATATTCCAAAAAATTAGAAATTTTCGAATGGAAAAAGGATGCAACCGTGGCTGACAAGAGAAATCAAAGCCAAAGTAAAAGCGAGAGGGCACTCAAGGAAGCAAAAATTAGTGGGAAGACAGAGGATTGGGAAGTTTTTAAAAGGTTACAAAAGGAAAGAAGGCCATTAAAAGGAAAAAAGATGAACTATAAAAAGAAGCTAGCAAATAATATCAAAGAAGATACTAAAAGCTTTTTCAAGTAAATAACGAATAAAAAACAGGTGAGAGTGGATACAGGACAGATAGAAAATGATGCTGGAGAAATTGTAATGGGAGATAAGGAGATGGCTGAGGAAATGAATCCTCACTGAGGAAGATATCAGCAGTACACCGGACACTCAAGGGTGTCAGGGAAGAGAAGTGTGCGCAGTCACAATTACGACAGAGAAAGTACTCAGGAAGCTGAATAGTCTAAGGGTAGATAAATCTCCAGGACCAGATGGAATGCACCCTCGTGTTTTGAAGGAAGTAGCTGTGGAGATCGCGGAGGCATTAGCAATGATCTTTCAAAAGTCAATAGATTCTGGCATTGTTCCGGAGGAGTGGAAGATTGCAAATGCCACTCTGGTATTTAAGAAAGGGGCAAGGAAGCAAAAAGTGAATTATAGACCTGTTAGCTTGAGAAATGGTTGGGAAGTTTCTGGAGTCAATTGTCAAGGATAAGGTTACGGAGTACCTGGAGGCATATGACAAGATAGGCCAAACTCAGCATGGTTTCCTTAAAGGAAAATCCTGCCTGACAAACCCATTGAAATTTTTTGAGGAGATTACAAGTAGGCTAGACAAGGGAGATGTTCTGGATGTTGTGTATTTGGATTTTCAGAAGGCCTTTGACAAAGTGCCACACATGAGGCTGCTGAACGAGATAAGAGCCCATGGAATTACGGGAAAATTACGTACGTCGATAGAGCGTTGGCTGATAGGCAGGAAACAGAGTGGGAATAAAGGGATCCCATTCTGGTTGTCTGCCAGTTACCCGTGGTGTTCCACAGTGGTCCGTGTTGGGGCCGCTTCTTTTTACGTTGTATATCAACGATTTGGATTATGGAATAGATGGCTTTGTGGCTAAGTTTGCTGATGATACAAAGATAGGCCGAGGGGACGGTAATGCTGAGGAAACTGAGAGTCTGCAGAGAGACTTGGATAGATTGCGAGAATGGTCAAAGAAGTGGCAAATGAAATAAAATGTTGAAAAGTGTATGGTCATGCACATTGTTAGAAGAAATAAATGGGCAGACTATTATTTAAATGGAGAGAGAATTCAAAGTTCTGAAATGCAACGGGACTTGGGAGTGCTCGTGCAGGATACCCTTAAGGTTAAACTCCAGGTTGAGTCGGTGGTGAAGAAGGCGAATGCAAGGTTTGCATTCATTTCTAGAGGAATAGAGTATAAGAGCAGGGATGTGATGTTGAGGCTCTATAAGGCACTGGTAAGACCTCACTTGGAATACTGTGTACAGTTTTGGGCTCCTTATTTAAGAAAGGATGTTTTGACATTGGAGAGGGTTCAGAGAAGATTCACTAGAATGATTCCGGGAATGAGAGGGTTAACATATGTGGAACATTTGACCGCTCTTGGACTGTACTCCGTGGAGTTTAGAAGAAGGAGGGGAAACCTCACAGAAACATGTCGAATGTTCAAAGGCATGGACAGAGTGGATGTGGCAAAGTTGTTTCCCATGGTGGGGGAGTCTACTACGAGAGAGCATGACTTAAGCATTGAAGGGCGACCATTCAGAACGGAGAAGTGAAGAAATTTTTTTAGCCAGAGGGTGGTGAATCTGTGAATTTCTTGCGGCAGTGGAGGCCAGGTCATTGGGTGTATTTAAGACAGAGATTGATAGGTATGTGAGTAGCCAGGGCATCATAGGTCATGGTGAGACGGTGGGAGAGTGGCACAAAATGGGAGAATGGATCAGCTCATGATAAAATGTCGGAGCAGATTCGAAAGGCCGAATGGCTGGCTTCTGCTGCTTTGTCTTATGGTCTTATTTGAATCCACCAGTATACGTAATAAGGATCTTGTAGCACAGGTAGAGTTTGACAGGTAGAAACTTAGGCAGGTATGACTTTGGTCGAAGGAATAAAGACATAGACAATTCTGTAAACAGGGCGAAATTAAAAAATCAGAGGTGCAAAGGGACATGGGTGTCCTTGTGCAGGATTCCCTGAAGGTTAACTTGCAGTTTGTGTCAGTGGTAAGATTGGCAAACTCAATGTTTGCTTTCATTTCGAGAGGATTAGAGTGCAAGAGCAAGGATGTAATGCTGAGGTTTTATAAGGCATTGATCAGACCACACTTGGAGTATTGTGATCAGTTTTGGGTCCCTTCTATCGGAAAACATGTACTGGCATTGGAGGGGGTCCAGAAGATTCACAAGAATGATTCCGGGAATGAAAGAGTTAACATATCAGTAGTGTTTGTTGGTTCTGGGCCTGTACTCACTGGAGTTTAGAAGAATAGCTGATTTATTATCCCCCTCAACCCTATTCTCCCGCCTCCTCCCCATAACTTTTGAGACTCGGTGACTAATCAAGAAGTTTACTTATCAACATCCGCTTTAAAAATCAAACAGGAGAAAATCTGCAGATGCTGGTAATCCAAGCTACACAGGTCCTGATGAAGGGTCTCCCCAGATCTCTTTGACACCTGTCAGGAGAGAGTTGATGTTGGGAGGATGTGGGTGGGTCGAGAACGGTAAGCACAGCCTCCGACTATAGGGATGTCCATTTCGGACAGAGATGAGGAGGAATTCCTTTATCCACAGGATAGTGAATCTGCCACAGGCAGCTGTGGAGGCCAAATAATTGAATATATTTAAAGCAGAGTAACACACACAAATTGTTGGAACAGCAGGCCGGGAAGTTTCTGTGGGAAAGAGTAAACAGTTGACGGTTCAGACTGAAACACTACATCAGGACCTGTGTTGCTTAAGGGTTCCTGCAAATTCATCCCCTGTCCTAATGAGGGGCTGCGGGGGATGGGGTTGTGGGAAAGGGGACAAAGGAATACTCATCCCCCATCTTTGCCCCCTCCAGCTTCTCATTACGTCTACACACACAGTTCACCCACAGGCTTTCCACCCCTCCCCCTCCTGGTTCAATCTGCCATTCATCTCTCCCCTACTGGTTCCCATTATCACCTCCTTTACTGTCTCAAACCATCACACTCCTCCACTTCACACACACAAATGAATGTGAACATTGTATGACGGGCCTGTTCCTGTGCTCTATGTTCTCTGTTCCCAGTTTCGAAGAATGAGAGGAGATCTCATGGAAACACAAAATTCTTTCAGGGGTCAACAGGCAGGAGTGAGGGAGGATGTTTCCTCTGTCTGAGGAGTCAAGGGCCAGGGGTCTCTGCTCTCCGTCCAGCGGAAAACCCCTGGGGAGACATTTAACCCTGAGGCCCAGCGGCCTTTCCCCCGATCCCCGGGGCGGCGCTGCCCGAGTCTCCACCCCCCCACCCCCAATCCCCGGGGCCGCGCTGCCCGAGTCTCCCCCCGATCCCCCGGGCCGCGCTGCCCGAGTTTCCCCCCATCCCAGGGGCCGCGCTGTCCGAGTCTCCCCCCGATCCCCCGGGCCGCGCTGCCCGAGTCTCCCCCCATCCCAGGGGCCGCGCTGCCCGAGTCTCCACCCCCCACCCCCCATCCCCGGGGCCGCGCTGCCCGAGTCTCCACCCCCCCCCCCATCCCCGGGGCCGCGCTGCCCGAGTCTCCACCCCCCCCCCCCATCCCTGGGGCCGCGCAGTCCGAGTCTCCCCTCCACCCCGATCCCCGGGGCCGCGCTGTCCGAGTCTCCCCCCGATCCCCGGGGCCGCGCTGTCCGAGTCTCCCCCCGATCCCCGGGGCCGCGCTGTCCGAGTCTCTCCCTGATCCCCGGGACCGCGCTGCCGGAGTCTCCCCCCGATCCCCGGGGCCGCGCTGCCCGAGTCTCCCCCCCGATCCCCGGGGCCACGCTGTCCGAGTCTCCCCCCGATCCCCGGGGCCGCGCTGTCCGAGTCTCCCCCCGATCCCCGGGGCCGCGCTGTCCGAGTCTCCCCCCGATCCCCGGGGCCGCGCTGTCCGAGTCTCCCCCCGATCCCCGGGGCCGCGCTGTCCGAGTTTCCCCCCGATCCCCGGGGCCGCGCTGTCCGAGTTTCCCCCCGATCCCCGGGGCCGCGCTGCCCGAGTCACCCCCCGATCCCCGGGGCCGCGCTGTCCGAGTCTCCCCCCGATCCCCGGGGCCGCGCTGCTCGAGTCTCCCCCCCGATCCCCGGGGCCGCGCTGTCCGAGTTTCCCCCCCGATCCCCGGGGCCGCGCTGTCCGAGTTTCCCCCCGATCCCCGGGGCCGCGCTGCCCGAGTCACCCCCCGATCCCCGGGGCCGCGCTGTCCGAGTCTCCCCCCGATCCCCGGGGCCGCGCTGCTCGAGTCTCCCCCCGATCCCCGGGGCCGCGCTGCCCGAGTCTCCCTCCCGATCCCCGGGACCGCGCTGCCCGAGTGTCCCCCCCGATCCCCCGGGCCGCGCTGCCCGAGTCTCCCCCCATCCCAGGGGCCGCGCTGCCCGAGTCTCCACCCCCACCCCCCATCCCTGGGGCCCGCGCTGTCCGAGTCTCCCCCCGATCCCCGGGGCCGCGCTGTCCGAGTCTCCCCCCGATCCCCGGGGCCGCGCTGCCCGAGTCTCCCCCCCGATCCCCGGGGCCGTGCCGCCCGTCTCCCCCCGATCCCCGGGGCCGTGCCGTCCGAGTCTCCCCCCCGATCCCCGGGGCCGCGCTGTCCGAGTCTCCCCCCGATCCCCGGGGCCGCGCTGCCCGAGTCTCCCCCCGATCCCCGGTGCCGCGCTGTCCGAGTCTCCCCCCCCCGATCCCCGGGGCCGCGCTGCCCGAGTCTCCCCCCGATCCCCGGTGCCGCGCTGTCCGAGTCTCCCCCCGATCCCCGGGGTCTCTCTAATTCTCTGTTTCTCCCCCCAGTCTCTGTCACCCTGGATGTGAAAACGGCGTATCCGTATCTCGAGGTGTCTGAGGATCGGAAGAGTGTGAGATGGACCCGGACCCGGAGGAATCTCCCTGACACCGGGAAGAGATTCACACACTGGGAATGTGTGCTGGGATCGGAGGGATTCACATCGGGGAGACATTACTGGGAGGTGGAGGTGACGGGGATTCGGGTCTGGAGTCTGGGAGTCGCCGCAGAGTCTGTGAAGAGGAAGGGATGGCTCAGTCTGAGTCCGGAGACCGGATTGTGGATCATCGGGCGGGATTACATCGGGATTGTGACGTGTTCTATGATCCCCCCTCCCCCGAGTCCCGTCTCGCTGCCGGTCCCATCCCCGGGAGGGTGGGAGTTTATCTCAGTTACGAGACCGGGACAGTTTCATTTTACAACGCGGAGACCAAGTCCCATCTCCACACCTTCACTGGGAATAAATTCACGGGGAAACTTTATCCTCTCTTCGGGACAGAGGATGAAAACCAGTGGCTGAGAATCTGCTCCGGTTCCGCTCCGGGTCTGTAAACGGGTCGGGTCCCGGGACCGGCGTCAGGAGTAAAGTCCCTGGAAATATAAATGTGCGGAGAGTGCAGCTAAATACGTGGCTAAGGAGATGGTGCAGGAGGGAGGGCTTCATGTTTCTGGACAACTGGGCTTTGTTCCCGGGAAGGTGGGGCCTGTTTCGACGGAACTGTTTGCCCCTGAACTGGAGGGGGACTAACATCCTTGCGGGTAGATTTCCCAGTGCTGCTCCGGGGGGGGGGGGGGGGGGGGGGGGGGTTGGTAAAATAGATTTGCAGAGGTAGATTTGCAGAGGGAGGGGAACCAGAGTGTTAGAGCAGATAGTGAGGTGGAGGAGGATAAAGGTCATGCGAGGACTGCATGTATAGACAGAAATCAAAGGTTTGTACATTAGGTTGTAAATTAATTATTAATTTTCAGAGCTTTAGAAATTGTAGAAAATAAAGATTTCCAAAAAGATTTTGATGAAGAACATGACCAGAACATATGTGAAAAAGTGGCTACTTCAGTTTTACACCTATCGCAATAATTGTCTATGTTAGGAAATATTTTGGATAGTTTCTCCTTTGTTAAACAGTAACAGTGAACAATTTTAAATTGAATTAAACACTGATTGGCACATATCAAAGAAGAATTGACCATCTTCATTAACAAAGGTCATAGGGGATGAATAAAGTATCTATCTATCTATCTATCTTAAGTTCTCTCTCCCAATGTTGTTAATCTTTAGTGATTAATGGGATCCTGTTTTTCTTTTTGCAGATTTATTTTAATTTTATTATCATTTATTTTGTGATTGTCGATTGATGACTTTTGAAGAGTTAATTAGCAAATACTCTCTCTCTCTCATACACACTTACTGCCATATCTTCAGGTTAGACATTTTTTACAAAAATAATTATCTAAGTTCCCATATATGCATGAATCTGATTTGTTGGATACTATTTTGAATATGAATCCTTTAGTAAGAGAATTTGTAATTCTCATTGGTAGAATTTATAATTTATTTTTAATACATTAATACAAAAAGATAACCTCCCACCTAAGGTTTATACATGATAGAAATATTTGTTGTTTCAGACGTGATAGAAGGGGAGGGATGAAAGGGGGAGGAGTGGCATTACTAGTCAGGGAAAATATCACAGCTGTGCGTAGACAGGACAGACCGGAGGGCTTGTCTACAGAGGCCATATGGGTGGAGCTGAGGAACGGGAAAGGTGTGACCACACTAATAGGGGTGTATTATAGACCGCCCAATAGTCAGGGAGAATTGGAGGAGCAAATCTGTATAAAGATAGCAGACCGATGTAAGAAACTGAAAATTGTAATAGTAGGGGATTTTAACTTTCCACATATTGACTGGGACTCCCAAACTGTAATAGGGCTAGATGGCTTGGAGTTTGTCAAATGTGTTCAGAAAGTTTTCTAAATCAATATATAGAGGTACCTACGAGAGAGGATGCAATACTTGATCTCCTATTAGGAAACCAGACAGGTCAGGTGACAGAAGTATGTGTAGGCGACCATTTTGGGTCCAGTGACCATAATGTCATCAGTTTCAAGTTAATTACAGATAAGGATAGGCCTGGTCCTCGAGTTGAGGTTCTAAATAGCAGAAGGGCTAATTTTGTGGAAATGAAAAAAGATCTAGGAAGAGTGGATGGGGATAAGTTTTTTTTTCCCCTGACAAGGATGTGTTCAGTAAGTGGAAGGCCTCCAAATGTGAAATTTTGAGAGTGCAGAGTTTGCATTTTCCTGCCAGGATTAAAGACAAAGTTAACAGGCAAAGGGAACCTTGGTTTTCAAGCGATATTGGCGATCTGGTTAAGAAAAAGAGAGAAGTGTATAGCAGGTAGAGGCAACAAAGAGCAAATCAGTTACTTAAAGTGTATCAAAAAACGTAAGAAAATACTAAAGAAGGAAATCAGGAAGGAAAAAAAGACATGAGGTGGCTTTGGCAGATAATGTGAAGGGAAACCTGAAGGGTTTCTACAAGTATATTAAGAGTAAAAGGATAGTAAGGGACAAAATTGGTCCCCTAGAAGATCAGAGTGGTCATCAATGTGTGGAGCCTTACGAGATGGGGGAGATCTGAAACAGTTTTTTTTGCATCAGTATTTACTCAGGAAACTGGCATAGTGTATATGGAAGGAAGGGAAACAAGCAGTAGTGTCATGGAACATTTGTAGATTGAAGAGGAGGAGGTGCTTGCTGCCTTACAGCGAATAAAGGTAGATAAATCCACCGGGCCTGACTTGATATTTCTTCGGACCTTGAGAGAGACTGGAGTAGAAATTGCAGGGGCCCTGACAGAAATATTTAAAATGTCCTCAGCCACGGGTGCAGTGCCAGAGGATTGGAGGGTAGCTCTTGTTATTCCATTGTTTAAAAAAGGCTCCAATAGTAAACCAGGTAATTACAGGCCAGTGAGCCTGACATCAGTAGTATGTAAGTTATTGTAAGATGTTCAGAGAGATCGGATTTATAAGTATTTGGACAGCCAAGGGCTGATTAAGGATAGTCAGTATGACTTTGTGCGTGGTAGATCGTGTTTAATGAATGTTGTAGAGTTTTTTTGAGGAAGTGACCAAGAAAGTAGGTGAATGAAAGGCTGTGGATGTTGTCTACATGAACTGTAGTAAGGCCTTTGTCAAGGTCCCACATGGGAGGTTAGTTCAGAAAGTTGAGACATGAGGTATCCATGGAGAGGTTGGAGAGATTGAACGAGTTCAGAGATTTACTAGGATGTTGCCAGGTCTTCAGGAGTTCAGTTACAGGGAAAGATTGAACAGGTTAGGACTTTATTCCTTGAAGCGTAGAAGAATGAGGGGAGATTTGATAGAGGTTTAGAAAATTATGTGGGGTATAGACAGTAAATGCGAGTAAGTTCTTTCCATTTAGATTAGGAACGATAAATACGAGAGGACATGGTTTTAGGGTGAAAGGGCCAAGCTTTAGGGGGAACATTAGGAGGAACTTCTTCACTCAGAGAGTGGTAGGAGTGTGGAACGAGCTGCCATTTTAAGGGGTAAATGCAGGCTCACTCTTAAGTTTTAAGAATAAATTGGATAGATACCTGGATGGGAGAGGTCTGGAGGGTTACGGACTGGGTGCAGGTCAATGGGACGAGCAGAATAAAGTTTCCGCACAGACTAGAAGCGCCAAATGGCCTGTTTTCTGTGCTGTAGTGTTCTGTGGTTCTATGGAGTGAAATAAACACGACATGAGAATTGTCGATCGATTAATTTTAACTCGTTCACCGCATCCGTCAACCGAACAGAAACACCGGGGATTCAGCAGCAGCTGCGGGCGGCTGGTCCTGAGCTCCCCCGGGTCCTAAAGTCCACCCGTAATCAGACAGGGTAAATGGAACAAGTGGGGGCGGTGCTGACCGGAAAAGACAGTGAAGATTGTTCATTAAGTTCATCTGCCATTTCTTTGTCCCCCATTACTACAACACCAGCATCATTTTCCAGTGGTCCAGTATCAACTCTCATCTCCCTTTCACTCTTCATGTAACTGTAAACTAAACTTTTAGTATCCTGATTTATATTATTGGCCAGTTTACCCTCATATTTCGTCTTGACCATTTTTATGGCCTTTTCCGTTGCCTTTTGTTGGATTTTAAGAGCATCCCAGTAATCCAACATCCCACTCACCTTTGCTACCCTATATGTCATTTCCTTAGTTTTAAAACAATTATTTTCCAGCTCAAACTGTGAATTGATTTAAAGTCAGTCTCATAATTTAATAGTTTTTATCTGAAAACTATCTACCCTCGCAAAGATTGTACTGAAGATTGCATTTGATTTTGCTTCAGCCTTATACGCTTCACATTGAAATACTATGTGTTTCGACAGTTTCATAATGTCAAAATGTACACGACACAGAATGAAGTTTTCCAATTAGTTACAAGGCATAATTAAGCATAGTGTGGGCATTTCTAAGTCGAGTCAATATCATTCCTTTCCTTGTTTTAAGCCCTTCTTCTATAAACCCAACAGGTTTATGTATTCTGTAAAGGTGTCTGTCCTTATGTCCATTATCCTACGTCTTGCCATAAGCCCCCAATTCTTAACATTACCAACCCTTTAGCTTCTAATTTGCTAAGTGGAAGGTCTATATCCACAGCTTAACATTTAACAGCTTTTGGTGCTAAACAGTCAACATCATCATTTCCCTCAACAGTGTGATGTGCAGGGCCCAGAATGTGCAGAGATATAAATCAAACTTTATATATGAAATACCGTTTGACAAGTTTCCAACAGTCAATCTGACCTACTGCCAGAATGACCTGTTTAAGACTCATAAAACCGAAATGTATTCTGAGCAAATTATCAGGACCAATTTCCTCGACCCACTGTAAGCCTAAACTGTTGGCAAAGAATTCTGCTTCCTATACTGATAAATGGCTATAAGTCATTTCTTTATCATTACCTGCAATTCAGGCACACAAAAGCAGCCACACCCATATCCCCAGTTAACTTATCTTTGGATTCATCTGTAAAAATGGTTAATGTATGATAATAACTTTCATTAATATACTAATGAACCAACAGACTCTCAGGCAGAACAGAATCCGATCGTGTAACATAAAATCAAATAAAATAAAATAAAATTGGAAAAAACAAGGTGGGGTTACAGAGAAAGCTACAGTGGGACATATTGTATCATCAAATACACCCATATTCCCAGCATGGTAAGAACCCAGCCACCCAAAACAAAAAACACTCTTCTTGTGATGTCCCCAACCGTCCTACAGCACACCTTTAACAGGATGATCATTTCCTTGCCCCCGCAAATTAATCCAGTATGTTGACATCAACTTGAACCTCTGTTACTTTGAGGGCAATTCTCCCATTGCAATCAGTAAAGCCAAAACGGGAGACAACATTACTGCACCAGAACATAATCTTAAAGTCTGTAATTGTACCACATACAAACATTTTTAAATTGAAGATGAAGCTGATCCATAAGCCACACAGACATTATCAAGAACAGATCAAATTAAACAAATATAATTGGTCATCAAAGATTTTCATGTTGCACCCAAGAATACCCACATAGATGTCTGAGGAGATTTAAAGCTACTTTACATATATCAATTATTTTACTGATAGGTGCTTCCATGTCAGCTTATTATCCATCCACATACTGAGAAATCTTACCACTGACACTTCCTCAAGATATTAATCATATAATTTAAAATCAAGTGCAAGTCTATTAATGCTGTTTGTAAACCACGTAATGTGTTTTAACGACTGAAAGATTAAAATCCTCATCAATCTGCCTACTGTTTGACCTATTAATTGTAAATTACAATTAATACCTCTAATCTATAAAGCTACATCATCTGTATATTGTGATTTATCCAGGGTATCCCATTTTCCCATCTCAGAGAAAATATCATTAATCATAATATTAAATAGCGAAGGGCTACAAATACTGCCCTGGGGGATCCCATTCTCTATCTCATAGAACCACAAACATAACAGTCCATCCAAAAAAACTCAGAAAAATTATACAATGTCCCCCTCACTCCTAATTTAATCAAAAGTCCTTTCTTCCATATCATTTCCCTTTTCAGTATCAAGAAATACTGCTATTACAACATCTTTACTTAATTGTGCTTTCCGAATATCATCTTCCAAACCTCAAACTGAATCTAATGTCATTTCACCCTTCCAAAATCCACTCTAATAAAACACTTTATCACCAGTCTTTCCAAAATATAACTCAAGCACTTGATTACCATACATTCCATAAGTTTACATAAATAAGACATTCACGATATAGACCCTTAACTAGAAGGATCAAATGGGGATCTGCCAGGTTTTAGAATAGGCACTACTATTTCCATTTTCCATGAGGAAAGTAGATGCACAATTCAAACATTTAAAATTTTCACAAAAGCGAATTATATACAATTTCAAATATCACTCTTTCCTGGGAACACCTGACCTGCATTATTAATAGACTTCTTAAATTTATACAAAGAAATCTCTCCATCAGTGATACTATAATTGCTACAGCTGACTTCCAGCGCACATCATTCCAGCACTGGAAAACATATCCCTTCATTGTTTAACGTCTTCACTTAAATTATCCTGATTATGAATCTCAACAAATGACCCAGCCAGTAACACAACCTTCCATATTTCAGTAACAATCATTTTGCCCTCATTAATAACCACTGTAATATTATGATCCCCACAAATCCCCCCATTTTCTAAATCATATCCCAAAAAATTCCAAGTTTGATTGATATCCCTTCCAATATTATCTCCATATAACCTCCAGTAAATCACCTACTTCCTCACCACGGCCTTTGCCCTTTTATTGTTCATAATGTAACACGGAGACTGATGCACCATCACATAAAAACTCACATTTCTCCCAATTTGCTTCCTGTCCCGTTATAAATCCAAATCCAAACTCATAAAGACAGGAAGGCTGACTGACGTTTACATAAACTAATCACCCTCCGAGTTCCCATTTGAGCGACAGGCACTGCAGCCAATGGCAGCAGGGGTCAGTGTAAAGTCTGAGCTACGATAGGCTGGAGGAAATCGGACGATGATCAGCCCCTCCTCTTCCGCTCCATCGCCATGGCGAAGATTAGCAAGTCGCTTCTGTCGGTGTTGCCGGCCTCGGCGCCCACCAGGACGGGTGTGATTCCCCTTCGCGCCTCGGTGGGTCTGTTTCGGTGACGTCTGTGGTGGCTGACGAAACATGCTTTGACAGGAAGCGAGCGAGGAAAATGACTACAACTCCCAGAAGGCGCCACTGATGACGTTGTGGTGTTGTTTAGGGGTAAGGTATAAAAGCAAAATGGAGGAAAATGCAATGCATAACGTTTTCTGTACTGTGTCGTGCCTTCAATAAAAAATTAAATTAAAGGAGCGATTCCAGCGAGAAATAGATAGAACATAGGACCATACAGCACAGTACAGGCCCTTCGGCCCACAATGTTGTGCCGAACCTTAAACTCTGCCTCCCTAAACTTAAATTCCTCCATGGACCTGTCTAGTAGTCTCTTAAACTTCACTAGTGTATCTGCCTCCACCACTGACTCGGGCAGTGCATTCCACGCACCAACCACTCTCTTGAGTATAAAATCTTCCTCTAATATCTCCCTTGAACTTCCCTCCCCTTACCTTAAAACCATGTCCTCTTGTATTGAGCAGTGGTGCCCTGGGGAAGAGACGCTGGCTGTCCACTCTATCTATTCCCCTTAATATCAACTATACCGCTATCATTTCTCCTCTCATCCTCCTCTCCAGAGAGTAAAGCCCTAGCTCCCTTAATCTCTGATCATAATCCATAATCTAAACCAGGCAGCATTCTAGTGAATCTCCTCTGTACCCTTTCCAATGCTTCCACATCCTTCCTATAGTGAGGTGACCAGAACTGGACAGAGTACTCCTTGTGTGGCCCAACCAGAGTTTTATAAAGCTGCAACATTACATCGCGACTCTTAAACTCTATCCCTCGACTTATGAAAGCTAACAACCCATAAGCTTTCTTAACTACTCTGTCTACCTGTGAGGCAACTTTCAGGGATCTGTGGACATGTAGCCCCAGATCCCTCTGCTCCTCCACACTTCCAAGTATCCTGCCATTTACTTTGTACTCTGCCTTGGAGTTTGTCCTTCCAAAGTGTACCACCTCACACTTCTGCAAGTTGAACTCTATCTGCCACTTCTCAGCACTCTCCTGCATCCTATCAATGTCTCTCTGCATTCTTTGACAATCCTTTTCACTATCCACAACACCACCAACCTTTGTGTCTTCTGCAAACTTGCCAACCCATCCTTCTACCCCCACATCCAGGTCATTAATAAAAATCACGAAAGGTAGTGGTCCCAGAACTAATCCTTGTGGGACACGACTAGTCACAACCCTCCAATCCGAATGTACTCCCTCCACCAAAACTCTCTGCTTTCTGCAGGCAAGCCAATTCTGAATCCACCTGGTCAAACATCCCTGGATCCCATGCCTTCTGACTTTCTGAATAAGCCTACCGTGTGGAACCTTATCAAATGCATTACTAAAATCCATGTAGATCACATCCACTGCACTACCCTCATCTATATGCCTGGTCACCTCCTAAAAGAACTCCATCAGGCTTGTTAGACACGATCTGTCCTTCAGAAAGCCATGCTGACTATCCCTGATCAGGCCATGATTCTCTAAATGCCAATAAATCCTATCTTTGTGAATCTTTTCCAACAGCTTTCCCACCACAGATGTAAGGCTCAATGGTCTATAATTATCCGGACTATCCCTACTACCCTTTTTGAACAAGGGGACAACATTCGCCTCCCTCCAATCCTCCGGGACCATTCCCGTGGACAATGAGGACATAATGATCGTAGCCAGAGGCTCAGCAATCTATTTCCTCGCCTCGGATGCAGAACTGGGAAGTGGCAGAGGGAGTTCAACACAGATGAAGAGGTTCATTTCTGCAGGTCAAATTTGAACACAGAATATAATATTAATGGTAAGACTCTTGGCAGTGTAGAGGGTCAGAGAGATCTTGGGGTCCATGTCCATACGACATTCAAAGCTGCTGTGGAGGTTGGCAGTGTTGTTAGGAAGGCATCTGGTGTGATGGCCTTCATCAACCGTGGGATTGAGTTCAAGAGCTGTGAGGTGATGTGGAAGCTATATTTCTCCTAACCTGTACATAAGTAATTGTACCCCAACACGGCAGGGCTGTGGGGTTAGTTGGACCCCACTTGGGAGTCCTGTGTTCAGTACTGGTGACCTCACTACAGGAAGGATGTGGATACTATAGAGAGTGTAGAGTAGATTTACAAGGATGTTGCTCTTGGATTGGAGAGCATGCCTTATGAGAATAAACTGAGTGAACTTGGCCTTTCCCTCTTGGAGCGACAGAGGATGAGACGTGACCTGATAGAGGTGTATAAGATGATGAGAGGCTTTGGCCATGTGGATAACCAGAGGCATTTTCCCAGGCTTGAAGAGACTAACACGAGGGGATGTAGTTTTAAGCAGCTTGGAAGTCGATGCAGAGGGAATGTCAGGGGTAAATTTCTTACGCAGAGAGTGGTGGGTCCATGGAATGGGCTGCTGGCAATGGTGGTGGAGGTGGATAGAATAGAATATTTTAAGAGATTCTCAGATAGGTTCTTGGAGCTTAGAAACATAGAGGGATATACGATCAGGAAATCCTAGGCAGTCTCTAGAGTAGGTTACATGGTCGGTACAACATTGTGGGCTGAAGAGCCTGTAATGTGCTGTAGATTTCTGTGTTCTGTGTCAAAGACAGGCAGAGGGATTAGTTTAAATGGACAGGAGGACAGCATGGAAAGGTTGGGCCGAAGGGCCTGTGTTAGTGCCGTAAGGGAGGGGTTCTGCCCAACCATCGACTCTATTCCCCTCAATAAATGCTGCGTGACCTGACAACGTTCTTGAAAAGTTGCATTCACTTCCGCTTAGCATTCTGTACAAAGGATGTTTTGTGCTGGAAGAGTGCAGAGGAGATTCATCATGATTGAGCGGGCTTGTGTTCATAAGTCCATAAGGCATAGGAACAGAATTAGGCCATTCAGCCCATTGAGTCAGCCACCTTTCCATCATGGCTGATCCCAGATCGCACTCAATTCCAGATATCTGACCTCCTGCCATATCCTTTGATACCCTGACCGATCAGGAAACGATCAACTTCCGCCTTGAATATACCCACACACTCGGCCTCCACCGCAGTCTGTGGCAGAGCATTCCACAGATCCAATACACCTTGGCTAATAAAAAAAATAAGCTGCTTACCTCTGTTTGAAAAGGTGGCCCCTCAGCTTTGTGGCTGTGCCCCACCACAGGAAATACCTTCTCCACATCCACCTTATCCAGTCCTTTCAACATTCGGTAGGTTTCAATGAGATGCCCCACATTTTTCTGAGTTCCAGTGAGCACAGGGTCAAAGCTGCCAAGTGCTGCTCATATTTTAACCCCTTCATTCCCAAAATCATCCTAGTGAACCTCCTCTGCACTCTCTCCAATGACAACACATCCTGTCTGAGATGTGGCGCCCAACACTGTTGACAATACTCCAAGTGTGGCCTGACTCGTGTCTTATAAAGCCTCAGCATTATCTCTTTGCTGTTGTATTCATGGGGCGAGATTGGACTGTGTTGATCTACAGGGGGATCTTGAAATCCGAGTTCATAACTCCCAGATAGTGGTTCCATTGTCAGGCAGTTATGTTGCAGTTGTATAAATCTCTCGTTTAACCACATCTGGAGAATTGCATTCGAATGCAGGAATAATTTGGAGGTTTTGGGTGGTGAGTGGAAGAGGCTTAACAGGATGCTGCCTGGATAAAGTGAGACCGGACAATCTCGGGGAATTTTCTCCGGAGTGGCAGAGGCTGAGGGAGGTCTGACAGACGTTTACAGGAATGTGAGAGGCACAGACAGAGTGGACAGCCGGGATTTTTTCTCTAAGGAGGAAATGTCCAATGCCAGTGGGCATGCACTTCAGGAGAAAGGGGGAACACATCCTCATTGGTCCTTTTTGCACTATTGAAGTATTTTGTAATTTAGTGCATTTTGTATCTTTTCTCTGCATAGCTGCTGTTGAAAAACAAAACAATTATTAAAAGACAATGATTTTAAAAACCTGACTCAGAATGTTTAAAGGAGATTTGCGTTTCAAGTTTTGTTTTTCATTCCCATAGTGGTGGGTGTCTGGAGTGAATATCGGGTGGTGCTGGAGGCAGATGTGAAAGAGGCTATTAGATCCCACGTGAATGTGAGGAGAATGGAGGGATGTGTTCCTTGTGTAGGGAGAAGGGATTGGTTTAGTAAGGCATGAAGTGACCAGTTCAACTGGTTCAGAACAACACAGTGAGCAGAAGGGCCTGTTCAAGGACAAGTACAGCAAGCAGAGCAGGTAAACTGGATAAAGTGATCCCACTCAGAGAACAGACTGTGACGTCAGTGGATATATGCCGGCATCACAGTTCTCTCACCAAAGATACTTCACTGCTGGATAAAATGAAGTTTGTGATGTTTATAACCGATGTGGTGAATTGTACTGCTCAGACATCTCATCCTACTGAGGAAATTAAAATTATTGTGAAAGCTGCAGTAAGGTATCTTGGTGTAACTGGTATTATGTGGGAAGCTGTAAATGAAGCTCTGATTTGTGGGGGTTTCTGCATCCCAGTCTACTTGTGAAGATATGTAATGGGATTGAAATATTGAAGTGAAATGCAAGAAGCCTGATTTTACATGGGCAACACTTTTAGCAGTTTATTTCTGATTTGTCAGATTCTTCCGATGTTATATCTGCTCAGGAAACCTGCACATTTTAAGTTTTATTCCTGTGCAGGATTATATTGTCGTTTGGCTTGACAGGTTAGTTGGTAGAGGCGTGGTGTTGTCAGTTTTATACGGAAAGGGGCAGAGTATAGTGTTGTGAATGGGAATAAAATGTAGCATGAACTTGTAGAAAATCTCGATTGAACAGGTATGTGTGTAATTTTCTTTTGTGAAAATACTAATTTTCTGAATCGTATTTTGAGGTTTGGCCATCTACTTTTCTCATGGAAAATGGCTGTAGTAGTTCCCATTCTAAAACCTGTATCTCCCCGTCTGATCCTCCTTATTGTAGGCCAATATCATTAAAGTCTCATTTATGTAAACTTGTGGAATGTATGGTAATCGAGTGTTTGAATTATATTTTCGATAAAAGAGGTAATTTCACGTTTTATCAGAGGGGAATTTGGAACGGTAGAATAAGACCATCAGACAAAGGAGCAGAAGTCGGTCATTCGGCCCATCGAGTCTGCTCTGCCATTTTATCATGAGCTGATCCATTCTCCCATTTAGTCCCACTCCCCCGCCTTCTCACCATAACCTTTGATACCCTGGCTACTCAGATACCTAGCAATCTCTGCCTTAAATAACATTGGAATCAGTTTGGGTTTGGAAGATCATATTAGGAAAGTACAGTTAAATAAAGATGTTGTAATAGCAATATTTTTGATATTGAAAAGGCAAATAATATTTATTGAAGGATGGACTTTTGATTAATTTTTGGAAATGCAATTGAGAGGGCTATTGTACAATTTTTTCTGATTGTTTCTATTTGTACGTCTTGTAAAGGTATGGGTGGGCAAGTATGACATTGAATTCATTTTTATATTTGGAAGATGGTATTAGTAAAACCAGTTAAATATAGATGTTGTAACAGCAGTTCTTTTACTATTCAAAAGGCAGATGGTATTTATGGAAGGAAAGAATTTTTATGAAATTGTGGAAATGAGGATGGAGGGGCTATTATCTACCTTTGAGTTGTTTTAATTGAACGCTTTGTGTCAGGTATGGGTGGGAAAGTTATATTCAGGTTGTTATGAGATAGAGATTGGGATCCCACAGGCAGTATTTATTATTTTATATTATAATTATTAATATTTTTCTCAGAGATAGCTTTTTCGTTGTGTAAATCCCTATATGCAGATAATGGTTTATGGATTAGAGGCAGAAATTTCAATTTTACTGTATATAGGATGCTTTAGCAATTAGTGAGGTTGAACAGTCGGCGAATAGATGGGATTTAAGCTTTCAGTAGCAAAAACACAAGTTATGTGCTTTACAAACAGGATTAGCAGACCTGCACTTGATTGGAAATTATATGGTCAAACTCGTTAAAAGGTGTCAGTGGTAAGATTTCCAGGCATGTGGACGGATAATAAGCTGACATGGAAGCACCGGATCAGAAAATAATTGATAAATGTAAAGAAACTTTAAATACTCTTTGTTATCTCTGTGAGTATTCTGGGGTGTTACATGAAAATATTTGTTGACCAATCTTGTTTGTTTAATTGGATCTGTTCTTGATTATGTTTGTGGTTTATAGATCATCTTCCTCTTCAACTTTATGATGTTTGGGTGTGATACATTTTGTGCTTTAAGATTGTGTTGTGGTTAAGTCAGGTCGTCCCCTGTTTCGGCTTTACTGGTTGAAATGGGACAATTGCCCTTACAGGGACAGAGGTGGAAGTTGATGTTAACAAATTGGATTGAACATCCTGTGCTAAAGGGTGGTTGGGAACATCACAAGAAGAATGCTTTTAGTTTTGGGTGGCTGGGTTCTTATCTCGCTGGGAATATGGGTGTAACCCCACTTTCTCGGTAACCCCACTTTGTTATTTTTTCCAATGACTGTAGTTAATTTTAGGTTACACAACTGGATTCTGTTCTGCCTGAGAGTCTGTTGGTTCACGAGTATATCAATGAAAGTTATTATCATACGGTCAGCATTTTTACAGATGGATTAAAACATAATTTAACTGGGAATGTTGGAGTGTCTGTTTTCATTTTTTGTGTGTGCCTGAGTTGCAGGTAATGATAAAGAAATCACTTACAAGCCATTTGTGGGTCTATGGAGCAGAATTCTTTGCTTTGATTTTAGGGTTACAGTGTGTGGAGGAAATTGGTCTTTGCAAACTTGTAATTTGTTCAGATTCTCTTTCGGTTTTGATGAGCCTTAAAACAGGACATTCTTGCAGTAGGTCAGATTGACTGTTGGAAACTCATCAAGCATTATTTCATATACGAAGTTCGGTTCATATGTCTGCACCTTATGGGCCCTGCACATCACACTGTTGAGGGAAATGATGGGGTTGACTGTTTAGCAACAAAACCTGTTAGAAGTTCAACTGTGGATATAGACATTGCACTTCGCAAATCAGAAGCTAAGGGGATGGTAGGGTTAAGAATTAAGGACTTATTGCAAGATCTGTAGGAAAATTGACATAAGGACTGACGCCTTTACAGAATACATAAACAAGTTGGGTTTATGGAAGAAGGGCTTAAAACAGGAAGGGAAGGAATGATATTGACATGACTTAGAATTGCCAACACGATGCTTAATTATGACTTGTATCTAATTAGAAAACTTCATTCTGTGTCACAGGACCATAGAACCATAGAACACTACAGCACAGAACAGGCCCTTCAGCCCTCTATGTTGTGCCAACCCATATAATCCTTAAAAAACTACTAAACCCACACTACCCCATAACCCTCTAATTTTCTTTCATCCCTGTGCCTCTCCAAGAGGTTCTTAAATACCCCTAATGTTTTAGCCTCCACCACCATCCCTGGCAAGTCATTCCAGGTACTCACAACCCTCTGCGTAAAAAACTTACCCCTGATGTCTCCCCTAAACTTCCATCCCTTAATTTTGTACCTATGCCCTCTGGTGTTTGCTATTGGTGCCCAGGGAAACAGGTACTGACTATCCACCCTATCTATGCCTCTCATAATCTTGTAGACCTCTATCAAATCCCCTCTTATTCTTATACGCTCCAAAGAGAAAAGTCCCAGCTCTACTAACCTTGCTTCATATGACTGTCGTGTACATTTTGTCATTATGAAACTTTTAAACACATACTATTTCAGTGTGAAGCAGATATGGGTGAAAAAAATCAAATGCAGTTTTCAGTACAATCTTTGAGGGGTTGATAGTTTTCAGATAAAAACTTTATTAAGTTATAGGACTGACTTTAAATTAATTCACAGTATTGAACAGGCAAGGGCATATAATAATGGTAATGACCCAATTGTATCGGGACATTACTCTAGGGATGACGGCTTAACAGAGGTGGCTGACGGATGTGGGAATACCAGGAGAGACATGTCCCACCGAAGAAGTTCTCAAATGGCAGGGGTAGGAATCCGTGGCTGACAAGGGAAGTTAAGGACTGTGTTAAGCCTAAGGAAATGGCATATAAGGTAGCAAAGGTGAGTGGGATGTTGGATGTTGGGATGGTCTTCAAATCCAACAAAAGGCAATGAAAAAAGCCATAAGAATGGTAAAGACAAAATATGAGGGCAAACTGGCCAATAATATAAATCAGGATACTAAAAGTTTAGTTTTCAGTTACATGAAGAGTGAAAGGGAGATGAGAGTTGATACAAGACCACTGGAAAATGATGCTGGTGAAGTAGTAATGGGGGACAAAGAAATGGCAGATGAACTTAATGAACAATCTTCACTGTCTTTTCCAGTCAGCACCACCCCCACTTGTCCCATTTAACCTGTCTCAGTTCGGGTGGACTGTAGGACCCGGGGGAGCTCAGGACCCTATTCTATTCTGTTGTTGGACGCGGTGAATGAGTTAAAATTAATGGATCGACAATTCTCATCTCATGATTATTTCACTGTCTGCATATTTACATTTACAGTGATCTTACTCCTGACGCCGGACCCAGGACCCAACCCATTTACAGACCCGGAGCGGAACCGGAGCAGATTCTCAGCCACTGGTTTTCATCCCCAGTCGCAAAGTAAGGATAAAGTTTCCCAGTGAAGCTGTGGAGATGGGACTTGGTCTCCGCGTTGTAAAATGAAACTGTCCCGAACTCGTAACTGAGATAAACTCCCACCCTCCCGGGGATGGGACCAGCAGTGGATGGGACACTGGGGAGGTACGAACTTTCATCATGTCATAATTCCGAAGTAACACGTCATAATACCGCCCAATGACCCAGAATCCGGTCTCCGGACTCAGTCCGACCCCTCTCTTCCTCTCCACAGACTCTGCGGCGACCGCTAGATACCAGTCCCGATTCCCCACCACCTCCACCTCCCAGTAATGTCGGATGTGAATCCCTCCAATCCCAGCACACAAGCCCGATTTGTGAATCTCTTCCCGGTCTCAGGGAGATTCCTCCAGGTCGGGATACATCTCACACTCTTCCGATCCTCAGACACCTCGATCCATGGATTCGCCGTTTCCACATCCAGGGTGACAGAGACTGGGGGGAGAAGCAGAGAATTAGGGAGTCCCCGAGCATTGTGGGGAGACTCAGGCAGCGCTGCCCCAGAGATTGGGGGAACACTCGGACAAAGAGTCCCCAGAACCAGTGGAAAGCCCGTGAAAACCTTTCCCAGGGAAGCGGGTGGGCAACTAATATCTCTCCAATATCTTTCCGCTGGGCGGAGAGCAGAGATTTCCCGATCAAACAGACACAAAATGCTGGAGGAACCGAGCGGGTCAGGCAGCATGTGTGGAGAGAGATGGACAGTCTACGTTTCAGATCGACATCTTCCCACAAGAACAAAAATGAATAGGGGACAGAGACAGTGTGGGAAAGGGGTGGATTAAGATGGGAAGGGGTTGAGTGAAAGGAGGTCACAGAGGCTCTTTGGCCCAACTTGTTCGTGCCGACCATCTTGCTTTAATGAGCTGGTCCCATTTGCCCATTATTCCTTTCCACCTTCTGATCCACGTCCCTGGCAAGATGTATTTTAAAACATTGTCACTGTACCCAACTCTACAGTTGATCAAGAGCCCGGTGTACTATACCATCAATTTTAGTGTCACCCACAAACCTACTAACTGTGTCATCTACGTTCTCATACAAATCATTAATATGAATGACAAACAACCCGGCCCCAGCACCGACCTCTGCAGGTCACAGGCCTCCAGTCCTCTGTGTTTAAGAGACGCTTGGACAGACACTTCAACAGGCAAGGCACAGAGGGAAACTGACCTAATGCCGGCCAATGGGATGAATGTAGATGGGTAAATAGATCATCTCAGAGGTGATGGGTCAAAGGGAACATTTCTATGCTGTATGCACCCCCGTGCTGATAATTCCAAACGGACAGTGACCCCTGACCTTTGACTCCTCAGACAGGGGAAACATCCTCCCTGTATCCTGCCTGTTGATCCCTGAAAGAATTTTGTGTTTCCCTGAGATCTGCTCCCATTCTTCTAAACTGGGAATAGAGAACATAGAGCAGTACAGCAGAGGAACAGGCCCTTCATTCAATGTTCACATTCATTGAGTGTGAAGTGGAAAGTAGAAGGTTCGAGATAGTAAAGGAGGTGATAATGGGAACCAGTAGGGGAGAGATGAACGGGCGATTGATCCAGAACCAGGTGGGGGAGGGTGGAATGCCTGTGGGTGAACTGTGTGTGTAGACATAACAAGAAGTTGGAGGGGAACAAAGATGGGGGATGAGTATTCCTTTGTCCCTTTTCCCACAACCCAATCACCCACAACCCCTCATTAGGACACGGGATGGAAATGCACAGATCCTTAAGCAATGCAGGTCCTGATGAAGGGTTTCAGCCCAAGCCGTCGACTGTCTACTCTTTTCCAGAGATGCTTCCTGGCCTGCTGAGCTCCTCCAGCATTTTGTGTGTGTTAATCTACTTTAAATATACTCAATTATTTGTCCTCCGAAGCTGCCTGCTGCAGATTCACTATTCTCTGGCGAAAGGAATTCCTCCTCATCTCTGTTCTAAATGAGCATCCTCCAGTCGGAGGCTGTGCCATCTGTTCCTCGACCCACCCACATCCTCCAGACATCAACTCTCTCCAGACAGGAGATCAGGCAAGACCTTCATCAGGACCTGTGTAGTTTGGATTACCAGCATCCGCAGATTTTCATCCTCCAGTCGGAGGCTGTGCCATCTTGTCCTCGACCCACCCACATCCTCCAGACATCAACTCTCTCCAGACAGGAGACCAGGCAAGACCCTTCATCAGGACCTGTGTAGCTTGGATCACCAGCATCCGCAGATTTTCATCCTCCAGTCGGAGGCTGTGCCATCTGGTCCACCCACATCCTCCCAACATCAACTCTCTCCAGACAGGAGACCAGGCAAGACCTTCATCAGGACCTGTGTAGCTTGGATTACCAGCATCCGCAGATTTTCTCATGTGTGATCTTTAAAGCACAAGTTGATAGATAAACTTCTTGATTATTCAGAGTCTCAAAAGTTATGGGGAGGAGGTGGGAGAATAGGGTTGAGGGGGATAATAAATCAGCCATTCTTCTAAACTCCAGTGAGTACAGTCCCAGAACCGACAAATATGTCTCATTTGTTCTCTTTCATTCCCAGAATCTTTCTTGTGAACCTCCTGGACCCTCTCTAATGCCAGCACATCTTTTCCGATATAAGGGACCCAAAACTGCTGACAATACTGCCAATATGGTCTTACTAATCTTTATAAAACCTCAGCATTACATCCTTGCTCGTGTATTCTAATCCTCCCAAAATGAAAGCAAACATTGAGTTTGCCGATCTTACCACTGACACAAACTGCAAGTTAACCTTTAGGGAATCCCGCACAAGGACACCCAAGTCCCTTTGTACTTCTGATTTTTGAATTTTCTCCCTGTTTACAAAATTGTCTATGCCTTTATTCCTTCTACCAAAGTGCATGCACAACTTCCCTATTCGATAATCCATCTATCACTTATTTGCCCATTTCCTGATCTGTCTCTGTCCTTCTCCAGATTCCGAGCTTCTGCAGCACTACTTGCCCCTTCACCTATCTTCATATCGTCTGCAAACTTGGCCACAAAGGCAACAATTCTGTCATCCAAATCATTCTTTGTCTATCTTGGCTCTGTGTTCCTCAAAGAATTCCAACAGATTTGTCAGGCAAGATTTCCCCTTAAGGGAAGGCATGCTGTCTTTGCTCTATTTTATCATGTGCCTCCATGTACCCGAAAGCTCGTCCTTAGTACTGGACTCCAACATCTTCCCAAGCACACCACATCCAGATAACCCACCTATAATTTTCTTTCCCCAGCTGCTCTGCCTTCTTAAAGAGTGAAGTGACCTTTGCAATTTCCAGTCATCTTGAATGATCTACTGATTCTTGAAAGATCATCACTAATGTCCCCATATTCTCTTCAGCTAACTCTTTCCAAACACTGGGGTGTGGTCCACCTGGTCCAGGTACCTTCAGACCTTCGATCTTCCCACGCACTCTCTCCTTAGTATTAGCAACAGCACTCATTTCTCTCCCCGGACACTCTCACATTTCTGACGCACAGCTGTTATCATTCACAGTAGAGGGGCCCAGGATGTTACGGGCGGGGACCCAGCACCTCTCCTCAGGACTGTGGCCCTCCCAGTCCACAAGGTACCGGAGGCCACGGCCCCGGCACTGAACGTCCAGCAGTTGGAGTCAGTGTGTCTCACTAGGCGTGGGGTGGCACAGCATCCAGGCTGGAGTCAGTGTGTCAATTTAACATTGACACACAATATTAAATAAGTACCTCTGCCATGTCCTTTGTCACATTTCTCCTCTCCAGTGTCATTTTCTGGGTTTGATTGCTGGAAGCAGGCTATTAAAAATTAGGTGCAGTTGTGCAGCCTACATTTACAATTTGTTTCGTTAGGTCTACATTTGTGTCTGCTAATGTTCAGTTTCAAATAGTTTATTAACGTAAAGGGTGTGGCTCCCAAAACAATCTCAGCCAACGTAGCATCGCTTTTCTCTCTCCCTCAGCACAACTTTCTTGAAGCCTATGACTGTAAGTTAATACCAATCATAAAAATAATGCTTGCTCGGCAGTCTTCTTCATGAAAAACAGAATTTGTAAAGTGAAACACTTTGTAGTTATAGCAGAGACTGAGACACATGAGAGCAGGCTGAAAAAACGGAGGCAACGAAAGCTGCGTTCGCACGCGCCCGACTGATCCGGCCCGTATGAAGCTGCATTTTGCCCAATCCGGCCCGTGACCTAAAATGACACCCCTGATCTGCTACATCCCCTTTATACTACTTGTAACTCCTCAAGGAATTCCAACAGGTTTGTCAGGCAAGATTTTCCCTTGAGGAAACCATACTGACTTTGTCCTATTTTGTTCTGTGTCATGAAGTATTCCATATGGGCATACTTAACAATTGTCTCCAACATCTTCGAAACCACAGAGGTGAAGCTAAGAGGTCTATAATTTCCTTTCTGCTGCCTTCCTCCTTACTAAAAGACTGCAGCGACAGTTGAAATTTTCAGGTCCTCTGACACGATGCCAGAGACAAATGATTTTTGAAAGATCATTTCAAATGCCTCCAGAATGCCTATTGTTACCTCTTTCAGAACACTAAGGTGCAGTTCATCTGGTCCGGGTGACTTATGTACATTTAGGTCTTTCAGATTTTTGAGCACCTTCTCCTTTGTAACAGTAACTGCGCTCACTTCTCTTCCCTCGAACCCTTCAACACCGGGCACAGTGCTAGTGTTTTGCACGGTGAAGACTGGTACAAAGTACTCATTTAGCTCATCTGCCATCTCTTTGTCCCCCGTTAATGTATATCCAGCCTCATTTTCTAGCGATCCTATTACCACTCTCATCTCTTTTATTTTATTTACCTACTTGGGAAAAATACTTCTACTATCCACTTTGATATCATTTGCTAGCTTGGTTTCAAATTTCATTCTTCTCCTCCCAATGATTATTTTAGTTCCTCACTGTAGGTATTTAAAGCTTCTGAATCCTCTGTCTTCCTACTAATTTTTGCTTTGTTGTAGCCTCTCTCGTTTGCCTTTACAATAGCTTGTCTTCCCTTGTCTGCCACAGTTGTACTATTTTGCCATTTGAGTATTTATTTATTTTTGGAATACATCGATCCTGCACCTTCCTCATTTTCCCAGAAGCTAACACCATTTCTGCTCTGTTGTCATCATTGCCAGCATCTTCTTCCAGTTTGCTTTGGCCAATTCCTCTTTCAGACCACTGTAATTTCCTTTACTCCAGTGAAATACTGCAACATCAGACTTTACTTTCTCCTTATCAAATTTCAAGTTGAACTCAGTCATGTTGTGAGCACTGTCTCCTAAGGGTTATTTTACCTAATCACCTCTGGTTCAGTACATAACAGCAGCAGGAGACAGGTTGGAGACAGGTATAGCACTTGTCCCGCTTGCAGATGTCAGTGCCAGGAGGGAGAGGAGCGAGTGGATAAAGGAGTGACGTAGACAGCGATTCTGAGTGGGCTGGGTGTAGGGAGAGATGTGTTTGGTGGTAGAATCCGGCTGGAGATGGTGAAAGATGTCAGGATAAGTTGGATATAGAGGCTCCTGTTGCGGTAGGTCGGACTTTGGAGATTCACTTGACGATGGGGTCGGTATCGAATTCAGGTTGATTTTACCTTGTAGATTTTAACAGCTTCTTTAATCGGCATGAAGCGGTGCTCTCTGTGTTCCTGTGCATCTCTACGGATCACACAGATAAGTGTCCTGTCCGTTTTACAAAATAGCTTCAGTTCTTCCTCATGTTCCTCGCAATGAAGTTTTATTTCCTTCCCTTTCGGATTCAGGTTTTGATTTGGAGCTTTTTCAGCCAGATTTGCTAAGGCCCGATTCACCCTGAGGGTACAGTCAGCAAACACCTCTCTACAATCCGGGCAGGAGTTTCTCTCCTCCCTTTCCCAACACCGTATGATACAAGAGCGACAGAAGTTGTGTCCACACTCCAGTGACACCGGATCGGTGAAGAAATCCAGACAGACGGGACAAATTTCCTCCTTGTTCCAACTGTTGGCCTGTCCTTTTGAAGCCATGTTAACTCCAGCACTTTCCTGATTCAGAATGCTTTCACTTTCGGGGAGCTGCTGATCCCCTGCACGCTGCAGTGTCGGGCACTGACCGTGGTTTTGCTGGATGTGTTCATTGGGGAAAAACGTGGCTATTTCCGTATCAGGGTGGGATCAGAAAAATGTTTAACAGGTGGGAACAGTAAAGAAAACGTAGCCCTGGACTGCCTAATCCCGGCTGTGAAAAGAGGAGGGTTGGGCTTGTGAAAAAAAATCAGTGCGACAGAAGCATCAACTGAATCTCCAAAGGCCTCACCCCTGGGATCAGAAGGACCATCCCTTGGATCAGACGGACCACCCCTGGGATCAGAAGGACCATCCCTGGGATCAGAAGGACCATCCCCGGGATCAGAAGGACCACCCCTGGGATCAGAAGGACCATCCCCGTGATCAGAAGGACCACCCCTGGGATCAGACGGACCACCCCTGGGATCAGAAGGACCACCCCTGGGATCAGAAGGACCATCCCCGGGATCAGAACGACCATCCCCGGGATCGGAAGGACCATCCCCTGGAAGACAACTGAAGTCATGTGCTGAAAAAAGAAGCCACAGGGCCGATCAACCCAGGCCCTGGATTGGGGTCTCTGGCGAGCTGCTGTTGGCGACCCGTAGGCGTGATGGGCTAAAGAAGAAGCCGAACAGAAATGAAGCCGGAGAGAAGAGCCTGGTTCAGTCTGAGGCAGGACTGAAAGGGACAAGTTCTGAAAAGAGAGGCCCAAGAGACTGCACATGCTGGAACCTGCAGTAAGAAACATCATCCTGGAAGAATTGTGGTGAGAAATGTACAGTCGCCCTTCCTGGTCGAGATCCTTCATCTGGAATGTCTCAACCCAAAATGTCTATTGTCCACTTCCCCCCACAGATCGCTGCAGTTGCTGCCTGACCCGTTGAGTTCCTCCAGCGGTTTTTTTTTTTATCTTTCTCGGGAAATAAACAACGAGAACATGAAATAACTGCAGCGGCTGCTGATGGATCTGAGGTGCTCTGACCGCAAAGGCAAACATGTGCTTTAGAAAATAAGAAACAGGAGGATGCATCGCCATTCGGAACATGCCTGACCTTTCACCTCAGCGCCACTTTCATGCAAAGTTCCCAACATCGCTGAGACACCAAATTTGCCTTTTCAATTCAGAAACCTTGTGGGGAAAATTCAAAAATATTTACCGCACTCTGGGTGAGAAACTTTCTCCTCATCTCTGTCCTGCTGAGCTGACCTCTGATTTTGAGTCTGGATCCCTGGTTCCAAACCACAGCCGGGAAACATCATACGTACCGCTACCCTGTCCGTATAATCTCTCTAAGGACACCTCCTCATCTTCCTCTTCCCCCAAATCAATCTGGGAAACCTTCTCTTCATTCCCTTCATCCCACAGACTGACTCTCTGGGAGAGAGACCAGACCTGTACACAGTGTTCCATGTACGCTCTCACCAGGACCCCATATACCTTCAGAGGAGATCTTTATTCGTGTATTCAACCCTTTCTTTCCATTCAATGCTCTTCATTTAATATCAAACTCAAACAGCGAACAGACACAACACACCCTCAGCCATGAATTTAAAGGGCAGGTGTTGCAACAGTTTGAGCTTCATACCGGGGGCCACGGAGCAAGCAGGGTGTCACAAAGGGAGGAATGTGGGAGTGTTGTATGTCTGAGCCCAGCTGTGTGTGTTTGTGAATCAGAATCAGGTTTAATATCAGCAGCATATGTGTGAAATTTGTTGTTTTGTGACAGCAGTACATTGCAATACATAGTAATAAAAAGTATAAATTAAAACAACTATGTACAACATTATATTTAAAAAGTAGTGCAAAAGAGAGGGAAAATACTGAGCAACTGTTCATGGGCTCATTGTCCATTCAGAAATCTTATAGTAGAGGGAAAAAATGCTGTACCTGAAACAGTGAGTGGCTCTTTAGGACCCTGTACGTCCTCCTTGATGGTAGCAATTAGAGGAAGGCATGTCCTGGGTGATGGGGGTCCTTAATGATGGATGCCACCTTTTTGTGGCATCATCTTTTGAATGTGTCCTGGATGCTGTGGAGTCCAGTGCCCATGAAGGAGCTGGCTGAGTTTACAACTTTCTGCAGCATTTTCCGATCCTGTGCAGTGGCCTCTCCATACCGATATATCACCTTTCTCACTTTTCGTTGTTTAAGGTTGAGCACATTACACATGTGCTACATTTACTGAAATTATGCAGCGTATTAATTTAAAATAAAGGACCCAGTGCTTTCCCGGTGTAGATGATGATTAAACTCTTCTCAGGCTTCCAACCGGGTACAGGCGTCTATTTCAATCAACATGCCAATACCAAACTCTGCATCTTCGTCAGGGACGACACCTGGGCATGTCTAATCGGGGCGGCTGACGGAAATATATATACCACTGGACTAGACATGCCCAGGCATCATCCCCGATGAAGATGGCAGAGTTTGTAATGGAAACATCGGTTAAAATTGACACCTTTACCCGCATGGAAGCAGGAGAATTTATTATCCTGTTAAAAAATTCATCATCATCGAAGTAAGTTCCTTCATCTTATTATAGAAGTGATAGATTTTTCAGAAGTGCTGTTTATTTTTGCCTTACACTTCTTGCCATCGTTCTCAGCTCTTTGTTTAGTTTGCTGAGGATTTGTATGTTCGTTTGTACTCTAAGATAAACTGGAATTTTGAAATTAAGCTCACTAGTTATTTTTAACTCCTGAAAGAACTCTAAGCATCAGACATTAAACAAGAGTTTCCACAGGAGAAGAAATCAGTCATGATGGGATGGCAGGCAGACTGGAAGGGCCTAATGTTCTAATTTTGCTCCTTTATCTCATGGCCCTTCGGTCTATGAACTTGTGCAGCCACATTTGAGGCTCCACGACGATGGGAGACCATAAGATACAGGAGCAGGATTCGGCCATTCGGCTTGTGACGGGCAGCGCTCGATAAACACACTCCTTACACACGCAAATATTGTCTTGTCATTCTGTTGTCATTTGGCTCACTGTACGCACTTCAATGTCGTTAACGTTATTTTTAATAAAGTGTTTTAAACCGGGTTGATAAGCTCGGGTTGGCTTAGTGGTCCCTTTCCGAACATACATGGCATCAATGTCTCTGGTGATGGGGATGCGTAAATATGTATATGTTGTTTGTATACCGGATACAGATAGATAATTATGTTTATTTTGTAACAGGATTGTAACTACATTGTGGATTGCATCATGGTCTAACTTTGGTGCAGTCTTCAATAAACTTTGTGGGTAATTAAAGATGGTGTGCCCTGGTTCCCAATAAATGGGCCTGATCGCTCTTGCAAAAATGGGAGAGGCTATTTCAGACGTTTTTCCATTGAAGTGCCGAAGGGGAAGGTGAGGTGGGAACATTCACTCAGGGGGTGAGAGTGTGGAACGGGCTGCCAGCGCAAGTGGTGGATGCAGCTTCGGTTTCCACATTTAAGAGTGATCTGCACAGGTAATGAGGGCTGGGATTTGGGGAGCGACGCATCCGGTCGATGGGTCGAGGCAGCACGGTAGTTTGGCGTCTGATAGGTGGGATGAATGGCCTGTTTTTGGTTCTATAATTCTATGTTCACGGTCAGAAGCAACTCTTTAACGGTGTGTCCCACATTTCTCTCCTCACGATGCTTTGCCCAGGTAGGGTAGGAATCAGTGACCAATGATTCGGTGTGATTCAGCGATTTTTATTTGATATTTTTTAAATTTGTGTTTTTGTCATTTAAATATGGCTCGTGGTTCCTACATCACGATGGGAGGGTGTCTGCTGATGATCAGTCCTCCACCCTGAGTGTGGCCAGTCTCACAGGTAACAACAATCCAGCTCATCATTCCAGAAGCTTCTGCCCACTGTGTCACTATACGGACACGGGCCCGGAAGAACCCTGAGGATCAGAAATCAAACAGAATTTGCACAGAAGAAGAAATCAGTCATGGTGGGATGGCAGGCAGACTCGATGGGCCTAATGTTCCCATTGTGATCCTTTCTATCATGGCCTTTCGGTCTATCAACTTGTGCAGCTGCTTTGAGGGAATCCTCCAACGTCCTCACATTCAGAAGTGTTGGAATCTGCCGAGGGAGATGGAGGGTTAATGTGGAACTGGCTCGTCTACGGTGAGGGATGTTTACATTCCAGCAGCCTTTCCCCGACCGCTTCAGGTTCAAGTTCCAGTTTGCCGTGATTCAGCCGTACACCTGCATACTGGCTGAAGCAAAACAATGCCCTGGGTAAATTTCCTACTCTCCCTCTCTAAAACCTCCACGACTTTCCTATCAGGAGGAGACCAGAACTGACACAAAACTCTCAGTGTCGTCTAACTAGACTTTCAGAGAGCTCAACATGGCCCTTGAGATTAATGTCCCGACTAATGAAGTCCAACACACCATACGCATTCTTAAAGACCCGACCAGCTTCATTGTAAGGATGTGATGATGTGGGCAGCGGGGAAAATATCCCTCTAGGTTTGTCAGCCTCCTCGTGGATACACCGTATCCCTTCACTATCCCAACTTTGAGATGGCCCACGTCTTCATTATCCAGGTTCCCCAAGTGTCTTTATTGGGATCTTTCTCCTCGTTAAACCTGTTTAAAAGTTAGGTTACCTGTATGTTTAGCTGGTGGGGTTATTACTGATGGACTGGGAGAAACAACACAGTGTCGCCCTGTCCTGTGGCTTTCTCAAGGGAATCTGCTGTTCGCCCCTCAGACGGGCTCCGTTTAAAGTTGGGATTCTGTGCCTCCCCCTCCCGGAGTGTTCTGCCCAACCCCCAACAGTCCCCGGCATTGTTTTACCAAACCTGTTTGTCTGCCTCGGCTGCAAGTCCAGACTGTTGCTAGGATACCGGCCTGTGTGTTTGCTTAGTCTGCTCGAGGTATGTAACACAGAAACACAGAAAACCTACAGCTCCATGCAAGCGCTTCGGCCCACAAAGCTGTGCCGAATAAGTCGCTTACCCATAGCGCTCTATTTTCTTAAGCTCCATATACCCATATAGGAGTCTCTTAAAATACCCTATTTTTTCCGCCTGCAGCCCATTTTGGGCACTCACCATAATCTGCGTAAACAAACTTACCCCTGACATCTCTGTACCTACTTCCAAGCAACTTAAAACAATGCCCCCTCGTGCTAGCTATTTCAGCCCTGGGAAAAAGCCTCTGACTATCCACATGATCAATGACTCTCAGTATCTTGTACACCTCCATCAGGTCACCTCTCATCCTCCGTCGCTCCAAGGAGGAAAGGCCGTGTTCACTCAACCCTATTCTCATATGCAAAGCTCCCTTTTCATAAGGCATGCTCCCTTTTTAAAGGAGAACGAGAGAATCTGCAGATGCTGGAAGTCCAAGCGACACACACAAAATGCTGGGGGAACTCATCAGGCCAGGCAGCATCTATGGAAAAGAGTGCAGTCGACGTTTTGGGACTTCATTGGTGGATCAACTCCAGTAACACATTCAGTAACAGAAAGAGAAACAAGGATTGACCCAACATTGTCGGAAGTCTATGAAATCACTATGCAAGGATGGCCAGCTCATAGGTAGCCCTGTTTCCAGAGCTCTCAGTGAGATGAGACCAACTGTTGGTAAGTCAAAGAACGCTGATGAGTTGACCTCGTGATGTGTTTCCCTGTAAACTCTGCACCAGGGTGTTAGAAACTCTGCACGAAAGACAGCTGGATACAGTGAAGATGAAGAGTCTCGTCCGGAGCTACGTGTGTTGGCCAGGAATAGGAGATAGATTGCAGACTTGGACAAAAGCTGTTTGGGATGCCACGAAGTTCAAAATGCACCCCTACAGGCACCGTTACAATCGTGGGAATGGCCGTCTTCATTGTGGATGGATGTGCATATTGACTTTGCTGGGCTTTTCATGGATTCCGTGTTTCTGGCTGCTGTGGATGCTGATTCGAAGTGGCAGAAGGTCATACCAGTGAAGTCGATCACTCTGATCTTCCTCCACTCTGGCAACTTCCTTCTCCACAAGTTGCTGATGGTGAACAAATTATGTGTGACAATGGACCAGAATAGACGTCAGAAGAGTTTAGACTATTCATGCAGGAAAATGGCATCAGATATTTCAGATCAGCTCACCACCACACAGAAACGAATGGGTCAGTTGAAATTTTTATCCAAACCTTCAAGCATTCGAACAAAACTATGGACAAGGAGGACATTTCTCTGAAACACAAGGTGAACAGCTTTTTTCTTTTTAGTGCATTGGAACTCAGTCCATGCGACGACAAATCAAACACCTGCAATGATGTTCATGAACAGGAGTCTGAGATCTTGCCGAGACATCCTGAAACCAGATCTATGGAGGAAGAGCAGTTGAGCCGGTTTCCAGCAGATCGGCACGGAACTTCGAGATTGGAGAAAAAGTCCTAGCAGGTGATTACTGAGAGGACCAGTGGATGCTGGAGACTCTGTATGGAGACGGCACGTGGACCAGATATTGGATGCTCAGCTGAAGAACAAATCTGGGTCAATTGCATCCAACAAGATGGACACATTACAGCCACTAGACTTACCTCACAATGACGATCATGTCACTAACAGCAATTTGACACCGGCAACTGAGAATGTCGGTGGTTACAGAAAGACTTAACGAAGTAACAGACTAGGTCCTGTTGGCTGAATAAAATGCTGATGCACAGGTCTAATAGCAAAGCCAGTTCTCTATGACAACAAGTGATACACAGTATAATATCATCAGTGAAATTCCTGAAACTTGGGTGTCGTCACTGCTCCAATCCATGTCTCTACTTCTAGACCTTGCCAGCAGTTTCCCTTCATATTAGCATTTTTTATTTAAACACTGCAGCACAGACCAGGGCATTTAGCCCATCTAGACCTTGCCGAGCTATTACTCTGCCTGCTCCCACCGATCTGTACTGAACTCTCCCACACATGTAGTCATCCAAAACTCTCATCAATGTTGAAATTCTGCTGACAGCTCATTTCACACACCCACCATACTCTCAGTGAGGATGTTCCCTTAAAATTTTCACCTTTCGCCCTTAACCGATCATCTCCGCATGTAGTTCGCCCAAGCGAACTGGAAAATTTTAGCCACGCTATCTGTACCCTCGTAAACTATACACACCTATCAAATCACCTCTCCTTCGAACTGAAATTTACCCATTCAATTTTTCCCTATAACCAAGGTCTTCTGGTATCAGTAACATCTTTGTAAACATCGTATTGAATTCCTTGAGGGTGTGACAAAGTGTACTGATGAAATTAGAGCAGTGGATGTGGTGTATATGGATATTGGTAAGGCATCGGTTCCTCATGGTAAGCTCAGTCAGAGAGTCAGGAGGCACGGGATGTGCGGATACAGAATTGTCTTCTCCATAGAAGGTAGAGGATGGTTCAGATAGAGGGTATTCTGCCTGGAAGTCAGTGACATGTGGTGTTCTGCAGGGATCCGCTCTGGGATGTGTGGATATGGAACTGTCTTCTCCATGGAAGGTAGAGGGTGGTTCAGATAGAGGGGATTCTGCCTGGAGGTCAGTGACATGTGGTGTTCTGCAGGGATCCGCTCTGGGCACATTGATCTTTGCGATTTTTATAACAGCATAATAAAAACAAAATCCTGGAGGAACTCAGCAGATCAGCCAGCATCTATGGAGATGAATAATGAGTTGACGGATCAGGCTGAGACCCTTCGTGCGCAATGGAAAGGAAGGGAGCAGAAGGGAGAATAATAATGGCGTTAGAGGGGAAGGAGAACAAGCGGGCAGGTGATAGGTGAGGGGAAAGGTGAGTAGGTGGGGGAAGTGACATGAAGTATGAAGCTGGGAGTGACAGGGAGAAAAGATAAACGGCTGAAGAAGGAATCTGATAGGACAGTAGTGTGGACCATGGGGGAACGGTATTGGGGAGGGGTACCCGAGGAAGGGATGTGAGGAGAAAAGGGGATGTGAGAGTGGAGCCAGAATGGAGAATGGGAGAAAGGGGAGGGGGGGATAAATACCGGAACCTGGGGCAATCCTTGTTCATGCCGTCAGGTTAGAGGCTTGGCAGCCGGACGACCACTTAGAGCAGAGTTAAGGAGGAATACCTTAGCTGGAGAGTAGGGACTCTGTGGAATGCGGTGGAGGCCGAGTACGTGGTGTTACTCCTCCAACCGGGGAGTTATGTCACAGAGGCAGTGGGGAGGGCATGGACAGGCATGTTGGAATGAGAAAGGAAAGGGGAATTACAATCGGTGGCCAGCAGGAGATTCTGTCCATAAGACATAGGAGCAGGATTAGGCCATTTGGCCCATCCTGTCTGCTCCACCATTTCAGCTTGGCCGACCCGGATTCCACTCGACCCCATGTTCCTGCTTTCTCGACATATCCTTTGATGTCTTAACCATTCATGAACCTATCAATTTCTACTTCAAAAATACCATCGTACTTGGCCTCGGACACATTCCACAGATTCACTACTCTCTGGCTAAAATATTCCTCTTGAACTCTGCTCTAGGTGGCCATGCCTTAGTTTTGCCCTCCAGTTCTGGATACCCCCTTCAGAGGAAACATTATTTTCACATACAAATTATCTAGTCCTTTCAACATGCTGGAGGTTACAATCAGATCTCCCCCGCATTCTTCTAAATTCCAGTAAGCTCAGGCCAAACGCTGCCAAACTCTCCTCATATATAAACCCCACCATCCCTGAAATCATACTTGTAAAACCAGAATCATCCATTGTTTTCGATAGAGCAAATGTACTGAACAACACAGGTCCCCAACAGGTGTCAGGTTTCGCGACTGAAGAGCAGACTGGACGCCATCGGTGACCCTGACAAACTCACAGGCGAAGTGTCACTTCATCAGGTGGGGTCTGTTAGGATTCTTCAATGTTGTGATTGAGGAGATGAACGGGAAAGTGTAGCAATTGCTGAGACACAACGGAGGTTAGAAGCAGAGATTGGAAAAACCTGTGTCCAACCTGAAGGGGCAATTAACAATTAGTGTCCAGGCTGAAGGGAGATTTAACAAGTGTTTGTAAGAATTACAGTCACAGATAGAATAGACAATGGGTTTTGTTGTTCAGTGATTGAAATATCACTGACTAGGTGGCATGTATTTATGCTGAGAGGGGCTATGTTGAAACGAGATTTGCGGGGCAAGATTTATTGACGTATTGTGATGGGTGAATGAAATTCCCTTCCAGAGGTGCCCAAAATGGAAGGAGTCTAACCCTCCTACACATTTTCAATGGCTTCGTGATATTATGTCTTATTTAAATTTAGAAAAAGTTCCGCTGCTCAGTCTTAAATTCGAAACAATCTTTTTATGATATCTGGGGACCTTTCCTAAATTACTTTTCCAATTTATAAAGTATAACATTTTTTTTCTTTGGTATTTGGTAGGGGTTTGACTTTTTTTATATAAAAAAATTATTTTATGATGTATGAACTATCTTTAAATTTTTGATTACAGAGTGGTATAATATTTTGATCGATTTTATTACAATATATGAATGTACACAAGTTATTTTGAGATGTATTATTGTGTTGCACTCTGTAAATCTTGTTTTTTTCTCTTCTGAATAAAAAATATTGTAAAAAGAAAGGAATGTTGTTCCACCCTTGGACTGGATAGAGCAAATCCAGCTGATTATATCAGTTATTGTGAAATCTTCATCACCATCCACACCCTTATAGCAATAAATCAAACCTACATTCCTTTCGTGACAATTCCGGGTAAATTTATTATCAAAATACATATACGTTATCACATACTTTGCGGAGAATCAGAACCTTTCAGCCGTTCAGAAGAAAAAAAACTGAAAAAAAAAGACGGAGAAATAACCAATGGTCTGGGAAAATAAATAGCAAGCAAGAGCACATGTCAAAAGCTGCCAAATGTTTATCATATGTTAACCCTTTCATATCCGCAATCATCCTTGTGAACCTGGAATCAACCAGAAAGGACAAAAGTACCCAACAAAGCAGTGCCCCAATAGCTGTCAGGTCTGGTCACTGCGGAAGAGACCGGATACAGTTGGTGACCTCGACAAACTCACAGGCGAATTGTCATCTCCCCTGGGGGACCCTTTGGGACCTTGAATAGTGGTAGGTAAGGAGGTGAATTGTCATCTCCCCTGGGGGGACTCTTTGGGACCTTGAATATTGGTAGGTAAGGAGGTGAATTGTCATCTCCCCTGGGGGGACTCTTTGGGACCTTGAATATTGGGAGGTAAGGAGGTGAATTGTCATCTCCCCTGGGGGGGGGGGGGGACTCTTTGGGACCTTGAATATTGGGAGGTAAGGAGGTGAATTGTCATCTCCCCTGGGGGGACTCTTTGGGACCTTGAATATTGGTAGGTAAGGAGGTGAATTGTCATCTCCCCTGGGGGGACTCTTTGGGACCTTGAATAGTGGTAGGTAAGGAGGTGAATTGTCATCTCCCCTGGGGGGACTCTTTGGGACCTTGAATATTGGGAGGTAAGGAGGTGAATTGTCATCTCCCCTGGGGGGGGCTCTTTGGGACCTTGAATATTGGGAGGTAAGGAGGTGAATTGTCATCTCCCCTGGGGGGACTCTTTGGGACCTTGAATATTGGTAGGTAAGGAGGTGAATTGTCATCTCCCCTGGGGGGACTCTTTGGGACCTTGAATATTGGTAGGTAAGGAGGTGAATTGTCATCTCCCCTGGGGGGACTCTTTGGGACCTTGAATATTGGTAAGTAAGGAGGTGAATTGTCATCTCCCCTGGGGGGACTCTTTGGGACCTTGAATATTGGTAGGTAAGGAGGTGAATTGGCAGGTGTAACACTTGTTGAGACACGAGGTAGATAACAAGCAGAGATTGGACAAACGTGTTGTTTTCTCTGGAGCTGTGGAGGCTGAAGGATAACTTAACGAACTTTTGTAAGATTACAGAGTCACAGATAGAATAAGCAATTGGTTTTATTGTCCCAAGAGTGCAATATCATAGACTAGGTGGTATGCATGTATGCCAAGAGTGGTTAAGTTGAAAGGAGGTGTGCGGGGCAATTTTTGTTGACACATTGTGTTGCCCTTCCAGGGCTGATACTCGAAACAAATACAACGAAGAATACTCGAGAACAAATAGAAAGAGAATGTGAAGAAAATTGACAAGTGGGGGCTTTGAGCTCACCAACTAAGTTTTCCTGACCTATGAAGGGTCAAAGAACAGGAAATACAAGACCAGTGAAAAAGGATTTTCTTCTGCAGGCCGCATATTCCTCGTAGTCCCGTTTCCAACCTCACATCTGTGATAGTTGGTCTCCTACAGAGTTACACCCGCCTGCACACTTGAAGCGTCTGCTTTTATGCTCCTTTCTTACAATTCAATTCTTGTATTCCAGTGTTATTGGCTGTAGGTCATGTAGGCCACTCCCACACGGCACGTGGTTTTTCAGGATCCATAAGAAGATTTCTTTGGGAGATGACAAATCCCAACTGGGGATGTGGAACCCACTCTTCTCTATTTTCACAGACAGGCGATTCCTGAACAGGGACTGAAGAACCGGACTTACATCTGTTACCTGCTCCCCAGAAGAGTTTCAAAAGATCAGAATGTCATCGAGGTGCACGAACACGAACTTGTCAAGCATTCCCCTCAGAATGTCATTAATAAATGTCTGAAAGACAACTGGATATTATCAATCAGCATTCATAATGATCTCTCGGGGCATTAAAAGCTGTCTTCCACTCGCCCCCTTAATGAATACGAATTAAGTTAGAGGCATTCCTCAGGTTCAGTTTTACGAGAATAGTTGCCCCTTGCAGTGATTCAAACACTGTGTTAATTATTGACAAGTGGGAGTGATTCACACTGTTATTTTATTAAAGCCACTATAATCGATGCAAGGTGTCAGACGCCCATCTTTCTGATCACACAAAGAAACCTGCTCCCGCTAGGGAAGTGCAGGATCTGAAAAACCTGCGGAAAGAGCCTCTTGAATATACTTGTCCTTGACCAGCATTTCGGGTCCTGAGGGAGAGAAGGAGTCTTCCATGCGCTGGGAAAATCCCTAAATCGGACAGTGGGGTATTTCCACGTTGTCTCTTTCTGCACCTGAATCATTCCGTCTACTCACACTCACGTCCCAGTGGGATTTTGTACCGCTCGGTAAAATCGGAAGACATTCTTCCAAAAGACAGGAAGAATTTGGAGCTAATTGTTTTAGTTGTTTTTGTTTGTGAAGAATGGATCTCTGTTGCACCTTATTCAATGTTAATGTACTGTTCACTTTCTCACACAGGGGGTCCTGAACAATATTCAATATTAAAATTCCGGCTCAACAACACCCTGTCCAATTGTATTTCTAAACCAGAACCCCTTACACACTAAACCAACACACAGGCCGGTATCCTAGCAACAGTAAGGACTTGCAGCCGAGGCAGACAAACAGGTTTGGTAAAACAATGCCGAGAACTGTTGGGAGTTGGGCAGAGCACTCCGGGGTGGGGTGGGGTGGGTGGGGGGAGGCACAGAATCCCAACTTTAAACGGAGCCCGTCGGAGGGGCGAACAGCAGATTCTCTTGAGAAAGCGGCAGGACAGGGCGACACTGTGTTGTCTCTCCCAGTCCATAACAAATAACCCCACCACTGATAATTTTAAACTTTAAAATGGATTTAACGAGGAGGAAGAATCGAATAAAGACAAGTGACGGATCTGGACAATATAACATTCTTATAACGAAGCTGGTAGGGGGTTGAAGAAAGCAGATGGTATTCTGGCCTTCATTAGTCGGGGCATTTATCTCAGAACTATGTCGTGGGTCTCGAAAAGTCCACACTTCTTCAAGAGCCTGATGGCTGTAGATAACGACTGGTCGTGGAGACCAAGAAGTCTCCAGATGTAGTGGTGAGAAGAGGGCATATCCTGAATGCTGGGCGTCCTCGATGATGGATGCTGCTTTCTTGAGGCAGTGGTCCATCTGAATGTGTTCAATGGTGTGGAGAGGTTTGCCTGTGATGGACTAGACTCTGTCCTGAAGGAAATGGGGAGGAATTTCTTTATGAAGAGTGTGGTGAATCTGTGAAATTTCTCTTCACAGACGGCGGCGGAGGCCTCATCACTCGGTGTATTAAGGCAAAGGTTGATCGTTTCTGGATTGGTCAATGGGTGAAAATTATGGGAGAAGGCAGAAGGATGTGGTTGAGAGGGCTAATAAATTTGCCATGATGGAACGGCTGAGCAGAAGTAATGGAACAAATGACCTAATTCTGCTCCTGTGTCTTATGATTTAGTGCTATCATTGATTTTGGAAAACAATTATCTAACCCACTTTACTTGAGACACAGGTGTGGGGAATTGGAATTGTAGACACTGTAAGGAATGGTGTTGGTAGTAAACAGGAGGTTTGTGAAGTACTGTGTAAATGGGAAAGTTCCCTCATGCAGACCATAGCACACCAGGAGAACAGTGAAAGCTGATCTACCCGAGTATGAAGTTAGTACAGCTTTTACATTCCCATTTAACAACATTACCAGTAAAGCTCCATTTTGATAGCAGAAAGAATTCATGAAGTAACAGTCTAGGTCCTGAAGATTGAATAAAATGTTTATGCACAGGTCTAACAGTACAACAAATTCTCTATGACAACCAACTGGTGTGACTATAATGTCATTAATGCAGTTCCTGAAACTTGGGGGTCGTCACTGTTCCAACATAATGTTACCTGCACTTTGACATCACTCTAGTATCATTTATTTGAGCACGACAGCACAAAAGGCCATTCAGCCCGTCTAGTCCTTACTGAACTATTATTCCGCCTGGTCCCACCGACCTGTACTGGCCCATACCCCTGCTACACATGTAGTCATCCAAACCTCTCATCAATGTTCAAATTGATCTTCCACTGGCAGCACATTCCACACACACCACACTCCCAGTGACGGAGTGCCTTTAAATTGTTCGCATTCCACACACACCACACTCTCGGTGAAGGAGTGCCTTTAAATTGTTCACATTTCAACCTTAAACTACCATCTCTAATATTGAATTTTGAGGATGTGACAAAGTGTATTGAAGTTAGAGCAGTGGATGGGTGTATTCAGAGATTCAGGAGGCATGGGATGCAGGGAGACAAGGCTGTGTGGATGCAGAATTGGCTTGTCTCCCAGAATTGGAGGTTGGATGTAGATAGAGGGTATTCTGCATAGAGGTCAGTGACATGTGGTGTTCTGCAGGGATCTGCACTGGACCATTGTTCTTTGCGATTTTTATAACAGTCAAATGCACACAAAATGCTGAAGGAACTCATCAGATCAGGCACCATCTATGGAGATGAATAATTAGTTAATGGTTCAAGGTCGAGACCCTTCTTGCAGACTGAAAAGGAAGGGGTCAGATGTGAAAATAAGAATGGCGTGGGTATGGAAGGTGCACAAGTGGGCAGGGATTAGGTGAGTTGAAATGTGAGTGGTTGGATGAAGGGAAATGAAGTAAGAAGTTGGGAGGTGATAGGGAGAAGAGGTAAACAGATGAAGAAGGAATCTGTTCGGGAGAGAAGCGTGGAATAGATGAATGAGAAGGTGGGGGGGGGGGTGTACCAGAGGAAGGTGATGGAGATGTGAGGAGAAGACAGGAAGAGACAGGGGAGCTGCAATGGAGAATAGGAGAAGGCGGAGACTGGGAAAATTTCTCAGAAGTTGGGGAAGACAATGTTCATGCTGGAAGGTTGGAGTTTTGGCAGCCGGAGTGTGATGTTACTCTTCCAACTGGGGAGACCATGAACAGGCATGTTTTAATGACAATGGGGAATTACAGCAGATCAGGCAGCATCTATGGAGATGAATGATAAGTCTACGGTTCAGGTCGAGACCCTTCTTGCGGACTGGAAAGGAAGGAGGCAGAAGGGAGAATGAGAATGGTTTGGGAGGGGAGGGAATACAAGCAGACAGGTAATAGATAAGTGGGTGAAGGAAGAGAAATGAAGTAAGAAGATGGGAGGTGATAGGGAGGAGAGATAAACATCTGAAGAAGGAATCTGAGAGGAGAGGAGTGCGGACAATTGCAGAAACGTAAGGAGGAGAGGTATCTGAGGAAGGTGCTGGAGATGTGAGGAGAAGACAGGAGGTGAAAGGAAAGCCAAACTGGAGGTGGGGAGAATTTTCTGTAAGTTGGGGAAATCAATATTCATGCTGTAATGTAGGCAGCCGGAGTATGATGTTGCTCCTCCAACTGGGGAGTAGGGTCATTGTGGCAGAAGGGTAGTCCATGGACAGGCATGTTGGAATGGGAATGGGATGTGGAATTACAATGGGTAGCCAACAGGAGATGCTGTCCATCAGACCGCATGACATAGGAGCAGCTTTAGGCCATTCAGTCCATCGAGGCTGCTCCACCAGTCCTTCATGGCTGATCCCAAATCCCAATCAACTAAAATACGCCTGCTTGCTTGTCATATCCTTCGAGGTCCTGACTAGTCTGGAAATATCAATTTCCACTTGAAATGTACCCATGGACTTGATCTCCACCACATTCCACAGATTCGTTACTTTGACTGAAAAGAAACAAATCTTCCTTCCCTCTGTTCTAAACGGTCTCCCCTCAATTTTGAAGCTCAGCCCTTTAGTTCGGGATACCCCCACCACAGGAAACATCTCTCCACATCCACCACGTTCCAACATTCGGTACGTTTCAGTGAGATACCCTGAATTCTTCTAAATTCCAGCTGCCAAACGCTCCTCATACGTATATCCCTTAATCATCCCCGTGAACCCGGAATCATATGCCATGGTGAATATAGCAAAGTTACTGAACAAAATTTTCCCCAGTAGGTATCAGGTCTGGTTACTGCAGAGGAGACTGGAAAGAGTCCCTGTCCCCAACAATCTCACAGGTGAAGGGTCACCTCTCCTGGAGGATACTGTTTCTGACCTTGAATATTGGTGTGTGAGTAGGTGAATAGGCATTTGTAGCACTTGCTGAGATCTGACGTTGATTATAAGCAGAGTTTGGCCAAACATGTTGTTTTCTCTGGAGTTGTGGAGGCTGAAGGGAGATTTAACAAATCTTTGTAAGATCACAGAGTTATAGAATAGACAACTGGCGTAGTTGTCCCAGGACTGAAATATCACAGACTAGCAGATATGCATTTACACTGAGGGGAGTTAATTTGAATGGAAATGTGTTGGGCAAGTTTTTGTTCACATATTTTGGTGGATGCATGATATGCCCTTCCAGGGCTGATACTCGAGGCAAGTATGACAGAGGCGATAAAGTCCCTTTTAAATAGGAGCTTGAATGAGCAGGGAATGGACAAATTGAGGATATTATATCAGCCGATGGCATTAGTTTAGTGGGGCATTAAATGATACATTAATGATATGTTTCTGGTCTGTATTGTTCAGTGTTTGATGTTGATCGGAATGTTGTTCCACCCTGGGACTGGATACAGCAAATCCGGCTGATTATATCAGTTCTTGTGAAATCTTCATCACCATCCACACTCTCATAGCAATAAATCAAACCTACGATACTTTCTTGACATTTCCACGCAAATTTATTATCAAAACCCACATACGTTACCACATACCTCATGGGGAGATTCCATTTCTTGTAGCTGCTTAGAAGAAAAAATAACACAACAGAATTTAGTAAACACTACACAGGGAGAGTCAAGGATGGAGAAACAACCAACCAATAAATTTGCAAATAAAAAAATAAATGACGTTGAAATTGAATTGTAAACTCCTTGAATGTGAGTCTGTCGGTTGTGGAACGAGTTGAGATTTATTGGTGATTTTATGTTAGCCACAGTGGTTCAGGACCCTGATGGTTGTAGGGGAACAACTGGTCCTGAACCTGGTGGCGTCGGACCATAAGTGTCCAGTATCCCTCTCCCAGATGTAGTGACGAGAAGAGGGCATGTCCTGAATAGTGGGCTTTTGGCAGTGTTCCATGGGAATGTATACAATGGTGTGGACGGGTTTGTCTGTAATGGACTGGGCTGTATCCACCCCTTTCTCTACACTTTCTCTTCACTAGATTGCTTTAGTAAACATGACAGGAGGTCGTCCAGGAATACAATACCTCACATCTGCGATAGTTAGTCATAAATATTCATTCTGACCTGTTGGGGTATTAAAAGCTGTCTTCCACTCATCCCCTTTATGAATGCGAATTCAGTCAGAAGGGTTCCTCAGGTTCAGTTTTGTGACGATCGTTGGAATAGTTTTGGGTAATTCCTTGGGATCGTCATAGGTCAAAAACTTGGGAATGTCAGAGGCAGACTCGGCAACAGGGATTACAGTCTCGGGAACTCGGTAAGCTTCTGGGTGTCAGCCGAGGATACTGCCATTGGACCATAATGGGACCATGCTATGAAAACCACGGATACCGTCAGGTGAGATTGTCCTCAGGGGAAGAGATAAGGAGAGGTCTATCGGAAACCTCAAGGTCCATAAAACATGACACACGTTTCCTTGTGACGGGGACGTGGCAGGAAAACGAACCCAGGTGCAGGACTCCGACGCGGAGGCAGAATCAGGAAGCAGAATCTCCGTAGCGATTTTGTACCCCTCGGTAAAATCGGAAAACATTCTTCTAAATGACACAAAGAATCTGGAGCTAATTGTTCCAGTTGTTTTTCTTTGTAAAGAATGAATCTCTGTTGGAGCGTGTTTAATGTTAATGTACTGTTCACTTTCTGACACAGGGGGTCCTGAAACAAAATCAATATTAAGATTCCGCCTCACCAACACCCGATCCAATTGTATTTCTAAACCCGAACCCCTTACATACCTCGAGCGGAATAAACCAACACGCAGGACGGTATCCCAGCAACAGTAAGGACTTGCAGCCGAAGCAGACAAACAGGTTTGGTAAAACAATGCCGAGACCTGAGGGGGGTTGGGCAGAACACTCCGGGAGGTGGGGGGAAGCACAGAGGCTCATGTTTACACGGAGCCCACCTGAGGGGGGTTGGGCAGAACACTCCGGGAGGTGGGGGGAAGCACAGAGGCTCATGTTTACACGGAGCCCACCTGAGGGGGGTTGGGCAGAACACTCCGGGAGGTGGGGGGAAGCACAGAGGCTCATGTTTACACGGAGCCCACCTGAGGGGGGTTGGGCAGAACACTCCAGGAGGTTGGGGGAGACACAGAATCTCATGTTTACACGGAGCCCACCTGAGGGGGTGTTGGGCAGAACACTCCGGGAGGTGGGGGGTGGCATAGAGGCTCATGTTTACACGGAGCCAACCTGAGGGGGGTTGGGCAGAACACTCCGGGGGGGAGGAACAGAAGCCATGTTTACACGGAGCCCACCTGAGGGCGAAAAGCAGATTTCCTTGACAGTGTGTAACTGTGGGGGCTCTCCCAGTCCCCATACTGAACATACACGTAACTTTAAACATTAAAACGGGTTTAACGAGGTGGAAGATCCCAATAAATACACATGGGATGCCTCGATAATGAGGACGTGAGCCAATTCAATGTGGCAGGGTGAAGGGATACGGTTTATCCACCAGGAGGTCACAAACAAGGGGGATATTTCCCCGCTGCCGCAACATCACATCCTTACCATGAAGCTGGTGGTGTGTTTCAGAATGCGTATGGTGTGTTGGCCATCAGTCGTGGCATTTATCTCAAGAACCATGTTGCAGCTCTCCAAAAGTCTAGTTAGACAGCACTGAGAATTTTGTGTCGGGTCCCGTCTCCTCCTGATAGGAAAGACGTGGATGTCTTTCGAGAGGCAGAGGGATTTTACCGGGGCATGTTTAATTTTCTCTGTGTGCTGGTGTCCGGCTGAATCACGACAAGCTGGAACTTGAACCTGAAGCGGTCGGGGAAAGGCTGCTGGAATGTAAACATCCCTCACTGTAGACCAGCCAGCTCTACATTAACACTCCTTCTCCCGCGGCAGATTCCTACACTCCTGAATGTGAAGACATTTGAGGATTCTGTACAAAACCGGGCCCCAATGGTCACGCTGTGGATAAAATCTTCCGGAATGATGAGCTGGATTGTTGTTACCTGTGAGACTGGCCACACTCAGGGTGGAAGGCTGATCATCCGCAGACATCCTACCATCGTGATGTAGGAGCCACACAACATGTTTAAATGACAAAAAACACAAAGTAAAAAGCAAATTAAAATATATCTGAATGGCTGCTGCATGTCGGTTACTGGTTCATATCCGCTTTACCTGGGGAAAATCACCGTGAGAGGGCAGAACTGCGGGATCCACTGTCAGAGCGCCGCTGCTGACCGTGGTGAACATCGAATCATAGAACCGAAACAGACCATTCGGCCCATCTAACTGGTGCTGAACTACCATGCTGCCTAGACCCATCGACCCGGTACCCCTCTTATACATGTACCTATCCAAATTAATCTTAAATGTTGAAATCAAATCCGTTTCCACCACTTGCGCTGGCAGCTCGTTCCACACTCTCACTACCTGAGTGAAGTTTCCCCATCTCACCTTCCCGTTGAGCATTTCGACAAAAAATGGCTGAAATCGCTTCTCACTTTTATGCAAGAGCTCTTGTATAAACAGAATTATCTGTCTGTATCCAGTATACAAACGACATTTACACATTTACCCATCCCCATTACCAGAGACATTAAATATTCCACCGTGTGTGTTGGGAAACGCACCACAAAGCCATTCCGAGCGTATCCCCTCTGTTTAAAACCCTTTTATGAACACATTGAATTGAGTACATTCAGCCGAACGACAGCAGAACGGCGAGTGTGTAAGGAGTGTGTTTACCGAACGCTCTCTGTCACAAACCGAGTGGCCAAATTCTGCTCCGATATATTATGGTCTATGGTCAGAGATCCCTCAAAGTAGCTGGTGAAGTTGGTAGACAAAAGATCATGTTACAAAGGATTAGGCCATTCGGCCCATCGAATCTGTCCTATCGTTCTGTCATGATTGATTTCTTCTCCTGTTGGATCTCTCTTCAATTTCTCATCCTACAGTTCTACAGTGAGTCAAACATAACGTGTGACCTTATTTTAAAGATTTTAGCTTGTCTAAGAGAACAAGCACAGAAAGAGTAAGGAAACCATATACAGAGCTGAGGAACGATGCTAATGCTAAGAACTGTAAGGCAAAGCAATACAAGCTGGTGCTTCTTAAGTCTATTATTTTGATAATAAAAGACTATTCACAAGATACCAATTTATTAACTAATAGGCTACTAAACTCTTCCCGGGCTTCCAGCCGGGTGCAGGTATCGATTCTAACGATATTCCGATGACAACCTCTGCCATCTTCATCAGGGATGATGCAGGGACATATCTAGTCCAATGATGCCCAGGCATCATCATCCGGAGACATTTCAACTCGCCTGCAGTGGCTGGCGTCTATCCACATACTTTTAACTTCTACCTGAACTGCTGAATTGGTAATCAACCGTACTTGGTAAGGAGCTTCCCGCCGAGCTTCCAGGCGTTCCTTATGCGGTTTCCTGACCAGGACCCAGTCGCCATGGATCAAGCGATGTCCTCCTGCTAATGGACCACTTCAAGCAACAGAAACCTGTTGAGAATCAGACTGAACAGATTTGCAAAATTATCTACCAAACTATCTGACATAACATGTCTATCAGCCTCTCTGAGATCGAGAGCTTCCTAGAGGTCATCCCATCACCACCTCTAATTGCCTACATTTCGTTCTCATTGTTGGGGCTGTCCTGATGCTCCATTTCATCAAACAGGGGCCATGGTACGTCTTCCTTGTGAGAGCTGGTCAGCCGTTGTTTGATGATGCCCATTTATTCCATCAACTTGTCTTAATCTCTCTGGTGGGTGTGAACAATGAAAAGCCAGTCAATATTCATCATTCAACATAATTATTGACAAACATTTCCAGTGAGATGTGGTTCTGGCTTCTACCCATCCTGCAAATGTGTCCTCTGCTGATAGATATAAATATCCTTGGCTCGTTGGTGAAGTAATGTCATCCACTTGCAGATGTAAAAATGCATCAGGTGGGCAGCTGAGCTTGGTTGAGGTAGCTTCCCCGGTGATCCAGGTCTGTTTTCTGTTTCATACATCTCTCGGCTGTCAGTCGGGCTTGCATCATGAACTATGGATTTCACCTCCACTGGAAAAATCCGTCAATTACCTTTTGCACTCGAGTGTGTCCTCGGGAGTGGATTAGCCGTGCGAGATAAGGAAGCAGTTCAGCTGGCGCTACCAGACTATGAGTATTACCCCAGTCAGCGTCAGAAAAGTTTCTGTTATTCCCACTCTCTGTCTGCAGCCAATCAGCCAATGCTTTGTCCATGCTACTATCATTCCTGAAATACCCTTCACTCTTATTTTCTTTAGCAGCCTCACCTTGTCAAAGGTTCTGAGAATCCAAGTGCACAATACCTACCACTTTTCCTGTCATGCTTTTTAAAGTCCTCAACGAAGTCAAACTGATTCGTCAGGCAAGGGTTTCTCTTCAGGGAACTCTGCAGACTCTGGCCTATTTTCTTATTTGGCTCCAAGTACCCCGAACCCTCATCCTTACTAATCGACTCCGACATCTTCGCAACCTCTGAGCTCAGCTACTCACTCCTTCCCTTCCTGAAGCATGGAGTGACGTTTGCAATTTTAGACTTTCAGACATTTAATCCTAACTCCCTTTGCACATCACCATCAAATCTCAACTGATTCCTCAAATGACAGCCTCTACAACTCAATGTTATCATCATTTTTGTTTTATTTGCACCCTTTATTTTCACTGCACATCAGTTGTTTCTCTATCTTTGTCTTTTCTTGTGTAGTTTTAATAAAATTGGTTGTGTTTTTTTCATACAGTATAAGCAGCAACAAGAAATTGATTCTCCATGAAGTATGTGATTTGATAATAAATTTACCTAGAACTGCTAAGAAAGGATTGTTGGCTTGATTTATTGCTAAAAGCATTTGAATGATGATCATGGTTTCAAAAGAACAGATGCAATCAGCCAAATTTGCTATCTGCCAATATAATGTCCCCAATTGTCTATTCCCTGCACATTCATCTACCTATTTAAGAGCCTCTTGATCCCGCCTGCCATATTTGCCTCCAGTATCACTCCTGGAAGGACATTTCGTGCACCCACCACAGTGTGTCAACAAAAAATTGCCCCGCACACCTCCTTTCAACTTAAACCATCTCAGCTAAATGCTTGCCGCCCAGTCTGTGATATTTCGATCTTGGGACAACAAAACCAATTGTCTATTCTGTCTGTGACTCTGTAATCTTACAAACATTAGTTAAATCTTCCTTCAACCTCCACAGCTCCAGAGAATACAAGTTTGTCCAGTGTCTGCTTATAATCTACGTTGTGTCTCAACAATTGCTACACCTGCCCATTCACCTCCTCACATACCAATATTCTAGGTCCTAAACAATGCCCCCAGATGAGGTAACACTTCGCTTGTGAGTTTAACCAACTGTTCTCCGTCCCCTCTGCAGTGACCAGCTCTGACCACTAGAGGGAACTACTTTTCTTCTTTCCGGGTGATTCCGTGTTCACGAGGATAATTCCGGGAACGAAGAAGTTAACGTATGAGGAGCGTTTGGCATTTGGGCCTGTACTCCCTGGAATTTAGGTGAATGCGGGGGGAGGGGGGGGGGCGGTCATTGAAAACTACCGAGTGTTTGAAAAACTAAATAAGGTCGATGTTGAAAGAATTTTTCCTGTGTTGGGGGAACTACATGACAGAGCCTCAAAACTGAGGGTATTTTTTAGCCAGAGAATAATGGATCTGTGGAATGTGCTGGAGGTCAAGTCCGTGGGTAGATTTAAAGTGGAAGTTGACAGTTTCCTGTCTGCTCTGGACGTCAAAGCATATGGCGAAAAGATATGGAGTTGTTTGGGATCCGGAGTCAGCCATGCAGTGATAGTGGAACAGACTCGATGGGTTGAATGGCCTAATTCTTCTCCTACGTCATATGATCTTATGAAAAGCACCTCCTGTTGGCTGCTCATTGTAATTCCACTTCCATTCCCATTCCAACATGCCTGTCCATAGCCTTTCCTACCGCCACAATGAGATGACTCTCAGGTTGGAGGAGTAACATCATACCCTGGCTGCCTACCGACCTTACAGCATGGACACAGATTTCCCAACTTCCAAGAATTTCTCACCCCCCCCCCCCCCCATTCTCCATGTTGGCTCCCCTCTCATCTCACCACATCTCCGGCAACTTTATCTGGTACCTCTTCTCCTTATCATTTTCCCATGGTCCACACTCCTCTTCCATCAGGTTCCTTCTTCAGCTGTTTATCTCTTCTCCCTATCACCTCCCAGTTTCCAACTTCACATCCTTTCCCCCAACCACTCACCTTTCCCCTCATCTATCACCTGCCCCCTTGAACTCCTTCCACTCCCACACCGCCCTTATTCTCCCTTCTGCCCCTTTCCTTTCTACTCTGCAAGAAGGGTCCCGACCTGAACCAGTAACTCATTATTCATCTCCAGAGATGCTGCCTGATCTGATGAGTTCCTCTAGCATTTTGTGTGTATTACACAGTTATATAAATAGGAAAGAGAAAATCCCTGCAGAGCACCACCTCCAGGCAGAATACTCTCTATCTGCAACCACACTCTACCTTCAATGGAGAAGACAATTCTGTATCTGCACTGTCCAGCTCAGATCCCTGCAGAACACCACATGTCACTGACCTCCAGGCAGAATACCCTCTATCTACCACCACCCTCTACCTTCTATAGAGAAGACAATTCCGTATCCACACATCCCGTGCCTCCTGACTCTGAATGAGCTTACCATGAGGAACTGATGCCTTGTTAATATCCATATACACCACATCCACTGCTCTAACTTCATCAATACACTTTATCACACCCTCAAGGAATTCAATACGATGTTTACGAAGATGTTACTGACACCAGAAGCTCTTGGTTATAGGGAAAAATTGAATGGGTTAATTTCAGTTCGAAGGAGAGGTGATTTGATAGGTGTATATATTTTACGAGGGTATAGATAGGGTGGCTAAAATTTTCCAGTTAGCTTGGGTGAACTACATGTGGAGATGATTGGTTAAGGGTGAAAGGTGAAAATTTTAAGGGAACATTCTCACTGAGAGTGTGGTGGGTGTGTGGAACGAGCTGCCAGCAGAAGTTCAACATTGACTAGAGTTTTGGATGACTACATGTGTGGGAGAGTTCAGTACAGATCGGTGGGAGCAGGCAGAGTAATAGCTCGGCAAGGTCCAGACCGGCTAAATGGCCTGTTCTGTGTTGCAGTGTTTAAAAAAAAGATGCTAATGTGAAGGGAAACTGCTGGCAAGGTCTAGAAGTAGAGACATGGATTGGAGCAGTGGCGACACCCAAGTTTCAGGAACTTCACTGATGATATTATAGTGTGTATCACTTGTTGTCATAGAGAACTGGCTTTGCTGTTAGACCTGTGCATCAGCATTTTATTCAGCCAACAGGACCTAGTCTGTTACTTCGTTAAGTCTTTCTGTAACCACCAACATTCTCGGTTGCCGGTGTCAAATTGCTGTTAGTGACATGATCATCATTGTGAGGTAAGTCTAGTGTCTGTAGTGTGTCCGTCTTGTTGGATGCAATTGACCCAGATTTGTTTTTCAGCTGAGCATCCAATATCTGGTCTACGTGCCGTCTCCATACAGTGTCTCCAGCATCCACTGGTCCTCTCGGTAATCACCTGCTAGGACCTTTTCTCCAATCTCGAAGTTCCGTGCCGATCTGCTGGAAACTGGCTCAACTGCACTTCCTCCATAGATCCGGTTTCAGGATGTCTCGGCAAGATCTCAGACTCCTGTTCATGAACATCATTGCAGGTGTTTGATTTGTCGTCGCATGGACTGAGTTCCAATGCACTAAAAAGAAAAAAGCTGTTCACCTTGTGCTTCAGACAAATGTCCTCCTTGTCCATAGTTTTGTTCGAATGCTTGAAGGTTTGGATAAAAATTTCAACTGACCCATTCGTTTCTGTGTGGTGGTGAGCTGATTTGAAATATCTTATGCCATTTTCCTGCATGAATAGTCTAAACTCTTCTGACGTCTATTCTGGTCCATTGTCACACGTAATTTGTTCACCATCAGCAAATTGTGGAGAAGGCAGTTGTCAGAGCTGAGTGATCGACTTCACTGGTATGACCAGTGCACATCACTGCACTGCACGTCGACTGCACTCTTTTCCATAGATGCTGCCTGGCCTGATGAGTTCCCCCAGCATTTTGTGTATGTCGCTTGGACTTCCAGCATCTGCAGATTCTCTCGTTCTCCTTTAAAAAGGTAGCATGCCTTATGAAAAGGGAGCTTTGCATATGAGAATAGGGTTGAGTGAACACAGCCTTTCCTCCTTGGAGCGACAGAGGATGAGAGGTGACCTGATGGAGGTGTACAAGATTGTTATGGGTGATGAACAGACCTGATGGACAATGGGGTGAAGAGTTAACCATCCCCCCCCCCCCCAAGAAACACGAACTATTACTGTTGCTATGCTGACCATGAGAAAGAGAGATGGAAAAACAAGCAAGAACATCGGCGACAGGTAAGAGAGAGGGGGAAATTGCTGATTAACCGTATTGTGACTCCTTTTTGAATTATTTACTGTTTCGCTGCAAGGACAATAGTTTGCTCATAAACATTCCTCAGCGGACTGAAGGAGTGGCCTTAATTGATGGACACAGTCATTCAGGAGTGATGGATAGCTGAGCCCCCGTGAGTAGGGATAAAAGACAGGTCTGGAGAGATACCCTCCAGACACGCCAGTGGACACTGATTGAGTGTTGTAACCCACAAGAAAGGTGGGGGCTTCGGAGGTCGGTCAGTAAAGCTCACAGTGTTAAAACAGGGCCGGTGGGGACTTGTGTGTGTGTGTCCACTCATGCCAGAGTGACGAGTCCACCACAGAAGAATGGTCTAGCAGAAGGACGGAGAGGTCATAACTAAATGACCACATCGATACGACGGATTAAGAAAGCAAAGGAAGGTTTGCCTGACTGTAGCTGTTACATCTCGCTCACTCGCTCTCTCTCTCTCTCTCTCTCTGATTACAATCCAACAACCATAATTACATCAGCACTCGTGAACTGAACTGAACTTTATACTTTTCTATGACAATTTATTTACCCCTAGACATCGATAGAGCTTGTTTATTATTGATTATTATTATTCTTACACTTTTATGTTTGTTACTGCTAACTTGTTTTATATGTATATTTGCATTATTGATATGGTCTTTGCTTATTTTTATTAATAAACACCTTTAGTTTGTTACCACCAGACTCCAACGAATTCTTCTTTCTCTGCTGGTTAGACACCCAGTTACGGGGTAGGTAACAAGATAATGAGAGTCATTTATCGTGTGGATAGTCAGAGGCTTTTTCCCCAGGGCTGAAATGGCTAGCACGAGAGGGCATAGGTTTAAGATGCTTGGAAGTAGGTACAGAGGAGATGTCAGGGGTAAATTTGTTTACGCAGATTGTGGTGAGTGCTTGGAATGGGCTGCTGGCGGCAGTGGTGGAGGCGGAAACAATAGGGTATTTTAAGAGACTCCTGGATGGGTATATGTAGCTTAGAAAAATAGAGCGCTATGGGTAAGCCTAGTTTGTTCTAAGGTAGGGACATGTTCAGAACAGCTTTGTGGGCCGAAGCGCTTGCATGGAGCTGTAGGTTTTCTGTGTTTCTATGTTACATACCTCAAGCAGACTAAGCAAACACACAGGCCGGTATCCTAGCAACAGTAAGGACTTGCAGCCGAAGCAGACAGACAGGTTTGGTAAAACAATGCCGAGCACTGTTGGGGGTTGGGCAGAACACTCCGGGACGGGGAGGCACAGAATCCCAACATTGAACAGAGCCCGTCTGAGGATCAAACAGCAGATTTCCTTCAGAAAGCCTCAGGACAGGGCCACACTGTGTTGTCTCTCCCAGTCCATCAGTAATAACCCCACCAGCTGAACATACAGGTAACTTCAAACATTAAAATGAGGTTAATGAGGAGAAAGATCCCAATAAAGACTCTTGGGGGACCTGGATAATGAAGACGTGTATCCACGAGGAGGTTGACAAACCTAGAGGGATATTCTGCCTGCTGCCCACATCATCACATCCTTACAATGTAGCTGGTCGGGTGTTTAAGAATGTGTATGGAGTTTTGGACTTCATTAGTCGGGACATTAATCTCAAGGGCCATGTGACTGTACTTCCTTAGAAGGTTGGCGTCATTCAATGTTTGTAGTGAGATACTGAAGATGTTCTATAGGTCAGTTGTGGAGAGCGCCCTCTTCTTTGTGGTGGCGTGTTGGGGAGGCAGCATTAAGAAGAGGGACGCCTCACGTCTTAATAAGCTGGTAAGGAAGGCGGGCTCTGTCGTGGGCAAAGTACTGGAGAGTATAACATCGGTAGCAGAGCGAAGGGCACTGAGTAGGCTACGGTCAATTATGGAAAACCCTGAACATCCTCTACATAGCACCATCCAGAGACAGAGAAGCAGTTTCAGCGACAGGTTGCTATCGATGCAATGCTCCTCAGACAGGATGAAGAGATCAATACTCCCCAATGCCATTCGGCTTTACAATTCAACTGCCAGGAGTAAGATAGGTTAAAGTGCCGGGGTTAGGACTCAATGTATTTAAGTAAACTACTTAAGAACTTTTTAAAAGCTATTATTAATGCTTTTTGAGAGGGTGATTTTAGATGCATATCATATTTTTACTGAGTTCTATCTATCTATCTATCTAGTTAGACAACACTGAGAGTTTTGTGTCAGTTCTGGTCTCCTCCTGATAGGAAAGTCGTGGAGGTTTTAGAGAGGGAGAGTAGGAAATTTGCCCAGGGCATTGCTTTGTTTCAGCCAGTATGCGGGTGTACGGCTGAATCACGGCAAACTGGAACTTGAACTTGAAACGGTTGGGGAAAGGCTGTAAACATCCCTCACCGTAGACGAGCCAGTTCTACATTAACCCTCCATCTCCCTCGGCAGATTCCAACACTTCTGAATGTGAGGACGTTGGAGGATTCCCTCAAAGCAGCTGCACAGGTTGATAGAGCGAAAGGCCATGATAGAAAGGATCACAATGGGAACATTAGGCCCATCGAGTCTACCTGCCATCCCACCATGACTGATTTCTTCTTCTGTGATTTCTGATCCTCAGGGTTCTTCCGGGCCCATGTCCGTATGTTGACGCAGTGGACAGAAGCTTCTGGAATGATGAGCTCGATTGTTGTTACCTGTGAGACTGGCCACACTCAGGGGGGAGGAGCCACGAGCCATATTTAAATTTAAATATTTATATTTAAATTTAAAAAACACAAATTTTATACAAACAAATAAAAATAGCCGTATCACACCGAATCGTTGGTCACTGATTCCTACCCGCTTTACCCTGGCCAAAGCAGCGTGAGGGAGAGAAATGTGGGACACACCATTAAAGAGTCGCTACTGACCGTGAACATAGAATTATAGAACCAAAAACAGGCCATTCATCCCACCTATCAGACGCCAAACTACCGTGCTGCCTCGAGCCATCGATCGGATGCGTCGCTCCCCAAATCCCAGCCCTCATTACCTGTGCAGATCACTCTGAAATGTGGAAATCGAAGCCGCATCCACCACTTGCGCTGGCAGCCCGTTCCACACTCTCACCCCCTGAGTGAATGTCCCCACCTCACCTTCCCCTTCGGCACTTCAATGGAAAAACGTCTGAAATAGCCTCTCACATTTTTGCAAGAGTGACCAGCCCCATTTATTTGGCAGCAGGACAGACCATCTTTGATTACCTAGAACATATATGTCAAACTCAAGGCCCGCGGGCCGGATGGAATTATCTTTGGCCCGCGAGATAATATCTAATTACTATTAAAGCTGGCCCCAGTAATCGAAGCGCCTATGGCGTATTATATGGCTAATGCTAAGTTTATTCAGGTACCAGGTTTACGACACTATGAAATGAAACACTACAACAAATACAAGCATCTGGACAAGAAACAGAAGCTCCAGAAGGTAGAAGAGTTGAAAAGAAGTCTGGCGTCACAGCAGGCTATGTTCACAAAAGCCAAAACACAAAGAGAGGCTGCTGTAAAGGCTAGTTTTATTGTGGCAGCAGAGATGGCTAAATCAGACCGGCCCTTTACCGAGGGAGAGTTTCTGAAGAGCTGCATGATGAAGGTGTGTGCCGTCGTGTGTCCAGACAAAAAGCCGATGTTGGCTAATGTAAGCCTGAGTAGAAATACAGTTGCTGATCGCGTTTGTGAGATAGCCACTGATTTACGAACACAGTTGATTGAAAGAAGCAAAGACTTTATTGCATACTCGCTTGCTGTGGATGAAAGTGCTGATATGACGGACACTGCACAGCTGGCTATCTTCATCCGAGGAGTGGACTCCAATTTGTGCGTTACAGAGGAAATATTGAACATTAAATCGATGCACGGGACAACGTTAGGTCTACATTTGTGTTTGCTAATGCTTGATTTCAAACGGTTTATTAATGGAAAAGGTATGGCTCCCAAAACAATCTTAGCCGAAATAGCATCGTTTCTTTCTCGTTGCCTACTTTCTTGTAATCTACGTCTGTAAGTTAATACCAATCATAAAAAGAATGCTTGCTAGGCAATCTGCTTCACAAAAAACGAAATTCGTAAAGTGAAACAATTTTAGATATAGCAGAGACTGAGACACATGAGAGCAGGTTGAAAAAATGAAGGCAACGAAAGCTGTGGGAGCACGCGCGCGTGCACAACTGATCCGGCCCGCATGAAGTTGCATTTTTCTCAATCCGGCCCGTGACCTAAAATTAGTTTGAAACCCCTGACCTAGAAAGTTTATTCTAGACTGCACCTAAATTAGACTATGAGGCACCCCACAATTTAGTTACAATAATGTTACAAAATAAACATAATTATCCAGTATACAAACAACATACAGATTCTGCCAAATGACAACAGAACGACAAGACAATATTTGCGTGTGTAAGGAGTGTGTTGATCGAGCGCTGCCCATCACAAGCCGAATGGCCGAATCCTGCTCCTGCACCTTATGGTCTCCCATTGCCGTGGAGCCTCAAATGCGGCTGCACGTGTTGATAGACCGAAGGGCCATGAGATAAAGGAGCAAAATTAGAACATTCGGCCCTTCCAGTCTGCCTGCCATCCCATCATGACTGATTTCTTCTCCTGTGGAAACTATTTAATTTCTGATCCTTAGAGTTCTCCCGGGAGTTAAAAATAACGAGTGACCTTAATTCCAAAATTTTAGTTTATCTTAGAGTATAAACAAACATACAAATTCTCAGCAAACTAAACAAAGAGCTGAGAATGATGGCAAGAAATGTAAGGCAAAAAAGTCAGTGCTTCTGAAAAATCTATCCCTTCTGTAATAAGATAAAGGAACTCACTTTGATGACGATGGATTAATTAATTAAATTCTTCTCCTGCTTCCAGCCGGGTACAGGTGTCAACTTTAACCGATGTTTCCATTACAAACTCTGCCATCTTCATCGGGGATGATGCCTGGGCATGTCTATTCCAGTGGTATATATATATCCGTCAGCCGCCCCGATTAGACATGCCCAGGTGTCATCCCTGACGAAGATGCAGAGTTTGGTATTGGCATGCTGATTGAAATAGACACCTGTACCCGGTTGGAAGCCTGAGAAGAGTTTAAACGTCATCTACGCCGGGAAAGCACTGGGTCCTTTATTTTAAATTAATACGCTGCATAATTTCAGTAAATGTAGCACATGTGTAATGTGCTCATCCTTAAACAACGAAAAGTGAGAAAGGTGATATATCGGTATGGAGAGGCCACTGCACAGGATCAGAAAATGCTGCAGAAAGTTGTAAACTCAGCCAGCTCCTTCATGGGCACTGGACTCCACAGCATCCAGGACACATTCAAAAGATGATGCCACAAAAAGGTGGCATCCATCATTAAGGACCCCCATCACACAGGACGTCTTCCTCTAATTGCTACCATCAAGGAGGACGTACAGGGTCCAAAAGAGCCACTCACTGTTTCAGGTACAGCTCTTTTCCCCTCTGCTATAAGATTTCTGAATGGCCAATGAGCCCATGAACACTTGCTCGGTATTTTCCCTCTCTTTTGCACTACTTTTTAAATGTAATGTTGTATATACTTCTTGTGATTTATACTTTTTATTACTATGTATTGCAATGTACTGCTGTCACAAAACAACAAATTTCACACATACGCCAGTGATATTAAACCTGATTCTGATACACAAACACACACAGCTGGGTTCAGACATACAACACTCCCACATTCCTCCCTTTGTGACACCCTGCTTGCTCCGTGGCCCCGGTATGAAGCTCAAACTGTTGCAACACCTGCCCTTTAAATTCATGTCTGATGGTGTGCTGTATCTGTTCAATGCATGAGTTCGATATTAAATGAAGAGCATTGAATGTGAAGGAAGGTTTGAATACAAGAATAAAGATCTCCTCTGAAGGTATATGGGGTCCTGGTGAGAGTGTACAATGGAACACTGTGCACAGGTCTGGTCTCTCTCCCAGAGAGTCAGTCTGTGGAATGAAGGGAATGAAGAGAAGGTTTCCCAGATTGTTTTGGGTGGAGGGAAGGATGAGGAGGTGTCGTTAGAGAGATTATACGGACAGGGTAGCGGTACGTATGATGTTTCCCGGCTGTGGTTTGGAACCAGGGATCCAGACTCAAAATCAGAGGTCAGCTCAGCAACACAGAGATGAGGGGAAAGTTTCTCACCCAGAGTGCAGTAAATATTTTGAAATTTCTCCACAAGGATTCTGAATTGAAAAGGCAAATTTGGTGTCTCGGCGATGTTGGGAACTTTGCATGAAAGTGGTGCTGAGGTGAAAGGTCAGGCATGTTCCGAATGGCGATGCATCCTCCTGTTTCTTATTTTCTAAAGCACAAGTTTGCCTTTGCGGTGAGAGCACCTCAGATCCATCAGCAGCCGCTGCAGTTATTTCATGTTCTCGTTATTTATTTCCCGAGAAAAATAAAAACAAACAAACCGCTGGAGGAACTCAACGGGCCAGGCAGCAACTGCAGTGATCTGTGGAGGGAAGTGGACAATCGACATTTTGGGTTGAGACATTCCAGATGAAGGATCTCGACCAGGAAGGGCGACTGTACATTTCTCACCACAATTCTTCCAGGATCATGTTTCTTACTGCAGGTTCCAGCATGTGCAGTCTCTTGGGCCTCTCTTTTCAGAACTTCTCCCTTTCAGTCCTGCCTCAGACTGAACCAGGCTCTTCTCTCCGGCTTCATTTCTGTTCTGCTTCTTCTTCAGCCCATCACGCCTACGGGTCGCCAACAGCAGCTCGCCAGAGACCCCAATCCAGGGCCTGGGTTGGTGGGCCCTGTGGTTTCTTTTTTCACCACACGACTTCAATCGTCATCCAGGGGATGGTCCTTCTGATCCCGGGGATGGTCCTTCTGATCCCGGGGATGGTCCTTCTGATCCCGGGGATGAGGCCTTTGGAGATTCAGTTCACGTTTCTGTCACACTGTTTTTTTGTCACAAGCCCAACCCTCCTCCTTTCACAGCCGGGCTTAGGCAGTCCAGGGCTAAGTTTTATTCCCTGTTCCCACCTGTTTAACATTTTTCTGTTCCCACCCTGATATGGAGATAGCCACATTTTTCCCCAATGAACACATCCAGCAAAACCACTGTCAGTGCCCGACACTGCAGCGTGCAGGGGATCAGCAGCTCCCTGAAAGTGAAAGCATTCTGAATCAGGAAGTGCTGGGAGTTAACATGGCTTCGAAAGGACAGGCCGAGAGTTTGAGCGAGGAGGTAATTTGTCCCGTCTGCCTGGATTTCTTCAACGATCCGGTTATACTGGAGTGTGGACACAACTTCTGTCGCTCTTGTATCACACGGTGTTGGGAAAGGGAGGAGAGAAACTCCTGCCCGGAATGTAGAGAGGTGTTTGCTGACCGCACCCTCAGGGTGAATCGGGCCTTAGCAAATCTGGCTGAAAAAGCTCGAAATCTAAACCTGAATCCGAAAGGGAAGGAAAGTAAACTTCACTGCGAGGAACATGAGGAAGAACTGAAGCTGTTCTGTAAAATGGACAAGATCTTTGTGATCTGTAGAGATGCGCAGGAACACAGAGAGCACCGCTTCATGCCGATTAAAGAAGTTGTTAAAATCTACAAGGTAAAATCAACCTGAATTCGATACTGACCCCATCGTCAAGTGTATCTCCAAAGTCCGACCTACCGCAACACGAACCTCTATATCCAACTTATCCTGACATCTTTCACCATCTCCAGCCGGATTCTACCACCAAACACATCTCTCCCTACACCCAGCCCACTCAGAATCGCTGTCTACGTCACTCCTTTATCCACTCGCTCCTCTCCCTCCTGGCACTGACACCTGCAAGCGGGACAAGTGCTACACCTGTTTCCTGCTGCTGTTATGTATTGAACCAGAGGTGATTAGGTAAAATAACCCTTAGGAGACAGTGCTCACAACATGACTGAGCTCAACTAGAAATTTGATAAGGAGAAAGTAAAGTCTGATGTTGTAGTATTTCACTGGAGTAAAGGAAATTACAGTGGTCTGAAAGAGGAATTGGCCAAAGCAAACTGGAAGAAGATGCTGGCAATGATGACAACAGAGCAGAAATGGTGTCAGTTTCTGGGAAAATGAGGAAGGTGCAGGATCGATGTATTCCAAAAATAAATAAATACTCAAATGGTAAAATAGTACAACTGTGGCAGACAAGGGAAGACAAGCTATTGTAAAGGCAAACGAGAGGGGCTACAACAAGTCAAACATTAGTAGGAAGACAGAGGATTCAGAAGCTTTAAATACCTACAGAGAGGAACTAAAATAATCATTGGGAGGAGAAGAATGAAATTTGAAACCAAGCTAGCAAACGATATCAAAGTGGATAGTAGAAGTATTTTTCCCAAGTAGGTAAATAAAATAAAAGAGATGAGAGTGGTAATAGGATCGCTAGAAAATGAGGCTGGATATACATTAACGGGGGACAAAGAGATGACAGATGAGCTAAATGAGTACTTTGCACCAGTCTTCACCGTGCAAAACACTAGCACTGTGCCCGGTGTTGAAGGGTTCGAGGGAAGAGAAGTGAGTGCAGTTACTATTACACGGGAGAAGGTGCTCAAAAAGCTGAAAGACCTAAAGGTACATAAGTCACCCGGACCAGATGAACTGCACCCTAGTGTTCTGAAAGAGGTAGCAATAGGCATTCTGGAGGCATTTGAAATGATCTTTTAAACATCATTTGACTCTGGCATCGTGTCAGAGGACCTGAAAATTTCAACTGTCGCTGCACTCATTTAGTAAGGAGGAAGGCAGCAGAAAGGAAATTATAGACCACTTAGCTTCACCTCTGTGGTTTCGAAGATGTTGGAGTCCATTGTTAAGTATGCCCATATGGAATACTTCGTGACACAGGACAAGGTAGGACAAAGTCAGTATGGTTTCCTCAAGGGAAAATCTTGCCTGACAAACCTGTTGGAATTCCTTGAGGAGTTACAAGTAGTATAAAGGGGATTGAGTAGATCAGGGGTGTCAAACTCATTTTAGGTCACGGGCCAGATTGGGCAAAATGCAGCTTCATGCGGGCCGGATCAGTCGGGCGCGTGCGAACGCAGCTTTCGTTGCCTCCGTTTTTTCAGCCTGCTCTCATGTGTCTCAGTCTCTGCTATAACTACAGTGTTTCACTTTACAAATTCCGTTTCTTATGAAGAAGATTGCCGAGCAAGCAGTATTTTTATGATTGGTATTAACTTACAGTCGTAGGCTACCAGAAAGTTGTGATGAGGGAGAGAGAAAAATGATGCTACGTTGGCTGAGATTGTTTTGGGAGCCTCACCCTTTACGTTAATAAACCATTTGAAATTGAACATTAGCAGACACAAATGTAGACCTAACGTAACAAATTGTAAATGTAGGCTGCACAACTGCACCTAATTTTTATTAGCCTGCTTCCAGCAATCAAATCCAGAAAATGAACAGTTAGCCTCTATTTTTTTATTGAAGTGATCACACTTACAATAACAGTCAGAAAATGAATGAATCACAATATTATGACACTCAATATTCCATAATGCATTTTGCTTACATGTCGCAGAGCATCAAACAGTGTCACTCATTTTTCACTTTCTGCTTCCAGACACCTGACATCTGTTGGTCTTAACCAGCCTGTCAACATCAGGGACCAGTTTCTGGGCAGTTCGGATTTTCATAATGTCATTTAGATGTTTGTGTGTCAGCTGCGAGCACAGTTTGGATTTGTTAATGTTCATTATGGGGAACGCCTGCTCACAGAGACATCTTGTCCCGACCATGCAAAGGATCTTTGAGGCAAAGTCTGTCATCTTGGGGTACATTGGTCCGAGGTATTGATAGAATTAGTCCAGACTCACAGTCTCAAATTTATATTTCAAGGTCGAGTTACACTGAATTTCAATTAGTTCCATTTGGAGTTCCTCCGGCACATCCGATGCTGCGGTGACGGCAAACGCCAAGCAAAATAGTGAGAATTCCTTCTCGAGCCGACTGAAGACTTGAAAATGATTCTGAAACTTACTTTCCAGCTGTGATATTTTGTCCTTATAGCTGTCCGTGTTGTCATTATTACCATGAGCGACACACACGGACTGCAAAGAGGGGAAATGAGCTGGGTTGCTCTGGGATAGTTGCATCTCCCACAGGCCTAATTCAATTTGAAAGGCACAAAAGCTGTTGTAATATTCCGTAACAAGTTTGTTTCGGCCTTGCATGTTAACATTAAGCACATTTAAGTGCTCTGTTATATCCACAAAAATGCAAGATCGTGAAGCCAGTCTGGGTCATCGAACTCTGCCACTGGCTTCCCTTTCTCATTGATGAATAGTCAAATTTCTGCACGTAATTGAAAGAAAATGTTTCAGCGCAACACCTCTGCTCAACCAGTAGACTTCAGTGTGGTAGGGTAGGCCGTGTCCAATATTACTCTTCATGCCAAGAGCCGCGAAGGTCGTGTTTAACACCCCCCACCCCCGTCGGCCGGTCCGCAAGAATATTCTCAACATTAAACCGGTCCACGGTACAAAACAGAGTGGGTACCCCTGGCACTTATGCATTATTTCTACTTCCGGGTTGCAGTATTTTACTTCCGGTCTTTTCTGCCCAAGTGCGCATGCGTGTGACTAATCAATTTGGAGTCGATCTCGCCTTTCACTGCGGCCGAGGTAGTAGATGTTGGGCTTATAAAGGTTGGTGACCACTACCCTAGAAAAAGACACTGGAGATGAGAGATGTGACAAAGGACGTGGCAGAGGTACTTATTTAATATTGTGTGTCAATCCTCACTGTGAATGATAACAGCTATACGTCAGACATGTGATATTGTCAGGGGAGAGTGTTACGTATTCAGGCAACAATAAATATATATGAGTTAGGCAGGGGTTTTTATAACAAATAACACGTTTATTAACCACTGAAAACAAACCCCCCAAAAGTAAACAAACACTAGCGTAACCGGAAATCAGCTGCTGTGCAGCAGATTCACAGATCTTAATAGCGTTGCAGATCAAACAGTTCTTAAAGCGGTATTGAAAAAAAAAACAGTTCTTTAAAGCGGTATGCCAAAAGTTCAAAAGCTCACAGTCCATTTAAAAGGAGAGACTTTTTAAGGCGATTTAAATTCCCTTCCACGTCGTTGATCCCCGGTGTCGGACTTTTCCCACGTCGAATTTTTATGAAACGTAACGGTTTAAAGGCACTAACCACTTCTTCCACACTTTGTCCTCAATCTCCCGCTATCCCAGCGGAGATTAACACGAGAACAGTCAACGAAATCCTTCCGAATGAGGATCAAATAAGGTCGAAACCAATCCACCGTCGAAAATCGATTCTCCTCGATCTTTATCTTCCAAATTCTTATCTTCACTCTCCACCAGCAAAGAAACTGCTGGCAATGACCTTTTAAACTTTAGGCATTATATAAAACTTCATTTTTCAACTAAACTGCGTCATCACATTAAATCACGCAGTGACATGAAGTCAGCTTGGCAAATCCAGCCACGAACTGCCCCACCTGACAGGGTGGGTCTTCCTTTTATACCCTGTAAAAAAAACCTGTCACCTGACCTCGACTGGCGGGGAAATGACGTCACTCCACCATCACAAGACCATTACTTCAAGTCCAGTATAACTTCAACCCCAGTCACGTGAAAAGGGTACCACTGTCACGTGTCACGGGTACGTAACAAGAGAAATGAGTGCTGTTGCTAATACTAAGGAGAGAGTGCGTGGGAAGATCGAAGGTCTGAAGGTACCTGGACCAGGTGGACCACACCCCAGTGTTCGGAAAGAGTTAGCTGAAGTGAATATGGGGACATTAGTGATGATCTTTCAAGAATCACTAGATCATTCAAGATGACTTGAAATTACAAAGGTCACTTCACTCTTTAAGAAGGCAGAGCAGCTGGGGAAAGAAAATTATAGGTGAGTTAGTCTGGATGTGGTGTGCTTGGGAAGATGTTAGAGTCCAGTGTTAAGGACGAGCTTTCGGGTACATGGAGGCACATGATAAAATAGAGCAAAGACAGCATCCCTTCCCTTAAGGGGAAATCTTGCCTGACAAATCTGTTGGAATTCTTTGAGGAACACAAAGCCAAGATAGACAAAGAATGATTTGGATGACAGAATTGTTGCCTTTTGTGGCCAAGCTTGCAGATGATATGAAGATAGGTGAAGGGGCAAGTAGTGCTGCAGAAGCTCGGAATCTGGGGAAGGACAGAGACAGATCAGGAAATAGGCAAATAAGTGACAGATGGATTATCGGGTAGGGAAGTCGTGCATGCACTTTGATAGAAGGAATAAAGGCATAGACAATTTTGTAAACAGGGCGAAAATTCAAAAATCAGAAGTGCAAAGGGACTTGGGTGTCGTTGTGCAGGATTCCCTCATGGTTAACTTGCAGTTTGTGTCAGTGGTAAGATCGGCAAACTCAATGTTTGCTTTCATTTTGGGAGGATTAGAATACAAGAGCAAGGATGTAATGCTGAGGTTTTATAAAGATTAGTCAGACCATATTTGCAGTATTGTCAGCAGTTTTGGGTCCCTTATATCGGAAAAGATGTGCTGGCATTGGAAAGGTTCCAGGAGGTTCACGAGAATGATTCTGGGAATGAAAGAGAACATATGAGACATATTTGTCGGTTCTGGGACTGTACTCACTGGAGTTTAGAAGAATGGCTGATTTATTATCTCCCTCAACCCTATTCTCCCGCCTCCTCCCCATGACTTTTGAGACTCTGACGAATCAAGAAGTTTACCTATCACCTTGTGCTTTAAAGATCACACATGTGAAAATCTGCGGATGCTGGTAATCCAAGCTACACAGGTCCTGATGAAGGTCTCGCCTGGTCTCCTGTCTGGAGAGAGTTGATGTCTGGAGGATGTGGGTGGGTCGAGGACCAGATGGCACAGCCTCCGACTGGAGGATGAAAATCTGCGGATGCTGGTAATCCAAGCTACACAGGTCCTGATGAAGGTCTCGCCTGGTCTCCTGTCTGGAGAGAGTTGATGTCCGGAGGACGTGGGTGGGTCGAGGACCAGATGGCACAGCCTCCGACTGGAGGATGAAAATCAGCAGATGCTGGTAATCCAAGCTACACAGGTCCTGATGAAGGTCTCGCCTGGTCTCCTGTCTGGAGAGAGTTGATGTCTGGAGGATGTGGGTGGGTCGAGGACCAGATGGCACAGCCTCCGACTGGAGGATGCTCATTTAGAACAGAGATGAGGAGGAATTCCTTTCGCCAGAGAATAGCGAATCTGCAGCAGGCAGCTGCGGAGGACAAATAATTGAGTATATTTAAAGTAGATTAACACACCCAAAATGCTGGAGGAACTCAGCAGGCCAGGAAGCATCTATGGATAAGAGTAGACAGTCGACGGCTTGGGCTGAAACCCTTCATCAGGACCTGTGTTGCTTAAGGATCTGTGCATTTCCATCCCGTATCCTAGTGAGGGGTTGTGGGTGATTGGGTTGTGGGAAAGGGGACAAAGGAATACTCATCCACCATCTTTGTCCCCCTCCAACTTCTTGTTACGTCCACACACACAGTTCACCCACAGGCATTCCACCCCTCCCCCACCTGGTTCTGCTTCAATCACCCGTTCATCTCTCCCCTACTGGTTCCCATTATCACCTTCTTTACTATCTCGAACCTTCAACTTCCCACTTCACACTCACAAATGAATGTGAACTTTGAATGAAGGGCCTGTTCCTGTGCTGTACTGTTCTATGTTCTCTGTTCCCGCTTTAGAAGAATGGGAGCAGATCTCAGGGAAACACAAAATTCTTTCAGGGGTCAACAGGCAGGATACAGGGAGGATGTTTCCCCTGTCTGAGGAGTCAAAGGTCAGGGGTCACTGTCCGTTTGGAATTCTCAGCCCGGGGGTGCGTACAGTATAGAAGTGTTCCCTTTGACCCATCGCCTCTGTGCTGATCTATTTACCCATCTACATTCATCCCATTGGCCGGTATTAGGTCAGTCTCCCTCTGTGCCTTGTCTATTGAGGTGTCTGTCCAAGTGTCTCTTAAACACAGAGGACTGGAGGCCTGTGACCTGCAGAGGTCGGTGCTGGGGCCGGGTTGTTTGTCATTCATATTAATGATTTGGATGAGAATGTAGATGACACAGTTAGTAGGTTTGTGGGTGACAGTAAAACTCATGGTATAGTACACCGGGCTCTTGATCAACTGTAGAGTCAGGTACAGTGACAATGTTTTAAAATACATCGTGCCAGGGACGTGGATAACAAAGGGGGAAAGGAATAATGGGCAAATGGGACCAGCTCATTAAAGCAAGTTGGTCGGCACAAACAAGTTGGGCCAAAGAGCCTCTGTGACCTCCTGTTTAAATCCATTCACTCACCCCCTTCCCATCTGAATCCACCCCTTTCCTGCACTCGTTTCTGCTGTCTCTCTCCCCTATTCATTTTTGTTCTTGAGGGAAGATGTCGCCCTGAAACGTAGACTGTCCATCTCTCTCCACACATGCTGCCTGATCTGCTCGGTTCCTCCAGCATTTTGTGTCTGTTTGATTGGGAAATCTCTGCTCTCCATCCAGCGGAAAGATATTGGAGAGATATTAGTTGCCCACCCGCTTCCCTGGGAAAGGTTGCCTGTCGGCAACCCGACTGCGCCGAAGGCCCACGGGCTTTCCACTGGTCCTGGGGACGCTTTGCCCGAGTGCTCCCCCAATCTCTGGGGCAGCGTTGCCTGAGTCTCCCCACAATGCCCGGGGACTCTCTAATTCTCTGCTTCTCCCCCCAGTCTCTGTCACCCTGGATGTGGAAACGGCGAATCCATGGATCGAGGTGTCTGTGGATTGGAAGAGTGTGAAATGTACCCGGACACGGAGAGAGCTCCCTGACACCGGGAAGAGATTCACAAATCGGGCTTGTGTGCTGGGATCGGAGGGATTCACATCGGGGAGACATTACTGGGAGGTGGAGGTGACGGGGAATCGGGACTGGTATCTAGGAGTCATCGCAGGGTCTGTGGAGAGGAAGAGAGAAGGGTCGGACTGAGTCCAGAGACCCGATTCTGGGTCATTGGGCGGTATTATGACGTGTTACTCCGGAATTATGACATGATGAAAGTTCGTACCTCCCCCGAGTCCCGTCTCGCTGCTGGTCCCATCCCCGGGAGGGTGGGAGTTTATCTCAGTTACGAGTCCGGGTCAGTTTCATTTTACAATGTGGAGACCAAGTCCCATCTCCACACCTTCACTGGGAATAAATTCACGGGGAAACTTTATCCTTTCTTCGCGACTGGGGATGAAAACCAGTGGCTGAGAATCTGCTCCCGTTATGCTCCGGGTCTGTAAATGGGTTGGGTCCTGGGACCGGCGTCAGGAGTAAGATCACTGTAAATGTAAATATGCGGAGAGTGAAATAATCATGAGATGAGAATTGTCGATCCATTAATTTTAACTCATTCACCGCGTCCAACAACAGAATAGAATAGGGTCCTTGCTCCCCCGGGTCCTACAGTCCACCCAAACTGAGACAGGTTAAATGGGACAAGTGGGGGTGGTGTTGACTGGGAAAGACAGTGAAGATTGTTCATTAAGTTCATCTGCCATTTCTTTGTCCTCCATTACTACTTCACCAGCATCATTTTCCAGTGGTCCAGTGTCAACTCTCATCTCCCTTTCACTCTTCATGTAACTGAAACCTAAACTTTTAGTATCCTGATTTATATTATTGGCCAGTTTGCCCTCATATTTTGTCTTGATCATTCTTATGGCTTTTTTCATTGCCTTTTGTTGGATTTTAAGAGCATTCCAATAATCCAACATCCCACTCACCTTTGCTACCTTATATGCCATTTCCTTAGGCTTAACACAGTCCTTAACTTCCCTTGTCAGAGACGGATTCCTACCCCTGCCATTTGAGAACTTCTTCGGTGGGACATGTCTCTCCTGCTATTCCCACATCCGTCAGCCTCCTCTGTTAAGCCATCATCCCTAGAGTAACGTCCCGATACAATTGGGACGTTTCCATTATTATATGCCTTTGCCTGTTCAATACTGTGAATTAATTTAAAGTCAGTCCTATAACTTAATAAAGTATTTATCTGAAAACTATCAACCCTCAAAGATTGTACTGAAGGCTGCATTTGATTTTTTTCACCCATATCTGCTTCACACTGAAATAGTATGTGCTTAAAAGTTTCATAATGACAAAATGTACACGACAGTCATATGAAGCAAGGTTAGCAGAGCTGGGACTTTTGTCTTTGGAGCGTAGAAGAATGAGAGGGGACTTGATAGAGGTCTACAAGATTATGAGAGGCATAGATAGGGTGGATAGTCAGTACCTGTTTCCCAGGGCACCAATAGCAATCACCAGAGGGCATAGGTACAAAATTAAGGGATGGAAGTTTAGGGGAGACATCAGGGGTAAGTTTTTTACACAGAGGGTTCTGAGTGCCTGGAATGACTTGCCAGGGTTGGTGGTGGAGGCTAAAACATTAGGGGTATTTAAGAACCTCTTGGACAGGCACATGGATGAAAGAAAATTAGAGGGTTATGGGGTAGTGTGGGTTTAGTACCTTTTTAAAGGATTATATGGGTCGGCACAACATGGAGGGCTGAAGGGCCTGTTCTGTGCTGTCGTGTTCTATGGTTCTATGGTCCTGTGACACAGAATGAAGTTTTCTAATTAGATACAAGGCATAATTAAGCATAGTGTTGGCAATTCTAAGTCGTGTCAATATCATTCCTTCCCTTCCTGTTTTAAACCCTTCTTCCATAAACCCAACTTGTTTATGTATTCCTACAATTTTCCTACAGATCTTGCCATAAGTCCTGAATTCTTAACCCTACCATCCCCTTAGCTTCTGATTTGCGAAGTGGAATGTCTATATCCACAGTTGAACTTCTAACAGGTTTTGTTGCTGAACAGTCAACCCCATCATTTCCCTCAACAGTGCGATGTGCAGGGCCCATAAGGTGCAGACATATGAACCGAACTTTGTATATGAAATAATGCTTGATGAGTTTCCAACAGTCAATCTGACCTACTGCTAGAATGTCTTGTTTTAAGGCTCATCAAAACCGAAAAAGAATCTGAACAAATTACAAGTTTGCAAGGAACAATTTCCTCCACACACTGTAACCCTAAAATCAAAGCAAAGAATTCTGCTCCATAGACCCACAAATGGCTGGTAAGTGATTTCTTTATCATTACCTGCAACTCAAAAAATGAAAACAGACACACCAACATTCCCAGTTAAATGATGTATTAATCCATCTGTAAAATGCTGACCGTATGATAATAACTTTCATGAATATACTCATGAACCAACAGACTCTCAGGCAGAACAGAATCCAGTTGTGTAAACTAAAATTAACAAGTCATTGGAAAAAAACAACAGAGTGGGGTTACCGAGAAAGCTACAGTGGAACTTACTGTATCATCCGATACACCCATATTCCCAGCGTGATAAGAACCCAGCCACCCAAAACTAAAAGCATTCTTCTTGTGATGTTCCCAACCACCCTTTAGCACAGGATATTCAATCCAATTTGTTAACATCAACTTCCACCTCTGTCCCTGTAAGGGCAATTGTCCCATTTCAACCAGTAAAGCCGAAACAGGGGACGACCTGACTTAACCACAACACAATCTTAAAGCACGAAATGAATCACACCCAAACATCATAAAGTTGAAGAGGAAGGTGATCTATAAACCACAAACATAATCAAGAACAGATCCAATTAAACAAACGAGATTGGTCAACAAATATTTTCATGTAACACCCCAGAATACTCACAGAGATAACAAAGAGTATTTAAAGTTTCTTTACATGTATCAATTATTTTCTGATCCGGTGCTTCTATGTCAGCTTATTATCGATCCACATGCCTGGAAATCTCACCACTGACACCTTTTAAGGAGTTTGACCATATAATTTCCAATCAAGTGCAGGTCTGCTAATCCTGTTTGTAAAGCACATAATTTGTGTTTTTGCTACTGAAAGCTTAAATCCCATCTATTCGCCGACTGTTTGACCTTACTAATTGCTAACACATCCTATATACAATAAAAGTGAAATTTCTACCTCTAATCCATAAACCTCCATCATTTGCATATAGGGATTTACAGAATGAAAAACCTATGAAAAATATTATTAATTATAATATAAAATAATAAATACTGCCTGTGGGATCCCAGTCTCAATCTCATAACAACCTGAATATAACTTTCCCACCCATACCTGACACAAAACGTTCAATTAAAACAACTCAAATTTGGATAATAGCCCCTCCATCCTCATTTCCACAATTTCATAAAAATTCTTTCCTTCCATAACTACCATCTGCCTTTTGAATAGTAAAAGTACTGCTGTTACAACATCTATATTTAACTGGCTTTCCTAATATCATCTTCCAAATATAAAAATGAATTCAATGTCATACTTGCCCATCAATACCTTTACAAGACGTACAAATAGAAACAATCAGAAAAAATTGTACAATAGCCCTCTCAATTGCATTTCCAAATATTAATCAAAAGACCATCCTTCAATAAATATTATTTGCCTTTTCAATATCAAAAATATTGCTATTACAACATCTTTATTTAACTGTACTTCCCTAATATGATCTTCCAAACCCAAACTGATCCCAATGTTATTTAAGGCAGAGATTGCTGGGTATCTGAGTAGCCAGGGTATCAAAGGTAATGGGGAGAAGGTGGGGGAGTGGGACTAAATGTGAGAATGGATCACCTCATGATAAAATGGCAGAGCAGACTCGATGGGCCGAATGTCGGACTTCTGCTCCTTTGTCTTATGGTCTTATTCTACCGTTCCAAATTCCCCTCTGATAAAACATGAAATTATCTCTTTTATCGAAAATATAATTCAAACACTCGATTACCATATAGTCCACAAATTTACATAAATGAGACACTAATGATATTGGCCTACAAGAAGGAGGATCAGACGGGGAGATCCAAGTTTTAGAATGGGAACTACTACAACCATTTTCCATGAGAAAAGTAGATGGCCAAACCTCCAAATACGATTCAGAAAGTTAATATTTTCACAAAAGAAAATTACACACATGCCTGTTGAATCAAGATTTTCTACTACAAGTTCATGATACATTTTGTTCCCATTCACAACACTATACTCTGCCCTTCTCCTTATAAAACTGACAACACCACTCCTCTATCAACTAACCTGTCAAGCCAAACGACAATATAATCCTGCACAGGAATAAAACTCAAAATGTGTTTTGGGAAGAATCTGACAAATCAGAAATAAACTTCTTAAAGTGTTGCACATGTAAAATCAGGCTTCTTGCATTTCACTTCAATATTTCAATCCCATTACATATCTTCACAAGTAGACTGGGATGCTGAAACCCCCACAAATCAGAGCTTCATTTACAGCTTCCCACAAAACACCAGTTACACCAAGATACCTTTCTGCAGCTTTCACAATAATTTTAATTTCCTCAGCAGGGTGAGATGTCTGAGCAGTACAATTCACCACATCTGTTATAAACATCACAAACTTCATTCTATCCAGCAGTGAAGTATCTTTGGTGAGAGAACTGTGATGATGACATATATCCACTGACGTCACAGTCTGTTCTCTGACTGGGATCACTTTATCCAGTTTACCTGCTCTGCTTGCTGTACTTGTCCTTGAACAGGCCCTTCTGCTCACTGTGTTGTTCTGAACCAATTGAACTGGTCACTTCATGCCTTACTAAACCAATCCCTTCTGCCGACACAAGGAACACATCCCTCCATTCTCCTCACATTCACGTGGTATCTAATAGACTCTTTCGCATCTGCCTCCACCACCACCCAATATTCACTCCAGACACCCACCACTATGGAGATGAAAAACAAAACTTGATACGCAAATCTCCTTTAAACATCCTGAGTCAGGTTTTTAACATCATTGTCTTTTCTAATTGTTTTTTTTCCAACAGCAACTATACAGAGAAAAGATACAAAATTACACTAAGTTACAAAATACTTCAATAGTGCAAAAAGGACCAATGAGGATGTGTTCCCCCTTTCGCCTGAAGTGCATGCCCACTGGCATTGGACATTTCCTCCTTGGAGAAAAAATCTCGGCTGTCCACTCTGTCTGTGCCTCTCACATTCCTGTAAACATCTGTCGGACCTCCCTCAGCCTCTGCCACGCCGGAGAAAATTCCCCGAGATTGTCCATTCTCACTTTATCCAGGCAGCATCCTGTTAAGCGTCTTCCACTCACCATCCAAAATCTCCACATTATTCCTGTCTTCGAATGAAATTCTCCAGATGTGGTTAACCTAGAGATTTATACAACTGCAACATACCTGCCTGACAATGGAACCACTATCTGGGAGTTATGAACTCGGATTCCAAGGTCCCCCTGTAGATCAACACAGTCCAATCTCGCCCCATGAATACAACAGCAACGAGATAATGCTGAGGCTTTATAAGACACTAGTCAGGCCGCACTTGGAGTATTGTCAACAGTGTTGGGCCCCACATCTCAGACAGGATGTGTTGTCATTGGAGAGAGTTCAGAGGAGGTTCAGAAAGATGATTTCGGGAATGAAGGGGTTAAAATATGAGGAACACTTGGCAGCTTTGACCCTGTGCTCACTGGAACTCAGAAAAATGCGGGGGCATCTCATTGAAACCTACCGAGTGTTGAAAGGACTGGATAAGGTGGATGTGGAGAAGGTATTTCCTGTGGTTGGGCACAGCCACAATGTTGAGGGGCCACCTTTTCAAACAGAGGTAAGCAGCTTATTTTTTTCATTAGCCAAGGTGCATTGGATCTGTGGAATGCTCTGCCACAGACTGCGGTGGAGACCGAGTGTGTGTGTATATTCAAGGCGGAAGTTGATCATCTCCTGATCAGTCACGGCATCAAAGGATATGGCGGGAGGTGAGATATCTGGAATTGAGTGCGATCTGGGATCAGCCATGATGGAAAGGTGGCTGACTCAATGGGCTGAATGGCCTAATTCTGTTCCTATGCCTTATGGACTTATGAACACAAGCCCCCTCAATCATGATGAATCTCCTCTGCACTCTTCCAGCACAAAACATCCTTTGTACAGAATGCTAAGCAGAACTGAATGTAACTTTTCAAGAACGTTGTCAAGTCAGGCAGCATCTGTTGAGGGGAATAGAGTCGATGGTTGGGACAGAACCCCTCCCTTACGGCACTAACACAGGCCCTTCGGCCCAACCTTTCCATGCTGTCCTCCTGTCCATTTAAACTAATCCCTCTGCCTGTCTTTGACACAGAACACAGAAATCTACAGCACATTACAGGCTCTTCAGCCCACAATGTTGTATCGACCATGTAACCTACTCTAGAGACTGCCTAGGATTTCCTGATCGTATATCCCTCTATGTTTCTAAGCTCCATGAACCTATCTAAGAGTCTCTTAAAATATCCTATTGTATCCACCTCCACCATCGCTGCAGGCAGCCCATTCCATACACCCACCACTCTCTGTGTAAGAAACTCACCCCTGACATTCCCACAGTACCGACTTCCCAGCAGCTTAAAACTACGTCCCCTCGTGTTAGTCACTTCAAGCCTGGGAAAATGCCTCTGACTATCCACATGGTCAAAGCCTCTCATCATCTTATTACAATTACTTATGTACAGGTTAGGAGAAATAGAGCTTCAACATCACCTCACAGCAGCTTTGAATGTCGTATGGACATGGGCCCCAAGATCTCTCTGACTCTCCGCACTGCCAAGAGTCTTACCATTAATATTATATTCTGTGTTCAAATTTGACCTGCAGAAATGAACCTCTTCATCTGTGTTGAACTCCCTCTGCCACTTCCCAGTTCTGCATCCGAGGCGAGGAAATAGATTGCTGAGCCTCTGGCTAGGATCATTATGTCCACATTGTCCATGGGAATGGTACCGGAGGATTGGAGGGAGGCGAATGTTGTCCCCTTGTTCAAAAAGAGTAGTAGGGATAGTCTGGATAATTATAGACCATTGAGCCTTACATCTGTGGTGGGAAATCTGTTGGAAAAGATTCACAAAGATAGGATCTATTGGCATTTAGAGAATCATGGTCTGATCAGTGGCAGTCAGCATGGCTTTCTGAATGGCAGATCATGTCTAACAAGCCTGATGGAGTTCTTTTAGGAGGTGACCAGGCATATAGATGAGGATAGTGCAGTGGATGTGATCTACATGGATTTTAGTAATGCACTAGATAAGGTTCCACACGGTAGGCTTATTCAGAAAGTCAGTAGGCATGGGATCCCGGGATGTTTGACCAGGTGGATTCAGAATTGGCTTGCCTGCAGAAAGCAGAGAGTTGTGGTGGAGGGAGTACATTCGGATTGGAGGGTTGTGACTAGTGGTGTCTCTCAAGGATCAGTTCTGGGACCCCTACTTTTCGTGATTTTTATTAACGACCTGGATGTGGGGGTAGAAGGATGGGTTGGCAAGTTGCAGAAGACACAAAGGTTGGTGGTGTTGTGGATAGTGCAGAGGATTGTCAAAGTTTGCAGAGAGACATTGATAGGATGCAGGATTGGGCTGAGAAGTGGCAGATAGAGTTCAACCTGGAGAAGTGTGAGGTGGTACACTTTGGAAGGACAAACTCCAAGGCAGAGTACAAAGTAAATGGCAGGATACTTGGAAGTGTGGAGGAGCAGAGGGATCTGGGGCTACATGTCCACAGATCCCTGAAAGCTGCCTCACAGGTAGACAGAGTAGTTAAGAAAGCTTATGGGGTGTTAGCTTTCATAAGTTGAGGGAGAGAGTTTAAGAGTCGCGATGTAATGTTGCAGCTCTATAAAACTCTGGTTGGGCCACACAAGGAGTACTCTGTCCAGTTCTGGTCACCTCACTATAAGAAGGATGTGGAAGCATTGGAAAGGGTACATAGGAGATTTACCAGAATGCTGCCTGGTTTAGAGAGTATGGATTATGATCAGAGATTAAGGAAGCTAGGGCTTTACTCTATGGAGAGAAGGAGGATGAGAGGAGAAATGATAGCGGTATCGTTGATATTAAGGGGAATGGATAGAGTGGACAGCCAGCGCCTCTTCCCCAGGGCGCCACTGCTGAATACCAGAGGACATAGCTTTAAGGTAAGGGGAGGGAAGTTCAAGTTCAAATTAGAGGAAGATTTTATACTCGGAGAGTGGTTGGTGCGTGGAATGCACCAGTGGAGTGGAGTCAGTGGTGGAGGCAGATACACTAGTGAAGTTTAAGAGACTACAAAACAGGTATCTGGAGTAATTTAAGCTTAGGGAGGCAGGGTTTAAGGGTTGGCGCAACATTGTGGGCCGAAGGGCCTGTACTGTGCTGTATTGTTCTATGTTCTATCTATTCCTCGCTGGAATCTCTCTTTTAATTTATTTTTTTATTGAAGGCATGACACAGTACAGAAAACGTAATGCATTACATTTTCCTCCATTTTGCTTTTATACCTTACCCCGAAACAACACCACAACGTCATCAGTGGGGCCTTCTGGGAGTTGTAGTCATTGTTCCTCGCTCGCTCCCTGACAAAGCACCACAGACGTCACCGAAACAGACCCACCGAGGCGCGAAGGGGAATCACACCGGTCCTTGTGGGCGCCGAGGCCGGCTACACCGACAGAAGCGATTCGCTGATCTCCGCCATGGCGATGGAGCGGAAGAGGAGGGGCAGATCATGGGCCGATTTCCTCCAGCCTATCGTAGCTCAGACGTACCAGTGACCCTGCTGTCATTGGCTGTAGTGCCTGTCGCTCAAATGGCAACTCGGAGGGTGATTAGTCTATGTGAACGTCAGTCAGCATTCCTGTCTTTATGAGTTTGGATTTGGATTTATAACGGGACAGGAAGCAAATTGGGAGAAATGTGAGTTTTTATGTGATTGTGCATCAGTCTCCGAGTTACATTATTAACAATAAAAGGGCAAAGGCCGTGGTGAGGAAGGAGGTGATTTACTGGAGGTTATATGGAGATAATATTGGAAGGGATATCAAAGTTGGAATTGTTTGGGATATGATTTAGAAAATGGGGGGATTTGTGGGGATCATAATATTCCAGTGTTGATTAATGAGGGCAAAATGATTGTTACTGAAACAGGGAAGGTTGTGTTACTGGCTGGGTCATATGTTGAGATTCATAATCAGGTTAATTTAAGTGAAGAAGTTAAACAATGTAGGGATATGTTTTTCAGTGAATACCCTGATGTGCTGGAAGTCAGCTGTAGCAATGATAGTATCACTGATGGAGAGATTCCTTTGTATGAATTGAAGAAGTCTATTAATAATGCAGGTCAGGTGTCCCCAGGAAAGAGTGATATTTGAAATAGGAATTGTATATAATTCTCTTTTGTGAAAATATTAAATGTTTGAATTGTGCATCTACTTTCCTCATGGAAAATGGAAATAGTAGTGCCTATTCTGAAACCTGGCAGATCCCCATTTGATCCTTCTAGTTAAGGGCCTATATCGTGAATGTCTCATTTATGTAAACTTATGGAATGTATGGTAATCAAGCGCTTGAGTTATATTTTGGAAAGAGTGGTGATAAAGAGTTTTATTAGAGTGGATTTTGGAAGGGTGAAATGACATTAGATTCAGTTTTAGGTTTGGAAGATGATATTCGGAAAGCACAATTAAATACGTTGTAATAGCAGTATTTCTTGATACTGAAAAGGGAAATGATATGGAAGAAAGGACTTTTGATTAAATTAGGAGTGAGGGGGACATTGTATAATTTTTCTGAGTTTTTTTTTGATGGACTGTCCAAGTACCTCGGCATGTTATGTTTGTGGTTCTATGAGGTAGAGAATGGGATCCCACAGGGCAGTAATTGTAGCCCTTCATTATTTAATATTATGATTAATGATATTTTCTCTGAGATGGGAAAATGGGATACCCTGGGTAAATCACAATATACAGATGACGTAGCTTTCAGTCGGTAAAACACATTACGTGGTTTACAAATAACATTAATAGACTTGCACTTGATTTTAAATTATATGATTAATATCTTGAGGAAGTGTCAGTGGTAAGATTTCTCAGTATGTGGATGGATGATAAGCTGACGTGGAAGCACCTATCAGTAAAATAATTGATAAATGTAAAGTAGCTTTAAATCTCCTCAGACATCTATGTGGGTATTCTTGGGTGCAACATGAAAATCTTTGTTGACCAATTATATTTGTTTAATTTGATCTGTTCTTGATTATGTCTGTGTGGCTAATGGATCAGCTTCATCTTCAAATTAAAAATGTTTGTATGTGATACAATTACAGACTTTAAGATTGTGTTCTGGTGCAGTAATGTCGTCTCCTGTTTTGGCTTTACTGATTGCAATGGGACAATTGCCCTCAAAGTAACAGAGGTTCAAGTTGATGTCAACATACTGGATTAACTTGCGGGGGCAAGGAAATGATCATCCTGTTAAAGGTGTGCTGGAGGAAGGTTGGGGACATCACAAGAAGAGTGTTTTTTGTTTTGGGTGGCTGGGTTCTTACCACGCTGGGAATATGGGTGTATTTGATGATACAATATGCCCCACTGTAGCTTTCTCCGTAACCCCACCTTGTTTTTTCCAATGACTTCAGTTGATTTTAGGTTACACGATCGGATTCGGTTCTGCCTGAGAGTCTGTTGGTTCATCAGTATATTAATGAAAGTTATTATCATACAGTAACCATTTTTACAGATGAATCAAAAGATAAGTTTACTGGGGATGTTGGTGTGGCTGTTTTTGTGTGCCTGAATTGCAGGTAATGGTAAAGAAATGACTTATAGCCATTTATCAGCATAGGAAGCAGAATTCTTTCCCAACAGTTTAGGCTTACAGTGGGTGGAGGAAATTGGTCCTTATAATTTGCTCAGAATACATTTCGGTTTTGATGAGTCTTAAACAGGTCATTCTGACAGTAGGTCAGATTGACTGTTGGAAACTTGTCAAACGGTATTTCATATATAAAGTTTGATTTATATGTCGGCACATTATGGGCCCTGCACATCACACTGTTGCGGGAAATGATGATGTTGACTGTTTAGCACCAAAAGCTGTTAAATGTTAAGCTCTTGATATAGACCTTCCACTTAGCAAATTAGAAGCTAAAGGGCTGGTAGTGTTAAGAATTAGGGGCTTATGGCAAGACGTAGGATATTGGACATAAGGACAGACACCTTTACAGAATACATAAACCTGTTGGGTTTATAGAAGAAGGGCTTAAAACAAGGGAACCAATGATATTGACATGACATAGAAATGTCCACACTATGCTTAATTATGCCTTGTAACTAATTGGAAAACTTCATTCTGTGTCGTGTACATTTTGTCATTATGAAACTGTCGAAACACATACTATTTCAATCTGAAACGTATAAGGCTGAAGAAAAATCAAATGCAGTCTTCAGTACAATCTTTGCGAGGGTAGATAGTTTTCAAATAAAAACTATTAAATTATGGGACTGACTTTAAATCAATTCCTAGTTTGAGCTGGAAAAGGCATGTAATAATTGTGTTAAACCTAAGGAAATGACATATAGGGTAGCAAAGGTGAGTGGGAGGATGGATTATTGGGATGCTCTTCAAATCCAACAAAAGGCAATGAAAAAAGCCATAAGAATGGTCAAGACGAAATATGAGGGCAAACTGGCCAATAATATAAATAAGGATACTAAAAGGTTAGTTTTCAGTTACATGAAGAGTGAAAGGGAGATGAGAGTTGATACTGGACCACTGGAAAATGATGCTGGTGAAGTAGTAATGGGGGACAAAGAAATGGCAGATGAACTTAATGAACAATCTTCACTGTCTTTTCCGGTCAGCACCGCCCCCACTTGTCCCATTTAACCTGTCTCATTACGGGTGGACTTTAGGACCCGGGGGAGCTCAGGACCCGCTGCCCGCAGCTGCTGCTGAATCCCCGGCGTTTCTGTTCTGTTGACGGATGCGGTGAACGAGTTAAAATTAATCGATCGACAATTCTCATGTCGTGTTTATTTCACTCCATAGAACACTACAGCACAGAAAACAGGCCATTTGGTGCTTCTAGTCTGTGCGGAAACCTTATTCCGCTCGTCCCATTGACCGGCACCCAGTCCGTAACCCTACAGACCTCTCCCATCCAAGTATCTATCCAATTTATTCTTAAAACTTAAGAGTGAGCCCGCATTTACCACGTCAGATGGCAGCTCGTTCCACACTCCCACCACTCTCTGAGTGAAGTAGTTCCTCCTCATGTTTCCCCTAAACCTTTCCCCTTTCACCCTAAAGCCATGTCCTCCCGTTTTTATCTTTCCTATTCTAAGTGGAAAGAACCTACTCGCATTTACGGTCTATACCCCTCATAATTTTGTAAACCTCTATCAAATCTCCCCTCATTCTTCTACGCTTCAAGGAATAAAGTCCTAACCTGTTCAATCTTTCCCTGTAACTCAACTCCTGAAGACCTGGCAACATCCTAGTAAATCTCTGCACTCTTTCAATCTCTCCAACCTCTCCATGGATACCTCATGTCTGAACTTTCTGAACTAACCTCCCATGTGGGACCTTGTCAAGAGCCTTACTAAAGTTCATTTAGACAACATCCACAGCTTTTCCTTCACCTACTTTGTTGGTAACCTCCTCGAAAACTCTTCAAGATTCATTAAACACGATCTACCATGCACAAAGCCATACAGACTATCCTTAATCAGCCATTGGCTGTCCAAATACTTGTAAATCCGATCTCTCTGAACATCTTACAATAATTTACATACTACTGATGTCAGGCTCACTGGCCTGTAATTACCTGGTTTACTATTGGAGCCTTTTTTAAACAATGGAATAACAAGAGCTACCCTCCAATCCTCCGGCACTGCACCCGTGGCTGAGGACATTTTAAATATTTCTGTCAGGGCTCCTGCAATTTCTACTCTAGTCTCTCTCAGGGTCCGAGGAAATATCAAGTCAGGCCCGGGGGATTTATCTACCTTTATTCGCTGTAAGGCAGCAAGCACCTCCTCCTCTTTAATCTACAAATGTTCCATGACACTACTGCTTGTTTCCCTTCCTTCCATATACACTATGCCAGTTTCCTGAGTAAATACTGATGCAAAAAAACTGTTTAAGATCTCCCCCATCTCGTAAGGCTCCACACATTGACGACCACTCTGATCTTCTAGGAGACCAATTTTGTCCCTTACTATCCTTTTACTCTTGATATACTTGTAGAAACCCTTCAGGTTTTCCTTCACATTATCTACCAAAGCCACCTCATGTCTTTTTTTCCTTCCTAATTTCCTTCTTTAGTATTTTCTTACGTTTTCTATACTCTTTAAGTAACTCATTTGCTCTTTGTTGCCTCTACCTGCTATACACCTCTCTCTTTTTCTTAACGAGATCGCCAATATCCCTTGAAAACCAGGTTCCTTCTGCCTGTTAACTTTGTCTTTAATCCTGGCAGGAACATGCAAACTCTGCACCCTCAAAATTTCACATTTGGAGGCCTTCCACTTACTGAACACATCCTTGTCAGGAAAAAAAAAACTTATCCCAATCCACTCTTCCTAGATCTTGTTCGCCTACACAAACTTCTGTCACCTGACTGTCTGGTTTCCTAATAGGAGATCAAGTATTGCATCCTCTCTCGTAGGTACCTCTATATATTGATTTAGAAAACTTCCCTGAAAACATTCCAAGACATCTAGCCCTTTTACAGTTTGGGAGACCCAGTCAATATGTGGAAATTTAAAATCCCCTACTATTACAACTTCCTGTTTCTTACATCGGTCTTCTATCTTTATACAGGTTTGCTCCTCCAATTCTCTCTGACTATTGGGCGATCTATAATACACGCCTATTAGTGTGGTCACACCTTTCCCGTTCCTCAGCTCCACCCATATGACCTCTGTAGACAACCCCTCCGGGCTGTCCTGTCTACGCACAGCTGTGATATTTTCACTGGCTAGTAATGCCACTCCTCCCCCTTTCATCCCTCCCCCTCTATCACGTCTGAAACAACAAATATTTCTATCATGTATAAACCTTAGGTGGGAGGTTATCTTTTTGTATTAATGTATTAAAAATAAATTATAAATTCTACCAGCGGAACCTCTTACTAAAGGATTCATATTCAAAATAGTATCCAACAAATCAGATTCTTGCATATATGCGAACTTCGATAATTATTTTTGTAAAAAATGTCTGACCTGAAGATATTGCAGAAAGTGTGTATGAGAGAGAATATTTGCTAATTAACTCTTCAAAAGTCTTCAATCGACCATCACAAAATAAATGATAATAAAAATAAATAAATCTTCAAAAAAAATCCCCTTAATCACTGAAGTTTAAACAAGTTTGGGAGAGAGAACTTAATATGACCTTTGTTAATGAAGATGGACAATTCTTCTTTAATATGTGCCAATCAGTGTTTAATTCAATTTAAAATTGTTCACTGTTACTATTTAATAAAGGAGAGACTATCCAAAATATTTCCTAACATAGACAATTATTGCGATAGGTATAAAACTGAAGTAGCCACTTTTTCACATATGTTCTGGTCATGTTCTTCATCAAAATCTTTTTGAAAATCTTTATTCTCTACAATTTCTAAAGCTCTGAAAATTAATTTACAACCGAATGTGCAAACCTTTGATTTCTGTCTAAACATGCAGTCCTCGCATGACCTTTATCCTCCTCCACCTCACTATCTGCTCTAACACTCTGGTTCACCTCCACCTGCAAATCCTTTTACAAGCCCCGCCCGCCAAGAAGCACCAGCTAATCTACCCGCAAGAATGTTAGTCCCCCTCCAGTTCGGGCGGCAACCCGACCCGTCGGAACAGGCCCCACCTTCCCGGGATCAAAGCCCAATTGTCCAGAAACATGAAGCCCTCCCTCCTGCACCATCTCCTTAGCCACGTATTTAGCTGCACTCTCCGCACATTTATATTTACAGGGACTTTACTCCTGACGCCGGTCCCGGGACCCGACCCGTTTACAGACCCGGAGCCGAACCGGAGCAGATTCTCAGCCACTGGTTTCTTACCCAAGTCGCGAAGAAAGGATAAAGTTTCCCCGTATATTTATTCCCAGTGAAGGTGTGGAGATGGAACTTGGTCTCCGCGTTGTAAAATGAAACTGTCCCGGACTCGTAACTGAGATAAACTCCCACCCTCCCGGGGATGGGACCGGCAGCGAGACGGGACTCGGGGGAGGGGAGATCACGGAACACGTCATAATCCCGATATAACACGTCACCACGCCGCCCGATGACCCAGAATCCGGTCTCCGGACTCAGACTGACCCGTCTCTTCCTCTCCACAGACTCTGCGGCGACTCCCAGCCACCAGAACCGATTCCCCGTCACCCCCACCTCCCAGTAATGTCTCCCCGATGTGAATCCCTCCGATCCCAGCACACAATCCCAGTATGTGAATCTCTTCCCGGTGTCAGGGAGATTCCTCCAGGTCCGGGTCCATCTCACACTCTTCCGATCCTCAGACACCTCGAGACACGGATGCGCCGTTTCCACATCCAGGGTGACAGAGACTGGGGGGAGAAGCAGAGAATTAGAGAGTCCCCGGGGATCGGGGGGAGACTCGGGCAGCGCAGCCCCGGGGATCCGGGAAAGGCCACTGGGCCTCAGGCGCGGTCGGGTGGCCGACACGAACCTTTCCCGTTGTTTGACCCGACGAAAGCGGATGGACAAATAATGTCTCCCCAGGGGTTTTATGCTGGACGGTGAGCAGAGAGACCCCTGGCCCTTGACTCCTCAGACAGGGGAAACATCCTCCCTCACTCCTGCCTGTTGATCCCTGAAAGAATTTTGTGATTCCATGAGATCTCCTCTCATTCTTCGAAACAGGGAACAGAGAACATAGAGCAGTACAGCACAGGAATAGGCCCGTCATACAATGTTCACTTCAATTTGTGAGTGTGAAGTGGGGCAGTGTGATGGTTTGAGACAGTAAAGGAGGTGATAATGGGAACCAGTAGGGGAGAAATGAATGGCAGATTGAACCAGGAAGGGGAGAGGTGGAAACCCCGTGGGTGAACTGTGTGTGTAGACGTAATGAGAAGCTAGAGGGGGCAAAGATGGCAGATGAGGATGACTTTGTCCCCTTTCCCACAACCCCATCCCCCGCAGCCCTTCATTAGGACAGAGGATGAATTTGCAGGAACCCTTAAGCAACACAGGTCTTGATGAAGTGTTTCAGTCTGAACCGTGGACTGTTTACTCTTTTCCGTAGAAACTTCCCTGGCCTGCTGTTCCCCCAACAATTTGTGTGTGTTACTCTGCTTTAAATATACTCAATTATTTGGCCTCCACAGCTGCCTCTGGCAGATTCACTATCCTGTGGATAAAGGAATTCCTCCTCATCTCTGTCCTAAATGGACATCCCTATAGTCGGAGGCTGTGCTTACCGTTCTCGACCCACCCACATCCTCCCAACATCAACTCTCTCCAGACAGGTGTCAGAGAGATTTGGCGAGACCCTTCATCAGGACCTGTGTAGCTTGGATTACCAGCATCTGCAGATTTTCTCCTGTTTGATTTTTAAAGCAGAAGTTAAAAAGTAAACTTCTTGATTGGTCAGTGTCTCCAATGTTATGGGGAGGAGGCGGGAGAACAGGGCTGATGGGGATAATTAATCATTCATTCTTCTAAACTCCTGTGAGTACAGGCCCAGAACCATCAAACACTCCTCATATGTTAACTCTTTCATTCCCGGAATCATTCTTGAGAATCTTCTGGACCCTCTCCAATGCCAGTACATGTTTTCCAATAGAAAGGACCCAAAACTGCTCACAATACTCCAAGTGTGGTCAGATCATTGCCTTATAAAACCTCAGAATTACATCCTTGCTCTTGTATTCTAATCCTCTCGAAATGAAAGCAAACATTGAGTTTGCCAATCTTACCACTGACACAAACTGCAAGTTAACCTTCAGAGAATCCTGCACAAGGACACCCATGTCCCTTTGCACCTCTGATTTTTGAGCTTTCGCCCTGTTTACAGAATTGTCTCTGCCTTTATTCCTTCGACCAAAGTCGTACCTGCCTAAGTTTGTACCTGCCAAACTCTACCTGTGCTTCAAGATCCTTATTACATATACCGGTGCATTCAAATAAGACCATAAGACAAAGCAGCAGAAGCCGACCGTTCGGCCCTTCAAATCCGCTCCGACATTTTATCATGAGCTGATCCATTCTCCCATGTAGTCCCACTCCCCCACCTTCTCACCATGACCTTTGATGCCCTGGCTAATCAGATACCTATCAATCTCTGCCTTAAATACACTCAATGACCTGGCCTCCACTGCCGCAAGAAATTCACAGATTCACAACCCTCTGGCTAAAAAAAATTCTTCGCATCTCCATTCTGAATGGGCTCCGTTCAATCCTTAAGTCATGCTCTCTCGTACTAGACTCCCCCACCATGGGAAACAACTTTGCCATATCCACTCTGTCCATGCCTTTTAACATTCGAAATGTTTCTGTGAGGTTCCCCCTCATTCTTCTAAACTCCACGGAGTACAGTCCAAGAGCGGTGAAATGTTCCTCGTATGTTAACCCTCTCATTCCCGGAATCATACTAATGAAACTTCTCAGAACCCTCTCGAATGTCAGAACATCCTTTCTTAAATAAGGAGCCCAAAACTGCACACAGTATTCCAAGTGAGGTCTTACCAGTTCCTTATAGAGTCTCAACATCACATCCCTGCTCTTATACCCTATTCCTCTGGAAATGAATGCCAACATTGCATTCGCCTGCTTCACCACCGACTCAACCTGGAGGTTAACCTTAATGGTATCCTGCACGAGCACTCCCAAGTCCCATTGCATCTCAGAATTTTGAATTCTCTCTCCATTTAAATAATAGTCAGCCCGTTTATTTCTTCTACCACCGTGCATGACCATACACTTTTCAACATTGTATTTCATTTGCCACTTCTTTGACCATTCTCCCAATCTATCCAAGTCTCTCTGCAGACTCTCTGTTTCCTCAGCACTACCGTCCCCTCCACTTATCTTTGTATCATCAGCAAACTTAGCCACGAAGACATCTATTCCATAATCCAAATCGTTGAGATACAACGTAAAAAGAAGCGGCCCCAAAACGGACCCCTGTGGAACACCACTGGTAACTGGCAGACAACCAGAATGGGATCCCTTTATTCCCACTCTCGGTTTCCTGCCAATCAGCCAATGCTCTATCGAGGTATGTAACTTTCCCGTAATTCCATGGGCTCTTATCTTGTTTCGCAGCCTCATGTGCGGCACCTTGTCAAAGGCCTTCTGAAAATCCAAATACACAACATCCACTGCATCTCCCTTGTCTAGCCTACTTGTAATCTCCTCAAAAAATTTCAATGGGTTGTCAGGTAGGATTTTCCTTTAAGGAAACCATGCTGAGTTTGGCCTATCTTGTCATATGCCTCCAGGTACTCCGTAACCTCATCCTTGACAATTGACTCCAGAAACTTCCCAACCATTTCTCAAGCTAACAGGTCTATAATTTACTTTTTGCTTCCTTGCCCCCTTCTTAAATACCAGAGTGGCATTTGCAATCTTCCACTCCTCCGGAACCATGCCAGAAACTATTGACTTTTGAAAGATCATTGCTAATGCCTCCGCAATCTCCACAGCTACTTCCTTCAAAACACAAGGGTGAATTCCATCTGGTCCTGGAGATTTATCTACCTTTAGACTATTCAGCTTCCTGAGTACTTTCTCTGTCGTAATTGTGACTGCGCACACTTCTCTTCCCTGACACCCTTGAGTGTCCGGTATATTGCTGATATCTTCCTCAGTGAGGACTGATGCAAATACTCGTTCAGTTCCTCAGCCATCTCCTTATCTCCCATTACAATTTCTCCAGCATCATTTTCTATCTGTCCTATATCCACTCTCACCCGTTTTTTTACTCTTTATATACTTGAAAAAGCTTTTAGTATCTTCTTTGATATTATTTGATCGCTTCCATTCATAGTTCATCTTTTCCCCCTTAATGGCCTTCTTAGTTTCCTTTTGTAAGCTTTTAAAAACTTCCCAATCCTCTGTCTTCCCACTAATTTTTGTTTCCTTGAATGCCCTCTCCTTTGCTTTTACTTTGGCTTTGACTTCTCTTGTTAGCCACGGTCGCATCCTTTTTCCATTCGAAAATTTCTTCTTTTTTGGAATATATCTGTCTTGCACATTCCTCACTTCTCGCATAAACTCCAGCCACTGCTGCTCTGCCGTCCTCCCGCTAGTGTCCCTTTCCAGTCAACTTTGGCCAGTTCCTCTCTCATGCCATTGTAATTTCCTTTACTCCACTGCAATACCGACACATCAGATTTCGGCTTCTCTTTCTCAAATTTCACAGTGAACTCAATCATGTTACGATCACTGCCTCCTAACGGTTCCTTCACCTCAATCTCTCTAATCACCTCTGATTCATTACACAATATCCAATCCAGTACCTCTGATCCCCTTGTGGGCTCAACAACAAGCTCTTGTGAAAAGCCATCTCGTAGACATTCAACAAATTGTCTCTCTTGAGATCCAGTGTTGACCTGATTTTCCCAATCTACTCGCATGTTAAAATCCCCCACAATTATCATAACACTGCCCTTCTGGCAAACCTTTTCTATTTCCTGTTGTAATCTGTTGTCCACCTCACTGCAGCTGTTAGGAGGCCAGTATATAACTGCCATCAGGGTCCTTTTACCCCCGCGATTTCTTAGCTCAACCCATTAAGATTCTTCCGATCCTATGTCATCGCTTTCTAATCATTTAATATCATTTCTTACCAATAAAACCACGCCACCCCCTCTGCCTCCCTGCCTATCCTTCCGATACACTGTGTATCCTTGGACGTTCAGCTCTCAGAGACATGCATCCTTTAGCCACGTCTCAGTGATGGCCACAAAATTACACCTGCCAATCTGTAGCTGTACGACAAGATCATCCACCTTATTCCTTATGCTGTGTGTATTTAAGTTTAACACCTTAGGCCCAGTATTTGGTACTTTTAGTTTTGATTGCACTGCAACTCATCCCAGTGGCTGCAAATTTGCCCCATCACCTGCCTGTCCTTCCTGACATCTTTACTGCTCAGTATCTTAGATTTATTTCCGTTCTCCCCCTCCTCCAATCTATCATTCCTGTTTCCCATCCCCCTGCCAAATTAGTTTCAACCCTCCCTAACAGCTCTATTGAACATTCCCGCTATGGTTCAGGTGTAACCCGTCCTTTTTGAACAGGTAATACTTCCCCCTGAAGAGATCCCAATGATCCAGGAATCTGAAGCCCTGACCCCTGCACCAATCTCTCAGCCGCACATTCATCTGCCTGATCCTACTATTTTTGCCCTCGCTAGCACGTGGCACAGGTAGCATTCCTGAGATTATTACCCTGGAGGTCCTGCTTCTCAGCTTCATTCCTAACTCCCGGAAATCTCTCTTCAGGACCTCCTCCCTTTTCCTCTCTATGTCATTGGTACCAACATGTACCAAGACAGCTGGCTGCTCGCCCTCTCCCGTCAGCATATTCTGGACCCGATCCGAGACATCCCGTACCCTGGCACCTGGGAGGCAACACACCATGCGGGTATCTCTAGCAGGCTCACAGAATCTCCTGTCTGTTCCCCTGACTATGGAATCCCCTATGACTACCGCATTCCTCTTCTCCCTCCTTCCCTCCTGCGCAACAGCGCCAGGCTCAGTGCCAGAGACCCGGTCACCGTGGCCGTCCCCTGTCAGGTCATCCCACTCAACAGCATCCGAAACGATATACTTGTTGCTGAGGGGGGCAGCCACAGGGGTACTCTCCACTATCCGGGCATTTCCCTTCCCTCTCCTGACAGTCACACAGCTTTCTGACCCCTGTAGCCTAGGGATGACTACCTCCCTGTAGCTCCTGTCTATCTCCTCTTCATTTTCTCTAATAAGCAGTAGGTCATCAAGCTGCAGCTCCAGATCCCTAACACGGTCTCCGAGGAGCTGCATCTCGGTTCACCTGGTGCAGATGTGGCTATCAGGGAGGCTGGAGGTCTCCCAGGATTCCCACATCTGACACCCTGAACAAAGCACTAACCCTGCAGACATGCTACCTAATTCTACAGGAATGAAACAAAGAAACTACTCACCCACTTACTTCACCAAACACACGAACTTTTTAAACCGTTAGCTAATGTGCCCTGCTGTTCCCCCGTCCGTCCGGGCCGATTTGCCAAGGGGAGAAAAAGAGTCGGTGCCTCGCTCTCGGCTCTTCCCGTTACCGCCTAAGCCCGTTCAGCCAAAGCCCTACACTCTGCTGCCACCCACTCCGCTGCCCGCTGTATAGGGTGGTCATCTTTTTAAACTCTCCGCACACTCCTGCGCAGTCTCGCCGTTCTTGTACGCGGTTTTTTTAGAAAACTGCCTTCCTTCAGAATTTAGCTCCCACGCCGCCCTTCTTGTCCCAATCTAAAAAAACACTTTCAGTCCTGTATTCATCAGCCTATTCCACACTGTCCACATGAACTTAAACAAGGCATTTGATGTCGATGATAGACCACACTTGGAGCATTGTCTGCATTTCCGGTTCCCGAATATGGGGAGGATGTCATTACACTGGACAGGAGGCTTCAGGAGGGTGTTACCAGGGCTGGGGGCTTGGGTTAAAAGCAGAGAGTGGATAAGCTTGGGCTATTCAGCTGTAGTGTAGGATGTTCAGGTATGACCCCTTATCAAGGTAAATAATTTACCAAAAATGGGAGTACAGAACCAAAGGCCTCAGATTGAAAGTGAGACGGGAAATTTTTCTGAGTGGTCTATCGGGTAACATTCTCGTAGAGAGGGAGGTTGGTAAATGGAATTTGCCCTCAGATGCTGTAGAAACAGGTAAAAATAAAATATTTTAAAATAAATTTGGGCTGGTACACAGATGGGAAATGGTTAGAGGGATGGGGGGGGGCAAACACACACAAATGGGCCATGCTCAAGAAGACATCTTAGTCTTGCAGATTGATGAAGTGGGCCGTGAGTTCAACATCCGTCAAACCCTCCCAGATCATCCTCCTGAGGAACGGAGTCTGTCTGTGAAGTGTTGATGTGACGTCACGTCAGAGGGCAGCTCAGTGTCACAGAACAGACAGACTGGGTAAGCACGGCAGATTTCAATCCTAAATGGAAATTTGTGCCTATTTCTGTGGCCGTGTGTCACACTTGATTGAGTTGTTTAAATGAATAAATGACTGTCTCTGAAGAGATTGGTTTCCAGGTTACTGAGGGAAATAACAACGTACATTGCTGAGGCTCTGACTACAATCTGCCAATCCTTCCTGTGTATGTGTGTGAGGGAGCTTTGCCAGGCCGGTTATGCTGTGTGTGCTTCTCCCGAGATGAAATCTTGACCCATGTCAATGCTTGTTCGTGTGTCCGAGCCCAGTCTCACAATGCTTCAATGTCGTGGTCTGATCACCATAAGACATAGGAGCAGAATTAGGCCATTTGCCCATCGAGTCTGCTCCGCCATTCAATCATGGCTGATCCTTTTTTCCCTCCTCAGCCCCACTCCCTGGTCTTCTTCCCGTAACCTTTGATGCTGTGTCCAATCCAGAACCTATCAAGCTCTGCCTTAAATACACACAAGTTCCGCAAATTCACCAGCCGCTGGCACAAATTTCTCTGCATCTGTTTTAAATAGACACCCCTCTGTCTTGAGGCTGTGCCCTCTTGTCCCAAACTCCACCACCATGGGAAACATCCTTTCCACATGTACTCTGTCTTGGACTTTCAACATTCGAAAGGTTTCAATGAGATCCCCACCTCATCTTTCTAAATTCCAGCGAGTACAGACACAGAGCTATCAAACGTTCCTCGTATGAGAACTCTTTCATTCCTGGAATCATCCTTATGAAATGAACCTTCTGCAATGCCAGGACATCTTTTCTTAGATGAGGAGCCCAAAATTGTTCACAATACTCAAGGTGAGGCTTCACCACTGCCTTATAAAGCCTCAGCATCACATCCCTGCTCTTGGATTGAATGCTAACATTGGATTCTAAACCACAGATTAAAAGCCAGGAGCAACAGGCTCCGGGACAGCTTCTTCAACCAGACCATCAGACTGATTAACTCATGTGGACAGAACTGTATTTCTATGTTATATTAACCAGCCTGTTGTACATATTATTTATCATAAATTACTATCAATTGCAAATTGCACATTTAGACGGAGATGTAACATAAAGAATTTTAATCCTCATGTATATGAAGGATGTAAGTAATAAAGTCAATTCAATTTAAATCAATTTCATATTTATTTTTTTCATCCCAATCATTCTTTCAGTTCCTCTCTGTAGATATTTAAAAGCTTCCCAATCCTCTGTCTTCCTGCTAATTTTTGTTTCGTTGTATGCCCTCTCTTTTGCCTTTACATTAACTTATCTTCCCTTGTCAGCCACAGTTTTACTATTTTGCCATTTGAGTATTTATTTATTTTTGGAATACATCTAACCTTCACCTTTCTCAATTTCCCAGAAACTGACACCATTTCTGCTCTGCTCTCATCCCTGCCAGCATCTCCTTCCAATTTGCTTTGGCTAACTCCTCTCTCAGACCACTGTAATTTCTTTCACTCCTCTGAAATACAACAATGTCAGACTTTACTTTCTCCTTATCAAATTTCAAGTTGAACTCAGTCATGTTGTGAGCACTGCTTCCTAAGGTTTCTTTTACCTACTCACCTCTGGTTCAATACATAACACCCAATCCAGTAGAGCTGTTCCCTGAGTAGTCTCAACGACAAACTGCTCTAGAAAGCCATCACATTGCATTCAACAAACTCACTCTCTTGAGATCCTTTACCAACCTCATTTTCCCAATTGACCTGCATGTTGAAATCTCCCATGATTATCATAACATTGTCCTTTTCATCAGCCTTTTCTATTTCCAGTTGTAATCTGTGGGCCTCAACCCACTGACTGTTGGCAGGCCTGTATATGACTGCTGTCAGTGTCATTTTTACTTTTGCAGTTCCTTACCTCAACCAACAAGATTCAACATCTTCCAATCCTATGTCACATCTTGCTGCTGATTTACCAGCAGAGCCACACCACCCCATCAGCCTTCCTTCCTTCCTCCGATACATTGTGTAATCTTGCACATTCAGCTCCCAACTACATCCATCCTTCAGCCACGATTCCGTGATGGCCACAACATCATACCTGACAATCGGTAATAGTGCAACAAGATCATCCACCTTATTTCTCATACTCCATGCATTGAGATATAACACTTTGTGAACTGTATCTGCTACCCTTTTTAATTCTGCATCCCTAATGCACTGATACTCACCCTGCTGGCTGCAATTTTCTCCTCGCATCTGTCCGCTCTATCTGGCAGTCTGACTGCATGCAATCTTTGCATTTTTACCATCAGTCCTATCCCTTCACTCCAGTTCCAACCCCCCACCCCAGCAAATTAGTCTAAACCCTAACCAACAGCTCTATGAAACCTCTCTCTCCGAGAATATTGTTCTCCCTCGGGTCGAGGTGCGACCCATCCCTTTTGAGCAGGTCATTCCTCCACCAGAAGAGATCCCAATGAATCAAGAACCTGAAGCCCTGTCCCCAGCACCATCTTCTCAGCCATGGTTTATCTGTCAAATTATCCTGTTTCTACTCTCACCAGCACGTGGCACAGGCAGCAATCCAGAAATTACAACCCTGGGGGTGCTGCTTCTGAGCTTTCTACCAAGCTCTCCAAATTCTATTTTCAGGACCTCTTTGCTTTTGCTTCCTATGTAATCGGTCCCAAGTTGCAAAATGATAGCTGGCTCTTGACCCTCCCTCTCCAAAATGCTGCAGACACGATCCGAGACGTCCCAGACCTTGACACCTAGGAGACAACATAGCATTCCGGTGTCTGATTCTTGTCCATAGATTCTCCTGTCTGTTCCCCGGACGATTGAGTCCCCGATCACTACTGCTCCCCTCTGCTCCCTCTATCAACAGTGAGAGTTGTTGATCCAGAAGAAGGTATTCCTACGTCAGTCAGAGTCTGCACTTGTGTATTTTCCTGACAATCCCCGTCAGCACACTGATACCCGTTTTTAGTCAGCATTAAATTCCCAGCATCTGTGGTAAGATTCAAATTCATGTCCTGGTGTGTTAGTGCAGTGTGTCTGGAATCAGGACACAGTGGTTCATCTGCCAGTCCCATGTATTGGTTGTATTGTGACCCTGTGCTGGTGTGTTCAGGGGTCTGACATCTCCAGCTGACCATGTGACAGTGATGCCTCCCAGTCGGTGGGGTTGATGTGGAATAAACTTCAGTTCCCCTTCAGTCCATTATCGCAGCCAATCCTTGCTTCAACTTATAACATAATTGTGTTTCGTGAACAAGGAAAAATGAATCTTTGTAAATGTTACCTCGTTTAATGGTATCAAGTTTTTCTCTCAGCACTGTGTTCAACAAATAGGGGTGAACGAATTTTCCAACCGGCAGGGCCTCATCTGTCACTGACAATTCCTGGATATCGTCATTAATCCTGTAAATATTAAACTGCTGGTGATAAACTGGAATTTTTGAACTACTTTACAAATCTGTGCAGGGTTTCAGTAAAGAGCATGTCCTACCTCCTGTTCCGATGAGCTTCCTCCTGAAATAAATAAAAACACAAATCTGATTAGACTTGGACCTACTGTCCACATCGTTGAACGATTCAATGCAGTTTAATTTACGATTAATTATGCTGAAAATTCATCGCTTAAAGATTGTGTGTTGCTGATAAATGATCGAATATCTGTCTCCGAATGTCATTAGCGGAGTGATTGGAGGTTCGACATGCAAGGAGAACACTCTGTGTGAGGACACCAGCAGCGGCAATTGATTTGGTAGAATTGGCCGCTGTGCTGTGTTTATTTCAAATATACCACTGTTCATTTAGTTCAATTTGACAGAAATAAATTCAAATTTAATCACTCACCTTGAGAAATATCACACCATCTTTTTGATCTATCTGCTCCTTTAACTTCAAGATTTCCTCCTGAATAAACCTGATATTCTCTTGAATCTCTTGAAGATTTTTCTCCATTGGATTAAGAATCCTCGTCTCTTCTTCCCTGAGATCCCTGAGCAAGCTCTGCTCTTTCTCAGTGATAATCTGGCGCAGTTCAGCAAACTGGGATGTGATGTGGGACTGAACGCTGTGTGACTGTTCCTGTCGAATGAAAGGTGAAGATTAGTTTACTGCATTGCTGTGTTGTATTTCCTTATGACATAAAAGTGACCATTCGGTCCATTGGGGTCCATACTACTTCTGAGACACTCCCGTCAACCCCATTTCCTCACGTTTTCCTGAAACCTATTCTCCCTCACTGACCCATTAACGGCCAACTGATTCACATACACCCTCCTCGACCTTCTCAGGGTTAATTGTAATTAACCATTCATCCAGCATGTCCTTGAGATGTGTCTGGTCGCAGGGAGAACATGCAAACTCCACACAGACTGCAGCAGAGGTCAGGATCGAACCCAGGTCACTGGAGCTGCGATACTCGGCTATTCTGCATTAAATGGAGCAAAACCCGACAGTAATATCAGAAATTCCGCTCAGGAAGCCTCACCCGAACTCCGGAAATCTTCTCTTTCTGTTGCTGCTCCTTTTCCTGGAAGTCTGATTTCTTTTTTGTGAGAGAGTCTAAGGAAGATTTTAGCTGATCCTGGAAGTCAGAGAGTGAAGGAAATAGAAACAAAGATGCATCAAAAGAAACAGGTGATCAAACCCGATTATCACACAAAATGCCGGAGGAACTCAATGAGTCAGGCAGCATCTATTCAGGGGAAATAAACAGTCGGTGTTTCGGGATGAGACCCTTCATTAGGACTGGGAAGGAATGGGACAGAAGCCAGAATAAAAAGGTTGGGAATGAGAACCAGCTGACAGGTGACGGGTGAGACAATGTGAGGGGTAGCGTGGGGGAGGGTGATGAAGTGAGAAGCTGGGAGGGGACAGGTGGAAGAGGTAAAGGGCTGGAGAAGAAGGAATCTAAGGTGAGAGGACAATCGACCATGGAGGAAACGGGAGGAACTGGGCTGTTTGCGTCCCTGAATGGTGACGAGGGAGGAGGTTAGGAGTCAGGTGATTCACTTGTCCCGCTTGCAGGTGTCAGTACCAGGAGGGAGATCAGTGGGGAGGAGCGAGTGGATAGATACAGGACGTAGAGCGCGATCCGTATAGAGAGCGGAGAGTTGCGGGGTGCGGAGGTGGGCTGTGGGACGGAGAGATGCTAGAATCCCGTTGGAAATGGCAGAAGTAGCAAAGAATGATATGTTGGTTATGGAAGCTCGTGTGATGATATGTAGGACAAAGGAAATATTTTAAGTATTGAACTAACGTTAGTTTTTACCATATAGTTTTTAACAGCTTCTTTAATCGGCCTGAAGCGGTGCTCTCGGTGTTCCTCCGCCACTGCACAGATCACACAGGTCAGTGTCTTGTCCGTTTCACAAAACCGCTTCAGTTCTTCCTCATGTTCCTCACAATGAAGTTTACTTTCCTTCCCTTTGGGATTCAGGTTTAGATTTCGAGCTTTTTCAGCCAGATTTGCTAAGGCCCGATTCACCCTGAGGGTGCGGTCAGCAAACACCTCTCTACATTCCGGGCAGGAGTTTCTCTCCTCCCTTTCCCAACACCGTGTGATACAAGAGCGACAGAAGTTGTGTCCGCACTCCAGTGATACCGGATCGGTGAAGAAATCCAGGCAGACGGGACAAATTGCCTCCTCGCTCAAACTCTCGATCGGTCCTTTCGAAGCCATGTTAACTCCCAGTACTTCCTGATTCAGAATGCTTTCACTTTCGGGGAGCTGCTGATCCCCTGCAGTACCGCGATTGTCCACGACGCGCGCTGCAGTCTCAGGCAATGAACATTCTGCTGCTGGATATGTTCAGTGGAAATTTTAGTTAGTGTGGGATCAAAAACACATTAAACAGGCAACAGATAAGAAAACGCGGCCATGGACTGTCTTAAGCCCGGCTACGAGCGGAGGAGGGTTGGCCGTATGGCTACCAACCCCATTTCTTAAAAACCTAGAGCGACAAAAACGTCAGCTGAATATCCAAAGGCCTCATCCCTGCGGTCGGAAGGACCTTCCCCTGGAAGACGATTGAAGTCCTGCGCTGAAAGGAGAAGCCATGTGTCCCCCTGGGGTGGTTCACTACTACAATAACTGTGAGGCTTCCTCAGCCAACCCGGCCTCCCCCTGTCCGGTGTAGAGGATCCCTGTAGTCCCAATGGTGTCCCTGTAGACTGGAATGTGCCAGTCGGCAGCATTCCTGTATGACAGGGTTTCCCAAACATTTTTTTAATGCCAAAGACCAATACCAGTAACCGTGGACCCCAGGTTGGGAACCCCTGCTCTCCGGACATCTCGATGTGATGGCAGGCCAACAAGTTTCGAGCGTCTTTCCCCGAGTTGATGATCTTCCAGCAGCACTCGCTGTCCATTTTCCTGCGCGTCCTGGGAACAGCCCGAGGATCAGTGAGCCTTCTGTCACGCAGCTGCTGTGGCACAGACCCTTGCATCTTTCTACACAGATCTTCGCCAGCCCACAGTCCGCAAAGAGGTGAGTGACCGTCTCGTCTCCACTGCAGTAATCTCGGGGCAGCGCGCTGTGGGAGTGATCTCCGGGCATGCAGCAAGGATCAGGCTGGGAGGGGCCCTCTCGTCTCCGCTGCAGTAGTCTCGGGGCAGCGCGCTGTGGGAGTGATCTCCGGGCATGCAGCAAGGATCAGACTGGGAAGGGCCCTCTCGTCTCCACTGCAGTAGTCTCGGGGCAGCGCGCTGTGGGAGTGATCTCCGGGCATGCAGCAAGGATCAGACTGGGAGGGACCCTCTCGCCGCCAGACAGGTGAGGTCTTGGTGCCTGTCGGTGAGATCTGGTGATGAGGCATTCTGCCAGATGGTCTGGACTGTCTGCTCAGGGAACCACTCCACTGTGTCCATCCAGTCCTTCTCCTGCAGTAACTGCAGGACATTCCGTGCTGACCACTGTCTGGTGTTCTTGTGGTCAAAGCTGCTGGTCTGAAAGAACTGCCACCAATTTCATTAACACAAGGTTCACATGGAGAAGCTTCCTGACTGAGACAGACACAGTCTCACAGGGTATTTACAGGGTAGGGGCAGGAATGATGTTTCTCCTGGCTGGGCAGTGGAACCAGTGATCACAGACTCAAAATCCGAGATCACCTCAGCAGGACTGAGATGAGGAGAAATTTCCCCAACACATTGCGGTGAATATTTGGAGTTTTCTCCACAAGTTTCCTAAATTAAACTGTCATATTTAGGGGCTCGGCGATGTTGGGAACATTGCAGGAAAGTGGCGCTGAGGTCAAAGATCAGCCATGTTCTGAGTGAGGGGCAGAACAGCGCAACGCACCTGTTTCTTATTTCCTAAATCACGAGTTGACATTTGCGCCTTGTTCTCCCCTGGCCTTCAGCCTGTCGGATTGCACAGGGGAGCGGTGAGAGCTCCGGAGATCCATCAGCAGCCGCTGCGGTCATTTCATGCTCTTGTTATTTATCGCTATTTCCCTGTATTTGCACAGTTTGTTACCTTCAGCACTCTGGCTGATCTTTCACTGCCTGCTTCTGTTATGGTTACTATTGTATACTTTTTCTAAGTATGTCTGCAGGAAAATGCTTCTCGGGGTTGTATGTGGTGACTTATCTGGACTCTGGTAATAAAATTTATTTTGCAATTTGAGTTTCGGGAAACTTGCTTTAATTCTGAGAACAAACTGTGACTAACATCTCCAGCTCCCAGTAGCAGCCCGTCCTCACACACTCACAGCCAATCAGCGATCACCGCTGGGAGAGGGATGCTCTCATTGGCTGAGGGGTGTCAGTGGGCGGGACGCTGAGCGCCCAGCCTGGCCGGAGTTTGGAACCGGGACCGAGTGAGTCCGGAGACCGGGAGCTGCGCCTCGGGTTTCGGCTGCACCACCGGCGGGTCGTGAATCCTTTCGAAGGCAGAGCTGAAGAGACCGGCGGAGATTCCGTGAGATGTTTCAGCTAGACGGAGGGCGCCCGGCCTTTCCCCGCCGGGGATCGGGGCCTGTTGTCTGGAGTTGTCTCCCAGACCCGTCCCTTCCTGCTGGGAGACGGGACCTGCCCCGCAGCGGCTGCCGATGGATCTCCGGAGCTCTCACCGCTCCCCTGTGCAATCCGAACGGCTGAAAACCAAGGGAGAACAAGGCGCAAAGGTAAACTCGTGCTTTAGAAAATAAGTAACAGGAGCATGCCTGGCCACTCGGCCCGTTGCGCCTATTCCACCCTTTCCTCAGAATAGTCCTTTCTTTTTAAATCTTTTTATTGATTTTAAACAAACATAAATACAAAGAGCTTGAGGGTAAATAATTAATAGGTTAAAGTATAAATACAAATAGATGATATTAACCTCCCAAACTCATAGTGGTTAGAAAAAATGGAGAAAATAAGAAAACTTCCCCCCCCCCAAAATGAAAAAAAAAACCTAACCGACATGGGCCATTGCATTATATAAAAGTAAGGTTTAGGAAAAGTCAGTTTAGCTTATATGAAAATGTTGAATAAATGGTCTTCAAGTTTCTTCATATTTAACTGAAGGGTCAAAGACAACACTTGTAATTTTTCTAAACTCGAACAAGAAATAGTTTGAGAAAACCACTGAAATATAGTTGGAGGATTAATTTCTTTCCAATTCAATAAGATAGATCTTCTAGCCATTAATGTAACAAATGCAATCATCCGCCGGGCTGAGGGGGGGATAAACGACTATTATCCACCTTTGGTAAACTGAAAATTGCAGTAGTAGGATGTGGTTGCAATTTGATATTCAGAACTGTTGAAATAATACCAAAAAGATCTTTCCAATAATTTTGCAAACAGGGGCAAGACCGGAACATGTGGGTCAATGAAGCGACTTCAGAATGACATCTGTCACTGGTTGGATTAACATTAGAATAAAATTGAGCGAGTTTATCCTTGGATATGTGAGACCTATGAACAACCTTAAATTGTATTAGGCATGTTTAGCACAAATAGAAGAAGAATTGACTAATTGTAAAATTTTCTCCCACTGCTCTGTGGGTATAAGACAGTGAAGTTCTTTTTCCCATTCCTTCTTAATTATTTCTGATACTCCTGGCTGTATTTTCATGATCATATGATAAATGATGGCTACTTAACCCTTCTGGCAAGGATTCAGAGCTAGAATTTTTTCTGTAATGTCCACTGGTCATAATTTCAGAAAATACTAACATTCAAGAAATTTCTAACTTGCAAGTATCTAAAAAAAAGAGTTTTAGGCTGGATAGCTGTTCAAAGGACATAAAACTGTTATCTAAAAATAGATCACGAAAACATGTTATACCTTCTGTTTTCCATAACACAAAGGCTTGGTCCATAAAAGAGGGCTGGAAAAAGAAGTTAGATATAATAGGGCTTGATTATTCAAGCCAAAGAATTTACGAAATTGAAACCATATTCGTAATGTATGTTTAACTATAGGATTAGTTATTTGTTTATTCGGTTTAGATAAAGCAAAAGGAAGCGAAGATCCTAAAATAGAAAACAATGAGAAGTCTTGTACAGATTTACACTCCAGATTTACCCATTGTGGGCAAGGTACTATGACCGATTCTTGTGTCCAAAATATTAAATACTGAATATTAAATGCCCAATAGTAAAATCTCAGTTTTGGCAAAGCAAAACCACCTTCCTTCTTAGGCTTCTGTAAATATTTTTTACTTAATCTCGGATTTTTATTCTGCCACACATACGAGGATATTTTGGAGTCAATAATATCAAAAAAAAGATTTAGGAATAAAAATTGGTAATGCTTGGAATAAATATAAAAATTTGGGTAATACTATCATCTTGATAGTATTAATTTGACCAACCACTGACAGAGATAATGGGGACCACCTGGTAACAAGTTGCTTGATTTGTTCAATTAAAAGTAAAAAATTAACTTTAAATAAACCCTTATATTTCTTGGTAATTGTAATACCCAAATAAGTAAAATGATCTGTGACAACTTTAAATGGTAAGTGTTTATAAATTGGAACTTGCATATTTAATGGAAATAATTCACATAAAACATTCAGTGGGGTCTTTATCTTTTTTAAGAATTGAAGAAATGGAGGCATCATAAAAAGATTGTGGTTATTTACCTACGGTTAACGCATCTTTAAAAATTTTGCAAAGCCAAGGAGCGAGTATAGAAGAAAAGGATTTAAAAAATTCAGCAGTATAACCATCCGGACCAGGGGCTTTACCTGAATTCATTGAAAAAGGGAGTGGGTTCCCTTTTCCAGTCCCTGCCCGGGGACTTGTACCACTCCTCAGGGTTATATATGGAACCTCTCGGACAGGGACAGGGAGTGTGTTCCCCTTTCCAGACCCTGCCCCGGGACTTGTGCCACTCCTCAGGGTTATATATGGAACCTCTCGGACAGGGACAGGGAGTGTGTTCCCCTTTCCAGACCCTGCCCGGGGACTTGTGCCACTCCTCAGGGTTATATATGGAACCTCTCGGGCAGGACAGGGAGTGGGTTCCACTTTCCAGACCCTGCCCGGGGACTTGTGCCACTCCTCAGGGTTATATATGGAACCTCTCGGACAGGGACAGGGAGTGGGTTCCCCTTTCCAGATCCTGCCCGGGGACTTGTGCCACTCCTCGGGGTTATATATGGAACCTCTCGGACAGGGACAGGGAGTGGGTTCCCCTTTCCCAGGCAGATGCCCGAAGGTGACTGGGAGCCACCAGAGGGGCTGATGTAATACAAACCATGGCACGGTGGGTCGCTGAGGTAAGGGATCCCATTTGAATGACAGCCCGACTGCATGCGTATTTTGGTGAATTTACCCGATAACTACAGAAAAAAGGAGAATCCCTTGCGTACTTTATAGCTCGTTTTAAGGATACGTGAGAGTCCAATGCCGGCAAACCCCTGGACTGATCAGTATATCCAGCTGGCAGTGCAGACTTTTCTAAACTGTCTCAGACACAAGCCTGCCCACTCCTTTAAGTTAACTAATCTCAATTCGCTGTGTCAGACCTGGCCCCAGGTGACATAAATTCTGATGAATATGGAGCAAGTGACTCTTTAAAGGGACTGGGGGAAAGCGAGAGTGTGCACAGAGAACCGGTAGTGAGGAGATGGAGTTCGGGTCCGAACGAAGAACCCAGAACGGGTGGCGGGATCGTGCGGACGGGGCAGATGAAGAGGAAACTTGGCAAAGGACAGAAACGGGGTTTGTAGAAAGAGGGGACATTGGGCCAGAGATTGTCGTACTGCAATCACAGACAAGAATAATAAGAGGCAGGAAGAGAGTCCGGACCACAGTAAAACTCGACAGAGTACCACATTTACTCTCCACACTCCCTTTGGTCCCGGATAGGGTTGGCCAGAGGGGACGGATCACGGTCATACTCGACAGAGTACCACATTTACTCTCCACAATCCCTTTGGTCCCGGATAGGGTTGGCCAGAGGGGACGGAACACAGTGATACTCGACAGAGTACCACATTTACTCTCCACAATCCCTTTGGTCCTGAATAGGGCAGGCCAGAGTGGACGGATCACAGTGATACTCGACAGAGTACCACATTTATTCTCCACGATCCCTTTGGTCACGGATAGGGCAGGCCAGAGGGGACGGATCACAGTGATACTCGACAGAGTACCACATTTACTCTCCACAATCCCTTTGGTCACGGATAGGGCAGGCCAGAGGGGACGGATCACAGTGATACTCGACAGAGTACCGCATTTACTCTCCACAATCCCTTTGGTCCCGGATAGGGCAGGCCAGAGGGGACGGTGATACAGGCGGCTGTGATCAGGCTCACCACACAGGCAGGCTCTTTTCTCACTGCTGTAATCAGGTAGAAGGTACAAGAGCCTCAGGACTCGCCCCACCAGGGCCAGGAACAGTTACTACCCCTCAACCATCAGTCTGTGGAACAATACAGGATAACTGCACTCACTTGCTATCCATAGAGATGCTCCCACAACAAATCATCATACTGGGACTGTCTCAAAATGAGTGAAATAAGAGGTGGTTTGACTGAGACAGATCACATTCCTGTCTCATAATTAGAGTAATTCAATCTCACAGGATACTTACAGCGGAAGGGCTGGAATGAAGTTTCCCATAAGGTGTGGAACCAGCGCTCACAGACTCAAAATCCAAGGACAACTCAGCAGGACTGAGATGAGGAGAAATTTCCTCACCCAGAGTGCAGTGTTTCATTTCAATTATCTCCATAAGGTTTCTAAATTGAATAGACATATCCTGGGGCTCAGCGGTGATGGAAAGTTGCAGGAAAGTGGTGCTGAAGTCAAAAGTCAAGCATGTTCTGAGTGAAGGGTAGAAGAGGCGCAAGGGGCCGAATGGCCACACCTCTATTTCTGATTTTCTGAAACACGAGTTTACCTTTGCGCCTCACTGTTTCTTGTCCTGTCAGATTGAACAGGGAGCGCTGAGCGCACCGGACATCTATTGGCAGCCGCTGCGGTTATTTCATGTTCTCGTTGTTTATTTGCATTGGTGAAGTTTGTTGCCTTCTGCACTCTGGTTGATCTTTCAGTGATCCAGATATAGTTACCGTTCTGTAGCTTTGCTCTTATGTTTGTAGGAGTTGTATGTGGCGACTTATACCTACTCTGTTAGTTTTTGGAATAGTCGCTTGGGGAATCTGAGGTGGAGGAGTATTTGGGGCTTATTTAAAATTATACATAGATATTATCCAAACAGTGTTTATTTGACAAGGGTTAATTCTGATATTGAAACTAACTGTTCTTTTTGTGGTTTATATCCAGAGAATTTATTTCATCTGTTTTGGGATTGTGAAAATGTTAAAACATTTTAGTTTGATGTTGGTCAATTTATAGATCAATATATTAATGTGGATTTTACTTTTTGTTTTCAAAACGTCTTATTTGGGTTTACTAATAACACCAAATCTCATAGGGATCATTTCTTTATCATAAATCTTTTGTTATTTACAGCAAATTTTATATCCATAAATGCAATCACAGCAATAAGAAACTTTCATTTATATTTTGATGTCAGACTTCAAACTATACGTTTATCCTCTGAAAACTTCCCATAGCCAGAAGGCTGTAAAGACTGTACAAATCTGTCAAAGTTTTGGGTTATCTCTGTAAATGTTTCTGTTTTGTGACTCCTCTTAGATACAGTTCCTTCTGTCCAACAATATTTAGAGCGGATTTCCTTGTTTATTTGTATATTTAAAATTAATAGTTATATATTTGTTGCTGCTTTTGTGTGACTCCCTGGCTTTTTTAGCATATGTTTAGAGTTTCTGTTTTTGTTTGTGTTTAATAAAAATTTAAAAAATTTAAAATGATAATAAAATTTACTTTGAACTTTGAGCCTCGGGGAATTTGCTTGATTCTGAAAACAGTGACTGACATCTCCGGCACCCGGTAGCAGCCCGCCCTCGGACACACTCACAGCCAATCAGAGAACACCACTGTGAGACTCTTGCCTCCATTGGCTGAGGGGTGTCAGTGGGCGGGACGCTGGGCGGACCGAAGTTTGGAATCGGGAACGAGTGGACCCGGTGAGAGACCCGAGATTGGGAGCAGCTCCCCGGGTAAAGGCTGCAACAGCGGCCAGAGTTTTGAATCCTTCCGATGGCGGAGGTGAAGATTCGGGCGGAGATTCCGTGAAATGTTTCAGCCACACAGAGGGAGCCCGGTCTTTCCCCGCCGTGGATCGGGGCCTATTGTCCGGAGTTTCCTCCCAGACCTGTCCCCTGCTGCTGGGATACGGGAGCTGGCCCGCAGCGGCTGCCGATGGAACTCCGGTGCTGTGAGCGCTCCCCTGTTCAAAAGGACAGGCTGAAGGCCAAGGGAGAACCAGGCGCAAAGGTAAACTTGGACTTTAGAAAATAAGTAACAGGAGCAGGCCTGGCCACTATTCCGCCTATTCCACCCTTTCCTCAGAGTAGTCCTTTTTAAATCTTTTTATTGATTTTAAACAAACATAAATGAAACATGAATACAAAGAGCTTGAGAGTACATAATTAATAGGTTAAGGTATAAATACAAATAGATGATAATAACCTCCCAAACTCATAGTGGTTACAAAAAATGGCGAAAATAAGAACCCCCCCCCCCAAAAAAATGAAAAAAATCCTAATCGACATGGGCCATTGCATTATATCAATTAGACACAGTAGCGTCAATAACTCCGCACCTCCATCCAAATAATTAAGGACAATGAAAGTAAGGTTTAGGAAAAGTCAGTTTAGCTCATATGAAAATGTTGAATAAATGGTCTCCAAGTTTCTTCATATTTAACTGAAGGGTCAAAGACAACACTTGTAATTTTTTCTAAACTCGAAAAAACCACTGAAATATAGTTGGAGGATTAATTTCTTTCCAATTCAATAGGATAGATCTTCTAGACATTAATGTAACAAATGCAATCATCCGCCGGGCTGAGGGGGGATAAACGACTATTATCCACCATTGGTAAACCGAAAATTGCAGTAATAGGATGCGGTTGCAATTTGATATTCAGAACTGTTGAAATAATACCAAAAATATCTTTCCAATAATTTTGCAAACAGGGGCAAGACCAGAACATGTGGGTCAATGAAGCGACTTCAGAATGACATCTGTCACTGGTTGGATTAACATAAGAATAAAATCGAGCGAGTTTATCCTTGGACATGTGAACCCTATGAACAACCTTAAATTGTATTAGGGCATGTTTAGCACAAATAGAAGAAGAATTGACTAATTGTAAAATTTTCTCCCACTGCTCTGTGGGTATAAGACAGTCAAGTTCTTTTTCCCATTCCTTCTTAATTATTTCTGATACTCCTGGCTGTATTTTCATGATCATATGATAAATGATGGCTACTTACCCCTTCTGGCAAGGATTCAGAGCTAGAATTTTTTCTGTAATGTCCATTGGACATAAATTCAGAAAAGACTAACATTCAAGAAATTTCTAACTTGCAAGTATCTAAAAATATGAGTTTTAGGTAGGATAGCTGTTCAAAGGACATAAAACCGTTATCTAAAAAAGATCACGAAAACATGTTATACCTTTTGTTTTCCATAACACAAAGGCTTGGTCCATAAAAGAGGGCTGGAAAAAGAAGTTAGATATAATAGGGCTTGATTATTCAAGCCAAAGAAATTAAGAAATTGAAACCATATTCTTAATGTATGTTTAACTATAGGATTAGTTATTTGATTATTCGGTTTAGATAAAGCAAAAGGAAATGAAGATCCTAAAATAGAAAACAATGAGAAGCCTTGTACAGATTTACACTCCAAATTTACCCATTGTGGGCAAGGTACTGTGACCGATTCTTGTGTCCAAAATATTAAATATTGAATATTAACTGCCCATATAGTAAAATCTCAGGTTTGGCAAAGCAAAACCACCTTCCTTCTTAGGTTTCTGTAAATATTTTTTACTTAATCTAGGATTTTTATTCTGCCACACATATGAGGATATTTTGGAGTCAATAATATCAAAAAAAGATTTAGGAATAAAAATTGGTACTGCTTGGAATAAATATAAAAATTTGGGTAATACTATCATCTTGATAGTATTAATTCGACCAACCAATGACAGAGATAATGGGGACCACCTGGTAACAAGTTGCTTGATTTGTTCAATTAAAGGTAAAAAATTAACTTTAAATAAACCCTGATGTTTCTTGGTAATTTTAATACCCAAATAAGTAAAATGATCTGTGACAACTTTATATGGTAAGTGTTTATAAATTGGAACTTGCATATTTAATGGAAATAATTCACTCTTATTAAAATTCAGTTTGTAGCTGGAAAAGCTACTAAACTGAGCAAGCAAGGATGAAATAGCAGGAATAGATTTCTCAGGGTCAGATATGTATAGTAACAAATCATCAGCATATGATGATAACTTATAAGTCCCTTACCCATGGGTAATACCAAAAATATTAGGTGATTCACGAATATCAACGGCTAAAGTTTCCAAAGCAATGTCAAATAATAGAGGACTTAAAGGGCAGCCTTGCCTCGTACCACGGGACAACTGAAAAAAAAGAGATCTTTGATTATTGGTAAGAACCGAAGCCAAAGGTTCATAATACATTAATTTAATCCATGTTATAATTTTCAAGCTAAAATTAAAATTCTGCAACGTATTAAATAAATATAGCCATTCAAATCTATTGAACGCTTTTTCAGCATCTAAGGAAATGACCTTCTGGTATTTTAGATGAAGAAGTTTCAATTATATTAATTAATTTTCTAATGTTAAAAGATGAATAACAGTTTTTAATAAATCCGGTCTGATCTTCAGAGATAATTTGAGGTCATATATTTTCTAATCTAGTGGCCAGAATTTTGGTAAAAATCTTAGAATCCGTATTCAGCAAGGATATTGGCCGATAGGATGCACATTCAGTTGGTTCTTTATCTTTTTTAAGAATTGGAGAAATGGAGGCGTCATAAAAAGATTGTAGTTATTTACCTACAGTTAACGCATCTTTAAAAATTTTACAAAGCCAAGGAACGAGTATAGAAGAAAAGGATTTAAAAAATTCAGCAGTATAACCGTCCGGACCAGGGGCTTTACCTGAATTCATTGAAAAAGGGAGTGGGTTCCCCTTTCCAGACCCTGCCCGGGGACGTGTCACTCCTCAGGGTTATATATGGAACCTCTCGTACAGGGACAGGGAGTGGGTTCCCCTTTCCAGACCCTGCCTGGGGACTTGTGCCACTCCTCAGGGTTATATATGGAACCTCTCGGGCAGGGACAGGGAGTGGGTTCCCGTTTCCAGACCCTGCCCGGGGACTTGTGCCACTCCTCAGGGTTATATATGGAACCTCTCGGACAGGGACAGGGAGTGGGTTCCCCTTTCCAGACCCTGCCCGGGGACTTGTGCCACTCCTCAGGGTTATATATGGAACCTCTCGGACAGGGACAGGGAGTGGGTTCCCCTTTCCAGACCCTGCCCGGGGACTTGTGCCACTCCTCAGGGTTATATATGGAATCTCTCGGGCAGGGACAGGGAGTGGGTTCCCCTTTCCAGACCCTGCCCGGGGACTTGTGCCACTCCTCAGGGTTATATATGGAACCTCTCGGGCAGGGACAGGGATTGGGTTCCCCTTTCCAGACACTGCCCGGGGACTTGTCTGCACTCCTCAGGGTTATATATGGAACCTCTCGGACAGGGACAGGGAGAGGGTTCCCCTTTCCAGACCCTGCCCGGGGACTTGTCTGCACTCCTCAGGGTTATATATGGAACCTCTAGGACACGGACAGGGAGTGGGTTCCCCTTTACAGACCCTGCCCGGGGACTTGTGCCACTCCTCAGGGTTATATATGGAACCTCTCGGACATGGACAGGGAGAGGGTTCCCCTTTACAGACCCTGCCCGGGGACTTGTGCCACTCCACAGGGTTATATATGGAACCTCTCGGACAGGGACAGGGAGTGGGTTCCACTTTCCAGTCCCTGCCCGGGGACTTGTGCCACTCCTCAGGGTTATATATGGAACCTCTCGGGCAGGGTCAGGGAGTGGGTTCCACTTTCCAGACCCTGCCCGGGGACTTGTGCCACTCCTCAGGGTTATATATGGAACATCTCGGGCAGGACAGGGAGTGGGTTCCACTTTCCAGACCCTGCCCGGGGACTTGTGCCTCTCCTCAGGGTTATATATGGAACCTCTCGGGCAGGACAGGGAGTGGGTTCCACTTTCCAGACGCTGCCCGGGGACTTGTGCCACTCCTCAGGGTTATATATGGAACCTCTCGGGCAGGACAGGGAGTGGGTTCCACTTTCCAGACCCTGCCCGGGGACTTGTGCCTCTCCTCAGGGTTATATATGGAACCTCTCCGACAGGGACAGGGAGTGGGTTCCCCTTTCCAGACCCTGCCCGGGGACTTGTGCCACTCCTCAGGGTTATATATCGAACCTCTCGGACAGTGACAGGGAGTGGGTTCCCCTTTCCAGACCCTGCCCGGGAACCTGTGCCACTCCTCAGGGTTATATATGGAACCTCTCGGACAGGGACAGGGAGAGGGTTCCCCTTTCCAGATCCTGCCCGGGGACTTGTGCCACTCCTCGGGGTTATATATGGAACCTCTCGGACAGGGACAGGGAGTGGGTTCCCCTTTCCCAGGCAGACGCCCGAAGGTGACCGGGAGCCACCAGAGGGGCTGATGTAATACAAGCCATGGCACGGTGGATCACTGAGGTAAGGGAACCCATTTGAATGACAGCCCTACTGCACGCGGATTTTGGTAAATTTACCCGATACCTACAGAAAAAAGGAGAATCCCTTGCGTACTTTATAGCTCGTTTTAAGGATACATGAGAGTCCAATGCCGGCAAACCCCTGGACAGATCAGTGTGTCCGGCTGGCAGTGCAGACTTTTCTAAACTGTCTCAGACCCAAGCCTGCCCACTCCTTTAAGTTAACTAATCTCAATTCGTTGTGTCAGACCTGGCCCCAGGTGACATAAATTCTGATGAATAGGGAGCGCAAATGACTCTTTAAAGGGACTGGGGGAAAGCGAGTGTGTGCACAGAGAACCGGTAGTGAGGAGATGGAGTTCGGGACCCGACGAAGAACCCAGAACCGGTGGCAGGATCGTGCGGACGGTGCAGATGAAGAGGACACTTGGCTAAGGACAGAAACGGGGTTTGTAGAAAGAGGGGACATTGGGCCAGAGATTGTCGCACTGCAATCACAGACAAGAATAATAAGGGGCAGGGAGAGAGCCTGGACCACAGTAATACTCGACAGATTACCACATTTACTCTCCACAATCCCTTTGATCCCGGTTAGGGCAGGCCAGAGGGGACGGATCACAGCGATTGTCGACAGAGTACCACATTTACTCTCCACAATCCCTTTGGTCCCGGATAGGGCAGGCCAGAGGGGACAGATCACAGTGATACTCGACAGAGTACCACATTTACTATCCACAATCCCTTTGGTCCCGGATAGGGCAGGCCAGAGGCGACGGATCACAGTAATAATCGACAGAGTACCACATTTACTCTCCACAATCCCTTTGGTCCCGGATAGGGCAGGCCAGAGGGGACGGATCACAGTGATACTCGACAGAGTACCACATTTACTCTCCACAATCCCTTTGGTCCCGGATAGGGCAGGCCAGAGGGGACGGATCACAGTGATACTGGACAGAGTACCACATTAACTCTCCACAATCCCTTTGGTCCCGGATAGGGCAGGCCAGAGGGGACGGATCACAGTGATACTGGACAGAGTACCACATTAACTCTCCACAATCCCTTTGGTCCCGGATAGGGCAGGCCAGAGGCGACTGATCACAGTAATAATCGACAGAGTACCACATTTACTCTCCACAATCCCTTTGGTCCCGGATAGGGCAGGCCAGAGGGGACGGATCACAGTGATACTCGACAGAGTACCACATTTCCTCTCCACAATCCCTTTGGTCCCAGATAGGGCAGGCCAGAGGGCACGGATCACAGTCATACTCGACAGAGTACCACATTTACTCTCCACAGTCCCTTTGGTCCCGGATAGGGCAGGCCAGAGGGGACGGATGAGAGTGATACTCGAAAGAGTACCACATTTACTCTCCACAATCCCTTTGGTCCGGGATAGGACAGGCCAGAAGGGACGGATCACAGTGATACTCGACAGAGTACCACATTTACTCTCCACAATCCCTTTGGTCCCGGATAGGGCAGGCCAGAGGGGACGGATCACAGTAATACTCGACAGAGTACCACATTTACTCTCCAGAATCCCTTTGGTCCCAGATAGGCCAGGCCAGAGGGGACAGATCACAGTAATAATTGACAGTGTACCACATTTACTCTCCACAATCCCTTTGGTCCCGGATAGGGCAGGCCAGAGGGGACGGATCACAGTAATACTAGACAGAGTACCACATTTACTCTCCAGAATCCCTTTGGTCCTGGATAGGGCAGGCCAGAGGGGACGGATCACAGTGATACTCGACAGTGTACCACATTTACTCTCCACAATCCCTTTGGTCCCGGATAGGTCAGGCCAGAGGGGACGGCGATACAGTCGGCTGTGATCAGGCTCACCACAAGGCAGGCTCTTTTCTCACTGCTGTAATCAGGTAGAAGGTACAAGAGCCTCAGGAGTCACCCCACCAGGGTCAGGAACAGTTACTACCCCTCAGCCATCAGGCTGTGGAACAATACAGGATAACTGCCCTCACTTATCCATAGACATGCTCCCACAACAAATCATCGTACTGGGACTGTCTCCAAATGAGTGAAATAAGAGGTGGTATGACTGAGACAGATCACATTCCTGCTCAGGGATTAGAGAAATACAATCTCACAGGATATTTACAGCGGAAGGGCTGGAATGATGTTTCCCATAAGGTGTGGAACCAGCGCTCACAGACTCAAATTCGGAGGACAACTCAGCAGGACTGAGATGAGGAGAAATTTCCTCACCCAGAGTGCAGTGAATCATTGCAATTATCTCCACAAGGTTTCTAAATTTAATAGACATATCCTGGGGCTCAGCGGTGATGGGAAGTTGCAGGAAAGTGGTGCTGAGGTCAAAAGTCAAGCATGTTCTGAGTGAAGGGCAGAAGAGGCGGAAAGGGCCGAATGGCCACACCTTCTCTATTTCTTATTTTCTGAAACCCGAGTTTACCTTTGCGCCTCACTGTTTCTTGGCCTGTCAGATTGAACAGGGAGCGCTGAGCGCAGCGGACATCTATCGGCAGCCGCTGCGGTTATTACATGTTCTCATTGTTTATTTGCATTGGCGAAGTTTGTTGTCTTCTGCAATCTGGTTGATCTTTCAGTGATCCAGGTATAGTTACCATTCTGTAGCTTTGCTCTGTATGTTTGTAGGAGTTGTATGTGGTGACTTATATGTACTCTGTTAGTTTTTGAAATAGTCACTTGGGGAATCTGAGGTGGAGCAGTATTTGGGGCTTATTTAAAATTATACATAGATATTATCCAAACAATGTTTATTTGACAAGGGTTAATTCAGATATTGAAACGAACTGTTCTTTTTGTGGTTTATATCCAGAGTATTTATTTCATCTGTTTTGGGATTGTTAATATGTTATAACATTTTGGGTTGATGTTTGTCAATTTATAGATCAATATATTAACATGGATTTAATTTTTTGTTTTGAAATTGTCTTATTTGGTTTTACTAATAATACCAAATCTCATAGGGATCATTTCCTTACCATACATATTTTGTTGATTTACAGCAAATTTTATATCCATAAATGCAATCACAGCAATAAGAAACCTTCATTTATATTTTTTACATCAGACTTCAAACTCTACGTTTATACTCTGAAAGCTTCCCATAACCAGAAAGCTGTAAAGACTGTACAAATCTGTCAACATTTTGTGTTATCTCTGTAAATGTTCCTGTTTTGTGACTCCTCTTAGATACAGTTCCTTCTGTCCAACAATATTTAGAGCGGATTTCCTTTTTTATTTGTATATTTAAAGTTAATAGTTATATATTTGTTGCTGCTTTCGTGTGACTCCCTGGCTTTGTTAGCATATGTTTAGTGTTTCTGTTTTTGTTTGTGTTTAATAAAAATTTAAAAAATTTAAAAATAATAATAAAATTTACTTTGAACTTTGAGCCTCGGGGAACTTGCTTTGATTCTGAGAACAAACAGTGACTGTCATCTCCGGCTCCCGGCAGCAGCCCGCCCTCAGACACCCTCAAAGCCAATCAGAGAACACCACTGTGAGACTCTTGCCTCCATTGGCTGAGGGGTGTCAGTGGGCGGGACGCTGGGCGGACCGAAGTTTGGAATCGGGAACGAGTGGACCCGGTGAGAGACCCGAGATTGGGAGCAGCTCCCCGGGTAAAGGCTGCAACAGCGGCCGGAGTTTTGAATCCTTCCGATGGCGGAGGTGAAGATTCGGGCGGAGATTCCGTGAGATATTTCAGCCACACAGAGGGTGCCCGGTCTTTCCCCGCCGTGGATCGGGGCCTATTGTCCGGAGTTCCCTCCCAGTCCTGTCTCCTGCTGCTGGGATACGGGAGCTGGCCCGCAGCGGCTGCTGATGGATCTCCGGAGCTCTCACCGCTCCCCCGTTCAATCCGAACGGCTGAAAACCAAGGGAGAACAAGGCGCAAAGGTAAACTCGTGCTTTAGAAAATAAGTAACAGGAGCAGGCCTGGCCACTCGGCCCGTTGCGCCTATTCCACCCTTTCCTCAGAGTAGTCCTTTTTAAATCTTTTTATTGATTTTAAACAAACATAAATGAAACATGAATACAAAGAGCTTGAGAGTACATAATTAATAGGTTAAGGTATAAATACAAATAGATGATAATAACCTCCCAAACTCATAGTGGTTACAAAAAATGGCGAAAATAAGAAACCCCCCCCCCCCCAAAAAATGAAAAAAATCCTAATCGACATGGGCCATTGCATTATATTAATTAGACACAGTAGCGTCAGTAACTCCGCACCTCCATCCAAATAATTAAGGAAAATAAAAGTAAGGTTTAGGAAAAGTCAGTTTAGCTCATATGAAAATGTTGAATAAATGGTCTCCAAGTTTCTTCAAATTTAACTGAAGGGTCAAAGACAACACTTGTAATTTTTTCTAAACTCGAAAAAACCACTGAAATATAGTTGGAGGATTAATTTCTTTCCAATTCAATAGGATAGATCTTCTAGCCATTAATGTAACAAATGCAATCATCCGCCGGGCTGAGGGGGGATAAACGACTATTATCCACCATTGGTAAACCGAAAATTGCAGTAATAGGATGCGGTTGCAATTTGATATTCAGAACTGTTGAAATAATACCAAAAATATCTTTCCAATAATTTTGCAAACAGGGGCAAGATCAGAACATGTGGGTCAATGAAGCGACTTCAGAATGACATCTGTCACTGGTTGGATTAACATAAGAATAAAATCGAGCGAGTTTATCCTTGGACATGTGAACCCTATGAACAACCTTAAATTGTATTAGGGCATGTTTAGCACAAATAGAAGAAGAATTGACTAATTGTAAAATTTTCTCCCACTGCTCTGTGGGTATAAGACAGTCAAGTTCTTTTTCCCATTCCTTCTTAATTATTTCTGATACTCCTGGCTGTATTTTCATGATCATATGATAAATGATGGCTACTTAACACTTCTGGCAAGGATTCAGAGCTAGAATTTTTTCTGTAATGTCCATTGGACATAATTTCAGAAAATACTAACATTCAAGAAATTTCTAACTTGCAAGTATCTAAAACAAAATGGTTTTTAGGCTGGGCAGCTGTTCAAAGGACATAAAACCGTTATCTAAAAATAGATCACGAAAACATGTTATACCTTTTGTTTTCCATAACACAAAGGCTTGGTCCATAAAAGAGGGCTGGAAAAAGAAGTTAGATATAATAGGGCTTGATTATTCAAGCCAAAGAATTTACGAAACTGAAACCATATTCTTAATGTATTTTTAACTATAGGATTTGTTATTTCTTTATTCGGTTTAGATAAAGCAAAAGGAAGCGAAGATCCTAAAATAGAAAACAATGAGAAGATTTGTACAGAATTACACTCCAAATTTACCCATTGTGGGCAAGGTACTATGACCGATTCTTGTGTCCAAAATATTAAATATTGAATATTAACTGCCCAATAGTAAAATCTCAGGTTTGGCAAAGCAAAACCACCTTCCTTCTTAGGCTTCTGTAAATATTTTTTACTTAATCTAGGATTTTTATTCTGCCACACATACGAGGATGTTTTGGAGTCAATAATATCAAAAAAAAAGATTCAGGAATAAAAATTGGTCATGCTTGGAATAAATAAAAACATTTGGGTAATACTATCATCTTGATAGTATTAATTCGACCAACCACTGACAGAGATAATGGGGACCACCTGGTAACAAGTTGCTTGATTTGTTCAATTAAAGGTAAAAAATTAACTTTAAATAAACCCTTATGTTTCTTGGTAATTTTAATACCCAAATAGGTATAATGATCTGTGACAACTTTAAATGGTAAGTGTTTATAAATTGGAACTTGCATATTTAATGGAAATCATTCACTCTTATTAAAATTCAGTTTGTAGCCAGAAAAGCTACTAAACTGAGCAAGCAAGGATGAAATAGCAGGAATAGATCTCTCAGGGACAGATATGTATAGTAACAAATCATCAGCATTTAATGATAACTTATAGGTCCCTTACCCACGGGTAATACCAAAAATATTAGGTGATTCACGAATTGCAACGGCTAAAGTTTCCAAAGCAATGTCAAATAATAGAGGACTTAAAGGGCAGCCTTGCCTCGTACCACGGGACAAATGAAAAAAATGAGATCTTTGATCATTGGTAAGAACCGACGCCAAAGGTTTATAATGCATTAATTTAATCCATGATGTAAATTTCAAGCTAAAATTAAAATTCTGCAACGTATTAAATAAATATAGCCATTCAACTCTACCGAACGCTTTTTCAGCATCTAAGGGAATTACATTCTGGTATTTTAGATGAAGAAGTATAAATTATATTAATTAACTTTCTAATGTTAAAAGATGAATAACAGTTTTTAATAAATCTGGTCTGATCTTCAGAGATAATTTGAGGTAATACATTTTCTAATCTAGTGGCCAAAATTTTGGTAAAAATCTTAGAATCCGTATTCAGCAAGGATATTGGCCGATAGGATGCACATTCAGTGGGGTCTTTATCTTTTTTAAGAATTGGAGAAATGGAGGCGTCATAAAAAGATTGTGGTTATTTACCTACAGTTAACGCATCTTTAAAAATTTTACTAAGCCAAGGAGCGAGTATAGAAGAAAAGGATTTTAAAAATTCAGCAGTATAACCGTCCGGACCAGGGGCTTGACCTGAATTCATTGAAAAAGGGAGTGGGTTCCCCTTTCCAGACCCTACCCGGGGACTTGTGCCACTCCTCAGGGTTATACATGGAACCTCTCGGACAGGGACAGGGAGTGGGTTCCCCTTTCCAGACCCTGCCCGGGAACTTGTGTCACTCCTCAGGGTTATATATGGAACCTCTCCGACAGGGACAGGGAGAGGGTTCCCCTTTCCAGACCCTGCCCGGGGACTTGTGCCACTCCTCAGGGTTATATATGGAACCTCTCGGACAGGGACAGGGAGTGGGTTCCCCTTTCCAGGCCCTGACCGGGGACTTGTGCCACTCCTCAGGGTTATATATGGAACCTCTCGGACAGGGACAGGGAGTGGGTTCCCCTTTCCAGACCCTGACCGGGGACTTGTGCCACTCATCAGGGTTATATATGGAACCTCTCGGACAGGGACAGGGAGTGGGTTCCCCTTTCCAGACCCTGCCCGGGGACTTGTGCCACTCCTCAGGGTTATATATGGAACCTCTCGGTCAGGGAGACGGAGTGGGTTCCCCTTTCCAGAACCTGCCCGGGGACTTGTGCCACTCCTCAGGGTTATATATGGAACCTCTCGGGCAGGGACAGGTAGTGGGTTCCCCTTTCCAGACCCTGCCTGGGAACTTGTGTCACTCCTCAGGGTTATATATGGAAACTCTCGGGCAGGGACAGGGAGAGTGTTCCCCTTTCCAGTCCCTGCCCAGGGACTTGTGTCACTCCTCAGGGTTATATATGGAACCTCTCGGACAGGGACAGGGAGTGGGTTCCACTTTCCAGTCCCTGCCCAGGGACTTGTGTCACTCCTCAAGGTTATATATGGAACCTCTCGGACAGGGACAGGGAGCGTGTTCCCCTTTCCAGACCCTGCACGGGGACTTGTGCCACTCCTCAGGGTTATATATGGAACCTCTCGGGCAGGGACAGGGAGCGGGTTCCCCTTTCCAGACCCTGCCCGGGGACTTGTGCCACTCCTCAGGGTTATATATGGAACCTCTCGGACAGGGACAGGGAGCGGGTTCCCCTTTCCAGACCCTGCCCGGGGACTTGTGCCACTCCTCAGGGTTATATATGGAACCTCTCAGACAGGGGCAGGGAGAGGGTTCCCCTTTCCAGGCCCTGACCAGGGACTGGTGGCACGCCTCAGGGTAATATATGGAACCTCTCGGGCAGGGACAGGGAGTGGGTTCCCCTTTCCAGACCCTGCCCGGGGACTGGTGGCACGCCTCAGGGTAATATATGGAACCTCTCGGGCAGGGACAGGAAGTGGGTTCCCCTTTCCAGACCCTGCCCAGGGACTGGTGGCACGCCTCAGGGTTATATATGGAACCTCTCGGACAGGGGGTGGGTTCCCCTTTCCAGACCCTGCCCGGGGACTTGTGCCACTCCTCAGGGTTATATATGGAACCTCTCAGGCAGGGACAGGGAGTGTGTTCCCCTTTCCAGACCCTGCCTGGGGACTTGTGCCACTCCTCAGGGTTATATATGGAACCTCTCGGACAGGGACAGGGAGTGGGTTCCCCTTTCCAGACCCGGACCGGGGACTTGTGCCACTCCTCAGGGTTATATATGGAACCTCTCTGGCAGGGACAGGGAGTGGGTTCCCCTTTCCAGACCCCGCCCGGGGACTTGTGCCACTCCTCAGGGTTATATATGGAACCTCTCGGACAGGGACAGGGAGTGGGTTCCCCTTTCCAGACCCTGCCCGGGGACGTGCCACTCCTCAGGGTTATATATGGAACCTCTCGGACAGGGACAGGGAGTGGGTTCCCCTTTCCAGACCCTGCCCGGGGACTTGTGCCACTCCTCAGGGTTATATATGGAACCTCTCGGACAGTGACAGGGAGTGGGTTCCCCTTTCCAGACCCTGCCCGGGGACTTCTGCCACTCCTCAGGGTTATATATGGAACCTCTCGGGCAGGGACAGGGAGTGGGTTCCCCTTTCCCAGGCAGATGCCCGAAGGTGACTGGGAGCCACCAGAGGGGCTGATGTAATACAAGCCATGGCACGGCGGGTCGCTGAGGTAAGGGAACCCATTGGAATGACAGCCCGACTGCATGCGGATTTTGGTGAATTTACCCGATAACGACAGAAAAAAGGAGAATCCCTTGCGTACTTTATAGCTCGTTTTAAGGATACGTGAGAGTCCAATGCCGGCAAACCTCTGGACAGATCAGTATGTCCAGCTGGCAGTGCAGACTTTTCTAAACTGTCTCAGACCCAAGCCTGCCCACTCCTTTAAGTTAACTAATCTCAATTCGCTGTGTCAGACCTGGCCCCAGGGTGTCATCAATTCTGATCAATAGGGAGCGCTATTGACTCTTTAAAGGGACTGGGGGAAAGCGAGAGTGTGCACAGAGAACCGGTAGTGAGGAGATGGAGTTCGGGTCCCGACGAAAAACCCAGAACGGGTGGCAGGTTCGTGCAGACGATGCAGATGAAGAGGACACTTGGCTAAGGACAGAGACGGGGTTTGTAGAAAGAGGGGACATTGGGCAGTGATTGTCGCTCTGCAATCACAGACAAGAATAATAAGGGACAGGAAGAGAGCCCGGATCACAGTGATAATCGATAGAGTACCACATTTACTCTCCACAATCCCTTTGGTCCCGGATAGGACAGGCCAGAGGGGACGGATCACAGTGATACTCGACAGAGTACCACATTTACTCTCCACAATCCCTTTGGTCGCGGATAGGGCAGGCCAGAGGGGACGAATCACTGTGATACTCGACAGAGTACCACATTTACTCTCCACAATTCCTTTGGTACCAGATAGGGCAGGCCAGGGGGGACGGACCACAGTGATACTCGACAGAGTAACAGATTTACTCTCCACAATCCCTTTGGTCCCGGATAGGGCAGGCCAGAGCGGACGGTGATACAGGCGGCTGTGATCAGTCTCACCACACAGGCAGGCTCCTTTCTCACTGCTGCAATCAGGTAGAAGGTACGAGAGCCTCAGGACTCGCCGCACCAGGGTCAGGAACAGTTACTACCCCTCAACCATCAGGCTGTGGACAACACAGGACAACTGCACTCACTTGCTGTCCATAAAGATGCTCCCACAACAAATCATCGTACTGGGACTGTCTCAAAATGAGTGAAATAAGAGGTGGTTTGACTGAGAGAGATCACATTCCTGTCTCAGAATTAGAGAAATACAATCTCACAGGATATTTACAGCGGAAGGGCTGGAATGATGTTTCCCATAAGGCGTGGAACCAGCGCTCACGGACTCAAAATCCGAGGACAACTCAGCAGGACTGAGATGAGCAGAAATTTCCTCACCCAAAGTGCAGTGAATAATTGCAATTATCTCTACAAGGTTTCTAAATTGAATAGACATATCCTGGGGCTCAGCGGTGATTGAAAGTTGCAGGAAAGTGGTGCTGAAGTCAAAGGTCAAGCATGTTCTGAGTGAAGGGCAGAAGAGGCGCAAGGGGCCGAATGGCCACGCCTTCTCTATTTCTTATTTTCTGAAACACGAGTTTACCTTTGCGCCTCACTGTTTCTTGTCCTGTCAGATTGAACAGGGGGGAGCTGAGAGCACCGGACATCTATCGGCAGCCGCTGCGGTTATTTCATGTTCTCGTTGTTTATTTGCATTGGCGAAGTTTGTTGTCTTCTGCACTCTGGTTGATCTTTCAGTGATCCAGGTATAGTTACCGTTCTGTAGCTTTGCTCTGTATGTTTGTAGGAGTTGTATGTGGCGACTTATATGTACTCTGTTAATAAAATTTACTTTGAACTTTAAGCCTCTGGGAACTTGCTTTGATTCTGAGAACAAAATGTGACTGACATCTCCGGCTCCCGGCAGCAGCCCGCCCTCGGACACCCTCACAGCCAATCAGCGACCACCGCTGGGAGAATCTTGCCTCCATTGGCTGAGGAGTGTCAGTGGGCGGGACGCTGAGCGGTCCGAAGGTTGGAATCGGGAATGAGTGGACCCGGTGAGAGACCCGAGATTGGGAGCAGCTCCCCGGGTAAAGGCTGCAACAGCTGCCGGAGTTTTGAATCCTTCCGTTGGCGGAGATGAAGATTCGGGCGGAGATTCCGTGAGATGTTTCAGCCACACAGAGGGAGCCCGGTTTGTCCCCGCCGTGGATCGGGGCCTATTGTCCGGAGTTTCCTCCCAGTCCTGTCTCCTGCTGCTGGAATACGGGAGCTGGCCCGCAGCGGCTGCCGATGGAACTCCGGTGCTGTGAGCGCTCACCTGTGCAAAAGGACAGGCTGAAGGTCAAGGGAGAACCTGGCGCAAAGGTAAACTCGTACTTTAGAAAAAGGAAACAGGAGCAGGCCATTCGTCCCTTTGCGTCTGTTTTGCCTTTCACTCAGAACATGCCTGATCTTTGACCTCAGCGCCACTTTCGCGCAACGTTCCCAGCATCGCAGAGCCCCAAAATTTCTCCTTCGAACTTACAAACATTGTGGAGAAAATTCCAAAGATTCGCTGCCCTCTGGGTGAGGAAATTTCTCCTAATCTCAGTCGTGCTGTGGTGAACTCGGATTCTCTGACCCCCATTCCTCACCACAGCCAAAGGAAACATCATTCCTGCCTCTACCCTGTCAATACCTTGTGAGACTGTGTCTGTCTCAGTCAGACGGCCTTTTATTTCTCTAATTTTGAGACAGGCCTGGTCAGTATAATCTCTCCGAGGACACTACCTCACCTCCTAAATCAATCTGGGAAATCTTCTCTTCATTCCCTTCATCTCACAGTCTGACTCCGAAAGGGAGACCAGACCTGTTCACAGTGTTCCATGTACGCTCTCACCAGGACCCCATATACCTTCAGAGGAGATCTTTATTCTTCTATTCAAACCTTACTTCCCATTCAATGCTCTTCATTTAATATCAAACTCAAACAGTGAACAGACACAACACAGCCTCAGCCATGAATTTAAAGGGCAGGTGTTGCAACAGTTTGAGCTTCATACCGGGGGCCACGGAGCAAGCAGGGTGTCACAAAGGGAGGAATGTGAGAGTGTTGTATGTCTGAGCCCAGCTGTGTGTGTTTGCGTATCAGAATCAGGTTTAATATCACTGAAGTATGTGGTGAAATTTGTCAGCAATATCTAGAAATAAAAACTACAAATTACAGTAAGTATTTATAAAATTATATTTTAAATGTAGTGCAAAAAGTGAAGGAAAATCCCGAGGAAGTGTTTATCGGCACATTGTCCATTCAGAAATCTGATGGTGGGGAAGAAGCTGTTCCTGAACCGGTGAGTGTGTCTTCAGGGTCCTGTACATCCTCCTTGATGGTAGCAATGAGACGAAGGCATGTCCTGGGTGATGGGGGACCTTAATGATGGGTGCCACCTTTTTGTGGCATCATCTTTTGAATGTGTCCTGGATGCTGTGGAGTCCAGTGCCCATGAAGGAACTGGCTGAGTTTACAACTTTCTGCAGTATTTTCCGATCCTGTGCCGTGGCCTCTCCACACCAGGCAGTGATGCAACCAGTTAGAATGCTCTCCACAGTACATCTGTAGAAATTTGCAAGTGTCTTTAGTGACAGACCGATTCCCCTCAATCTCCGAATGAAATATAGCCGATGTTGTGCCTTCATTGTAACTGCATCAATATGTTGGGCCCAGGGTAGTTCCTCAGAGATGTTGACAGGCAGGAAATGGAAACTGCTCACCCTTTTCACTTCTGATCCCACGATGAGGACTAGTGTGTGTTCCCTCGACTTCCCCTTCCTGAATCCACAATCAATTCCTTTGTCTTCATGATGTTGCGTGGAAGGTTGTTGCTGTGACAGCACTCAACTTGCTGATCTATCTCACTCCTGTACTCCTCCTCGTCACCATCTGAAATTCCAGCAACAATAGTTGTGTCATCGGCAAGTTTATAGATGAGCCTAGACGCACAGACGTGGGTGTAGAGAGAGTAGAGCAGTGGGCTGAGCACGCATCGTTGAGGTGTGCCGGTGTTGATTGTCAGCAAGGAGGAGATGTTATTTCTGATCCACACAGACTGTGGTCTCCTGGTGAGGATCCAGTTGCAGAAGGAGGTACACAGGCCCAGGTTTTGGAGCTTGTTGATTACAATTGAGGGTCTGATTGTGTTGAACGCTGATCTGTAATCAGCATCCTGACTTGTGTATTGCTATTGTCCAGGTGATCTAAGGCTGAGTGGAGAGCCAATGAGATTGTATCTGCTGTAGATATATTGTGGTGATGGGCAAATTGCAGTGGGTCCAGGTCCATGCTCAGACAGGAGTTGATTCTAGTCGTGACCAACCCCTCAAAGCACTTCATCACAGTAGATGTGAGCGCCGCTGGGTGATAGTCAGTGAGGCAGTTCACCGTGTTAATGTTGGGCACTGGTATGATTGTCGCCCTTTTGATAGTATAGTGTGTGTGTGTGTGTGTGTGTGTGTGTGTGTGTGTGTGTGTGTGTGTGTGTGTGTGTGTGTGTGTGTGTGTGTGTGTGTGTGTGTGTGTGTGTGTGTGTGTGTGTGTTGTGTGTTTTTGCTTGAAACCGGGAGCCAGAGAATCCGAGGCTCAGTTCGATTCAGGAATATTTCGTTTAACTGGGCTGCTTCGAAAGAGGGGTCACAGTGATGGATGACCATTCAGGTCAGAACAAACTCATTTACTCAGCTGATGGCGAACCTTTGGAGCTCGCAACCCGCTCTTGTGTTTGAGAGAGACATTTACAAATTTGAATGTACAATTTAAAATGAACACAGTAAATTTATTATTTTTATAGTTTTAGTTTTTTGTGAGCATGCTCAGTAAATGCAAGAATCATAATGGAATCAATGAAAGACCACACCCAACAGGACAGACCGAAAAAAACACAACAATGTGCAAAGGACAACAAACTGTGCGAATTGAAATGAGAAAAAAATAAATAAACAAGAAATAAATATCAACAACGTAAGATGGAGTCCTTGAATGTGTCCATTGGTTGTTGGGAATTGTTCAGTCTTGGCGTGAGAGAATTTCTGTAAATTTATCCCCTTTGGTTCAGGATCATGAATCACTCCAATAAAACGCTCTATCATTTCTCTTTTCCAAAATATAACTCAAGCGCTCGATTACCAGACATTCCATCAGTTTACATAAACGAGGCATTAACAATATAACACGAGGAAATCTGAAGATGCTGGAAATTCAAACAACACACAAAAAATGCTGGTGGAACACATCAGGCCAGGCAGCATCTATAAGGAGAAGCACTGTCGAGGTTTCGGGCCGAGACACTCTGTCAGCACCAACTGAAGGGAAAGATACTAAGAGATTTCAAAGTAGTCGGGGGGTGGGGGGTGGGTGGGGGAGTGGAAAATGCGAAATGATCGGAGAAGACCGGAGGGGATGGGATGAAGCTAAGAGCTGGAAAGGTGATTGGCAAAAGTGATACAGAGCTGGAGAAGGGAAAGAATCATGGGACTGGAGGCCTCGGGAGAAAGAAAGGGGGAGGGGGGAGCACAGAGGGAGATGGAGGACAGGCAGAGTGATGGGCAGAGAGAGAGAAAAACAATAACTAAATATGTCATGGATGGGGTAAGAAGGGGAGGAGGGGCATTAACGGAAGTTAGAGAAGTCAAGGTTCATGCCAATATTCAACGATATAAACCCACAACTGGAAGGATCAGATAGGGATCTCACAGATTTTATAAGAGGCAGTACTGCTGCCATTTCCATGGGGCCGGAAGATAATCTAACCTCCAAATACGATTGAAAACTGTGAATATTTTCTCAAGAGAGCTGTCAGTCATATGTCTGGTCATACGATCATCCTTTCATGCGGATGCCTGATTTGCGGATACCTGCATTAATAATATTCTTAAATTCACACAAAAAATACTCGACATCTGTGATACTATCATTGTTACAGCTGACTTCCAACACATCAGGGTATTCACTTAGAAACATATTCCGACATTGTTTAACTTCTTCACTTAAATGATCGTGAATACGAATCGCAGCAAATGACCCAGTCAGTAACACAACCGGCCCCATTTCTGTAACGATTATTTTAACCACTTTAATCAGTACTGGAATATTATGATCCCTTCAAATTCCCCAATTTTCTCAATCATTCCCCAAACATTTCCAACTTTAATGTCCCTTCCAGAATTATTTCAATATGATTCCAGTAATTCACCGCCGTCCCCACCATGGCCTGTACTGTTCTATTCTAAATAATATCACTCGGAGACTGAGACGCCATCACAGAAAACCTTTCATTTCTCTCAATTTGTTTTACCAAAAATTCCACCTCCTACAAGTAGCTTCCTGTCCCCGATATAAATCCAAACTCAGGCTTATAAAGACCGGAAAATGATCACTCCCCAATGTTTCATAATCCATAACATCCCACATACAGACTCCAGCAAGTATGTTCGAAACGACTGTTAAATCTTCTGCCGTTTCAGAATTATTATGGACTAAATCTGGTGGTAGCAACCGGGATACCTGTATCCATATAACATCCGGAGGTTTAACAAATCAGAAATTTGTTCTTCAGTTCAACTCCCTTGTATCTGCACTCAGGATCTGTGAGAGGGAGGTGAGTCAGCTGTTCCGGAGGCAGAAGACCAGGAAAGCGCCAGGCCCAGACGGTGCGTCGCCCTCCTGCCTGAAGACCTGCGCTGATTAGCTGGCCCCCATCTACACACGGATCTTCAGTAGATCACTGGAGCTGTGTGAAGTCCCTCATTGCTTCAAGCGCTCCATTATCATTCCAGTCCCTAAGAAACCCACTATCCAGGGACTAAATGACTACAGGCCTGTTGCTTTGACATCTGTGGTCAGGAAGTCCTTTAAGAGACTAGTGTTGGCTCACCTGAAGGACATCATAGGCCCCCTGCTGGACCCCCTGCAGTTTGCTTATCGGTAAATAAGTCAGTGGATAATGCGGTCAACATGGGTCTGCATTACATTCTACAACACCTCGACAACCCAGGAACTTCTGTGACGGTCCTGTTTGTTGACTTCAGCTTGGCGTTTAACACCATTGTCCCAGAAATCCTCCACTCCAAACTCACCCAGCTTACTGTCTCCCCCGCCATCTGTTAGTGGATCACAAGCTTCCTGACTGACAGGGTGCAGCAAGTGAGGCTGGGGAGCATCATCTCTAGCACCCGGACAATCAGTACCGGTGCCCCCCAGGGATGTGTGCTCTCCCCACTGCTCTTCTCCCTTTACACCAATGACTGCACCTCATAGGATCCATCTGTTAAACTCCTGAAGTTTGCAGACGACACAACTGTCATTGGCCTTATCCGAGACGGTGATGAGTCTGCATACAGACGGGAGGTGGAACGGCTGGCCCTCTGGTGTGGTCAGAACAATCTGGAGCTAAATACGCTCAAGACTGTGGAGATGACAGTGGACTTCAGGAGGACCCCCCCCTCCCCAATACTCCCCCCACGCACTATACTCAACAGTATTGTGTCTGCTGTGGAGACCTTCAGATTTCTGGGTGTCACAATCTCCCAGGACCTGAAGTGGACACCCAACGTGGACACTCTTATCAAAAAGGCTCAGCAGAGGTTGTATTTCCTACGTCCACTCAGGAAGTACAACCTGCCTCAGAAGCTGCTGATTCAATTCTATTCAGGAATAATCCAGTCTGTTCTCTGTTCGTCCATCACTGTCTGCTTTGGATCAGCTAACAAACAAGACAAGAATAGACTCCAAAGAACCGTCAGGGCTGCGGAAAGGATTATTGATGTAAAGCTGCCCTGGATCCAGGACTTATATGCATCTAGAGTCAGGAAGAGAGCAATCAGCATTTTTGTAGACCCATCACACCCTGGACATCACCTGTTCCAACTCCTTCCTTCTGGTAGGCGCTTTAGATCACTGTATGCCAGGACAAATAGGTACAAGAACAGTTTCTTTCCGTATGCCATCAATCTTATGAACACTTGAATTTTAGTTTATTATAAATCAAGTCCACCCGTACATTCAACTAGGTGGACCTCATTGCATAGAGTTTATGCTTATTTGCACTATTGTTTTGTTTGTTTTTAATTCTGTACAGTGAGAGCTCAGGGAAACCGGCATCAAATTCCCTGTATGTGTCCTCATACTCGGCGATAATAAAGGGTTCTGATTCTGAAATAAACTTCTTAAAGTATTAACCTTTAGAAATTAGGTTTCTCGCACTCCACTGCAATATTTTTAATCACATTATGTACCTTCACAAGTAGAGTGGGATACAGATACCACACCCAACAGAGCTTCATTTACAGCTTCCATGTATCACCAATGACAACAAAATATCTTTCTGCAGCTTTCACAATAATTTTAATTTCCTCAGTATACCGAGATGTCTGATCAGTACAATTCACCACATCCGTTATAAACATCACAAACTTCATTTTATCCACAAGTTAAGTTTATTTATTGAGAGAACTTGATGACGACATATATCCACTGACGTCAGTCCGTTCTGTGGTTGGGAACAACGAATCAACATTCCCTTTATTTGTTTGCAAGGCTGACTGACGTTCATCTTAATAAATCACCGTGTGAGCTCTCGTTTGACCGATAGGCATCTCAACCACTAAAAGCAGCAAACAGAGGTAAGTCTGAGCTACGATAGGCCGGGTTGAAATCTGCACCATACACTACCCCTCCTCTTCCGCTCCGTGCCCATGGCAGAGTTCACCGAGTTGCCGCTGTCGATGGTCGCCAACGTTGTTGTCCTTCAACGCCTCGGCGAGTCCGTCCGGCGTTGTTTGTGGTGGCTGAGGAGGAGTGATTTTGAAGGAAAAGTCCCGGTGAGCGAGGAGGCGAAATATTGAACTACAGCAGATGGCACCGCGGTCGCTCCAGATCGGCAGCTTCCGCCGACTGAGCGTGATGCCCGACGGGAGTTGAAGTTCATTATAAAGTGATTATACATTATGTACAACAGATTTTGTCACCCTTTGCATTACCAGACAATTGCACCGTGACAGTGGTGGCGGAGAGGAGAATCAGTGTTGCATCACACTCAGATTTGGGATCAGTGCACAGTCACTATCCAATCAACACACACAAAATGCTGGAGGAACTCAGCAGGCCAGACAGCATCTGTGGAAAATGCACAGTCGAAGTTTGGGGCCGAAACCCTTCGGCAGGACTGGAGGGAAAAAAAACTGAGGAGTAGATTTAAAAAGTGAGGAGAAGGGAGAGCCTACACTGGACAATAGGTAAAAGTGGGAGAGGAAGTTCATTGGAAAGTTGATTAGTGAAAGGGACAGAAGGCCATGAAAGAAAGAAAAAGAGGAAGGACGAGCAGAGAGAGGCGATGGAGACGTGCGTGAAATGGAAGAGATGCGGTTGAGGGCAGCGTTGATGGTAGAAAGGTAGCCTCTTTCTTTGAAAAAGGAGGATACCTCCTTGATTACTGCAGATTTTCTCTTGTCTGCGACAGTCACTGTCCAGTCTCCTTCTGAATCGAGTCCTGCAGTCCCGGCGGCAAAAGCCGTGAATCCCTACTCCGCCGTTCCGGGTTAATCACGTCCCTCCAGAGGTGACCAACCAGAGGTGCGCACGGTCCTCCAGCTGTGACCTCACCAACATGGAGCAGTACGGGCCCTTCTGCTCACTGTGTTGTTCTGAACCAATTGAACTGGTCATTCAATGCCTTACTATACCAAACCCTCCTGCCCGCACAAGGTCCACATACCTCCATTCGCCTCACACTCACGTGGTATCTAATAGCCTCTATCGCGTCTGCTGCCTCCATCACCTCCCCAGGCATTCATTCCAGGCACCCACCACTATGAGTGTGAAAAGAAAACTTGCACGCACATCTCCTTTAAACATTCCGAGTCAGGTTAAATGTTATCGTATTACTCAGTGGTTTGCAGTAGCTTATTAAGTAGGTGGTTTCGGGGTTCCTGAAGGCACATGGTAGAATAGGCCGTAGTGAGAATGATTTTGTCAGTGGAAATCTTGCCTGAAATTTTGCTTGAGGTCTTTGAAGAAATAACAATCAGGGTAGACGAAAGAGAAACAGAGGAATTTGTCTGCTTGGATTTTCAAAAGGCCTTTGACAAGGTGCCACACATGAGGGAACATAACAAATTAATAGCACATGGTATTACATAAAAGCTGCTGGTATGTAGAAAGCATTGGCTGTTTGGCGGGTTGCGAAACGTAGGAATAAAGGGAACCTTTTCTGGTTGGCTGCTGGTAACTAGTGGTGTTCCACAGCAGGCTGTGTTGGAACCGTTTCTTTTCACATTATATGTCAATGGCTTGGATGGCGGAATTGAGCGATTTGTGGCAAAGTTTGCGAATGATACAAAGATAGATAAAGGCGCAGATAGATTTGAGGAAGTAGAAGGTGTTAGGCAGATTAGAAGAAAGGGCAGAATGTAGCAGATGGAATATATTGTCAAGAAGTTTATGGTCATGTACTTTGGTAGAATAAATCAAAGGGTAGTCTATTCACCAGGTGATAGAATTTTTTTTAAAAAAATGAGGCGCGAAGAGTCTTCGGAGTCTTTGTGCAGGTTGACATGAAGGCAAATTTGCAGGTTGAGTCGGTGGTGAGGAAGACATGTGCAGTGTTAGCATTCACCTCGAGAAGTCAAGAATATGAAAGGAAGGACGAAATGTTGAGACTTTATAAACCACTGGTGAAGCCTCACTTGGAGTATTGTGAGCAGTTTTGTGCCCCTTATCTTAGGAAGGATGTGCTGACGTTCACAGGTTGTTCACATGAATGGTTCCTGGATTGATCCCCTTGTCGTATTAAGAGCCAATGTGGATCTTCATTTGGTTTTATCACGTGTAGAATCACCTGCTCTTATAATGGTCGATGTGACAGAAGCTCAATTTATGACCCAATCTATGACCTGCCTAGGAATTATGAACCTGCATTCCCAGATTCCTCCATTCTCCCATACTCCTCAATTGCCTACCATTCACTGAGTATGTCCTTCTCTACTTGGTCTTCCCAAAGTGCAACACCTCACACTGATCTGCATTAAATCCCATCTGCCATTTTTAGAATTTTTCCAGCTGCTTAATTCATGCTGAAAGTTTTGATCACCTACTTCGCTGCTCACTCACGCTCTGAATTTAGGTATCATCTGCAAAACCAGTTTACCAGAATACTATTGATACTCAGAAGTTTCTATATCCTGTCCCTTAAAACGTCTTCCAATAAGTTACCCACGACTGATGTCAGGCTCTCCTGCCTCTAAGTTCCAGGCTTATTCTTCGAACTTCCCTTGATCAGCGGAAGCTAATCTGCAGCACCTCACCCGTGGCTGAGAACATTTTAAATCCCTCTGCCAAGGTCCCTGCAATTTCTTCATTTACCCACCGACATGAATCGGGGAGGACACCCTATCTGCACCTGGGCACTCATCCACCATAATTTGTCGCAAGTCCGCAATCACCCCTTTCCCCATAATCCGTATATGGTCCATGACCTCAGTGCTGTTCTGCCCCATTTCCTTTGTCCATGTGCCTGTTTCTGAAGCACCTCCAGATACAAAACATTTAAAATATCTTCCCCGTCTCTCTGGGAAGACTATTCTGATCGCCAATGGATACCATGTTTGTCCCTTGCAGTTCTCGCGCTCTTTCTACATCTCCAGAGACCCTTTGGATTCTCCTTCACCTTGTCTGCTCGAGAAAACTCATGCCTCCTTTGATTCCTGCTGAATTCTCTGTGAAGTATTTCATGTTTTCTTATACCTCACGAGCGAGTCATTTCATACGAGCTGTCTGTGCTCTTTCGTCGTCTTAACCAGACTCTCAGTATGTCTCTAAAATCAAGATCCCTGAAGCCTTGGCCTTTATTCCAACAGGAACATATAAACTCTGCACTGCTGAATGTTTTCAACTTAGAAAGCATTGTAACCCAATCTACACCGGCCTGAACTCTGCTGATGACATCGAAATTGTAGTGTTTCCAAACTACAATGAGATTCCGTGGACCAGTTATATCAATCTTCACAATTATCTTGAAACTGATAGAATTATGATCACTAGATACAGAGTTTTCCCGGGCACACATTTCTGTCACTTGTAAACTACGACCTCTAGCATCTCATCCACTCACTGAGGAACACTACTTCCTCGATCCGAGGTGTTTCTCACCCTGGCGTGTGAGATTCAACATACTTTTCCGGAGTCCCATTCTCGTCAACAGAACCCACAGTCTGTCCCCCTAACTGGTGAATCCCTGCTTAGTACTGCTGAAAGGATGTGTAACCATTTGTAATGATTTGGAAACGTATGGCGTAATTAGGGATAAAAAGTAGAATTAGAATCATAGAGAAGTACCGCAAAGAATCAGGCCATTTGCAACGCGCAGGCCACGCTGAACCATGGAATAGTCCTCTATACCCCCACCATTTTTGTACCTATCCACACTTCGCTTGAACCTTGTAATCGAGCTCATAATGACCAGCTGCTGGGAACTATTTCAACTATTGAGTGAAGAGGGTACCTGCCATGTTCCGCTTAAGCTTTTCACCTTTCACCATTAGCCCATGACTTTTGGTTGTAGTCCCACACAACGTCAGCAGAGAAACCTTGCCGATCTATACCCCCATAATTCTGTATACCTCTATCAAATCTACTCTCAATCTTGCACTTTGCAAGGATAAAGTTTTAAGCTATTCAGTTTCTAACTCAGATAATCCAGACCTGGCAACATCTTTGTAAATTTCCCCTGTACCCTTTCAACCTTATTTACAGCTTTCCTGTAGCTCGGTGACGATAACTGAACACAGATCTCGTAGCAAGGCCTCATCAGTATCTCACACGTTACATCCCATCTCCTATAATCGATACATTGATTTATGAAGGCCAATGTTCCGAACAATCTGTATACTTTTGAAGCCACTTTGAATGAATTATAGACCTGTATTGCCAGATCCGTTTGATCTTCTACACTCCTCAGTGCCCTTCCGTTCACTTGGTAAGACCGACCCTGTTTGGTTCTATGGAAGAGCAACACTTCCCTCTTGTCTGCACTGAATTCGATCTGTTATTTTCAGCCCATTTTTCCAGCTGGATAAGATCATGCTGAAAAAAAAAAACATGAAAACCTTCTTCACTGTCCATTACACCCCCAATCCTGGTGGCATTCAGAAACTTGCTGATGTACTGTATCATATTATCATCCAGATCGTTGATATCGATGGTAAACAACAACGGACCCAGCACCGATCGCTGCGGCACTCCACTGGTCACAGGCCTTTATTCAGAGAGGAGACCATCTAATACCACACTCTGGCTTCTCACACAAAGCAGATGTGGCAGCGTCGGCGCATCTGAGGGTGTGACGAATCTCAAGGTCGTTTCATTTATAGATACCTTAATAATGAATACAATTCGAAGTTTGAACATTGTTATTGCTATTTTTTAGGGTGGGGTAGCTATTTGTGAACAGTTTGAAATGATTCTTGCTCTGGGATAATCGAATGGGCATGTGGAGAGTGTCAGCGGGTTTGGGGTGCGCACGGATTCGGCAGTGTACATAGATTTGGAGGTGCACACTGATATGTGGGTGCACACGGATTCGGCGTGTCTGCGGAATTAGTACTTTGACAAAACACAAGATTGTTCCATTTTTGAATATTTTAATGATAAATGCACCTTGAACTTTGTTCTTGCTGTTAGTTTAAGGTGGAGACCGCTATTTACTGAACAGTTTGGCATGATTATTGCTCTGAGGTAATATTCCATGTATGAGGGGTGTTACTGGGCTGAGGAGTGCGCTCAGATTTGGGGATAAGCGCAGGTTCAGGGGTGTGTCAGCAAACATGGGGAAGTAGGGCGTGTAGGTCGATTCGGGGTGTGACGAATCTCAAGGTTGTTTCATTCAAAGATACTTTACTGATGAATACAGTTTGAATTCTGAACTTTGTTCTTGCTGTTTTTGTAAGGTGGAGGCAGGTATTTTGTAAACGGTTTGTAATTGTTCTTGCTGGAGGGTGTAATCTGATGTGCAGGTGGGGTGTCAGCGTGTTGGGGCTGCACACTGATTTAGGGGTGCAGATAGATTTTGTGCACACAGGTTTAGGGGTGTCCCTAAACAGGGGCTGCACACTGTTTTGGGGGTGTCGGTGGATTTCACTCTGCACAGTGACGTGTGGGGTGCATATGGATTTTGGGATGCACACAGATCTAGGAGTGTGTCGGCCAGTTTGTGGGCACACACTGATCTGGGGTGTGTTATCAAATATGAGGTTGCACACGAATGTGGGAGAGCGCACAGATTTGTGTGCCTCGTTGCATTTGCAGTGTACACACGGATTTGAGGGTGTAGGTCGATTTCGGATGTGATGACTCTCAAGGTACTTTATGGATAAATAAATCTTGAAGTTGGACTTTGTTCTTTTTTTTTGCTATTTTTGTAAGGCGGAGGCAGCTATTTGGTGAGCTGTGTGAAATGATACCTGCTCTGGGATAATCTGATGTGCATTTGGGGGCGTCACACTTCTCTATCAGGTGTGGGGAGAGAACCCGACGAGGTCACCTGTTGAAAGACAAACCGACGGATGGCAGGCCGCAACAGCAAGGAGTTTTATGTAGGGCCGGAGGGAAAAGTACAAAAGCTGCCGAAAACGTGTGCAGAGAAAAAAATATTTATAAAGAAACAAATGAAAACAAACGCCCATGCACAAAAAGTACAAATATACAGATGCTTTCTCAAAGACAAACTTTGTCTTTTAACTTTCCCTTATAACTATTCCACAACCGTCAAATCCAACCTCGCAACGAAAGACTGGGGGTTTAAAACTGCCTCCGCCTGGCTGAGATTCTAACATGTTAGCGTTTTATTTCACAGTATTGCCACAGTTAAATCCATAGAACAGTGTACGCATGCTCAGATGAATATAAAGTAATAACTCCCTCCCCACCAGTGGTGTTACTTGTGCACGGTGTGGGGCACCTGACCCCACTGACCCAGTTAGTTCTGCTGTCTACAAACTCCTGTAGCGGTGTGAGTGAAAACAAATGAAACTGTTTGGAATGACTGTGTCTAGAATCCTTATTTTTATGAGTTATAGACCAGCAGTACAAGTTAAATGAAAGGATTGTTTCGATTAGCCAAGCTAGCCATTGTTTCACTGTGGGCTGTTTAACGGTGAACTCCCAGGAACTGCGGAACGGGAGGGAAAAGGGCGTGAAACATTGGGGAAACTAGACCATGGACAGAACGAGGGGGAGTGACTAACCGGGCAAAGGGTCAAGGTTAGCGGAGAATTATCATTACCAACCTGTTCAGTCACAGTCTGTTTCGTTGCTGTACTGTGTCCGTGACTGACTCTAACGTGAAAGGAACAACAGGGAAATGGGCCGGAGAGTTTGTTTCTATTGCGTAGTATCTGTGACTGATTCTAATGGGAGAGATGCGGCAGGAGTAATGGCCGAAATGTCTCTTCCTGTGCTATAGTTTCGACTGATAATGGGATAGAATGGGTACCTTGATGGGCTGAAGCGTCTCTCCCAGTGCTACAGTGTCTGTGGACAATGGGATAGAACGAGCAGGAAGATGAGATGAAAGAGTGTTTCTGTGCTGTCGTGTCTGTGTTTCAATGTAATGGGACAGAATCTGCATGATGATGTGCCGAAACGCCTTTCCTTCTCTCTCACGTCTGTGCCTGACTCTAATGTGACATGAACAGCAGGATAAGGGGCCTAACGGTCTATGTGGTGTTGTGTCTGTAATTGACTCTCACAGCCAGGATGATGTACGAAGGGTCTGTTTCTGAGTACAGAGTGCGCAGCTGTTTAAAATATTCCTTATCAGACACACACTCTGATCAGGGACACTGTGCAGCTTCTCATGTAGCAAACACTTCTTTGTTCATACTTTATTCTCACAGCACGACTTGTCAGGCTGCCAATAACTCAGTTAGGCTTTAACCCTTTTAACTCTGCGTATAATTTCCCAACGTTAGAGTCAGTCACAAACACCACAGCACATAGACTACCCTCCGGCCCGTCACCCTGTTGTTCCGCTCACGCGAGAGACAAAGAAACCGCAGTGCAGAAACAAACGCTTTGACCCATCAGCGTGTCGTTCCTGTCCCGTTAGAGTGAGGTTGTTATTTATAGATGCTTATTGATAAAAACTGTAATAATAAATACATTTTGGACGTTGAACTTTGTTCTTGATATTTTTTTAAGGTGGGGTAGGTATTTGGGAAATGTTTGAAATGATTCTTGCTCTGGTATGTGCACTTTGAAGGTGTCAGTGGGTTTGGGGTGAGCACGGATTTGGGAATGTACACTGATTTCGGGGATGCGCATAGTTAAGTGGGTGCACACCGTTTCGGGGGTGCTCACAGATTTGGGGTCGTGATGAAAAAGAACGCTTTTCATTTTTCATACCTTAATAACAAATGCACTTTGAACTTTGTTCTTGATGTTAGTTTAAGGTGGAGGCAGCTAATTACTGAACAGTTTGAAATGATTCTTGCTGTGGGATAATCTAATGTGTATGTGGGGTGTCAGTGGGTTTAGGACTACACACAGGTTTGGGAAAGTATACAGACTTAGGGGTGTGGCAGCGAATGTGGGGGATTAGGGGGTGCAGGTCGATTTGAGATATGATGAATCTCGGCGTTGTTTCATTCATAGGTACCTTATTGATAAATACATTTTGATCTTTGCACTTTGTTCTTGCTACTTTTGTAAGGTGGAGCTAGCTATTTTGTGAACTGTTTGATACTGTTCTTGCTCTGGATAATCTATTTTTTAGGTGGGGCTGTCAGCGGGGTTGGGCTGCACACGGATTTCAGGGAGCAGATAGATTTATGTTTGCACGCAGATTTAGGGATGTCGGTGGATTTGACGATGCACACTGATTTGTGGGATGCATTGGGATTCGGAGTTGCACATGGATCTTGGAATGGGCACAGATCTAGGGATGTGTTGGCTAATATGGGGATATACACTGATATGGGGATGTGCGTAAATTTATGGGTGTATTATCGAATAAGCGCGTACACTCGAATTTGATTGTCCGGTCAGATATGGTGTGTGGGTAGATTTGGGGGTGTGCCTGTAGATTTGGGTGAGTGGGTAGATTTGGGAATGTGTCTGTAGATTTGGGGTACACACGGATTGGAGTGTGATGAATCTCACGGTACTTTTCTAATAAATACAGTTTGAACTTTGAACTTTGGTTTTGCTATTCTGTAAGGTGGAGGCAGCTAATTTGTGAACTGTTTGAAATGGGTTTTGCTCTGGGAAAATCTAACGTGTATTTGGGGGTGTCACACCTCGCTATCAGGTGAGGGGAAGTGTACACGACGAGGGTCACCAGTTGAAAATCAAACCGATATCAGTCCGCACCAGCACGTTAGTGCAAGGGGGTGTATTTAATGTAAGATGGAAAAGTAAAAAAGCTGCCAAAAAGTTGTACTGAAGAAAAGTATTTACAAAGAAACAAATGAAAACATTCTTATGTAGAAAAATACTATAAATATACAGTGGCTTGCACCACAATAACAACTTTTTTTTTACTTTTCCCATATAACTATTCTCTAGACTCCAAAGATGGTCACAGCCGAAGGGCGGTAGTGGGGAGGAGTTCCCACTGCTAAACAAATGCTCTTCATGGCGCGCGTTTCAAACAGCTTCTGACAACCAGATCCGACTCCTGGCCTTCACGTGGCGGAGCTGTTCTCACTGACAGGAGAAGAGGCAAAGGAGGGCCACTGGCGCCTTGAAACCAGATGCTCCGGGCGGATGGGGCTCGTTAACCACGGATGATAGCTCATCTAGGAGAGGGAAAACTCCGATTTCAAACCTCCGCTGCCTTGCGGCTGGACCCGCTCACGGAAAAGGCTTTGGGAGTAAACTCCAAGGAAAAATCCCGGGTCGGAGTCCCGAAGGCGGCTGACTGCTGTACCCAGCACCGGCACGGCAGCTCCTGCGATGCGGCTGGCACCAAACAGTATCGACTTTCGTCGTTGCTTTGGACCTGTCATCAGCGTGGGGGGGGGGGTCCCACTGCATGGGCAACAGGCGGATCTCCGTATCAACTCTGCCCTGGCTTGCACCCTGGAGAGGCCACTCCCGGTGACTACCGGAGGCGCGGTACCCATGACCGACCACGACCGACAGAGGCCACACATAGACCAACCGTCACATCCAACCTCTAAACCATCTCCAGCAAAGGCAGACTGAGGGTTTAACTCTGCCTCTGCCTGGCCGAGAAGGACCAGGAAATTCTACTGTTGGTCTGCGGGTCACGTGACCGGACAGTAATAACTTTTTTCGCACAACAAATGCTTCAGCTAAGCACATAGATCAGTGTCCACATGCTCAGTTGAATATAGAGTAATTATGCCCTCCCCACCAGCGGTGTCACCTGTGCAAGGTGTGAGTCACCTGACCCCACTAACCCAGGTATTATATCAGGACACCCCAGCCTTCAGACCAGCCTCGGCGTTCTCAGCCGATTCAGCCTGAGAAGGATCGGAGGACAGTGTTGAAGTCACTTCCTGATGACTCTGGCCATTTGGTGGCTGAAAAGACCAATCGATTGCTCAGAGATTGGTTCTACCGGCCGCTAATGAAGCTGGAGGGTGAAGAATACAGCAAGTGGTGCTTTCGATCCATAAGACGGAAGAGACTGTCTACACGGGCAGCTCCCTTGTCACATTTGCAGAGTGCAGGGCCTCTGGACCTGGTGTGTATGGATTTCCTGTTGATAGACCCCGATGCAGCAACGCGGCCAATGTATTAGTCATCAAGGACCACTACACCAGATATGCGCAGGCTTTCCCTACCAAGGATCAGAGGGCGTCCACGGTGGACAAATTTTCATGGGAGCGCTATTCATTTATTATGGCCTCCCCAGGCTGATCCATAGTGATATGGTTGGAATTCTGAGAGTAGGCTTATGAGTCTACACTGCTACAACTGCACAAGTAAAGAAGCTACCGGGACTCGCCATGTTATCTGATGTCGGGCATGATCAGGAACAGTCAACATGGATTTGTGCGTGGAAGGTTAGGTTTGACAGACCTTATTGAACTTTTTGAAGAGGTTACTAGGAAACTTGACGATGGTAAAGCAGTGGATGTTGGCTATATGGACTTCAGCAAGGCCTTTGACAAGGTTCCGCACGGAAGGTTAGTTAGGAAGGTTCAACCGTTAGGTATTAATATTGAAGTCGTAAAATGGATTCAGCAGTGGCTGGCTGGGAGGTGCCAGAGAGTAGGGGTGGATAACTGTTTGTCAGGTTGGATTCAACAGTGGCTGCAAACACGAGGAAATCTGCAGATGCTGGAAATTCAAAATACACACACAAAATGCTGGTGGAACACAGCAGGCCAGGCAGCATCTATGAGAAGCACTGTCGATGTTTCGGGCCGAGACCATTCGTCAGGACTAAACGAAAGGAAAGATAGTGGAGGGGGGGGGGGAATGCGAAATGATAGGAGAAGACGGGAGGGGGTGGGATGAAGCTAAGAGCTGGAAAGGTGATTGGTGAAAGTGATACCGAGCTGGAGAAGGGAAATGATCATGGGACAGGAGGCCTCGGGAGAAAGAAATGTAGGGGGAAGCACCAGAGGGAGATGGAGAACAGACAAACAACTAAATATGTCACGGATGGGGTAAGAAGGGGATGAGGGGTATTAACGGAAGTTAGAGAAGTCAATGTTCATGCCATCAGGTTGGAGGCTACCCAGCCGGTATATAAGGTGTTGCTCCTCCAACCTGAGTTTGGATTCATTTTGGCAGTAGAGGAGGCCATTGATAGACATATCAGAATGAGAATGGGACGTGAAATTAAAATGTTGGCCACTGGGAGATCCTGCTTTCTCTGGCGGAACGAGCGTAGGTGTTCAGCGAAACGGTCTCCTAGTCTGCGTAGGGTCTCAACAATATACGAAAGGCCCCACCGGGAGCATCGGACACAGTATACCACACCAGCCGACTCACAGGTGAAGTGTCGCCTCACCTGGAAGGACTGTCTGGGGCCCTGAATGGTGGTGAGGGACGAAGTGTAAGGGCAGGTGTACCCCATGTTCCGCTTACAAGGATAAGTGCCAGGAGGGAGATCGGTGGGAAGGGATGGGGGGGGGGTGAGTGGACAAGGGAGTCGCGTAGAGATCGATCCCTGCGGAAAGTAGAAAGAGGAGGGAGGTGTATGAAATGGACCAGGTAAATTTGAGGGCAGGGTGAAAGTTGGAGGCAAAGTTAATGAAGTCGACGAGCTCAGCATGCGTGCAGGAGGCAGCGCCAATGCAGTCGTCGATGTAGCGAAGGAAAAGAGGGAGACGGATACCCGTATAGAGTTGGAACATGGACGGTTCCACAAAGCCAACAAAAAGGCAGGCATAACTGGGACCCATGCGGGTGCCCATGGCTACACCCTTGGTTTGAAGGAAGTGGGAGGAGCCGAAGGAGGAATTATTGAGAGTAAGAACTAATTCCGCTAGACGGAGGAGAGTGGTGGTAGAGGGGAATTGGTTATGTCTGGAATCCAAAAAGAAGCGAAGAGCTTTGAGACCGTCCTGGTGGGGGATGGAGGTATATAGAGACTGGACGTCCATGGTGAAAATAAGGCGGTGGGGTCCAGGGAACTTATCATTGAAAAAAATTCAAAGCGTGAGAAGTGTCACGAACATAGGTGGGATGAGATTGAAAAAGGGGGGGGGGGGATAAGGCAGTGTCAAGGTATACAGAAATGAGTTCGGTGGGGCAGGAGCAAGCTGAGACAATAGGTCTACCTGGACAGGCAGGTTTGTGGATCTTGGGTAGGAGGTAGAAACGGGAAGTGCGGGGTGTGGGTACTATGAGGTTGGTGGCAGTGGATGGGAGATTCCCCAGAGCTGATAAGGTTGGTGATGGTATAGGAGACAGTGGCCTGGTGCTCCTTAGTGGGGTCATGATCAAGGGGTAAAAAAGAGGAGGTATCAGAGAGTTGTCGCTGTACCTCGGCCAGGCAGAGGTCAGTCCGCCAGACGACAACAGCTCCCCCTTATCAGCGGGTTTTATAGTGAGGTTGGGATTGGTACGGAGGGAGCGGAGAGCAGACCGTTCGGAAGGAGTTAGGTTGGAATTGGAACGGTGTGTGTTGAAGTCGAAATGGTTGATGCCCCGTCGGCAATTAGCAATAAAGAGATCCAGAGCAGGCAGAAGACCAGAGCGGGGTGTCCATGAAGAGGAGGAGGGTTGAAGACGGGAGAAGGGGTCCTCGGTAGGGGTAAGAGAGTCCTTTCCAAAGAAATAAGCTCGGAGACGAAACCGGCGGAAGATGAGTTCAGCATCATGGCGTACGCAGAACTCGCTGAGGTATGGGCGAAGAGCGACAAAGCTGAGGCCCTTACTGAGGACAGAGCGCTCTGCCTCAGAGAGTTGAAGGTCGGAGGGAATGGTAAAGACCCGGCACGAATGAGAGATGGGATCAGAGGGAGGAGGGAGGCTGGTAGTGTCAGTGGAGAGGGAAGGGTTGGGGTGAGAGGAAGATGGAGCCTCTGAGGGCCCAGGAGCTGACGATGGGATCTGAGGGAGAGGGGATTGCAGAGTGGTGGTGGGGGAAGGGGAGAACGGCCTTTAGTAAAGCCCGTTTGATTCATAGAGATGATTTAGTTAAAATATTTTCAGGATAAAGTGATCGAAAATGGCGGAGATGAACAATAATAAAAATAATTCGGGATTCCATAATGGGGGTAAAAAAAGAAAAAAAAAACAAATTACAAAGCCCAGAAAAAAAGTCGATATCTATCGACGCAAGCCCCAGGAAAAGCATTGATGCTGTTATAGCTCCGCCTACGTGAATATAAAAAAGTAATCTCTGTCTCCCTCTACCGGAAATAAATCTCATTACAGTCGACAGATATCTCAGGATAGTTAACTTGAAAGGATAGTGATTTTCCTATAAAACAAAACCACCTTCAATTTGAAAGTAACCTTCATAGTATTAGATAAGTGAACAAAAACATATCCAAAACAATTTTTGAAATATTTGCACAAAAGAAAAACAATCGCCATCTTTAAATGCTGCAAAAAGAAAATAGTTCTAGATTGTTCAAACTGAGCTACAGCCTATCAACAGTTCTCCCACTATATCTTCTGAGGTTAAAACCGTCCAAGCCAGTCTTTTTCAGAAATAAAAATTAATTTTCAGCAAAAAAACTTACTGTGACCACCAGCTCTTCCAGTCTTATCAGTCTTGACACCGCGGGACACTCAAGCCATTATAAATCATACAAACCTCAGGCGTCAGACTCGTCGTGATTGAAATACTTGCACAAAAGGGAACACAATCATCATCTTTGAATTATCCAATCTTTCTTTAAACGTAAAGAAATCCAAACAATTACTTAACAAAAAACTTTAAAGAAGCATACAGAACAAAAAAAAACCAATTGGTTCATTTAAATCCTGCAGAGACAAAAAAAAACTAGATGGTTCAGAATTATCTACAGTCTTTCAACAGTTCTCCCGCTATATCTTCGAAGGTTAAAACCATCCGAACCAGTCTTTTTCGAAGCTAAGAATACATTTTAAGGTAAAAACTTTCTATAACCATCAAATCTTCCAATTTCTTCGCTTTACACCACGAGACAGTCAAATTATTATAAGTTATTCAGACTTCAGATTCGCCATCGGACTCGTCAGACAAAGAGTTAATAAAACGCAATGCTTCGGCTGGATCATCAAAAATACGAACTGCAGAATTTTTAACAAAAAGCCTTAATTTGGCTGGCTATTGTAATAATGGAAAGAGCTTTTTTTGAATAGCTGATTTCATAGAAGAGACAAATGCAGCACGTTTCTTAACAATTTCACGTGGAAAATCTTGAAAAAAACGAACTTCTGAACCTTGAAATTGAAATAATCTTTGTTTTCTTGCAAGCTTAATAATGCGGTCCTTGTCTCTAAGACGGAGAAAACGCACAACGACATGTCTGTTTTTACCTTCATCCAAAGATTTTAAAGCACCGGTTCTGTGAGCCGATTCAAGCTCCGGGGGTTGCGAACAAACCTCCGGAAATAAAGACTGAAACATTTTAGCAAAATAATCCAGTGTGTCGGCAGATTCTGACTTCTCTTTTAATCCAACAATTCGAATATTATTCCGATGCGATCGAGCTTCCAAATCCACGATTCGTTGTTGAGCCTTTTCCAAACTCGAAGAAAGGTCAGCCGCATTTCGATTAACTTCTTTTAGATCGAGGCTCAGAGAGTCAATTTCTTCTTCAAATGTCTCTTTTAGTTGAGTTATTTCAGTGCAGATACCGGTGATTCGAGATTCCAATCTCTTGACCCAAGGGGCTTCTTCCGAGAATTCGTCAGCTTTGTTTAGATTTTCCGTTAGAGGTCGGGATTTCGTCTGGTGCTCTTCGATGTAGCCATAATTATAACTATTGTGATGCAAATTTGACTGAATAGAGTTAAAATTTCGAAGTTTAAATAGGAAAAGGGAGATTAAAGGTGGACAATAAGCAACTGGGTCTTACATGTCCGTAGCGGGAGGTGGAGTCCGGAAGGATTTTGGATTGAATTATGGAAAGGATGTTTCCCATGGTGGGAGAGTTTAGGATAAGAGGGCATAGCCTCAGGAAAGAGGGGCGCCGTTTCAAAACAGATATGTGGAGAAATTCTTTCAGTCAAAGGGTGGTGAATTTGTGGAATTTCTTGCCACATGCCGCTGTAGAGCCCACGGCGTTGGGTGCATTTAAGGCAGACAGTGATAGTTTCTTGATTGGACATGACATCAAAGGTTCAGGGGAGAAGGCCGGTAGCTGGGGTTGAGGAGGACGGAAAGTAAGGATCAACCATGAGTGAATGGTGGAGCAGACTCGATGGGCCGGATGGCCTGACTCTGCTTCCATGTCTTATGGCTTTATGGAAATGAGGATCGAGCAGGAGACTGCAAGACTTTGTCTAAGTTTTATATTTGGACGGTCGGTGCTGGTACGGGTGGGAACCCACAACGCCGTATTTGTAACCCTTTATTATCTAATGTTATGATTAATGATATTCTCTCTGAGACAGGCACTGAGGTGTGTAAATCTCTATATGCAGATGATGGAGGTCTATGGCTTAGAGGCATAAGTTGCAATTATACTGTATATTGGATCCAATTAGCAGCTAATAATTTTGAACAGTCGGCAAATATATGAGAATTTAAGCTTTCAGTCGCCAATGAACAAGTTCTGTGTTTTATAAATGTGATTAATATGCATACAGTTGATTTGAAATTATATGGTCAAACTCTTCAAGACGTGACAGCGGTAAGATTTCCAGGCATGTAAATGGATAATCAGCTGGCATGGAAGCGCCATATCAGAAAATAATAACATTAAATATTCTCAATTGTCTATATGGGTTTTCTGGGGAGCAACATGAATATCATTGTGGACCATGTTCATTCGTTTCATTGGATCTGTTCTTGATTATGGCTGTGTGACTTGTAGATCAGTGTCATCTTCAATTTTAAAGTGTTCGGAAGTGTTCTGGGGCAATAAAATGGTCTCCTGTTTCAGCTTTACTGGTTGAAATGAGCCAAGTTTAATTGCGGAGATTGCAAACTGGATTCATTAGACGGGACAAATAAATTACCATCCTGTTGAAGTTGTGTTCGAGGACGGTTGGTAACATCACACGAAGAGTGTTTTCAAGTTTAGGTGGCTGGGATCTGATCGCGCTGGGAATATGGGATTGTGGGATGACGCAATGTTCCCCAATGTCACGGTCTCTGAAACCCCATCTTGTTCTGCCTCTGACTAGCTGATTTTAGGTCACACAGTTCAATAAGTCTGAGAATTCTGCAATGTCCGAGAGTCTGTTGGTTCATCAGTATATTTTGGAAAACTATTATGATATATTAACTGTTGCAGAAGAATCAAAAGATAACAACTGAGATGTTCCTCTGGCTATTTCTGTGCCTTAACTACAGGTAACGACAAAGAAACAACTTACTAACCATTATATCAGTACATAGAGAAGAATTTGTTGCCATCATTTTAGGCTTACACTGGGTGGAGGAAATTTGTCCGTGTAAAGCTCTAATTTATTCACATGCCTTTTCGGTTTTGATGATTCTTAAAACAGTCTATTCCAGCGGTCGGTCAGATTTACTGTTGGAAATTGGCCCACTTCTTATGAGTTTTATGGGTCATCCTATGGGTCTCAACCTGCACGGAGAGGTTGAGTTACAAAAGCTGATACAATTCCAGCTGTGGATAAAGACCTTCCACCCGGCAAATCAGAAGCTAGGGGGTTGGTGGGATTGAGAATTATTGAGATTGGGATTGTCCTGACGAAGGGTCTCGGCCCGAAACGTCGACAGCAATTCTCCCTATTGATGCTGCCTGGCCTGCTGCGTTCCACCAGCATTTTGTGTGTGTTGCTTATAGCAAGACTGTTTGGATAATGGGCATAAAGGAAACACCACTGCAAAATGCATAATTGAGAGCTTTATGGGGGAACGGAGTAAAACAAGAAGGGAAATAATTTTATTCAAAAAAAGAAGCAGTGAAGGTTTTATTTTCTAATTACCTGCACCACACTCCAGTCCAGTTAGTGGCGGGAATCCGACTTTAATTTGATCTTTCAAACGCCTTTTAACCAAACCCCGCCCCATTTCGTTACGTTAGTAAATCATTCAAGGGGAAGTCGGAGAGTAGTGTGATTGACATTGGATTAGACAACCAGCATTCGTCAAGATCCCCGCCGTTTTGTGTGCTGTAGGATTGATGGGCCGCAAAAGGAACAGACGGACATATGCACAGACCAATGGCTGGACAGCGTTCCGGTGTATGTCTTTGACTGACCTCTGCCAGCTGTAATGCGGTACTGAGTCTCCAGGACGGCGCTTTGCCCCTCACAAAACATACACTGTCCTAATGTCCCGGAGCTGCCAGTCGATGCGACAACCTGGCGGGAATAACACCTGGGAGATCTGGGGCTGAATGTGAGGAGATGGAACGCTTACTGCAACCGCCTTTGGCTTGTGCTCAGGTCGCAGCTTTATTGATGAACTGAAGCATCGAAGTGATCGGATATCTCACCGCGCCAATAAGCTGCTCCCTGAATTTCGACTGAGTCACCGCGTAAATAAATGTGTTCGTGCAGCAGCTGAAATTCTTCAGAAAAACTCCGACGTAGTGAAAGATCCATTCTGAATAATTTAAATCATATCCTTTTCCTGCGACCTGATAATATATCACATTTAAAACGCATGTCATCCACAGGAGGATGAAGCTGCCGGAGAGGGTGAAGAGTAAAACCACAGACCTCCTCCTGCTCTCCATCTCCGGGTCACTGCCGTTCTCCACCTTGCTCTGACCCTTCAGCCCCTTACGAACCCGACTGGCCACTAAAATGTGCTTGACTGTCAGAGCATTGAGCAGCAGGATCACAGCGAATGGGAGGAACGGAGTTAAAACCGTATCCAGCCAGTCATACCCTCTCCATCCAGGGTCAGTGAAATAACTCTCCATGGTTATTGTACATTGTCGATGATCACGCTGTGTTCAAACGTGAAGTATCGCGGTGCGTTTTTCAGACAGAACAGTAAGACGGTTGTTGTCAGAACCACAGCCGCAGTTTTCCCGGTGCAATATTTTGTTTTCAGCTTCTGGCAGCAAATGGCGACAAACCGATCAAAGGTAAAAGTGACGGTGAACCAGACAGAACAGTCTGTGGCTATGTACGCTAGTGATTCGCGGACACTGCACACAGGGGTGGAGAGAGGACAGACACCGGCATTACTGAACACATTCACTAAACAGACGATCGCACTTCAGCTAAAAATCAGGAGAGCTAGAGCCTGTGAACGGCTGCTAATCTAACATCAGACACGGGTCACTTTGTCTTTGACCTGCCTTCTTCACTGACGGATATCGGTGCAAGGATCATCAACTTGGAAGTTTGTCGATTTAATCATAAACTGGTTCCCACCGGTTAACACACGGAAATACCAAACAAGAATCGCTCTGCTCACTCACCAGGAACTCCAGTGACGGCAATGAACACGTACAATATTTGCTCCACACTGACATACCTATCTAACATTGCAGACATATTCTCTGCGCAGCAATGTGTCCCCTTGTGCCACAGGCGGTCTATTAGAATGAAATGTTGAAGCACCACATTCCTCGAGTTTATGAATACCATCTAGCGACTCCACAGGGACAGATTTCAACATGTTTTAAAATAAAACTGCTTAACTTATATAGAAACCTATTACATCAAACAGGTGACATCCCCGCGGTGACAGATAGTGTTTACTTTAGTGAATTAATTTTTAGACCAGTTATGTGAGTTGGTTTGCCCCAATAACCGTACTAGAACCTTCGAGGTGTCTTCTCAATAACATTTGCTTCCACTGTAAATATCTACTTCAGAGGAATCATTTATCAAATACAGAATATTGAAATAAAGTCTGTGAAATTGTATTGAATCGCCTATTGTTACCATTCTCCTCAATGGTATAAACTCTTGATGTAGTTAGTGTTTTGCAGACTCTACCAAGAGGGCCCTTTGTGAGATGTCTGCGTGTGGCGACATGAATGAACACTTTCAAATACATGAAGCCCTCCAACTTCTTCAGAGACTTAGTCACTGTGTGTGTGTGTGTGTGTGTGTGTGTGTGTGTGTGTGTGTGTGTGTGTGTGTGCGTGTGTGTGTGTGTGTGTGTGTGTGTGTGTGTGAGTGTGTGTGTGTGCTTTCAAGCACTTTCAAATCTTGTGCATCCACAAATCTGTACGTACCCCCAAAACGCTGCAACCCCCACATTCAACTTCGATTCCCCAAGTAAGAGTAATGTCAAATCCTTCACAAAATGGCTGCCTGACCCAGAAAATATCAACAAAGGTCAAAATTCAAATTGCATTTATTGTTTATGATTGTACCAATGAAAGAACCTTGAGATTCGTCACGGCTCCAAATCCGCAGGCAGCCCCACACACACATTGGATTATCCCAAATCTTCACGCACCCCAAATTCCGTGTGCACATCATATTCGCGGACATACTCCTGAATCTGGAGATCCCCAAATCTGTGGCACCCCTAAATTAACAGACACCCCAAAACGCCGACACCAAATCTGACACACCCCAAATTGATGCACATCTCCAAGTCCTCCGGCAAAACCAAATGTGTGTGCAGCCTTCAATTTGCCAAAACCTGCGATTCTGCGCAATCCCGAGATCCGTGTACACTCCCATATTCGCCGACACACCATTAAATCAGTACACTTCTAAAAATCTGTGTTTATCTCCAAATCTACAGACACTGCCCAATCAGCTGACATCACCAAACTGGTCTGTACCCCCAAATACTCACCAAATCTGCACGTACCGCTGAATTCATTTTCATTGGCATACTCTTAACATCACGCTACATCAGAGCGCATCCCCAAATCCGTACGGACTGCTAAATCCGTGTGCACCCGCAAATCAGTGCATGATCCCAAATCATAGCGAACCCCAATTCCGTGCGCAACCTAAATCCGATGACGCCAAAACATGCCCATCAGTATCCCAGAGGAAGAATAATTTCAAACAGCTTACAAAATAAATGTTTCTTCCTTAAAACAAATAGGAAGAACAAATTTCAAATTCAATGACATCCTGAATCTGTCGACACAACAAAATCTCACGCAATCCTGAACTCCCTGTGTAATCCCATATTCTTTGACTCTGCCCTAATCAGTGCACATCCCCAAATCCATGCGTAGTCCCTTAAAGTGCAAGACTAAGTTCAAAGTTAGGGACGCCCAAACCCAAGTGCACCCACGAATCTACCAATACACACAAAACTGTGCACAACTGCAAATCGGTGTGTACACCAAAATAACTATGCACTTGCATGGAACACCTAAAAGGATAAGACGTGAAAGAATAGGACCTATCAAATGTGACGGTGAGAAAGTATGTATGGAACCGGATTGATGTTAGGGATAAATTTGTCCCGATGAGGAAGATAAAGAATGGTAGGTTGAAAGAACCATGGGTGACAAGTAAGGTGGAAAATCTAGTCAGGTGGAAGAAAGCAGCATACATGATGTTTAGGAAACAAAGATCAGATGGGTCTATTAAGTAATATAGGGTAGCAAGTAAAGAGCTTAAGAAGGGCCTGAGAAAAGCAAAAAGGGGGCATGAGAAGGCCTTGGCGAGTAGGATAAAGGAAAACCCCAAGGCATTCTTCAATTATGTGAAGAACAAAAGCATGACGGGAGTGAAGGTAGGACCGATTAGAGATAAAGGTGGGAAGATGTGCCTGGATGCTTTGAAAGTGAGCGATGAATACTTCTCTTCGGTATTCACCAATGAGAGGGAACTTGATGACGGTGAGGACAATATGAGCGAGGTTGATGTTCTGGAACATGTTGATATTAAGGGAGGAGATGAGTTAGAGTTTTTAAAATGCATTAGGACGGATAAGTCCCCGGGGCCTGATGGAATATTCCTCAGGCTGCTTCACAAGGCGAGAGAAAAGATTGCTGAGCCTCTGCCTAGGATCTTTATGTCCTCGTTGTCCAGGGGAATGGTACCGGAGGATTGGAGGAGGGCGAATGTTGTCCCCTTCTTCACAAAAGGAAGTAGGAATAGTCCAGGTAATTATAGATCAGTGAGCCTTACGTCTGTGGTGAGAAAGCTGTTGGAAAAGATTCTTAGAGTTAGAATCTATTAGAGAATTGTGGTCTGATCAGGGACTATCAGCATGGCTTTGTGAAGGGCAGATCGTGTCTAAAAAGCCTGATAGAGTTCTTTGAGGAGGTGACCAGGCATCTATATGAAGGTAGTGCAGTGGATGTAATCTACATGGATTTTAGTAAGGCATTTGACAAGGTACCACTTGGTAGGCTTATTCAGAAAGTCAGGAAGCATGGGATACAGGAAGGTTTGGCCAAGTGGATTCAGAATTGGCTTGCCTGCAGAAAGCAGAGGGTCGTGATGGAGGGAGTATGTTCGGATTGAAGAGTTGTGACTAGTGGTGTCCCACAAGGACCGGTTCTGGGACCTCCTGCTTTCGTGATTTTTCTTAACGACCTGGGTGTGGGGGTAAGTTTGCAGACGACACAAAGGTTGGTGGTGTTGTAGATAGTGTAGAGAATTGTCGAAGATTTCAGAGAGACATTGATAGAATGCAGAAGTGGGCTGAGCAGTGGCAGATGGAGTTCAACCCAGAGAAGTGTGAGGTGGTACACTTTGGAAGGACAAACTCCAAGGCAGAGTACAAAGTAAATGTACATGTCCACAGATCCCTGAAAATTACCTCACGGGTAGATAGGTTATTTAAGAAAGCTTATGGAGTATTAGCTTTCATAAGTCGAGGTATAGAGTTTAAGAGTCGCAGCGTAATGCAGCTTTATAAAACTCTAGTTTGGCCATACTTGGAGTACTGTGTCCAGGTCTGGTCGCCTCACTATAAGAAGGATGTGGAAGCATTGGAAAGGGTACAGAGGAGATTTACCACGATGCTGCCTGGTTTAGAGAGTATGGATTATGATCAGAGATTAAGGGAGCTCGGGCTTTACTCTTTGGAGAGAAGGAGGATGAGAGGAGACATGATAGAGGTATACAAGATATTAAGAGGAATAGATAGAGTGGACAGCCAGCGCCCCTTCCCCAGGGCACCACAGCCCAATACAAGTGGGCATGGCTATAAGGTAATGGCTTTAAAGTTCAAGGGGGATATTAGAGGAAGGTTTTGTTTTACTCAGTGTGGCTGGTGCGTGGAATACACTGCCTGAGTCAGCGGTGGAGGCAGATACACGAGTGAAGTTGAAGAGATTACTATACAGGTATATGGAAGAATTTAAGTTGGAGGGTAACATGGGAGGCAGGGTTTAGGGTCGGCACACATTGTGGGCCGAAGGGCCTGTATTGTGCTGTATTGTTCTATGTTCTATGTTAATACTCATGGTGAAGGGTGTCTGGAATAAATGCCGGGGTGGTGGTGGAGGCAGATGCAAAAGAGGCTGTTGGATACCACATGAATATGTGGAGAGTGCAGCGATGTGGTCTTTGGGGAGGCAGAAGTGACTGGTCGAGTAAGGCCTGAAGTGACAAGTTCAATTGCATCAGAACAACAGAGTGAGCAGAAGTACCTGTATATATATATATATATCTTCCTCCATAGCTCACTTCCTGCAAAAACACTTTTTCTCAGCCACCACAAATATATCCGGAACGGACTCAACGAGGTGTCGGAGAGCCACGCCTTTCCCAGCCGGAGACCACAGACAGCAGCAACGCACTGAACTCCACCATGCCGATGGAGCGAAGAGGAGGGGCTCGGACTGATTTCCATCCGGCCTATTGTAGCTCAGATCCACCTCTGTCCCACGTTGTCATTGGCTGAAATGCCTGTTGGTCAAATAAAAACACGCACTACGATTGGCTAGCATAGAAACGCAGAAACATGGAAAGCCTGCGGAACAATACAGGCCCCTCGGCTCACAATGCTCTCCGAACATGCCCTTACCATAGAATTTACGCATTGTCCATAGCGCTCAATTTTTCTAAGCTCCATGAACCTATCCAGGAGTCTTTTAAACGACCCTATCGTATCCGCCTCCACCACCGACCCCGGCAGCCCATTTCACGCACTCACCACTCTCCACGTAAAAGAAAACATACCCCTGAAATCTCCTGGGTCCCTGTTTCCAAGCACCTTAAGACTGTGCCGTCTCATGTTAGCTATTTCTGCTGTGGGGAAAAGCCTCTAACTATCCACACGATCAATGCCTGCCATGATCTTATGCACCTCTGTCGGGTCACCTGCCATCCTCTGTTGCTCCAAGGAGAAAAGGCCAAGTTCACTCAACCTATTCTCATTAGGCGTGCTTCCCAATCCACACAACATCCTTGTAAATCTCTTCTGCACCCTTTCTATGATTTCCACATCCTCCCTGCAGCGAGGCGACCGGAAGGCCGATGCACCGTATGCATTTTTAACCACAGAGTCAACCTGCGCAGCTGCTTTGTGTGTCCTATGGACTCCAACCCGAAGATCCCTCTGATCCTCCACACTGCCAGGAGCCTGACTATATTCTCCCATCATATTCCGACCAACCAGAATGAGACATCGGACAGTTATCCGGGCTGAGCTCCATCTGCCACTTGCAGCCCAGTTTTCCATCCTATCACTGTCCCGTTATAACCTCTGACAGCCCTCCACATGATCCACAACACCCCAAGCATTTGTGTCATCAGCAAATTTACTAACCTATCCCTCCACTGCCTCATCCAGGCCGTCTATAATAATCAGGAAGAGTAGGGGTCCCAGAACAGATCCCTGAAGCACACCACTGGTCACCGGCCTTCATACAGAATATGACCCGTGCACAACCACACATTCCCTTCTGTGGACAAGCCAATTCTGGATCCACAAAGCATTGTCCCTTTGGATCCCATCCCTCCTTAATTTCTCAATAAGCCTGGGATAAATTATCAAATGGGGTACCTTATCAAGTGCCTTGCCTAAATCCATCCACATTACATCTGCTTCTCTACCTTCAACAGTGTGTTTAGTCACATCCTGAAAAAAAAGTTCTATCATTCTCATAAGGCATGATCTGCCCTTGACAAAGCCATGCTGTCTATTCCTAATCATATTATGCCTCTCCAAATGTTCATAAGTCCTGCCTGTCAGGATCTTTTCCGTCAACTTTCCAAACACTGAAGCAAGACTCACTGGTCTATAATTTACGGGGCTATCTCTACTCACTTTCTTGAATAAGGGAACAACATCCGCAACCGTCCAATCCTCCGGAACCTCTCACGTCCCCATTGATGATGCAAAGATCATTGCCAGCGGCTCAGCAATCTCTTCCCTTGCCTCCCAGAGTAGCCTGGGTTCCATCTCCTCCAGTCCCGGTGACTTATCTAAGTTGATGATTTCCAAAATCTCCAACACATGCTCTTTCTTAATGTCTATATGCTCAAACTTATCATTCCGCTGCAATTTATCCCTACAATCAGCAAGATCCCTTTCCGTAGTGAATACTGAAACAAAGTAATCATTAAGTATCTCTGCTATCTCCTCCGGATCCATACACACTTTTCTACTGTCACACTAGATTGGCTCTATTCTCTCTCCACTTATCCTCTTGCTCTTCAGACTCTTGTAGAAAGCTTTTGGGTTTTTCTTAATCCTGTCCAACAATTCGTTGTCATGGCCCCTTCCGTCCTTCCTAATTTCCCTCCTAACCTCCTTCCTGCTAACCTTGTAATTTTCTAGATCTGTATCATTACCTGGTTTTTTGAACCTTTAGTAAGCTTTTGTTTTCTTCTTGCCTAGATTTACGATCGCCTTTGTTCACCACGTTTCCTATGCCCGACCGTACTTCCCCTGTCTCATTGGAACCTACCTATGCAGAACTCCACGCAAATATCCACTGAACATTTCCCACATTTCTGCCGTACATTTCCCTGAGAATGTCTGTTCCAAATTTATGCTTCCAATTTGCTGCCTGATAGCCTCATATTTCACCCTGCTCAAATAAAACACTTTTCTGTCTGTTCCTATGCCTCTCCAATGCTATGGTAAAGAGGATAGACCTGTGATCACTATCTCCAAAATGTTCTCCACCTGAGTTATCTGAGACCTGACCAGGTTCATTTTCGAATATCAGATCAAATATAGCATCTACTCTTGTAGGTATATCTACATATTGTGTCCATCAACCTTCTTGAGCACACCTAACAAACTCCACCGCATCTCAACCCCTTGGTCTAGGGAATTGCCAGTCAATATTTGGGAAATTCAAGTCAAATCATTTTTATTACCATTTCGACCATAACTGCTGGTACAGTACACAGTAAAAACGAGAGAACGTTTTTCAGGTCCATGGTGCTACATTGAACAGTGCAAAAACTACCCTGAACTACGTAAAAACAACACAGAAAAAAAGCTACACTAGACTACAGACCTACCCAGGACTATATAAAGTGCACGAAACAGTGCAGACATTACAATAAATAATAAACAAGACAATATGCACAGTAGAAGGTAGTGTCAGTCTGGGTATTGAGGAGTCTGATGGCTTGGGGGAAGTATCTGTTACATAGTCTGGTCGTGAGAGCCCGAATGCTTCGGAGCCTTTTCCCAGACGGCAGGAGGGAGATGAGTTTGTATGAGGAGTGTGTTGGGTACTTTATAATGCTGTTTGCTTTGCGGATGCAGCCTGCAGTGTAAATGTCTGTAATGGTGGGAAGAGAGACCCTGATGATCTTCTCAGCTGACCTCACTATCCACTGCAGGGTCTTGCGATCCGAGATGGTCCAATTTCCGAACCAGGCAGTGATGCAGCTGCTCAGGATGCTCTCAATACAAACTCTGCAGAATGTAATCAGAATGGACGGTGGGAGACGGACTTTCCTGAACCTTCGCAGAAAGCAGAGACGCAACTTCCCATCATGACAACCCTGTTATTATTATTCATTTCCAGAATCTGTTTCCCTATCTGCTCCTGGATTCCCTGTCACTATTGGGTGGTCTATAAAAAACACCCAGCAGTGTTATTGACCCCTTCCTGTTTCCAACGTCCACACACAGAGACTCTGTAGTCAATCCCTACATTACTTTCTCCTTTTCTGCAGCCGTGACATGGTCTCTAATCAACAGAGCCACGTCACCACCTCTTTTCCCTCTGTTGTTTTACCCCATCTCTTCAGTTCGGTTCCCACCACAAACAATTCTTGTTCAAGCTCTCCCCAAAAGCCTTAGCAAACTTCCCCGCCAGGATATTGCTCCCCCTTGGATTCAAGTGCAAACCATCCTTTTAGAAAAGGCCACACCTGCCTCAAAAGAGGTCCCACTGATGCAGAAATCTAAATCCCTCCCCCCGCTCCAATCCCTCAGCCACGCATTTATCCTCCATCTCAGTCTATTCCTATACTCACTGTCACGAGGCACAGGCTGTAATCGCGATATTACTACCTTTGAGGATCTTCTTCTCAACTTCCTTCCTAACTCCCTGTAGTCTTTTTTCACGACGTCCTTCCTTTTCCTACCTATGGCTTTGGTACCAATGTGAACCACGGCATCGATCTGTCTTCCTTCCCATTTCAGAATATCGTAGACGCGATCAGAAACGTCCAGGACCCTGGCACCTGGGAGGCAATCTATCATCTGTGTTTCTATCCTGCGTCCACAGAATCGCCTGTCTGACCCCTAACTATAGAGTCCCCTATCACTGCTGACATCCTCTTCCTTTCCCTACCCTCTGAGCCACAGGGCCAGTCGCTGTGCCAGAGGTGCAGCCATTGTTGCTTCCCCTACTAGGTCGCCCCTCCCCCCAACTGTACTCAAGCAGGAGTACTTATTGTTCAGGGACACAGCCTCAGGGGTACTCTCCAGAATCTGACTCTTGCCCTTTACTCTGCTGACTATTACCCACTTAACTGTTTCCTGAGGCCTCGGTATGACTACCTGCCTGTAGCTGCTATCTATCACCTTCTCACTCTCCCTGGCCAGACGAAGGTCATCGAGCTGCATCTCCAGTTTCTTACCCGGTCCCTAAGGACCTGCAGCTTGACACACCTGGCGGAGATGTGGCTGTCCGGGAGGGAGAGAGTCTCCAGGATTTCCCACATCGGACACCCAACACAGACTAACGGCCTCATACACATATTTCCTGCCTGTATTTTACACAGGCAACCTACCTCGCCTCGACCCGCTGTCGCTTAAGCCCCATTGAGCCAAAGCCCTGTTACTCTGTTACCTCTTGTCCGTCGGTCGCTCCTCCGTCGCCCACTCTGTAAAACCTTCTCGCTTTTAAACTCTTCTCTCTGTTCAAACTGGCTGACGACTACGCGCTTGCGCAGTCGTACCTCGATCTTACCGCTGAAGAAATAACCTAAAGTGAACGTCAGTCAGCTTTGCAAACAGTTAAAATGAATGTTGGAAAAGTGTTCCCAGTCAGAGAACAGACTGTGACGTTAAAGGATATATGACATTATCACAGTTCTGTCGCAAAAGATGTTTCACTGCTGGATAAAATAAAGTTTATGATGTTTATAACCGGCGTGGTGAATTGTACTGATCAGACATCTCGTACTACTGAGGAAATTAAAATTATTGTGGAAGCTGCAGAAAGGTATCTCGGTGTAACTGGTGTTATGTGGGAATCTGTAAATGACGCTCTGATGGGTGGGGTGTCTGTATCGCAGTCTACCTGTGAAGGTACACAATGGGATTAAAATATTGCAGTGGAATGTGTTAAGCCTCGTTTCTCATGGTCAAGACTTTCAGAAATTCTGATACGTCATATCCGTCCGATTTTATATGCATTCAGAAAAACCTGGTTGTTCGCACATTTTCTCCCCCAGAGCAGCGTTATATTTCTAATGCTGTTGATAGGTTAGTTGCTGGACCGGAGATGTTGCCAGTTTTATAAGGAAAAGGGCAGGGTATAGAGTTGTGAATGTGAATGTAAAGTAAAAAGCTTTTGTAGCAGAGCAGAAATATTTCATTTAACTGGTAGCGGCGTTGAAGTGGTTAATTTTCACAACTTGTAGGAAATGGCATTGGTAGTGCCTATTTTAAACATTGGGTACTCCCCATCTGATGCATCTGCTTGTGGGGCTGTATCGATAATCTCATTTATGTGAACTCATGGAACATCTGGCAATGGAGCGATTGAACAATATTGTGGATAAACAATGTGATATATCATTTTATCGGAGTGGGCTTCGGAAGGGTAGAATGATATTGGATTCACGTTTAGGTCTGGAAGATGATATTAGGAAGGCAGAGTTAAATAAAGATGGTGTAATAGCAGTACTTTCTGACATTGGAAAGGCATATGGTATTTATGGAAAGGGACTTTTGATTAAAGTACGAAAATGAGGATTGAGGGGGAGATTGCTAACTTTTACTGATATTTATATATTTCGACTGTCCATGCTGATACGGGTGGGAGTTACATTCGGGTTTCTATGAGATAGAGATTGAAAAACCACAAGGCAGTATTTGTAACCCATTATCATTTTATTTTATGATTAATGATATTTTCTCTGAGACAGACACTGGGGTGCGTAAATCACTATCTGCAGATGATGGAGCTTTATGAAATAGAAGTAGAAATTTCAATCATACTGGATGCAACTAGCAAATAATAATTTTGAAGAATAGGCAAATATATGAGGATTTAAGCTTTCAGTAGTTAATGCACAAGTTCTGTGTTGCACAAATAGGATTCATAGATCGGCAGTTAATTTGAAATAATATGGTCAAACTCTTGAAGACGTAACAGTGGTAAGATTTCTAGGCTGGTGGATCATTAATAAACTGACATGGAATCACCATATTAGAAAATAATAGATAAATATAAAGTAAAAAGAAGCATTCTCAGTGATTATCCTGCGGTGCTACATTAAAATCATTGTTGACCATTTCCATTTGTTTAATTTGATCTGTTCTTGTTTATGGCAGTGGCTTCTGGAGCCGCTGCATCTTCAACTTTACAACGTTAGGGCGCGAGTCCAGCGCGGCTTTAAGATTGTGTTGTGGTGCTTTAAGGTCGTCTCCCGTTTCGGATTCACTGGTTGAAATGGGCCAACTACAACTGTGGAGATTGCAGTTGATGTTAGCATTCTGGATTAATTTGACCGGAAAAAGAAATGATCATCTTGTGAAGTTGTGTTGGAGGTCTGTTGGCAACATCACACGAAGAGTGCTATTAGTTTTAAGTGGCTGGGATCTTATCACACTGGGAAGATGGGATTGTTGGATTATGGAATGTGCCCCTCTGTCACGTTCTCTGAAACCCCACATTGTTCTGCCTATTAAGTAGATTATTTTAGTTCACACAGTTTAATAGAATCTAAGGATTCTGTTATGCCCGAGCGTCTGTTGGTTCATCAGTATATTAAGGAAAATTATTATGATATGTTAACCATTGTTGCAGAAGAATCAGAAGATATCTTAACCGTAATGTTGGTGTGGCTGTTTTGTGCCTGAATTACAAGTTATAATAAAGAAACAACTTGCCAACCAATTATCGGTATGTACAGTAGAATTTGTTGCCATCATTTTTGGACTTACAGCGGATGGAGGAAATTTTTCCACGTAATGTTGTAATTTGTTCAGATTCCTTTTGGGTTTTGATGAGTCTTACACTGGGTTATTCCAGCAGTCGGTCAGATATACTGTTGGAAGCTCATCAACCATTATTCCAGACACAAAGTATTGGTTTATAAACAGGGGTTTTGTAGCAAAAGCTGTTAAAATGTTAACTCCAGATAAAGACATTCCAAAGCAAATCAGAAGCTAAAGGGCTGGAGGGTTAACAATTATCGCAAGAACGGTGGGAAATCTGTTAGTTTCTTGGGGAAGGTACTTAAACCAGAAAGGGGGGAATTATATTAGCACGACTTCGAATTGAGCATACTATGCTGAATTATTCCTTATGTCGTTTTGGAGAACGTTTTTCTGGGTCGTGTAAGCTTTGTCATTATGAAACAGTTGAACAGTTACTATTTCTCGGTGAAGCATGTCATTAAGAAAGAAAATAATTGCAGGCTTCATTCCGATCTTTGGAATTTGATAATTTTCATTTAAAAACTTCCTTAAGTTATTGCAGTAATTTTACTTTAATTTAAGAGTTCATTACATAAACTCTGTGAGGTTTTGCGGTAATTAAGCTTTCATATGAGTTATCTTTCACAATTCTCGAGACCACTCTCCGATCCAGCTGGTGGCAGGAATGCGCCTTTAAATTGGACTATCAACAAACATTTATCCAAACCCGCTCTATTTCTTCACGTTAGCCATTCATTCAAGGGGAAGGTGGACTGATAACCGTTGTGATTGACATTGGAACCAGTATCAGATTGGACCTCCGCCGTCTTGTGGTAATGTCGGGCTGTGAGGTTTGTGGGTGGAATGGGAACAGACGGGCATATCCAGAGACTGATGGGTGGGTGGCATTCCGGAGTAGTCCATTGACTGACATCTAGCGGGTGAAATGAGGACTGATTCTCCAGGACGGTGCATTGCCCCTCTCTCGCACCGCCCCCAACCGCCCCCCCCCCCGAACACACACACCCGACCAAAACCTATGCTAATGTCCTGGAGTTACCGGTCGATAGGGCAACCCGCCCGGGAATACCACCTGGGAGATCAGGCGGTGAATGTGAGGAGCTGGATACCGGACTGGAGACACAGCGGCCGCCTCTGGTGTGCGCTCAGGTCGCGGCTTTGTTAATGAAATGAAACACCGAGGTGACGGGATATTTCACCGCGCTAACCACCTGCTCCCTGAATTTCGACTGGGTCACGGCGTAAATAAATGTGTTCGTGCAGCAGCTGAAATTCCTCAGCAAAGCCCCGACGTAAAAAAAGATCCATTCAGAATCATTGAATTTGAATCCTTTTCCTGAGACCTGATAATATACGAAATTTACAACCAGTGTCATCCACAGGAGGATGAAGCTGCCGGAGAGGGTGAAGAGTAAAACCACAGACCTTCTCCTGCTCTCCATCTCCGGGTCACTGCGGTTCTCCCCCTTGCTCTGACCCTTCAGCCCCTTACGGACTCGACTTGCCACTAAAATGTGTCTGACTGTCAGAGCGTTGAGCAGCAGGATCCCAGCGAAAGGAAGCAACGGAGTTAAAACCTTATCGAGCCAGTCATATCCTATCCACCCGGGGTCAGTGAAATACTTTCCTGTGATCACACAGAACCACGGTACATTATCGATGATAATCCTGGGTTCCCGTGCGAAGTATCGTGGAACGTTTTTCAGACAGAACAGCACGCTGATTGTTGTTAGAACCACAGCTGCAGTTTTCCCGGTGCAATATTTTGTTTTCAGCTTCTGGCAGCAAATGGCCACAAACCGGTCAAAGGTGAAAGTGACGGTGAACCAGACAGAACAGTCTGCTGCTGTGAACCTTAGTACCGCGATAACACTGCACAAAGGAGTGATCTCCAGAAAACTCGTCGGGAAGTAATACGCTTTGATTCGAGACAAAATGCCCAGGGTGACAACAGTCACTAGATCCGCCGCTGCCATGGCCACCAGGTAGCGAGTGGTGCAGGTAGAGAGGCCGCACTTTCTCCGGGACAGGATCACAATCGCCACTACATTCACTGGAGAGAGAGTAGAGAGAGAGAGAGGAGAGAGAGAGAGAGAGAGTGAGAGAGAGAGAGAGAGAAGAGAGAGAGAGAGGAGAGAGAGAGAGAGAGAGAGAGAGAGAGAGATGAGAGTAGAGAGAGAGAGAGAGGAGAGAGGAGAGAGAGAGAGAGAGAGAGAGAGAGAGAGAAACCATTACTGAACATTTTCTATGGGAAGAAACACGGGATTACGTTTCAGCTAAAGTTCAGGAGTGCTAGAGTCTGGGAACGGCTGCTGATCTAACAGGGGTTCTCTCTGTTCAATAACACAGAAACAGTGAACTTTACCATGTAAAACCCTCCCCAGTGTCACCTTCCCGCAGAGCTTCCTGTCCCCAGCACCGGGACAAATCTGGACAAATTCTAACTAAAACCCTCTCAGTTTCACTTCCCGGAGAGCTGTCTGTCCCCAGAACTGGGGACAACTCTAGACAAATTCTAACTAAAACCCTCTCAGTTATCACTTCCCGCAGAGCTGTCTGTCCCCAAAACTGGGACAACTCTAGACAAATTCTAACTAAAACCCTGTCAGTTTCACTTCCCGGAGAGCTGTCTGTCCCCAGAACTGGGACAACTCTAGACAAATTCTAACTAAAACCCTCTCAGTTTCACTTCCCGGAGAGCTGTCTGTCCCCCAGAACTGGGACAACTCTAGACAAATTCTAATTAAAACCCTCTCAGTTTCACTTCCCGCAGAGCTGCATGTCCCCAGAACTGGGACAACTCTGAAGAAGTTATTAAAACCCTCCCAGTCACTCCTTCCTCAAGAGCTGCCTATCCTCAGCACAGGGAGAAAGCTGGTCAAGGTGTCAGAAAAGACGAGAATAACGTTCGAATCAAAACCCGTGAATTCTAGAAATTAGAGGAGCGACACAGCTTTAGTTCCACTGTCATGAAATATGAAAAAGCAGAATGTACATATGACCGGATCAATAACTTTAACGGATATTTGTGCAATGATCATCAATTTGGAAGCTTGTTAAATGATCACAAACAAGTTCACAACGGTTAACACTCAGAAATAGCAAACATGAATCGCTCTGCCTCACTCACAGGAACTCCAATGACGGCAATGAACACGTATAATATCTTTTGCACAGTCATGTACGGCTTCTAACATTGCAGACATTTTCTCTGTCCAGTGATCTGTCCTCCTGAGCTACAGACGATCTCTCGGAATGAAATGTTGAGGCAGCACACGCCTGGGTTTTTAATGCCATTTAGTGACTCCACAGGGACAGATTGCATCAGATTTTAAAAGATTTTTAAATTAGTTGCAAACCGATTACATCACTCAGGTGCAATCCCCACGGTGACATATTTTGATTAATTTAATGAATTAATCTTTATTCCATTTGTTGGAGTTAGTTTGTCCCAAAAAATGGTGACTGAACGTTCTGAGATCTTTTATCAATTACATGTGCTTCCACTATAAATATGCACTTCAAAGAAACCAAAGAACCAAAGAACACTACAGCACAGAAACAGGCCCTTCGGCCCTTCTTGGTTATGCCGAAACATTTTTCTGCCTCGTCCCGCTAACCTGCACACGGCCCATATCCCTCCATACCCTCTCATCCATGGACGTATCCAAGTTTTTCTTAACTGTTAAAAGTGAGCCTGCATTTACCACTTCAGCTGGCAGCTCATTCCACACTACCACCACTTTCTGTGTGAAGAACCCCCCCCATGTTCCTTTTAAACTTTTCACCCTTCACCGATAACCCACCTCCTCTCTTTTTTTCCTCCCCTACCCTCAGTGGAAAAAGCCTGCTTGCATTCACTCTATCTATACCCACATAGTTTTATACACCTCTACCAAATCTCCCCTCATTCGTCTACGCTCCAGGGAATAAACTCCTAATCTATTCAACCTTTCTCTTTAACTCACTTTCTCAAGTACCGGCAACATCCTTGTAAACCTTCTCCGCAATCTTTCAAACTTATTAATATCCTTCCTGTAATTAGGTTACCAAAACCGCACAGAATACTCCAGATTCGGCCTCACCGATGTCTTATACAACCACACCGTAACATTCCAACTCTTATACTCAATACTTTGATTTACAAAGGCCAATGTGCTAAAAGCTCTCTTTACTACCCTATCTACCTGTGACGCCACTTTTAGGGAATTATATATCTGTATTCCTAGATCCCTCTGTTCTTCTGCACGCCTCAGTGCCCTACCATTTCCCTTAGATGTCCTATCTTGGTTTTTTCTTCCAAAATGCAATACCTTACACTTGTCTGCATTAAACTCCATCTGCCATTTTTCAGCCCGTTTCTCCAACTGGTCCAAATCCCTCTGCAAACTTTGAAAACATTCCTCACTATCTATAACACCTCCAATCTTTGTATCATCAGCAAATTTGCTGATCCAATTTACCACATTATCATCCAGATCACTGATATAGATGACAAATAGCAATAGACCCAGCACCGATCCCTGTGGCACACCACTAGTCACAGGCTTCCACTCAGAGAAGCAATCCTCCACTACTTCTCTCTGGCTTTTCCCATTGAGCCAATGTCTAATCCAATTTATTACCTCACCATGTATACCTAGCGACTGAAACATCCTATCTAACCTTCCATGCGGGACCTTGTCAAAGGCCTTACTGAACTCCATGTAGACAACATCCACTGCCTTCCCTTCATCTACTTTCCTGGTAACTTCCCCGAAAAACTCTAATAGGTTTGTTAAACATGACCTACCAGGCACAAAGCCATGTTGACTCTCCCTAATAAGTGCCTGTCTATCCAAATACTTGTAGATCCTATTTCTTAGTATTCCTTCCGATAATTTACCTACGGCCGATATTAGACTTACCTGCCTATTATTTCCCGGCTTATTTTTTGAGCCTTTTTAAACAACGGAAGTACTTAGTACTCCTTCCAATAATTTACCCACTACTGACATCAAACTTACCGGCCTATAATTTACAAGATTACTTTTAGAGCCTTTTTTAAATAACGGAACAACATGAGCCATCTTCCAATCCTCCAGCACCTCACCCGTAGGTACCGACATTTTAAATATTTCTGCCAGGGTCCCTGCAATTTCAACACTAGTCTCCTTCAAGGTCCGAGAGAATACCCTGTCAGGTCCTTGGGATTTATCTACTCTGATTTGCCTCAAGACACCAAGCACATCCTCCTCTTCAATCTGTATAGGTTCCATGACTTCACCACCTGTTTGCCTTATTTCCATAGACTCCATGCCAGTTTCCTCAGTAAATAGAGACGGAAAAAGCCCATTTAAGATCTCCCCCATTTCTTTTGGCCAACCACTCTGATCTTCAAGAAGACCTATATTATCCCCTACTCTCGGTTTGCTCTTAATATACCCGTAGAAGCTCGTAGAATTATCCTTCATCTTTACTGCTAAAGCCACCTCATGTCTTCTTTTTGCACTCCTGATTACTTTCGAAAGTAGTTTTTGCACTTTTTATACTCCTCAAGCACCCTATTTGCTCCCTGTTGCCTATACATGTTATACATCTCTCTCTTCTTCTTTATCAGAGTTCCAATATCCCTCGAGATTCAAGGTTGCTTATTGTTATTCACTTTGCCTTTCATCCTGACAGGAACATACAAACTCTGCACTCTCAAAGTTTCTCCTCTGAAGGCCTCCCACTTACCAATCCTTGCCAGAGAGCAACCTGCCCCATTCCACGCATTTTAGATCTTTTCTCATTTCTTCAAATTTTGCCTTTTTGCAGTTTAGAACCTCAACTCGAGGACCAGATCTATCTTTATCCATAGTCGTTGAAACTAATAGTGTTATGATCACTGGAAACAAAGTGTTCCCCTTCAAACACTATTCTGTCACCTGTCCTAACTCGTTTCCTAATAGGAAATCTAATATATCATCCTTTCTACAAACTGTAGTTATAGAAAGGTATAGAGGTATATAGAAAACTTTCCTGAACACATTTTACAAACTCTAACCCATCTAGACCTTTAACAGTATGGGAGTCCCAATCAATATGTGGAAAATGAAAATCCCCTGCTGTTACAACTTTAAGTTCCCTGCAGTTGCCTGCTATCTCTCTGCAGATTTGCTCCTCCAATTCTCGCTGACTATTGGGTGCTCTATAATACAACCTCATTAATGTGGTCATACGTTTCCTGTTTCTCAGCTCCACCCCTATGGCTTTGGCAGACAAACCCTCTATTCTGTCCTTCCTGAGCACTGCTGTAACATTTTCCCTGACTAGCAATGCCACACCTCCCCACACCCTTCATCCCTCTGCCTCTATCACGTTTCACTAATGGCTATGATGTCAAAATACCACGTGTCAATCCACGCCCTCAGCTGGTCTGTCTTCCCCACAATTTTCATCGCATTGAAATAGACACACCTTAGAAGATAATTTCCACCACACACAAACCTTCTATTTGTGACTTTGCCTGAACCTTTAACATCATTCATTTTCAACCCTGCTCCACTATCTGCTCTGTCACCTTGATTCCCATCCCCTTGCAAATCTAGTTTAAACACTCCCAAATAGCACTACAAACCTCCATGCAAGGATATTGGTCCCCCTGTAGCTCAGTTGTAACCCATCGCTCTTGTACAGCTCGCACCTGCCCCAGAAGAGGTCCCAATGATCCTGGAATCTGACACGCTGCCCCCTACACCAGTTCCTCGGCCATGTGTTCATCCTCCAGAGCATCCTACTCTTACCCTCACTAACACGTGGCACAGGTAGCAGTCCTGAGATTACCAGCCTCGAGGTCCTGCTTTTTAACTTCCTACCAAGCTCTTTATACTCACTCTGCAGGACTTTGTCACTCTTTCTTCCTATGTCATTGGTACCGAAGTGCACCATGTCATCTGACTGATCACACTCCCACCTCAGAATATTGTGTACGCGATCAGAGACATCCGTGACCCTGGCACCCGGGAGGCAACAAACTACCGTGGAGTCTCTATCACGACCACAGAACCTCCTGTCTGTACCTCTGACTATCGACTATAGGGGTATCACTGTCACTTTCCTCTTCTTCCCCCCTCCTTTCTGCACTGCAGAACCAGACTCAGTGCAAGAGGTCTGGCTCCAGGTAAGTCATCCCCTCCAACAGTAACCAAATCTGTACATTTGTTGTTGAGGGGAATGGCCTGCCCTTTCCCTTTCCCTCGTCTGCCGGTAACCATTTAACAAACACAGAATTTTGAAATAAATTATATCATTGTAGCTTGTGAGATTGTATTGCTTCACCTACTGTTACCATTGTCCTCAAGAGTATAATCTACTGATGTGGTTTGTGCTTCAGGGACTCTAGCGAGAGGGTCCCCAAGAAAATTTCTGTTTGTGGTGATGAATAAACACGAAACCTTCCAACGTCTTCAGTGACTTACTCACGGGCAGAAAATTTGGAGCTCGTCCACGACACATCCCTCACCCTCACATGGCCGTCAATCTCGGCAGTCTTGTGTGGGAGTGTTGTTTAAATCATGTTGATCCTTATGTGTTAAAGAACACGACAGAGAGCTGGACAGGCGGATAAGAAAGTGTAGGGTGTGTGTGTGTGTGTGTGTGTGTGTGTGTGTGTGTGTGTGTGTGTGTGTGTGTGTGTGTGTGTGTGTGTGTGTGTGTGTGTGTGTGTGTGTGTGTGTGTGTGTGTGTGTGTGTGTGTTTGTGTGTGTGTGTGTGTGTGTGCCTGTTTATTAACCTGTGTGCATGAGGGTGTCTGTGTTTGTATTCTCTTCAACAACTTTAAAATCCCTGCCCTCCGATCGCCTCACTTTGACCATGGGTGTCCAGTATCAATTCACTTCTATCGTCCACTACAGGACCTTAAAGCACACCGCATTCTTCCCGACAATGGACCCAACCAGTTCCCTTTCATCGACACTTTATTTGGAGTCAGAGGGCACTATAATAAACAAACAACCCTTTTGCCCATTTAGACCGTACCGAATTGTTATCCTGCCGAGTCCCCAAAACCGCAGCAGGACCATGGTCTTCAATACCCCTCCCGTCCATATACTCATCCAAACTTCTCTGCAATGAAATCGATAACTTCCACTGACAGCTCTTCCCACACCCTCAACACCCTCTGAGTGAAGGAAATCTCACTCAGGTTCCTCTTAAATATTTCACCTTCCACCCTTAAACTGCTACCTCTAGGTCCTGTCTCGCCCAACCTCAGAGGAAAAATTCTGCCTGCATTAACCCTGTTAACAACACTGATAATTGTGTAAACCTCTGAGAAATCGTCCTTCATTTTCCTACACTGCAGGTAATAAACTCCTCAGCTTTTCTGACAGCTCGGGTTCTCAAGTCCCAGAAAGCGACTTGTAAATTTTCTCTGCACTATTTCACTTTGATGGATACCTATTTCCCCTGCAGACAGTAACAAAAACTGCAGGACAATACTCCAAATTAGCCCCCAACTTTCATAACATCCCATCTCCTGTACTCAGTACATTGATTTACGAAGGCCAATGTGCCAAAAGCTCTCTATACCAGCTTATCGATCTGTGACGCCCACTTTCAAGTAATCATGAAAGTGTGTTCCCAGATCACTCTGTTCTACCGACTCCTCGGACCCGACTCCTGTCTGTACCTCTGACTATCGAGTCCCCTATCACTATCGTTCTCCTCTTCTTCCCCCCTCCCTTCCACACTGCAGAACCAGACTCAGTGCCAGAGATCTAGCTGCCGGCGGCTTGTTCCTGCACAGCCAGATCAGTGCGGACCCCAAATCCAATGCTTTCTATATGAATTAACGTTTGATGAGTTTCCAACAGTAATTCTGACCTGCTGCGAGAATGACCTGCTTTAAGTCTCTTCAAAACCGAAAGGCAATCTGATCAAATTACAACTTTCATGGACAAATTTCCTCCACCCACTGTAAGCCTAAAATTATGGCAACCAATTCTGTTGTAAATCCTGATAAATGGTTGGTAGTTACGTTTTCTGTATTGCTACCTATAATTCGAGCAAAAAAAAAACAGCCACACCAGCAATCCCAGTTGAATTATATTTTGATCCTTCTATAAAATGGTGAACATATCTCAATAATTTTCCTTACTATACTAAATCAACAGATTCTCAATCACAAACAGAATCATAAGACTTTGAATCGAGTATCCTAAACTCAAATAAAGGCAGTGAAAGAAACAAGGTGGGGTTAGCGAAAACGGGACAGTAGGACATATTGCCTACAGCATGATGCATAATTCAACAAAACAGAGATTTATACAACTGCAACATAACTGCCTGACACTGGAACCACTTTCTGGGTGTTATGAACTCGGATTCCATGATCCCCCTGTAGATCAACACAGTCCAATCTCGCCCCATGAATATAACAGCAAGGGGATAATGCTGAGCCTTTTTAAGACACTAGTCGGGCCGCACTTGGAACATTGTCAACAGTTTTGGGCCCCCTATCTCTAAAATAATGTATTGTCATTGGGGAGGTTCCAAAGGAGGTTCACAAGGATGATTTCGGGAATGAAGGGGTTAACATAAGCGAGTGTTTGGCAGCTTTTGGACGGTCCTCACTGGAATTCAGAAGAATGGGAAGGGGGGAAGATCTCATTGAAACCTCCCGAATGTTGAAAGGACTAGATACGGTGGATGTGGAGAGGGTATTTCCTATGGTGGGGCTATCAAGAACTAGAGAGCACAGCCACAAAGGGGCTACCTTTCAAAACGGTGGTAAGCAGGATATATTCTTTTATATTAGACTGGGAGTATTGGATCTGTGGAATGCTCTGCCGCAGTCTGTGGTAGAAGGCCGAGTGTGTGAGTATATTCAAGGCGGAAGCTGATCGTTTCCTGATCGGTCAGGGCATCAAAGGAAATGTCGAGAAGGCAGGTATATGGGATTGAGTGGGATCCGGATTAGCCATGATGGAAAGGCGTAGCAGAGGTCGATGGATTGAATGGACTAATTCTGCTCCTATGTCTTATGGTCTTATGGACACAAGTTACCACAGTCATGATGAATCTCCTCTGCAGTCTCCAATCACAAAACATCCTTTGTATAGAATGCTAAGCGGAACTGATTGCAACTTTTCCAGAGCTTTGGCAAGACAAGGCAGCATCTATTGAGAGAAATAGAGTCGTTGTTTGGGGCAGAACCCCTCTCTCACGGCACGAACAGCGGCCATTGGCCCAACGATTACATGCCGTCCTGCACTCCATTTAAACTAATCCCATCTAGCTGCCTTTGACGTAAAATATAGAACATAGAAACCCACAATATTGTGCCGACTATGTAATCTGCTCTGGAACCTGCATCGGATTTCCCTGTCGTATCGCGCTCTACTTATCTAAGTTCCGTCTACCTATCTAAGAGTCTCTTAAAATATCGTATTGTATCTGCCTCCACCACTGTCACTGGCAGAGCATTCAACACACCCAGCACTCTCTCTGTGAAGAACTTACCCTGACATCCCCGCTGTACCTACTTCCAATCACCTTAAAACTATGTCCCTTCGTGTTCGTCATTTCAACCCTGTGAAAATGCCTCTGGCTATCCACACTGACAAAGCCCCTCAGCGTCTTATGTAACTGTATCAGCTCACCTCTCTTACTCCGTCGCTGCAAGGAGAAATGGCCGAGTTCATTCAACCTATTCTCATAAGGCATTCTATCCATTCCAAACAACATCCTTTTCAATCTTCTCTGTACTCCCTCTACTGTACACACCCCTTCCTGTAGTGATGTGACCAGAATTGAACACAGTACTCCCAGGGGGGTCTGAATAGCTTCAACATTATCTCACAGCTCTTGAACTCTATCCCACGTTGATGAAGGACAACACACTGGACGCCATTTTAGAACCATAGAACTGTAGATCATTACAGCACAGAAACAGGCCTTTTGCCCCTTCTTGCCTTTGCCGAACCATTTCTCTCTCATTTTTTCAGCCATTAAATTCTAAATTTGTGTATATTTACAAAATACAATTAAGTTCGTCAGTAAAACTATTGAAAATCTTTTCTTTGTACATTTGTCAGTTAAATAAAGGTTCACGTGAATTAACAGATCACAGATTTTTGTTTTTATTGCATTTTGGAAAATATCCCAACTTTTCTGGAAATGGGGTTTGTAACTTGGGAGTTTTGCAGATTCTTCTTGGCAAGGTCACAATCCTTGTTAAGTCTTTCCCGGAATTTCAAAACGTGATCTAACACACTGAAACACACTTTTGGATTAGACCATTGCTCTCTGAGCAAGGTCAAAGGTCCTTTGGAACTATAACAGAAAATGAGCTCAAATGGACTAAACCCCAGGGATTCTTGAATGGTGTCTCTCACGGCAAAAAGTAATCAGTGTATCCCTTCATCCCAGTCCCTGTCATTCTCATGACAGTTGGTTTTAATCAGAGTCTTTAAAGTGGAATGAAACTGCTCCAAAGCCCCTTGAGACTCCGGGTGGTATGAAGATGACAGAATTTGTTTAACTCCCAGCTCAGAAACCATCTGTTGGGAATATTCTTGAGGTAAAATGACTACACTGGTCAGAGTGAATTTATTTAGGTAAACCTACCAGTGTGGAAAAACTTGGTGAGTACCTTTACCACAGTCTTGACCTGGATGCTTCTGAGAAGCACGGCTACAGGGAACCTAGATGCCGCACACATAATTGCTAACAAGTACTGATGACCAGTTGCTGTCTTTGTCAATGGCCTACACAATCCACTATGACCCCTGGAAAATGGTTCACCAAACGCAGGTATCGGCCGAAGTGGCGCTTTTGGGACGGCCTGATTAGGTTTTCCCACCACCTGGCAACCTCTGCAGTAAATAACAATATCTTTCCTCACGTTAGGCCAATAAAACTCCCTCATAATCCCGTGAACTGTTTTCTTTACTCTAAAATGTCAGCCTAATGGCATCTTATGGGCCAGGTTTAAAATTTCAGTCCTGTAAGCGTTTGGAACCACTACCTGATGCATAATAGCCCAATCCCCAGTTGCAGGCACGGTAGCGGGTCTCCGCTTCCTCATTAACACCCCATCTTTAAGGTAATATCCCACTGACTCATCTGAGTTTCATTCTCAGAGAGGGCTCTCTCTTATAAAGCCACAATTTCAGGACCTTTGTTCTGTTCCTCTAGAAATTCCCTTCATCGATAAGGACAAGTCTTTCTTATCCTCCTTACTCTCCTCAGCCTTACTACCCTCTAAGTCCTGTTGGTATAGAGACGGTAGGAAAGTCTCAGATAAATCATCATGATCATCGGTGTCCTTTTTCGACGTGCTTCTAGTTACTGCGCATGCTGGGTTTACATCAGCATCTGTGGGCGGGACCGCAGCAGCAGCAGGCTTACCCGTCGGCTGAACTGCTGGGTAAACACCCTCACCTGCAAGGTCATTACCGGGTAGAAATCAACATTGTCTATCGGTAGTTCAGATCGTACCCCTATTGTGACTGGTCTGGACACCAAGTAGCATTTCAAAATTATCTGATGCAAGGGCACGGCCACCGTCCCCTTTCCAATACCTTTGATAATATTCACTTCACCAGTCTCCGTCTCAGCACCAAATTCCAAAACACAATTTAATATCAGTGACTGAAAAGCTCCAGTATCTCTCCAGATTCTCACTGGAACCCGGGGTTGACCGCTCCTTCACAGACACAAATCCATTTGAAATAAATTTCTCGGGTCCCTTTTGAACTCGGTCAGACCCCCACCCCCCTTCCTCAGCGGTATTTCAACGCAGGCATCTGGGTTTTCCTTTCTCTTTCCCTTTTTTCCCTTTTCTTGGAAAACAATTGGATGTCACGTGACCCGGCTTTCCACAAAAGTTACACATGGAACTGGGAAGTTTTCCTTTTGACTGCTTCCCTTCCTCTTTACTTTTATCACTAGTGCCCGGTTTGCTCTCTGGTTCAGCCGTTGGATTATCGCTATTACCCTTTTGGTAACTCCTAGTGGGAAGAAAAACCTATCCTTATGAGTTAAGGCATACTCGTCTGCTAATCTAGCAGACTCCGACAGTGTCGCTGCCTCTCTCTCATCCAAGTACGTCCTTACTTCAGCCGAGACGCAGTTTTTAAACTCTTCAATTAACATCAACTCTTTCAATTTGTCAACATCCTCACCCGCCTCTTCCGAAGCGCACCAAATATCAAAGTACACACGTTTATCACAGACAAACTCCACATACGTTTGGTTCAAAGGCTTCCTCAAATCTCGAAACCTTTGTCTATACGCCTCCGGAACCAACTCATAAGCTTTAAGTATAGTGCCTTTCACTACATCATAATTATTTGCGTCTGCCACAGACAAACCTGAATACGCTCGTTTGGGCCTTCTGCTTAAGCACACTTTGTAGCAGAAACGCCCACTGATCTCCCAGCTAGTTCTCATTTATGGCCAGTTTTTCAAAATGTAAGAAGTATCTATCAATTTCTGTTTCCTCAAATGGAGGTACCAACATAATTTCTCGACTAACACTAAACCTTTCCCCACGATCTGCCACGCGACCTTCACGTTGCCATTTCTCCCTCTCAAATGCTCTCTGTCTTTCTGTTCTTCTCTCTGTTTTGCTGCTTCTTCAGCCTCTAATTGAAGTCTCTCTAACTTCATCTGTTCCATTTGTACTTGGACCTCCCCTTTCCCTATTGGAAGCCCCTTTAACGCCTCCTCATCAAATTTCTTTGCAGAGACATAATTTTCATCTATTCTCCTCTGAATTTCTGCCTTTGCCATACCCTTCCTGACTTTTGTGAGTTTCAATTCCTCCACAACTTACTTCAACTCCTCCTTTCTAGTTCTCTCCAAAGCCACAGGGACTGGCCTTGCCAGAAAGTCGCTAACATCCGTTCTGCTGTTTTCCCACACAACCAAATCAAAAGAGATTGTCCCCAATCAATTCAAGCAAACTCCCCAACAATTTATAAGATCCCGGACGCAGGCCCCAATTTTGTCACGTACCCCGTAACGGGTTAAAGAACCAGCAGAAATAGAAGACACTTTGGAGTCCAGTATTGCCACTAACTAAGGGTATTTATTAGTAACTACGCAATATGGTAATAAAAATTCAGATATATTAAACAGGTTAACAATTAGTGCGGAAATATATGAAAACCAAGCTTCCTTAAGCCCAGGGGTGAATAGATACAGTCTTACGGTGATGAGTAAAGTTCAGTTCAGTTAGTTGTATAGAACTGAGAAGTGATGGAGAGAGAGTGAGAGAGAGAGAGAGAGAGAGAGAGAGAGAGAGAGGAGAGAGAGAGAGAGAGAGAGAGAGGAGAGAGAGAAAGAGAGAGAGAGAGAAACCATTACTGAACATTCAGTTCATTACTGAAGGTTTAGTTCTTCAGATGAGCTGATGCCGTCGATCTTCCCGTTGTCCTCCTAAATCCTTTAGAAGTTACCAACTGTGACCACAGCTAAGGGGACCGTTCTTCCATGGTGGAATTATCAACACAGGCGAGGGTTGGACACACAAATAACTTCCCACCGGTCACACCCTTTTAAACTGCGAGAGCCTCTGATCAATCCGGTTGATCGATCCTCCAAAACCCATCTTTTCTGTGGGCACAACAAAGCTCATTCAGTGTCCAAAACCATGTGTCTGTAGGTCTATCAGCTGACCTTATATTTATCTCACCGTGCTAAACACCAGCTGTCCACCAAGCAGCTCCTCCCTTCTCTCTCTGTAAGAATACAGACGCTGACAGTGTCCTTGTAAAAAGTGTAAACATGCTTGCAGAGAAACCATAACATCATCTCCAGCAGCTTTCGCCCTCTCTGTCTCTTAATAACAAGGTATCTGGTGTTGAACAACAACTCCCTCTCTCATTTCAAAAGCACATTTCATAGGGGTAATTCAGGATCCTGTCACACTTGTATGTGTAAGCCGAGCGGGAGTTCGCGGTTGTTTCGGGAGGAGAGCGAGGAGGACGGACGTGTGAGGAGTGGACAGCGGTTCCAGAGCGGCGGATACTGGACGTCGGCGGTTCGGACGGTGGCCGAAGGCTCGGAAAGTTGTTATGGATGGAACCGGAGGCGTGAGCTCCAACGTATTAAAATATTATGTGCGCACACTGATAAACGTACTGATCTGGCGCCGTTAGGTTATCTGTTTCTACTAACACATCACAATGAAATCACTATGAAATTGTAATTATTTACTCGCTTTTGGTGTATTTTCTTGTATTGGTGTTGAGAGCGGTGCACGGGGGGAGGCATTACACCGCATTTACACCGAAGTATTGCACTATTGGCGAGGTGTCGGCGGTTCATTCTATGCGAACGGGGATAGATTGGGGGAACGGATGCTACATGCGAAGTGACAGTCGAAGACGTGACGTTACTCTGCTGATCCCAGCCGAGAGATGCCTTCACGACGAAGGAAATAAAGCAGCTTAAAGGAACTGACCTCTTTGCTGGAGGGGTGAACACGACGGATACCTTTCTGATCTTGCAGGGGTTATCTCAGATGCAGGCCACTATTCCTGAACGATAAGGTCGATTCTCTATAAAACCCACCGAACGACACCAACTTTACTCAATCCTTCGCGTTCCCGTACTTTGGTAAGGTCTTCCCTCTCCAATACCTGACTGTAGAGGTAAAACAACGGTGCAAAAAAGGAAAACTGGCAGCGATTGGCGAAACTGCCAGCAACAACCTTTGCACATTAAAATAGAAAGTAAAACTCCATTTCAAAACGAAACTGCGTCATGAGACGAATACTCAGCATAACGAACTGACTAACTAACAACAACTAACTGGGTGAGAATAGGGGTTTCCCCTTATATACCTGTTGGAACATGCCATCACGTGATCTCATGCCGACGGAAAAATTACATCATGTGACCTCACACTAGCGAAAAAATCACATCACCCCACCATCACAAGACAATTACATCATGCTCACAAGATACTCATTTCATTATGGTCATAAGACAGTCACAAGGTAGCCACGGGGAATGTAACACAAAAAAAAAAATCACTTTTTCATTTCCGGAACAAACCCCCAATTTTTGTTACGTAATTGTAACCTTTTAGAAACGAACCAGCATGGTTGTCGTATAGCATACCACAGACTAATACAACATACTGCAGAAACGTGTACATCAAAATGCATGAGGTTTAACATCTAGAAAGTCAATCCGCAATTATATTATCTTTGCCTTTAATCTGACTTATCATAATATCATATTCTTGCAGATTCAAACTTTGTTATTGAACTGGAATTTGATTAACCATTTTCCTTATCCACGCTGCCATACAATGTGATCACGATAGGTCACAGTGGCATGCAAAATTCACTCTGAGCTATCTTATGTATCCCTAGGGTTCATATTTTCTGTGGACAATCACTTTAAAATTTCTGAAGAATGAGACTGGGTTTTGGACACTGTTTGAATTGTTATTAAGGGAGAGAGACGTAGAATGACTGATGTTATGGCTCCTCGACAGGTTGTTTACAGTTTCACAAGGACACTGCCTGCTTGTAAGTGCTTACAGAGAGCAGGGCGGGAGCAGTTTGATGGACAGCTGGTGTTCAGCATGTTGAAATCAATACCAGGTCAGCTGATGGACCCAGATACACACGGTTTTGGACACCGAATGAGCTTTGTTGTGCCCACAGGAAGGTGAGTTATTGGAGGATCGATCAGGAGAATCCATCAGTGGCTCTCGCAGTGCAGAAAATGTGTGACCAGTGGGGAGTGATTTGTGTGTCTAACCCTCGCCTGGGTTGATAATTCCACCACAGAAGAACAGTCCTCCTTTTTGTGGTCACATTCGGTGACTTTAAAAGAAGAGAAGAGGGGAGGAAGGTTTGAAACAGAAGAAACCTAGTGACAAAGAGGTCACTGCTGGGACTCTCTCCACTGTAGCCCGTAAGGATGAGTTTGAGTTCCATTCGAATAGCAGGGTGTGACTGTCACGTAGTTAACCCACAGGAGTGGGTTTTCTGGTGAGGGGGAAACCTTTGTAATTACCACTTGGGTGTTGCCTTTGTTTGGGTGTAGTAGTTCACTGAAGAAAGGCACCCCTGTAGCAAATCGCTGTAGGAGTTATTTCGTATGTCGTAGAACTGGATAAACGGCTATCACAGTTGTGTGTTTGTGGTAACCTTCTGTGGAAACTACCTGTGTGTGATACTCCTGGCCTGCGTTGATAGTTTCACCACTTGAAGACGGTACCTCAGTGATAAGCTACTGTTGGTGATAATCCATACGTGGATTCTGTTTGAGTATCCTGTGGCCACCACTTTGGGATGACCCATAACTGAATTTGGATGTGGTACCACTTGTGTTGAAAGGATATTTGTTGAAGATCACTGTCGGTGATATTCGTGTGTTGAGTGGAACAATTTTGGAAGATACAACCTACTGTTGTTGTTTATTTTGGAATATCGACATAATTGCCTTCTCACAACATACGCCTTTGGATTGCAAATCTCTCTCTCTTTCATTCTCTCCATCACTACTCGACTCAACTCGAACTGAACTGAACTTGACTCATCAATCGTAAGACTGTGTTCATTTGCTCTTAGACTTAGACCACTGCAGAGTTATGCGCGTCCCAAGTGTCATTCCCTATGACCAAATCATCAATATAGGCATCTGTATGTTTTAAACAATTGAATTACAGAATTAATCATTGTCCGGAATATTCCTAAAGCATTTTGCATTCCAAACGGCAAAACATAGTATTCATGCAACCCAGAAAGCGTTACAAATCCAGACATTTCTCTACCTTTATCTGTCAATAGAACACACCAGTACCCTTTTAACAGATCAATCTTGTAAGAAACTTAGCCTTTCCAACTTTGCCTATGCAATCATCCAATCTGGGAATGGAATAAGCATCTACTTTTGTTACAGCATTTACCTTTCTATAATTAGTGCAAAATCTAACACTACTTTCTGGTTTAGGCACAATGACACAAGGGGAACTCCAATCTGAGTTAGAAGGCTGAATAATACCATTTTTCAACTCAACTCAATTACTTGTTTAGCAAGTTCACATTTTTCAATATTCATTGCGATAAGGATGCTATTGAATCGGTTTAGCATCACCGACATCGACATCATTGAGGAGGCTATTGTTGTTCGCTGCGAGGCAGCAGAAAATAAATCTTCAAATTGTATAATTAACTGTTTCATCTCCTGTCGCTGCTGCGGCTGTATGTGGGCAAATTTCTCATCAATCAAGTTCAAAATACTCGAGTTCGTTAATATAGCTGAAACAACGTTTGGTTTACGATAAACCTCAGATGGGCCGTTCCCAGGGTTTCCGGACTCGTTGCTATTTTCCACCCTGGTCACAGCTGCGTAATGTTTATCAAACTATGTTTTAAAACATGTTGATATGACACAATTGAGTTGGCTTACGACAGTCTGGTGTTTTGACTAAATAGTACACATTATTAATCTTAGACAGAACCTCATAAGGACCGTGGTGTTTTGCCTGAAGTGGGTTCGTTAAAATCGGTATAAACATCAATACTTTATCACCACTTTGGGATGTTCTCATCGTAGCTTGTTTATCAAAACATGTTTTCATCCTGTTCTGAGAAACTTTTAAGCTCTCTTCTTACCAAGTTACAGGCTTTGTATAATCTGTCCTTGAATTTCAAAACATAGTCCAACAAATTGATATGCATGTCTTCGCTTATCCACTGTCCTTTAACAGTGTTAAAGGTTCTCGAACCCTATGACCGAATACAAGTTAAAGACTAAAGCCTACTGAAACCTGTATTGTCTCTCTTATTGCAAATAAAATCCATTGAAGCTCCCTGTTTATAAACTACCTGCTGAAACAATCCTGATGTATAATTACTTCCTTGATAAGACTGAAATTCTTTAGGCAAACCAACCAAAGTAAAAAGAAAAAAACAACAACTTTGTAAGGGCCTTTGCCAGAGTTTTAGTTTTTATACTTTTGAGAGGTATTGCTGCTGGGAATCTAAATGGGTACACATGATAGTTAGCAAATATTGATTTCCAGCATTAGTCTTTGGCAATGGGCCAACACAATCCACAATAACTTTAGAAAAAGTTTCACCAGTTACAGGAATAGGTTGCAATCGAGCCGCTGGAGCGGCCTGATTAGGTTTACCCACAACCTGACAAGCATGATAAGTCCGACAAAATGTTGCAACATCTTTCCTCGAATTGGGTTAGAGGAATTGTTTAAAAGTCTTGTTCACAGTTTTATTCACACCTGTATGGCCACCCAAGGGCTCACGATGTGCCAAATTTAAAATCGCATTCCTATAGATTTTAGGAACTACAACCTGATGAACAATTGCCCATTCTTCACTTGCAGAAATAACACCTGGTCTCCTTTTCCTCAGTAACACTCCATCCTTGTAATAAGATCCTATTGGCACATTCTTAATCTCGTCATCTGAGAGAGCTTTTTCTCTTAAACCTTCAATCTAAGTGTCTCTGTTCTGTTCTGCTATAAACTCCTTCCTAGACAGAGACAAATGTTTATCTTCACATTTAATCCCTAGATCCTGGTGAAACAATGAAGGCAGCAATGTCCCTGACAAGTCATCAACACCTGAACCTCGATTTTGGTTATCCTGGCTAGCAGAACCATGCTGCATCGGCAGATTTCTTGGTCATACTTCGATTTACTGTGCAGGAGAGATAAATGATAGAATCTACTGGCAGATCGTCAGTAATTGGTTCAGTCGTGAGCTGCACGGCAGGAACAACTTTACCAACTGTTAGGTCAATCCCTAACAACAAAGAAACACCATCCACCGGTAAACAGGATGTAATCCCATTTTAACTGGTCCGGAAACTAACTCCGATTTCAAAATTACTTTGTGCAAAGGTCCAGAAACAGCGTTGCTTCCAATCCCTCGAATAAGATTTCCCTCCGCACTTCAAGTCTCATCACTAAACTACAGAACACTGTCTGACATAAGTGACTGAGAAGCCCCCAGTATCTCGAAGAATTTTCACTGCTACCGAGGTGGACCCTTTCTTCACTGAAACACACTTCTATGACACAAAAGCATTAAATAGTATCATAACTCGGTCAGACCTCTCAGCCCCACACAGGTCATCATCCCCATGTTGAGAACCCTGTGGGGTTATGCGTGTTTCACAGTGCAGAACACAGGCATCTGGAAATGCCCCATTTTCCTTCTTTAGGAGGGTACAATTTGCCATTACGTGACCCGGTTTCCGACAAAGTGACAAGTAAGACCTGCTTCACTTGCTTCCCTTCATCTTTACCTTTGTCACTGGACCCAGATTTAATTTCTGGTTTACCCTGATGATATACTTTTGGAAGGTCTTACTCAGAGTAAACTTAGCCTTGTGGGGTAAGGCAAACTCATCTGCTAAACTAGAAGATTCTTGGAACGTGGCAGCGTCCTTCTCATCCAAATATGTCTTTCTAAATTCCTCAATTAAAACCAACTCTTTCAAGCTGCTAAAGTCACCATGCACACTTTTAGATGTGCATGATCGTTCGAAGATTTTTCATCAGCAAATTCCAATTAAGCCTGGTTAACAGATTTCCTCAGATTCCGAAACCTTTCCCTATAAGCCTTTAGAACCAATTCATAAGCTTTAAGCACAGCCTGCTTCACTATATCATAATTAGCTGCATCGTCAACGGATGTCAGAATCAGCCCGTTGAGCTTTTCCTTTAATTACACTTCGTACAAAAAGAGACCAACCCCTTTTTGTTCATTGCAAACTCTGAGCAGCTTTCTCAAAATGCTGGACGTATTTATCAACCTCAGCCTCATCAAATGGAGGAACCAATTTAAACTGCTGACTGGCTACAAACGGTCAACGGATGCTCTAGAACCAGAAGCTCGACTCTCGAGCTTCATCTTCTGTATCTACATCTGAAACTCCCTTTGTTTGCATCTTTCTCTTTCCGCAGACTCTACTTTAAATCTCTCTAACTTTATCTGATCCAATCGTAACTGGATCTCAAGTTTACTTACAGGATGATGAAGGCAGTGATCGTGTGGACAGTCAGAGGCTTTTTCACAGGTCTGAAATGGTTGCCACAAGGAGGACACAGGCTTAAGGTGCTGGGGAGTAGATACAGAGGAGATATCAGGGGTAATTTGTTTACTCCGAGAGTGATAAATGCGTGGAATGGGCTGCGGGCAACTGTCGTGGAGGCGGATACGATATGGTCTTTAAAAATACTTTTGAATAGGTACATAGAGCTTAGAAAAATAGAGTGATATAGGTAAGCCTAGTAATTTCTAAGGTAGGGACATGTTCGGCACAACTTTGTGTGCCAAAGGTTCTGTATTGTGCTGTAGGTTTGCTATGTTTCTATGAAACCTCTCTAACTCCTCCTCATCAAACTCCTTCGTAGATATATAGTGCTCAGCGATTTTCCTCGGAATCTCTGGCTTTTTCATACCCCGATTTATCTCAGTAAGCTTCAGTTCATTAGCAATGTCCAACAAGTCATCCTTTTTGGCTTTCCCTAATGCCGCAGGGGTTGGGAATCGCAGAAATTCCCTAAGATACATTGCCGCTGATTTCCACAAACTTGAGAATAATTATTAAATCTTAACATGGCAAATGAGTAAGGTTCAGTAATCCACAGAATATATGATGGGAGGGATACTTGTAATCCACGGAATGAATGATGGGAGAGATATTTGTAATCCACGTTGTAACGCAGAGAGGAGGTAAGTACGAAGTATTCGAAAGGTTCCTCGTCAGGTGAGTAAAGTAATGATCGCTGAAGAACTTGTCCCTCCAATCCGTCCGAATCCACACGAATTATCAGCTAAAGTGACCTGTCACAGGGATATCGTCTTCAAAAGACAAAACTCAGGCAAGGGTTAACCCAGGTGGTCTCACAGGACAACCAAAAATCCACTCCTATGGATTACATGAAGTGACAGTCACAAATTCGTTGTGCAGTGTATCGTCCAATAGATCAATCTTTTGGGTAATGGGAAAGCTTTAGACTTCACCAATTCTGGCCAGCAGTCCTCAGTTTCAAATCCTTGCAAAGACTGCGAGAGTAACTGCTCTCTCTCTCTCTCCTCTCTCTCTCTCTCCTCTCTCCTCTCTCTCTCTCTCTCCTCTCTCTCTCTCTCTCTCTCTCTCTCTCTCTCTCTCCCTCTCTCTGTCTCTCTCTCGCCCCCTCTCTCTCTCGCTCTCTCTGTCTCTCGCGCGCTCTCTCTCGCTCTCTCTCTCGCGCGCGCTCTCTCTCTGTCTCTCTCTCGCTCTCTCTCTCTCTCTCGCGCGCGCGCGCGCGCTCTCTCTCTGTCTCTCTGTCTCTCTCTCCTCTCTCTCTCTCTCTCTCTCTCTCTCTCTCTCTCTCGATGATGCAGATATGTGGGTATCAGCAAATCTGAGGGGTTGCACAGATTTGGCTGTAATGCGAATACCGAGGGGCACGCTGATTTGGGGAGTCTGTGGATTTGGGGTTGCACACAGATTTGGAGAAGTGTTTATATTTGGGGAGTCGGTACTTCCGGGTGTCTGATAATTGGGGGGTGCACAACGATTTGGGGATCTGCACAGATTTAAGAGTTTGTCAGCGAATATGGCATACACACAGATTTTTAGGCTGTGACATTATTTGTGCGTATGGAGGAGTCGCTAATTTGCAGCTGTGACGAGTCTGAAGTTTGTTGCATTTGTGCAATAAACTTTTACCTCTGTTCTTGTATATGGTTCAGGCAGCAATTTTGCGAGTGTTTGAGATAATTATAACTTGGATAATCTAATTTGCATGTGGGATTTGTACCTTTTTTGGAGTACGCTCAGATTTGGGGATGCAAAAGATGTGAAGGTGCCTGAAGGCACCCATTCACTTGTATACCAACACTTCCTCATCCAACTCTCCAGCTCTCCGTCATGTTCTTTGACAAATACAGGCTGAATGATTAAAACAGATACAACCATACCCCACATCCTGCCCACTGCTGAGTTTGACGGCCATGTATTAGGGTTAGGGGTGGGTCCTGGACGAGCCTGCCCATGTTTTGACTGTGACAAGGTCACTGAAGATGTTGGAGGGTTTCATGAATATTAACGGATTTATTTACAATTTCAAAGACGCATTTTCTTAAGGACCCTCTTGGTATGTTTGTGTGGCCTCCGTCAGTCGTGGACAGTGGTTTGTCGAGCAGCGTCGACTGTGACAATTTCTAGCGACCCTCTGGGTACAGTCCTCCAAACTCAAGCTACATCAAGAGTTTATATGCCTGAATAGGATGGTAACAGCAGGTGATCCAATGCAATTTCACAACCTACGATAACAAACTTTACTTTACTTCAATATTCTGTGTCTTAAAATGATTCTTTTGAAGTATATATTTACAGTGGAACCTCAGTTAATTTATAAGACACACTGGAAGGTTCTGATTCAATTTCTGGCACAAACTAAGTCACATAATGGTTTTAAAATTAATTTACTATAAGAAACACAATCTGTCTCCGCGGGGATTGCACCTGCCTGATGTAATTGGGTTGTAAACAATTAGAAATATATTTTTAACTATGTTGAAATGTGTCCCTGCGGAGTCGCTAAATTGTATTAAAACCCCAGGCATATGCTGCCTCAACAATTGATTGCGAGAGATCGCCTGTAACACAGGGGGACGGATCAGAGGCCGCAAAAAAAAAATGACTGTAATGTGGGATAGGTACTACAGCGTGCATAAAATATTGTACGTGTTCATTGCAGTCTTTGAACTCCTGGTGAGTGAGCAGAGTAATTAATCTTCAGTATTTCTGTGTGTCAGCCGGTATGAACCTGTTTCTGCTCATTTTACAAGCTTCCAACTTTATGATCATTTTACTGATATAATTCAGAGAGATCGATTCCGTCTATTTAATATTCCGATTTTTCGCATTTAATGGCAAGTTGAACTGAATCCCCTGTCTCTCCCTTAACTCATGGGATTGAAGGTATGACTGCGATGAGTTTAAATTGTAAAGTTTACTGTTTCTGGAAAAAAAAACCTTGTGCCTGTGTTTCGCATCTCCCTATGGAGTTGGCACGGCCGGATCCAAACACTTGTTCAATAATTGGGTCTGATCATTTGAATCAGTGTCTGCTGCCGTGTCTCAATGAATGCAACTCAGCTGTGGAGGTAAACCATTGACCGGACCCCTCAGCCTCTGGTTTGCTAATTTAGTCATGCTTTCCTTCTGAGCCATCGTAAACCGGACACCGGTTCGTCGTGAAGACGAGTCCCGGCACAAAAAGAGAGCTTGTTCGATTCCATGAATGCTGCCGGACTTGCTGTGTTTCTCCAGTATTTTGTGTGTGCTGCTCCACTCTGTATCCCTTCTCGGCCCCAACAGACACTGAGTTTCTAGTTTCCCAGTCAGTTACGGTTTAGTTAATTGAAATCTGCCATCAGCGACAGCAGTCAGGATGAGCGCCGATCGTTGATTTTCATGCAAGTCGTTTTTATCGCCGAGATTGCCCACGCATGCTCCGATCTCCACACTGAAGAAGGCAGGTCAGAGGCACTGTGACCAGTGTCTGATGTTAGATTATCAGCTGGTCACTGACTGCAGCACTCCTGATCTTTACCTGAATCCAGACCGTCTGTTTTTTTTTTCCCTGAGGATGTGCTCAGTAATGCTCTCTCTCTCTCTCTCTCTCTCTCTCTCTCTCTCTCTCTCTCTCTCTCTCTCTCTCTCTCTCTCTCTCCTCACCTCTCTCTCTCTCTCTCTCTCTCTCTCTCTCTCTCGCTCCTCTCTCCCCCCCCCCCCCTATCTCTCTCACTATTTCACCTTTTTCTCTCTACAGTGAATTTACTGGCGATAGTGATACTGTCCCGGGGAAAGTGCGGCCTCTCTACCTGCACCACTCGCTACCTGGTGGCCATGGCAGCGGCCGATCTACTGACCATTGTCGCCGGGGTCATTTTATATCGAATCAATGTGTATTATTTCCCGAGGAGTTTTCTGAGCATCACTCCAGTGTGCAGTGTCATCGATCTCCTGAAATTCACAGCCACAGACTGTTCTGTCTGGTTCACCGTCACTTTCACCTTTGATCGGTTTGTCGCCATTTGCTGTCCAAAGCTGAAAACAAAATATTGCACCGGGAAAACTGCGGCTGTAGTTCTAACAACAACCGGTGTACTGTTCTGTCTGAAAGACGTTCCCCGATCCTTCACATGGGGAACCCCGGATGATCATCGACAATGTACCGTGGTTCTGTAAACTAATGGACAATTATTTTACTGACCCCGGGTGGGTAGGATATGACTGGCTCGATACGGTTTTAACTCCGTTCCTCCCCTTTCACTGGGATCCTGCTGCTCAACGCTCTGACAGTCAGGCACATTTTAGTGGCCAGTCGAGTCCGTAAAGGGCTGAAGGGTCAGAGCAAGGGGGAGAACCGCCGTGACCCGGAGATGGAGAGCAGGAGGAGGTCTGTGGTTTTACTCTTCACCCTCTCCGGCAGCTTCATCCTCCTGTGGATGACTCACGTTGTAAATTTCATATATTATCAGGTCTCAGGAAAAGGATTCGATTTTAATGATTCTGTACGGATCTGTCGCTACGTCGGATATTTCCTGAGGGACTTCAGCTGCTGCACGAATACACTTATTTACGGGGTGACTCAGTCGAAATTCAGGGAGCAGGTGATCAGCGCGGTGAAATATCCGGTCACCTCGGTGCTTGGGTTCATTATGAAAGCCGCGTCCTGAGCACAAGCCGGAGGCGGCCACAGTGTCTCCAGTGCGGGCACCAGGTCGTCAAATTCACCGCCTGATTTCCCAAATGTTAATCCGGGGCGTATTGTTCCATCGACCGGCTGTTCCGGGAGATTAGGATAGTGTGTGGGGGGTGGGGGGAAGGGGCAATACACTCTACTGGAGACTCAGTATCTGATTGGTCCTGCCAGACGTCAGTCAAAGAACTACTCCTGGATGCTGTACACCCATTGGTCTTTAGATTTTTCCATCTACTACAATTCCAGTCCTCCAACCACACATTGCGATATTTCCAGAGATGGGGTGGGGAGAGATTGTAGGTGCGGTTGGGCTCTATTCTGATTATGGCTTGCTCATCCAAAGTCAGTCACACCAGTCTCCGCCTTCCTCTTGAATTACTTGTTAACATGAAACAATAGAGCGGGTTTCAGAAGAACGGCGTTTACACTCCAATTAAAGGCGCATTCACGCCATTAACTGGAATGGAGTGTGGTGTGGAGAACTGGTGTGGTGTAATGAAGCCTGCTTTTGATGTCTTTCTACCTGATGAGTTTCACCCTGAAATAATGTGTTCAACTCTTTCACAATGACGAAACCTACCCGACGCAGAATGATGTGTTCCAACGCGATATAAGGAATAGTTAAGCCAATACTAAGTCGATTCAATATAATTCTTTCCCTTCTTTGCGATGGTGCGGTCTGTGAAATCCGCATTCCGGTTAACAGTCCGATCCATTTTCCTTATTACGGGTTTTCCGGTTTCCTCCAGTTTCTGTTGAGGCAGCTGATTCTCGTTTGGGCTGGCTTCAGTATACAGCCCCTGACTGCCGGCTGGTTCCTGTCCAAACCCCCTGTCTGCACCCCTTCCCTTCGCCTTCCTCCTGGAGCCTTGCCTCGCCTGGAGCCTTGCCTTCACCGTTGTCAATCCTACCACCGGAGCAAGATAAGGAAACCGTTTTTCGTTGCTATGAACTGTCTCTGTGTCCGCGCCTTCGCGAGGTAAGTCCGGCCGTCTGCCGCCACCTTGTGTTGAGAACTGTCTCGTCGTATTCTGCATTCTGTGTAATGAGTCCTGGCCCTACGTCCTGTACCCAGGGAGGGGTTGTAGTTCTGTCTTCTGTGTATGAGCCCCGGCCCTACGTCCTGTTTCGAAGGAGGGGTCCCGGCTCTGTGTTCAATGTTCCTGTCCCTTCCTCGACAAAGTCAAGTCTTCGGGGTATCGTCCAGTCCTGGCCACGTCCACCAACCTTGTCCTGTCCAAGCCACGGCTTTGTGTTCTCGTTTTGTCCATGTGCCTCGCCCAGCCCAGGAGTACCTTGCCCAGCCCGGTGCTGGGGTTCCCTTGTCCTGTCCAGGAGTCTCACGTCCAGTCCGGTTGCCTGTCCTCGTCCTGTAGCCTCGTCTTGTTCTCGCCTAGTTGTGGAGTCCAAGCCCGAGTCAAGACCGTGTAAGTTCGAATTTATTCACACCTGACAATATTTAATGATCCTGTACATGTATCAATCGTTTTACTGATATGGTGCTTCCATGCAGTTTATAATCCATCCACATGCCTGGCAATCTTACCACTGACACAGCTTCAAGAGTTTGACTATATAATTTCAAATCAACTACTGGTCTATTAATCCTATGTTCTAAGGCACATAACTTGTGTATTAGCTACTAAAAGCTTAAATTCTCATATATTTGGCTTTTGTTCAAACATTAATTGCTAATTGCATTCAATATACAGTGTAATTGAAGTTTCTACCACTCATACATAAAGCTCAATCATCTGCATATTGTTATTTACACACCTCAATGCCGATCTCAGAGCAAATATCATTAATCATAGTAGTAAATAATATGCCTTGCGGGATCCTATTCTGCATTGTGGGGTCCCAATCTCTATCTCAAAGAAACCCGAATGCATCTTGCTCACCCGTAACAATTCAGGCCATCCAAATATAAAACTCAGAAACATTTATGCAATCTCACCATCAATCGTCATTTCCATGATTAATCAAAAGTTCTTACTTTTATAAACATCATACGCCTTTTCTATGTAAGAAATGCTGCTATTTCAACATCTTAATTAAACTGTGCTTTCCTGGATTATGTTCCAAACCTAACGCTGAATGCAATGTCATTTTACTCTCCCGAAATCGACTCTGATAAAACGATATAATTTATGCAAAACTTATTTCAAATGCTCCGTTACAATGTGTTCCAGAAGTTTACAAAAATGAAATGTTAATGATATAGGGCTAGAACTAGAAGGATCAGGCATAGAGCTCCTTGGATTTAGAATAGTCACTTCTACTGCCATTTTCATGAGGCAGGATGATGGCTTCACCTGCAAATATTATCTCAATGAGCCGTCAGTCAGCTGTCCAATCACACAATGACATGCACCACACTTTCCTGGAGATATTTGACCTGCATTAATAATAATTCATCCACAAACAAGAGAAAATCTGCAGCTGCTGGAAATCCAAGTCAACACACACACAAAATGCTGGAGGAACACTTCAGGCCAATTTTCTTTATCCCTCCAGTTCTACTGAAATGTCCCAGCACAAAACATCGACTGAACACTTTTCTAAAGATGCTGCTGGCCTGATAGATTCCTCCAGCATTTCGTATGTGCTGCCTGCATTAATAATATTTTCTTAAATTCACATTATTTCCCAACTGTATATTCATTATTCACGGTGGTCACCAGCCTTTTTAAGCCCAAGATCCCCTACCTCGGCCTCAGTAAAAGGCAAGATCCACCCCAGACCATATAATTACACGCATGCGCACCGGGGCAGAAAAGACTGGAAGTAGAAATAATGTGACACCGGGGGGCCCACCTTTTTTTTTTGAACCACGGACCGGTTTATTAAATGGAGCCGACGGGGGCTGGCTGTTGTTAAACACGACGGCAATACAGCGATACCCGAAGCAGGTTCCTTGCGTCCAGGCAGCGATTTAAACAGCGAGAGGAGAAATGGGCTAAACATTCTATATCTGAAGCAAGAAGTGTCAGAAATAAGGCGGATGAGCTTGAAGTTCAGGTGCGAATGGGTAACTATGATGTTGTTGGGATAACGGAGACATGGCTGCAGGGAGATCAGACCTGGGAAATGAATGTAAAAGGGTATACGTGCTATCGTAGGGACAGAAATGTGGGCAGAGGGGGTGGGGTGGCCCTGTTGGTGAGAAATGAGATTCAGTCCTTTGCAAGGAGGGACATAGGATCAGGAGAAGTAGAGTCTGTGTGGATAGAACTGAGGAACAGTAAGGGCAAAAAGACCCTAATGGGTGTTGTTTACAGGCCACCAAACAGTAGCATGGATATTGGGTGCAAGTTGAATAGGGAGTTAACATTGGCATGTGGCAAAGGTAATGTCGCAGTAGTTATGGGGATTTCAACATGCAGGTGAACTGGGAGAATCAAGTTGGTGCTGCACCCCAGGATACGAGTTTGTAGAGTGCCTACGGGATGCATTCTTGGAACAGCTTGTACGACAGCCGACCAGGGACAAGGCTATTCTGGATTTAGTGCTGTGTAATGAACAGGATTTGATAAGCGATCTTGAAGTAAAAGAGCCATTAGGAGGCAGTGACCATAATATGATAAGTTTTTATCTGCAATTTGAGAAGGATAAGGGCAGCTGGGAGGTGTCAGAGTTGCAGTTGAACAAAGGAGACTATGGAGCCATGAGGGAGAGTTGGCCAAAGTTAACTGGACGGATATCCCAGCAGAAAGGACAGTGGAACAGCGATGGCAGGTATTCTTGGGAATAATGCACAAGGTGCAAAATCAGTTCATCCCCCGGAGAAGAAAGGATTCAAAGGGGGGGAAATGGGCCACAGTGGTTGACAAAGGAAGTCAGAGATTGCACAGAATTTAAAAAAAAAGAAGTATGACAGAGCTAAGGTGAGTGGGAAGACAGATGATTGGGAAATTTTTAAGGAACAACATAAGTTAACTAAAAACGCAATACGGGGAGAAAAAATGAGGTACGAACACCAGCTAGCAGGAATATAAAGGAGGATAGCAAAAGCTTTTTAGGTATGTGAAGAGAAAGAAGATAGTTAAGAACAATGTTGGGCCCTTGAAGAATGAATTGGGTGAAATTGTTATGGGAAACGGAGAAATGGCAGAAGAATGTAATAAGTACTTTAGATCTGTCTTCACTAGGGAAGACACAAGCAATCTCCCAGATGTATGGATCGGCCAAGGACATAGGGTAACAGAGGAAATGAAACACATTGACATTAGGAAGGAAACGGTGATGAGTAGAATGATGGGACTGAAGGCTAACAAATCCCCAGGTCCAGATGGTCTGCATCCTAGGGTACTAAAAGAGGTGGTTCTGGAAATTGCGGATGCATTCTGGTCACTGAATTATAGGAAAGATATCAATAAATTAGAGAGAGTGCAGAGACGATTTACTAGGATGTTACCTGGGTTTCAGCACTTAAGTTACAGAGAAAGGTTGAACAAGTTAGGTCTCTATTCATTGGAGCGTAGAAGGTTGAGGGGGGATTTGATCGAGGTATTTAAAATGTTGAGAGGGATAGATAGAGTTGACGTGAATAGGCTGTTTCCATTGAGAGTAGGGGAGATTCAAATGAGAGGACATGATTTGAGAGTTAGGAGGCAAAAGTTTAAGGGAAACACGAGGGGGTATTTCTTTACTCAGAGAGTGACAGCTGTGTGGAATGAGCTTCCTGTAGAAGTAGTAGAGGCCAGTTCAGTTGTGTCATTTAAGGTAAAATTGGATAGGTATATGGACAGGAAAGGAGTGGAGGGTTATGGGCTGAGTGCGGGTAGGTGGGACTAGGTGAGATTAAGAGTTCGGCACGGACTAGGAGGACCGGAATGGCCTGTTTCCGTGCTGTGATTGTTATATGGTTATATGTTATATGGTTTATATTGGTAATCATTTTCCAATGTTCCTTAGATTCAGGATCAGTTCCTGAGGATTAGAGAATGGCTATTGTTATCCCACTTTTTAAGAAAGGAGGGAGGGAGAAAACAGAGAACTATCGTCCTGTCAGACTAACGTCAGTAGTGGGGAAGATGCTAGAGTCCATTATTAAAGATGAAATAGTGGCATATCTAGATAGCAGTGATAGGATTGGGCCGAGTCAGCATGGATTTACCAAGGGTAAATCATGCTTGACTAATCTATTGGAGTTTTTCGAGGATGTAACCAGGAAGTTAGACAAGGGAAATCCAGTGGATGTAGTGTACCTCGATTTTCAGAAGGCATTTGATAAGGTTCCACATAGGAGATTGGTGGGTAAAGTCAGAGCTCATGGCATTGGGGGCAAGATATTGACATGGATAGAAAACTGGTTGGCAGATAGAAAGCAAAGGGTAGCGGTGAATGATGTTTCTTGGAATGGCAGGTGGTGACTAGTGGGGTGCCACAGGGCTCGGTATTGGGACCACAGCTGTTTACGATTTACATCAGCGATTTAGATGAAGGCATTGAGAATAACATCAGCAAGTTTGCTGATGATACTAAGCTGGGTGGCAGTGTGACATGTGATGAGGATGTTAGGAGAATACAGGATGACTTGGATAGGCTGGGTGAGTGGGCAGATACTTGGCAGATGACGTTTCATGTGAATAAGTGTGAAGTTATCCACTTTCGGAGTAAGAACAGGAAGGCAGATTATTATCTGAACGGTGTAGAGTTAGGTAAGGGAGAAATACAAAGAGATCTAGGAATCCTTGTTCATCAATCACTGAAGGTGAATGAGCAAGTGCAGCAGGCAGTGAAGAAGGCTAATGTTGGAACATTATGTTGGCCTTTATTACAAAGGGAATTGAGTTCAAGAGCAATGAAATCCTTTTTCATTTGTACAGGGCCCTGGTGAGACCACACCTGGAGTATTGTGTACAGTTTTGGTCCCCAGGGTTAAGGAAGGACTTCCTGGCTGTAGAGGAAATGCAGCGTAGATTCACAAGGCTAATTCCTGGAATGTCCGGACTGTCTTACGCAGAGAGGGCAGAAGCGCTGGGCTTGTACACGCTGGGATTAAGGAGATTGAGAGGGGATCTGATTGCAACATATGTTTATTAAGGGATTGGACAAGATAGAGGCAGGAAATATTTTCCAGATGCTGGAGAGTCCAGTACCAGAGGGCATGGTTTAAGAATAAGGGGGTAGGTCATTTAGGACAGGGTTAAGGAAAAACCAGAGAGTTGTGGGGGTGTGAAATGCTCTGCCTCAGAAGGAGCTAGTTAAGTATCTTATGGATAGGGGAATCAAGGGATATGGGAACAGGGCAGGAACCGGGTATTGATAGTAGATGATCAGCCATGATCTCAGAATGGCGGTGCAGGGTCGAAAGGCCGAATGGTCTACTTCTGTACCTATTGCCTATTGTGTACTATCATTCTCAAGTGCTTGCTCAGCAGTTAAAGTGCACTGAGTGGGTAAGGTAGGGAGGAATGTGTGGAGGAAAGAGTGGGGCTGTGGGGAAGAGAACGGATAAAGGACAGAGAGAAACAGTTTCCGTATATATATATATACAATCTCTCTCTCTCTCTCTCTCTCTCTCTCCTCCTCTCTCTCTCTCCTCTCTCTCCTCTCTCTCTCTCTCTCTCTCTCTCTCTCCTCTCTCTCTCTCTCTCTCTCTCTCTCTCTCTCTCTCTCTCTCTCCTCTCTCTCTCTCCTCTCTCCTCCACACCCACCTCCCCGCCTGTTCTATAGCACATAAAAAGGGAACAAACTGGCCTCTCCCGGAAACCACAAGCCTTCATCTTCCGAGAGAACATTGTCACTGTCCAACAACGAAGAATTGTACAATATCTATAATTCACTGTTCGTGTCAATCGTCATCGCAGTGCGGGGTGGGGGATGTGGAGACGGGAGGGTGGCCGGGAAAACGAGCTGCAGTAGAGGAGGAATTGTGGTGAGGGTGAGAGGCAGGTGAAGCATTGGGTAGAAAGGGAGTAAGAGACAATAAAGGAAAGAAGAAGGGGAGTGAGTGGGTAGGGTAGGGAGGAATGTTTGGAAGACTAGGGGGTGACAGTGGGGAGGAGAACCGATAAAGAGAGGAGAGAGAGAAAGAGAGAATGTGGAAGAGAAGAATATAGGTGAGGGGAGAGAGGTGAGGGGAGAGGAGGAAGGGAATGTATGAGAGAGTGGGAGACAAGAGATGGAGAGAAAGAGAAGGTGAGGGGAACGGGGAAGAGGAGGTAGTGGGAGTGGAAAGAGGTGAACATGGGGGCAGGAGAATGGGGAGAGTTTGAGGCAAAGAGGAGGAACGAGGGATTTTTTGGGACGCGGGATGAAGGGCAATGGGAATATGGTGTGTGGTGTGTGTGTGTGTGTGTGTTGTGTGTGTGTGTGTGTGTGTGTGTGTGTGTGTGGTGTGTGTGTGTGTGTGTGTGTGTGTGTGTGTGTGTGTGTGTGTGTGTGTGTGTGTGTGTGTGTGTGTGTGTGTGGTGACGGCATACTGAGAACACACGACTATCCCGTCCACTCCACACTCCCCTCCCCCGCCTATTCTGTAGCGCACAGAAAGGGAACAAACTGGCCTCTCCCGGAAACCACAAGCCTTTATCTCTGAGAGAACATTGCTGCTTTCCAAACTCTGAAGAATTATACAACATCTATAATTCACTGTGCGTGTCAACTGTCATCACAGTGCGGGATGGGGGATGTGGGGACGGGAGGGTGGCCGGGAAAACGAACTGTAGTAAAGGAGGAATTGGGGTGAGGGTGAAAGGCAGGCAAAACGTTGGGTAGAAAGGAAGAAAGAGACAATAAGGGAAAGAAGGGGGGGAGTGAGTGGTAGGGTAGGTGAGGAATGTGTGGAGGAAAAAGTGTGGCACTGGGGAAGGGAACGGGATGAAGAGAGGAGAGAGAAATAGAGAGAGTGGAAAGAGAGGAAAATAGGCGAGGGGAGAGGAGGAAGAGGAAGGATGAGGGAGTGGGAGACAAGAGATGGAGAGAAAGAGACTGTGGGGGAACGAGGAAGAGGAGGTGGAGAGAGTGGAAAGAAGTGAAAATGGGGGCAGTAGAGTGTGGAGAATTTAAGGCAAAGAGGACGACCGAGCAATTTTTGGGGAAGCAGGGAAAAGGGCAATGGGAAGAGTGTGTGTGTGTGTGGTGTGTGTGTGTGTGTGTGTGTGTGTGTTGTGTGTGTGTGTGTGTGTGGTGTGTGTGTGTGTGTGTGTGTGTGTGTGTGTGTGTGTGTGTGTGTGTGTGTGTGTGTGTGTGTGTGTGTACATGTGGGTGTCTCTGTCTGCTGCTCTTCAACAGCTTTAAAATCCCTGGCTCTGATCGTCTCACTTTGACCATGAATATCTAGTATCCAGTTTACGTGATCTACTTGTTGTACTTGTCCTTGAACAGGCGCTTTTGCTCACTGTGCAATTGAACTGGTCTTTTCATGCCTTACTAAACCAATCACTTCTGCCTACACAAGAAACACATCCCTCCATTCTCCTTACATCTACATGGTATCTAATAGCCTCTTTCACATCTGCCTCCTCCACCACCCGATATTCACTCCAGATACCCACCACTATGGGAATGAAAAACAAAACTTGAAACGCAAATCTCCTTTAAACATTCTGAGTCAGGTTTTTAACATCATTGACTTTTCTGAGCTATGCAGTGAACAGATACAAATTACACTAAATTACAAAATACATAAATAGTGCAAAAAGGTCAAATGAGGATGCGTTCCCCCTTTCTCCTGAAGTGCATGACCACTGTCACTGGACAATTTCCTCCTTAGAGAACAAAATCCGGGCCGTCCACTCTGTCTATGCCCCTCCATTCCTGTAAATGTCTGTCAGATATTGTCAACAGTGTTGGGCCCCATATCTCATTCAAGATGTGTTGTCATTGGAGAGAGTCCAGAGGAGGTTCAGATAGATGATTTCGGGAATGAAGGGGTTAAATATGAGGAGCACTTGGCAGCTTTGACCCTGTGCTCACTGGAACTCAGAAAAATGCGGGGTCATCTCATTGAAACCTACCGAATGTTGAAAGGACTGGATAAGGTGGATGTGGAGAAGGTATTTCCTATGGTGGGGCACAGCCACAAAGTTGAGGGGCCACCTTTTCAAACAGAGGTAAGCAGAATATATTTTTTTATTAGCCAGGGAGTATTGGATCTGTGGAATGCTCTGCCTCAGAATGCGGTAGAGGCCAAATGTGTGGGTATATTCAAGGCGGAATTTGATCGTTTCCTGATCGGTCAGGGCAATGGTCAGGGATATGGAGAGAGGTCAGGTGTATGGGGTTGAGTGCGATCCGGGATCAGCCATGATGGAAAGGTGGCAGTCTCGATGGGCTGAATGGGCTGAGTCTGTTCCTATCACTGAAGGTCTCTGGACACAAGCCGCTCAGTCATGATAAATCTCCTCTGCCGACTTCCAGCTCAAACCATCCTGACTGTTGAATGCTTAGCAGAACTGAATGTAGCTTTTCAAGAACTTTGGCAAGTCAGGAACAACTATTTATGGGAATAGAGTGGATGTTTGGGACAGAACCCCTCCCTTACAACACTGACGTAGACCTTTCGGCACAACCTTTCCATGCTCTCCCGGTGTCCATTTAAACTAATCCCTCTGCCTGCCTTTGATATAGAACATAGAAATCTACTGCACATTACAGGCTCTTTGGCCCCACATGTTGTGTCGATCATTTAACCTGCTCCAGAAACTGTCTAGGGTTTCTCCAAAGTATAACCCTCTATGTTTCTAAGCTCCATGAACCTACCTAAGAGTCTCTTAAAATATCCTATTGTATCCACCTCCACCATCACTGCAGGCAGTGCATTCCATGCACCCACCACTCTCTGTGTAGGAAACTTACCCCGGACATTCCCTCGGTACCGACTTCCAAGCAGCTTAAAACTACGTCCCCTCGTGTTAGTCACTTCAAGCCTGGGAAAATGCCTCTGGCTATCCACATGGTCAAAGCCTCTCATCATCTTATACACCTCTTATCAGGTCACCTCTCATCCTCCGTCGCTCCAAGAAGGAAAGGCCAAGTTCACTCAATCTATTCTCATAAGGCATGCTCCCCAATCCAAGAGCAACATCCTTGTAAATCTACTCTACACTCTCTATAGTATCCACATCCTTCCTGTAGTGAGGCCACCAGAACTGAACACAGGACTCCCAAGTGGGGTCCAACTAAGTCCACAGCCCTGCCGTGTTGGGGTACAATTACTTATGTACAGGTTAGGAGAAATATAGCTTCAGCATCACCTCACAGCTCTTGAACGCAATCCCATGGTTGATGAAGGCCATCACACCAGGCGCCCTTCCTAACAACACTGCCAACCTCCACAGCAGCTTTGAGTGTCGTATGGACATGGACCCCAAGATCTCTCTGACCCTCCACACTGCCAAGCGTCTTACCATTAATATTATATTCTGTGTTCAAATTTGACCTGTCGAAATGAACCACTTCACACGTATCTGGGTTTGAACTACATCTGCCACTTCACAGCCCAGTTCTGCATCGTATCTATTCCCCGCTGTAATCTCTTTTTTAATTTTTTTTTTATTGAAGGAATGACACAATACAGAATACGGAATGCATTACATTTTCTTCCATTTTGCTTTTAAATCTTACCCCTGAACAACACCCCAACTCGTGTGTCATCAGCGGGGCATTCTGGGAGTTTGTAGTCATTGGTCCTCGCCTCCTCTCTCGCTCCATGCAAAAGCATTTTTTCTCAGCCACCACAGATATCGCCGAAACAACCTCACCGAGTCGCGAAGGGGAATCACACCCGTCCTTATGGAAGCCGAGGCCGGCGACCACCGACAGAAACGACTCGCTGAACTCCGCGATGGAGATGGAGCGGAAGAGAAGGGGCTGAACATGGGGCAGATTTCCACCAGCCTCTCGTAGCTCAGACCCAAAACTGAGCCCTACTATCATTGGCTGTCGGGCCTGTCGGTCAAATTGGAACTCAGACGGTGATTAGTTTATATGAACTTCAGTCAGCCTTCCTGTCTTTCTGAGCTTGAGTTTGTACTTATCTCGGGGACAAGCAGCAAATTGGGAGAAATGTGAGTTTTTATGTGATGGTGCATCAGTCTCCGAGTTACGTTATTAACAATAAAAGGGCAAAGGCCGTGGTGAGGAAGGAGGTGATTTACTGGAGGTTATATGGAGATAATATTGGATGGGATATCAAACTTGGAGATGTTTGGGATATGATTTGGAAAATGGGGGGGGGGTGGATTTGTGGGGATCATAATATTCCAGTGTTGATTAATGAGGGCAAAATGATTGTTACTGAAACAGGGAAGGTTGTGTCACTGACTGGGTCATTTGCTGAGAATCACTATCAGGATAATTTAAGTGAAGAAGTGAAACAATGTGGGGATATGATTTTCAGTGAATACCCTGATGTGCTGGAAGTCAGCTGTAGCAATGATAGTACCACTGATGTAACGTTTTCTTTGTATGAATTTACGAAGTCTATTAATAATGCAGGACAGGTGTCCCCAGGAAAGGCTGATATATGTAATTGTATTTGTATGTAATTCTCTTTTGTGGAAATATTAAATTTCTGAAACATGCTTGGAGGTTAGGCCATCTACTTTCAGTATATTAATGAACGTTATTTATCATACGGTGAACATTTTTAGAGATGAATCAAAAGATAATTTAACTGGTGATGTTGGTTTTTCCTGTTTTTGTGTGACTGAATTGCAGGTAATGATAAAGAAATGACTTACAGCCATTTATCAGCAGAGAACGTAGAATACTTTGCCAACAGTTTAGGCTTACAGTGGGTGGAGGAAATTGGTCCTTATAATTTGTTCAGAATGCATTTCGGTTTTGATGAGTCTTAAACACATCATTCTGGCAGTAGGTCAGATTGACTGTTGGAAACTCGACAAACGGTATTTCATATATAAAGTTTGATTTATATGTCTGCACATTATGGGCCCTGCATATCACACTGTTGAGGGAAATGATGGGGTTGACTGTTTAGCACCAAAAGCTATTAAATGTTAAGCTGTGGATATAGACCTTCCACTTAGCAAATTAGAAGCTAAAGGGCTGGTAGTGTTAAGAATTAGGGGCTTACGGCAAGACTTGTAAGATAATGGACATAAGGACAGACACCTTTACAGAATACATAAACCTGCTGGGTTTATAGAAGAAGGGCTTAAAACAAGGGAAGGAATTATATTGACACGACTTAGAATTGCCCTCACTAAGCTTAATTATGCCTTGTATCTAATTGGAAAACTTCATGCTGTGTCATGTACATTTTGTCATTATGAATGTTGAAACATATACTAATTCAATGTGAAGCGTATAAGGCTGAAGAAAAATCAAATGCAGTCTTCAGTACAATCTTTGGGAGGGTAGATAGTTTTCAGATAAAAACTTTATTAAATTATGGAACTGACTTTAAATTAATTCACAGTTCGAGCTGGAAAAGGCATGTAATAATGGCAATGTCACAATTGTATCGGAGGACTTCAATACGCAAGAGGATTGGGAAAGTCTGGTTGTTGTCTGATCTCAAGAGCACACTTGTTGAATGCCTACGAAACGGCTTTTCAGAACAGCTTGTGTTTGGGCCTACTCAGGGAAAAGCTATCTTGGATTGGATGTTGTGTAATAACCCTGATCTTATTCGGGAGCTTAAATTTTTTTTTAAAAAACTCATAGGAGGCAGTGATCATAATATAATTGAATTCATACTGCAATTTGAGAGGGCGAAGACTAAGTCACATGTATCAGTCTCGCAATGGAATAAAGGGAATTACAGAGGCATCAGAGAGGAACTTGCCCGAGTGTTTTGGAGGAGGATACTGCGGGGGTGACGGCTGAACAGACGTGGCTGAAGTATCAGGGAATAGTTTACAAGGCGCAGGACAGGCATGTCCCTCCAATCCTCCGGCACTGCACCCGTGGCTGAGGACATCTTCAATATTTCTGCAAGGGCCCCTGCAATTTCTACTCTAGTCTCTCTCAAGGTCCTACGAAATGTCAAGTCAGGCCCGGGGGATTTATCGACCTTTATTCGATGTAAGGCAGCAAGCACCTCCTCCCCTTTAATCTCTAAATGTTCTAAGACAACTCTGCTTGTTTCCCTTCCTTCAATGTACGCTATGCCAGTTTCCTGAGTAAATACTGATGCAAAAAAAACTGTTTAAGATTTCCCCCATCTCGTGAGGTTCCACACATAGACGACCACTCTGATCTTCTAGGGGACCAATTTTGTCCCTTACTATCCTTTTACTCTTAATATACTTGTAGAAACCCTTCAGGTTTTCCTTCACATTATCTGCCAAAGCCACCTCAGGTCTTCCTTTTGCCTTGCTGATCTCCTTGTTTAGTATTTTCGTACATTTTCTATACTCTTCAAGTACCTCATCTCTTCTTTGTTGTCTATACCTGCTATACACTTCTTTCTTTCTCTTAACCAGATCGCCAATATCGGTTGAAAACCAAGGTTCCCTATGCCTGTTAACTTTGTCTTTAATCCTGGCAGGAACGTGCAAACTCTGCACCCTCAAAATTTCACATTTGGAGGCCTTCCACTTACTGAACACATCCTTGCCAGAAAAAAAAACTTATCCCAATCCACTCTTCCTAGATCTTTTTTCATTTCCACAAAATTGGCCCTTCTCCAATTTAGAACCTCAACTCAAGGACCAGACCCATCCTTATCCATAATTAATTTGAAACTAATGACATTATCGTCACTGGACCCAAAATGTCCGCCTACACATACTTCTGTCACCTGACCTGTCTGGTTTCCTAATAGGAGATCAAGTATTGCATCCTCTCTCGTAGGTACCTCTATATATTGATTTAGAAAACTTTCCTGAAAACATTTCACACACTCCAAGCCATCTAGCCCTATTACAGTTTGGGAGTCCCAGTTAATATGTGGAAAGTTAAAATCCCCTACTATTACAACTTCCTGTTTCTTACATCGGTCTACTATCTTTATACAGATTTGCTCCTCCAATTCTCTCTGACTATTGAGCGGTCAATAATATAACCCTATTAGTGTGGTCACACCTTTCCCGTTCCTCAGCTCCACCCATATGGCCTCTGTAGACAAGCCTTCCAGGCTGTCCTGTCTACGCACAGCTGTGATATTTTCCCTGACTGGTAATGCCACTCCTCCCCCTTTCATCCCTCCCCCTCTATCACGTCTGAAACAACGGAACCTCGGAACATTAAGCTGCCAGTCCTGTCTCTCCTGCAACCAATTCTCACTATTAGCAATAATGTCGCAATCTCACGTGTCAACCCACGCCCTAAGTTCGTCTGCCTTACCTACAGTGCTCCGTGCATTGAAATAGATGTACCTGAGAATATTTCTATCATGTTTAAACCTTTTTTTCATTTCCGTCTATACATGCAGTCCTCGCATGACCTTTATCCTCCTGCACCTCACTATCTGCTCTAACACTCTGGTTCCTCTCCCTCTGCATATCTAGTTTAATCCCAGAAGCAGCACTGGCGAATCTACCCGTAAGTATATTACTTCCCCTCCAGTTCAGGCGCAAGTTGTCCCAACTTCCCGGGAGCAAAGCCCAATTGTCCAGAAGCATGAAGCCCTCCCTCCTGCACCATCTCCTTAGCCACGTATTTAGCTGCACTCTCCGCAAATTTATATTTACAGGGTCTTTACCCCTGACGCCGGTCCCGGGACCCGACCCGTTTACAGACCCGGAGCGGAACTGGAGCAGATTCTCATCCATTGGTTTCCATCCCAGGTCCCGAAGAGAGGATAAATTTTCCCCGTGAATTTATTCACAGTGAAAGTGTGGAGATGGGACTTGGTCTCCGCGTTGTAAAGTGAAACTGTCTCGGATTCGTAACTGAGGTAAATTCCCACCCTCTCGGGGATGGGACAGGCAGCGAGACGGGACTCGGGGGAAGTGAGACCACGGAGCACGTCACCATCCCGATGTAACACGTCATAAAGCCGCATGATGACCCAGAATCCGGTCTCCGGTCTGAGACTGACCCGTCTCTTCCTCTCCACAGACTCGGCGGCGACTCCCAGACACCAGAGCCGAATCCCCGTCACCTCCACCTCCCAGTAATGTCTCCTCCATGTGAATCCTTCCGATCCAAGCAGACAAGCCCAGAATGTGAATCTCTTCCCGGTGTAGGGGAGATTCCTTCCGGTCCGGGTCCATCTCACACTCTTCCGATCCTCAGACACCTCGAGACACAGATTCGCCGTTTCCACATCCAGGTTGACAGAGACTGGGGGGAGAAGCAGAGAATTAGAGAGTCCCCGGGGATTGGGGTTGGGTGGGGGGGGGGGTGAACTCGGGCAGCTCCTCCCGGGGATCTGGGGGAGACTCAGGCAGCGCGGCCCCGGGACCGCTGGAAAACCACTGGGCCTCAGGAGCGGTCGGGGGGTCCACACAAACCTGTCCCATGCTTCGACCCGACGATAGCGGATGGACAATTAATGTCTTCCCGTGGTTTTCCCGCTGGAAAGGGTAAACGTCCTCCCTCACTCCTGCCTGTTGACCCCTGAAAGAATTTCATGTTTCCCTGAGATCTCCTCTCATTCTTCGAAACAGTGAGCAGAGAACATACAGCTGTACAGCACAGGAACAGGACCGTCATTCAATGTTCACATTCATTTGTGAGTGTGAAGTGGGGCAGTGTGATGGTTTGAGACAGTAAAGGAGGTGATAATGGGAACCAGTAGGGGAGAGATGAATGGCAGATTGAACCAGGAGGGGGAGGGTTGTAAAGACTGTGGGTCAACTGAGTGTGTAGACGTAATGAGAAGCTGGAGGGGGCAAAGATGGGAGATGAGGAACCTATTGTCCCCTTTCCCACAACCCCATCACCCGCAGCCCCTCATTAGGACAGGGGATGAATTTGCAGGAACCCTTAAGCAATACAGGTCTTGATGAAGTGTTTCAGTCTGAACCGTGGACTGTTTACTCTTTTCCATAGAAACTTCCCGGCCTGCTGTTCCCCCAGCAATTTGTGTGTGTTACTCCGCTTTAAGTATGCTCAATTATTTGGCCTCCACAGCTGCCTGTGGCAGATTCACTATCCTGTGGATAAATGAGTTCCTCCTCATCTCTGTCCTAAATGGACATCCCTATAGTCGGAGGCTGTGCTTACCGTTCTCGACCCACCCACATTCTCCCAACGTCAACCCTCTCCAGACAGGTGTCAGAGAGATCTGGCGAGACCCTTCATCAGGACCTGTGTAGCTTGGATTACCAGCATCTGCAGATTTTCTCCTGCTTGATTTTTAAAGCAGAAGTTGATAAGTAAGCATCTTGATCAGTCAGAGTCTCAAAAGTTATGGAGAGGAGGCGGGAGAATAGGGTTGAGCGGGGCTAATAAATCAGCCATTCTTCTTCCACTCATTGCAGTGAGTACAGGCCCACAACCATCAAACGCTCCTCATATGTTAACTCTTTCATTCCCGGAATCATTCTTGTGAACCTCCTGGACCCTCTCCAACGCCAGCACATCTTTTCCGATAGAAGCAACCCAAAACTGCTCACAATACTCCAAGTGTGGTCTGACCAATGCCTTATAAAACCTCAGCATTACATCCTTGCTCTTATATTCTAATCCTCTCGAAATGAAAGCAAGTATTGAGTTTGCCGATCTTACCACTGACTCAATCTGCAACTGAACCTTCAAGGAATCCTGCACCAGAATCCCCAAGTACCTTTGCACCTCTGATTATTGAATTTTCTCTCTGTTTACAAAACTATCTATGTCTTTATTCCTTCTACCAAAGTTCATGCACAACTTCCCTACTCGGTAATCCATCTATCACTTATTTGCCCATTTCCTGATCTGTCTCTGTCCTTCCCCGGATTCCGAGCTTCTGCAGCACTACTTGCCCCTTCACCTATCTTCATATCATCTGCAAGCTTGGCCACAAAGTCAACAATTCTGTCATCCAAGTCAATCTTTGTCTATCTTGGCTTTGTGTTCCTCGAAGAATTCCAACAGATTTGTCAGGCAAGATTTCCCCTTAAGGGAGGGCAAGCTGTCTTTGCCCTATTTTATCATGTGCCTCCATGTACCCAAAAGCTCGTCCCTAACGCTGGACTCCAACATCCTCCTAAGCACACCACATCCAGACTAACGCTCCTATAATTTACTTTCCCCAGCTGCTGTCCCTTCTTAAACAGTGAAGTGTCCTTTGCAATTCCCAATCTTGAATGATCAAATATCTAGTGATTCTTGAAAGATCATTGCTTATATCCCCACATTCCCTTCAGCTAACTCTTTCCGAACACTGGGGTGTAGTCCATCTGGTCCAGGCACCTTCAGACCTTTAAACTTCCCACGCACTTTCTCCTCAGTAACAGCAACAACACTCATTTCTGTCCCCTGGCACTTACATTCCTGACATACAGCTAGTATCATTCACCATGAGGATTGACACTAAATATTAAATAAATACCTCTGCTATATCTTTTGTCACACTTCTCATCTCCAGTGTCATTTTCTAGGGGTCCAATATTCACTCTCGCCACTCTTTTACTCTTTATATTTTTGTTTCCTGTTGTGCACTGTTGGCAAACTTTCCCTCATATCTCATTTTCACTCCTTATGGCTTTGTAATTCCTTTCTGTTAATGATCAGGATCTTCTCGATACTCCAACATCCTGCTAATTTCTGTTCTATTGTAAGCCCTCACTTTCACTTCTATGCTGTCTCTGACTTCCTGTGTCAAACACGGTTCCCTCATCCTCCCTGTATAATAATACTTCATCTTTCCGAATTGCCCCTGGAACTCCAATCTTTGTTGTTCTGCAATCATCCCTGCTCGTGTCCCCTTCCAATCTACTTTGGTCAGCTCCTCTCTCATGCCTCTGTAATTAACATTACTCCACTCTGATACTGATAAATCTGACGTTATCTCCCTCTGTGGGGTGAATTCTATCATTTTATGATCACTGCTTCCTAAAGGTTCATTTAAATGTGCTTTCATAAGTGCTTCTTTATACAAATCCCTCTGGAGAATTGTCTTTCTCCCATTGGGCTCAACTACACCCTGTTCTAAAAAGCCACCTCTGGGGCATTCTACAAGTTCCCTCTCCTGGAATACAGCACCAACATGATTCTCCCAGTCTACCTACATGTTGAATCCCACATTCTTATCGTCACCTTGTCATTTTTTTCCATCTCGTGGTATAATTTGTATCATGGCTAGTATTTGGAGGTCTGTATTTTCCAGTCATATCTCACCTCTCTCGAAGGATTTAATTTAATTTTTTACCAACAGACCCTCCCCGGCCTCTCTGCCTACCTGCCTGTCCTTTGAATACAAGGTGTATCCTTGAATGTTGAGCTTCAAGCCAGGATCTCCTTTCCACCACAACTCAGTGACGCCAACAACGTTGTACCTGTGCTGCAACATCATCTCCCTTATTCCGTATACTGGTGCATTCAAATACAACACCTTCAGTCCTGTATTCATCAGCCTATTCGACACGTCCACATGAACTTAAGCAAGGGCTTTGACGTCGATGATAGGCCACACTTGGGGCATTGTCTGCATTTCCGGTTCCCCGAATATGGGACGGATGTCATTACACTGGACAGGAGGCATCAGGAGGATGTTTCCAGGACTGGGGGCTTGGGTTAAAAGCAGACAGTGAATAAGCTTGGGCTATTCAGCTGTATTGTATATATTCAATACCTCATGTATATATTCATGACCTCTTATCGAGGTAAATAAATTCATAAGGGGCTTAAATAAAGTTTCTTTTTTCCAAGAAATGGGAGTACAGAACCAAAGGGCTCAGATTGAAAGTGAGACAGATTTTTTTTTATGAATGGTCTATAGGGTAACGTTCCCATAGAGAGGGAGGTGGGGAAATAGAATTTGTCGTCAAACGCTGCAGAAACAGGTAAAAATAAAATATTTTAAAATAGGTTTAGACAGGGACACAGATAGGAAATGGTTGGAGGGACATGGGACAAACATACATAAATGGGACATGCTCAAGAATACGTTGTCTTGCAGATTGATGAAGTGACCGTTGTTTCAACCTCCGTCAAACACTCCCAGATCATCCCCCTGAGGAATCTCACCCTGGAGTCTGTTGGTGAACTGTTAATGAGACGTCACGTCAGAGGGCAGCTCAGTGTACAGAACAAACGTACGGGATAAAGAAGGCAGATTTCAATCCTAAATGGGAATTTCTGCCTGTATCTATCAAGCTCTGCCTTAAATACACACAACGTTCCACTAATTCACCAGCCGCTGGCTCAAATTTCTTCACATCTTTTTTTTTTAAATAGACGCCCCTCCATCTTGAGGCTGTGCCCTCTTGTCCTAAACACCGCCATGGGAAACATCCTTTCCACATCTACTCTGTCTAGGCCTTTCAACATTCGAAAGGTTTCAATAAGATCCCCCCTCATCTTTCTAAATTCCAGCGAGTACAGACACAGAGCTATCAAACGTTTCTCGTATGATAACTCTTTCATTCCCGGAATCATCCTTATGAAATGAACCTTCTGCAATGCCAGCACATCTTTTTTTAGATGAGGAGCACAAAATTGTTCACAATACTCAAGGTGAGGCTTCAGCAGTGCCTTATAAAGCCTAAGCATCACATCCCTGCTCTTGAATTGAATGCTATCTAAACCCCTTGAATTGAATGCTAACATTGTATTTGCCTTCATCACCACTGACTCTACCTGCAAGTTAACCTTTAGGTTGCTCTGCAGAATGACTGCTAAGTCCATTTTGCTCTCAGCAGTTTGGGTTTAAAAAAATTCTGCAGGTTATTTCTACTACCAATGTGCATGACCATGCATTTTCCAACATTGTATATCATTTGCAACTTTCTTGCCCATTCTCCTCATCCAAGTCCTTGTGCAGCCTAACAGTTTCCTCAACACTACCGGCCCCTCCACCAATTCTAAATGAAGCTTAGAAAAACAGAGAGCTATGGATAACCCAAGGTAAGTTTTTCAAGTAAGTACATGTTCAGCACAGCAGTGTGGGCCAAAGAGATTGTATTGTGCTGTAGGTTTTCTTTGTTTCTGTATTTGAATTTATGCGGAGACCTTCAGTCAAAGATAAAATGCCAGGAGGTTTTTAGTAAATCCCACAAGAAATTTAGTGAGGAGGATGTGGAACTCAGTGCCACAGGAGTGGCTGAAATGGAACAGCAGAGATTGAATGTAATGGGGAGGTTGGATAAACACGTGAGGGACCAGGGAGTTCGGGGCAGTGTTGCTGGGTGCGGTGAGTAGGTGGCAGGAGGATTGTGCGGAGGGGAAATTGATAGAAGATGGACCGAATGGCCTGCTCATGACGGCGAATGGGACACAATCCCATGTAAAACATCCGAAAAAGTAGAGAGAGCGAAAGTTTCCGTAATCTGATGGAAACCGGATATGGAAGATAAGTCTAATGTGTGGGTCACATTCTTTGTTCTCACTGATTGACAGAGAGACCCTCACACCCACCACACCAGCCACACTCACAGCCTGTGACTGGAACTGGGTGTTAATGGGAGGTTTAGAGGATATTTAATGTGGTAATTAAGGACACAAGCTGCAGCTCAGAGTTATGATCAGAGTAAATCATTTCAGAAAAGATTGCATTCTGTCCTGGGATGTACAGGAATTGTGGAAGTCCAGTTTTGGGACAACAACAACCCCGAATAATTGCATCAATTGTCTGGTGAGAAACAGTTTACTGCCATTTGTAAATGCTGTGTAGGAGCAACACATCTGTTTTCTGTCTGCATTGTATTCTGTGTTACGTGTTTATTACGATAACCAGTCACGTGAGTGGGGACGTGGTCAAAGCGAAGGGAATAAGTTACGTATTCGTACTTTGTTCTGGGCTGTTTTGATTTTGGGACTGGCAAATGCCATATCTACTGTTGACCGATTCATTGGTTTAATTTACGATTAATTATCCTGAAATTTCGTCGCTTAAATATCGTTTGTATGTTGCTGATAAAGGATCGAATATCAATCTCCGACATTTTAGAATGTCATTAGCGGAGTGATTGGAGGTTCATCATGCAAGGAGAACACTCTGTGTGAGGACACCGGCAGCGGCAATTGATTTGGTAGAATTGGCCGCTGTGCTGTGTTTATTTCAAATATACCACTGTTCATTTAGTTCAATTTGACAGAAATAAACTGAAATGTAATCCCTCACCTTGAGAAATTTCACACCGTCTTTTTGATCCATCTGTTCCTTGAACTTTGGGATTTCCTCTTGAATAAACCTTATATTCTTTTGAATCTTAAGAAGATTTTTCTCCATTGGATTTAGAATCCTCTCCTCTTCCTTCCTGAGATCCCTGAGTAAGCTCTGCTCTTTCTCAGTGATAATCTGGCGCAGTTCAGCAAACTGGGATGTGATGTGGGTCTCAACGCTGTGTGACTGTTTCTGTCGAATGAAAGGTGAATATTATTTTACTGCATTGTTGTGTTTCCTTATGACAGTAAGGTGGCCATTCAGTCCATTGGGGTCCATACTACTTTTGAGACATTCCCGTCAAACCCATTCCCTCACGTTTTCCTGAAACCTATTCTCCCTCATTGACCCATTAACTCCCATCCGATTCACATACACCCGCCCCCACATTCACAGGGTTATTATAATTAACCACACATCACGCAGGTCCTTGGAATGTGTATGAAACTGTCATGGTCACAGGGAGAGTATGCTAACTCCACACAGACAGCACCAGAGGTTAGGATCGAACCCAGGTCACTGGAGCTGCGATACTCAGCCATTCCGCATTAAATGGATCAAAACTCGACAGTAATATCAGAAATTCCACTCAGGAAGCCTCACCCGAACTCCGGAAATCTTCTCTTTCTGTTGCTGCTCCTTTTCCTGGAAGTCTGATTTCTTTTTTATGAGAGCGTCTAAGGAAGATTTTAGCTGATCCTGGAAGTCAGAGAGTGAAAAATAGAAACAAAGATGCAACAAAAGAAAAAGGTGATCAAACCCGATTATCACACAAAAATGCCGGAGGAACTCAGTAGGTCAGGCAGCATCTATTCAGGGGAAATAAACAGTCGGTGTTTCGGGATGAGACCCTTCATTAGGACTGGGAAGGAATGGGGCAGAAGCCAGAATAAAAAGCTTGGGGATGTGAACCAGTTGACAGATGACGGGTGAGACAACGTGAGGGGGAATATGGGTGAGGGTGATGAAGTGAGAAACTGAGAGGGGACAGGAGGAAGAGGTAAAGGGCTGGAGAAGAAGGAATCTAATTGGAGAGGACAATCGACCATGGAAGAAGTGGGGGGAATTGGGGCTGTTTGGAGCCCTGAATGGTGACGAGGGAAAAGGTGTAGGAATCAGACGTAGCACTTGTCCCGCTTGCAGGTGTCAGTGCCAGGAGGGAGATCAGTAGGTAGAAGCCAATGGATAAGGGCGATACAGTATGGGGAGGTGATTCCGACAGAGTGCGGAGAGTTGTGGTGTGCGAGATGGAATGTGGGGTGGATAGATGGTCGTATCCCGTTGGAGATGGATGATGCATTCGTTTTGGAGGTTCATGTGATGGTATGTAGGGCAAAAGAAATGGGTTGAGTATCATATTAACGTTAGTTTCACCTTGTAGATTTTAACAGCTTCTTTAATCGGCATGAAGCGGTGCTCTCTGTGTTCCTGCGCGTCTCTACAGACCAGACAGATCAGTGTCTTGTCCGTTTCACAAAACAGCTTCAGTTCTTCCTCATGTTCCTCGCAGTGACGTTTACTTTCCTTCCCTTTCGGATTCAGGTTTAGATTTCGAGCTTTTTCAGCCAGATTTGCTAAGGCCCGATTCACCCTGAGGGTGCGGTCAGCAAACACCTCTCTACATTCCGTGCAGGAGTTTCTCTCCTCCCTTTCCCAACACCGTGTGATACAAGAGCGACAGAAGTTGTGTCCGCACTCCAGTGTAACCGGATCGGTGAAACAAAATCCAGGCAGTTGGAACAAATTACCTCCTCGTTTAAACACTCGACCTGTTGTTTCGAAGCCATGTTAACTCCCAGCACTTCCTGATTCAGAATGCTTTCACTTTCGGGGAGCTGCTGATCCCCTGCAGTACTGCGATTGTCCACTACGCGCGCTGCAGACTCAGGGAATGAACATTATGATGCTGTCTGTGGGAAGGAATTGTGGTATCTATATCAGCGAGGGATCAGAAAGAGATTAAGCACGTCGGAGCAGAAATGAAAACTCGGCCACGGACTGCCCAAGCCCGGCTGCAGAAGGAGGAGGGTCGGGCATGGGGCTAACAACTCCATCCCGTAAATACCTAGTGCCAGAGAAACGTTAATTGAATCTCCAAAGGCCTCATCCCTGCGATCGGAAGGCCCTTCCCCTGGAAGACGATTGAAGACGTGTGGTGAAAGCAGAGGCCGCAGGGTTGATCAACCCTCGGAGAGCTGCTGGTGGCGGCCTGTGTCCCGGTAGGCGTGATGGGCTAAAGAAGAAGCAGAACAGAAATGAAGCCGGAGAGAAGATCCCGGTTCAGTCTCAGGCAGAACTGAAAGGGACAAGTTCTGAAAAGAGAGGCACAAGAGACTGCAGATGCTGGAATCTGGAGTAGGAAACATCATGCCAGAGAAACAGAGGGGGGTCAGGCCACATCTGTGGAGTGAAATGCGACTGAACCAGACTCTTCCCTCCAGCTTCATTTCTGTTCAGCTTCTTCTTCTTCTTCAGCCCATCACCCCTACAGGGGGCAGTGCGCTGAGGGAGTGATCTCCGAGCATGCAGCTAGGAGAGGCTGGGAGGGCCCCTCTCGCCTCCAACCAAGTAGGGCCGTGGTGTCTGTTGGTGAGATCTGCTGATGAGGCATTCTGCCAGATGGTCTGGACTGTCTGCTCAGAGAACCACTCCACTGTGTCCATCCAGTCCTTCTCCTGCAGTAACTGCAGGACATTCCGTGCTGACCACTGTCTGGCGTTCTTGTGGTCAAAGCCGCTGGTCTGAAAGGTTCACATGGATCGCGATGAACAAAGTAGTTCATCGTCCTCTTGATGAACCGACACAAGGTGTTGGATTCGGCCCGGTACATCCCGGGTGGATCCCTCCCAACCACTGAGCACATCGACATGAAACACTGTCGGAGTAGAGCAGCATCCATCATCAGAGATGCTCACCACCCAGGCCAGGCTCTTTTCTCGCTGCTGAAATCAGGTAGATGGTTCAAGAGCCTCAGGACTCGCACCACCAGGTTCAGGAACAGTTACTACCCCTCAGCCACTAGGTTCTTGAACAATACAGGAGAAATACACTCGCTTGCCCATCCATTGAGATGCTCCCGCAACCAATTATCGCACTGGGCCTGTCTCAGAATTAGAGAAATAAGAGGTGGTCTGACTGGGACAGACACATGCTCCTGGGGTATTTACAAGGTAGGGGCAGGAATGATGGCTCTCCAGGCTGGGGAGTTTCATAGACTCAATACCAAGGTCCCCACCCAAAGTGCAGTGTGTTACATACCCTGTGGGTATCTTGTGACTGTCTTACGACTATGATGTAATTGAATATCTAGTGACCATGATATAATGGTCTTGTGATGGTGGAGTGATGTAATTTCCCACCAGTGTGAGGTCACGTGATGACAGTTTCCAACAGGTATAAAACGGGGAAGCCGTGGGGACAACATACGGCATCCACACAAGCCGATTACCGAGTTTGGTGGGGCCGAAGGCTGCTCCCCCTAGACGGCAGCGAGCTGACCCAGCCTCGGGCTTACCAGGGGATTACCCTTTCACTGCAGATTACAATAAGTATGCATAAAAAAATAAATTTAAATAGTAGTGCACAAAGAGAGGGGGAATACTGGGAAATTGTTCATGGATCACTGTCCATTCAGAAATCTGATGGTGGAGGGAAGAAGCTGTTCCTGAAACATTGAGAGTGTCTTCCGGGTCCTGTACATCCTCATTGTAGCAATGAGACGAAGGTATGTCCTGGGTGATGGGGGTCCTTAATGATGGATGTCACCTTTTGGTGGCATCATCTTTTGAATGTGTTCTGGATGCAGTGGAGTCCAGTGCCCATGAAGGAGCTGTCTGAGTTTACAACTTTCTGCAGCATTTTCCGATCCTGTGCAGCGGCCTCTCCACACCAGGCAGTGATGCAACCAGTTAGAATGCTCTCCACAGTACATCCGTAGAAATTTGCAAGTGTCGGTGCGGGCAGCGGAGCGGGAGTGAGGAGTGCTCGTGATCGACATACGACTGGAGATCGGAGGATCAGCCGTTGTAGGTAGGCCGAGACCCCTGGACCTACCTGGAGAATACCTGAGGAGGAAGGTAAATCTGCGCAAGCGCGGTGACGTCAGTGGCGAGAGCGGGCTTTAAAAAGCGACCCACTTTCAGGAGCGGGCAGCGGAGTGCGCAGAAGCAGAGTGCTGGGCTTTGGCTCAGCGGGCTTCGACGCAAGAGGACTTCGACAAGAAGCCTGTTTTTCATTTATTCTGACTAATCTAGGATCAAGTAATGGGGGAGACAGTTAGAGCAGTGGTGTGCTCCGTATGCAGTATGTGGGAGGTCAGGGACAACACAGTTGTTCCTGATGACCACACCTGCAATAGGTGTATCCAGCTGCAGCTCCTATCAGACCGAGTTAGGGAATTGGAGCAGGAGCTGGATGAACTACGGATCATTCGGGAGGCAGAGGCAGAGATAGATAAGAGTTATCGGGAGATAGTCACACCGAAAAGACAGGAGGTAGGCAAATGGGTGACAGTCAAGAGAGGCAGGGGGAGCAGACAGAGAGAGAAGAGCACCCCTGTGGCCGTTCCCATCAAAAATAAGTATACCGTTTTGGATACTGTTGGTGGGGATGACCTACCGGGAAGAAGCTGCAGTGGTCCTGTCTCTGGCACTGAGGTTGGACCCTCGACTAGGAAGGGGAGGAGGGAAGAGAAGAGAGCGGTATTGATAAGGGATTCTATAGTCAGGGGGGCGGATAGGAGATTTTGTGGGGAAGATCGGGAGTCTCGGATGGTATGTTGCCTCCCTGGTGCCGGGGTCCGGGACATCTCAGATCGGGTGCAGGTTATTCTCGAGAGGGAGGGCAAGAATCCAGATGTTGTGGTCCATGTAGGGACCAATGACGTGGGTAGGATGAGTGAGGGGGTCCTGCGTAGGGAGTTCAGGGAGTTAGGTGCGAAGCTGAAGGGCAGGACACCCAGGGTAACAATCTCAGGATTGCTACCTGTGCCACGTGCGAGTGAGGCAAGGAACAGAAGGATTATACTGATGAATAAGTCGCTGAGAGGATGGTGCAGGAGGGAGGGCTTCAGGTTTTTAGATAATTGGGCTTTGTTCCATGGAAGGTGGGGTCTGTTCCGACGGAATGGTTTACACCTGAACTGGAGCGGTACTAACATTCTTGCAGGGAAGTTTGCTAGTGCTTCTTGGGGGGGGGGGTTAATCTAGATTTGCAGGGGGCGGGGATCCAGAATGTGAGAGAGGATAGCGAGAGGAAGAATAAAGGACAGGTGGGGACTACACGGTTCCGGAATATTAAGTGTGTAGTTGAGGAAGGTGGGGCGGAACAAGTGATAAGGAGGACTCATGTACAGAGGGATGGTCTGACGGAACATGGAGTTAAATGTGTTGAAAGAATAAGTAAATTTAGGAAGGACAACAAAATTCTAGGGGCTTATAGCCCGATGGGAGTTCGGGGAGCTGGGTTAAGCACAATAGGCAGCGATTCAAACAGAGAGAGGAGAAATGGGTTAAAAATTCTATATCTGAATGCACGAAGTGTCAGAAAAAAGGAGATGAGCTTGAAGCCCAGGTGCGAATGGGTAACTATGATGTTGTTGGGATAACGGAGACATAGCTGCAGGGAGATCAGACCTGGGAAATGAATGTAAAAGGGTATACGTGCTATCGTAGGGACAGAGATGTGGGGTGGCCCTGTTGGTGAGGAATGAGATTCAGTCCTTTGCAAGGGGGGACATAGGGTCAGGAGAAGTGGAGTCTGTGTGGATAGAAATGAGGAACGGTAAGGGCAAAAGGACCCAAATGGGTGTTGTCTACAGGCCACCAAACAATAGCATGGATATTGGGTGCAAGTTGAATAGGGAGTTAACATTGGCATGTGGCAAAGGTAATGTCGCAGTAGTTATGGGGGTTTTCAACATGCAGGTGAACTAGGAGTATCAGGTTGGTGCTGGACCACAGGATAGGGAGTTTGTAGAGTGCCTACAGGATGCATTCTTGGAACAGCTTGTACGAGAGCCGACCAGGGACAAGATTATTCTGGATTTAGTGTTATGTAATGAACAGGATTTGATAAGCGTTCTTGCAGTAAAGGAGCCATTAGGAGGTAGTGATCATAATATGATAAGCTTTTATCTGCAATTTGAGAAGGATAAGGGCAGATCGGAGGTGTCAGTGTTGCAGATGAATAGGGGAAACTATGGAGCCATGAGGGAGGAGCTGGCCAAAGTTGACTGGACGGATAGCCTAGCAGAAAAGACAGTGGAACAGCAATGGCAGGTATTCTTGGGAATACTGCACAAGGTGCAAAATCAGTTCATCCCCCAGAGAAGGAAGGATTCAAAGGGGGGAAAGGGGCCACAGTGGTGAACAACGGAAGTTAGAGATTGCATAGCATTAAAAAAAAGGAAATATGACAGAGCTAAGGTGAGTGGGAGAACAGATGACTGGGAAGTTTTTAAGGAACAACAGAACTTAACTAACAAGACAATACGGGGAGAAAAAATGAGGTACGAACGCAAGCTAGCCAGGAATATAAAGGAAGATAGCAAAAGCTTTTTTAGGTATGTGAAGAGAAAGAAGATAGTTAAGAACAATGTTGGGCCCTTGAAGAATGAATTGGGTGAAATTGTTATGGGAAACAGAGAAATGGCAGAAGAATTTAATGAGTACTTTAGATCTGTTTTCACTAAGGAAGACACAAGCAATCTCCCAAATGTATGGATGGGCCAAGGAGATAGGGTAACAGAGGAAATGCAACAGATTGACATTAGAAAGGAAATGGTGATGAGAAGACTGATGGGTCTGAAGGCTGACAAATCCCCAGGTCCAGATGGTCTGCACCAAAGGGTACTAAAGGAGGTGGCCCTGGAAATTGCGGATGCATTGGTAATCATTTTCCAATGTTCCTTATTTTCAGGAACAGTTCCTGAAGATTGGAGAATGGCTAAAGTTATCCCTCTTTTTAAGAAAGAAGGGGGGGGGGGAGAGAACAGAGAACTATCGACCAGTCAGCCTGACATCGGTGGTGGGAAAGATGCTAGAGTCCATTATTAAGGATGAAATAGTGACATATCTAGATAGCAGTGATATGATTGGGCCGAGCCAACATGGATTTACCAAGGGTAAATCATGCTTGACTAATCTGTTGGAGTTTTTCGAGGATGTAACCAGGAAGTTAGACGGGGGAGATCCAGTGGATGTAGTGTACCTCGATTTTCAGAAGGCATTTGATAAGGTCCCACATAGAAGATTAGTGGGTAAAGTCAAAGCTCAGGGCATCGGGGGGAAGGCATGGACATGGATAGAAAACTGGTTGGCAGAAAGAAAGCAAAGGGTAGCGGTGAATGGTGTTTCTCGGAATGGCAGGTGGTGACCAGTGGGGTGCCACAGGGCTCGGTAAAGGGACCACAGCTGTTTACCATTTACGTTAACGATTTGGATGAAGGCATAGAAAATAACATCAGCAAATTTGCTGATGATACTAAGCTGGGTGGCAGTGCGACATGTGATGAGGATGTTAGGAGAATTCAGGGTAACTTGGATAGGCTGGGTGAGTGGGCAGATACTTGGCAGATGGCGTTTAATGTGAATAAGTGTGAGGTTATCCACTTTGGGAGTAAGAACAGGAAGGCAGATTATTATCTGAACGGTGTAGACTTGGGTAAGGGAGAAATACAAAGAGATCTCGGAGTCCTTGTTCATCAGTCACTGAAGGTGAATGAGCAAGTGCAGCAGGCAGTGAAGAAGGCTAATGGAATGTTGGCCTTTATTACAAAGGGAATTAAGTACAAAAGCAAGGAAATCCTCTTGCATTTGTACAGAGCCCTAGTGAGACCACACCTGGAGTATTGTGTACAGTTTTGGTCTCCAGGGTTAAGGAAGGACATCCTGGCTGTAGAGGAAGTGCAGCGGAGATTCACGAGGTTAATTCCTGGGATGTCTGGACTGTCTTACGCAGAGAGGTTAGAGAGACTGGGCTTGCACACGCTGGAATTAAGGAGATTGAGAGGGGATCTGATTGAAACATATAAGATTATTAAAGGATTGGACAAGATAGAGGCAGGAAATATGTTCCAGATGCTGGGAGAGTCCAGTACCAGAGGGCATGGGTTTGAGAATAAGGGGTAGGTCATTTAGGACAGAGTTAAGGAAAAACTTCTTCTCCCAGAGAGTTGTGGGGGTCTGGAATGCACTGCCTCGGAAGGCAGTGGAGGCCAATTCTCTGGATGCTTTCAAGGAGCTAGATAGGCATCTTATGCATAGGGGAATCAAGGGATATGGGGACAAGGCAGGAACCGGGTATTGATAGTAATTGATCGGCCATGATCTCAAAATGGCGGTGCAGGCTCGAAGGGCCGAATGGTCTACTTCTGCACCTATTGTCTATTGTCTATTGTCTATTGTCTTTAGTGACAGACCGATTCCCCTCAATCTCCGAATGAAATACAGCGGATGTTGTGCCTTCATTGTAACTGCATCAATATGTTGGGCGCAGGATGGTTCCTCAGAGATGTTGACGGGCAGGAAATGGAAACTGCTCACCCTTTTATCCCACGATGAGGACTGGTGTCTGTTCCCCCGACTTCCGCTTCCTGAATCCACAATCAATTCCTTTGTCTTCATGATGTTGAGTGCAAGGTTGTTGCTGCGACACCACTCAACTTGCTGATCTATCTCACTCCTGTACTCCTCCTCGTCACCGTCTGAAATTCCACCAACAATAGTTGTGTCATCGGCAAGTTTATAGATGAGCCCAGACACACAGACGTGGTGTAGAGAGAGTAGAGCAGTGGGCTGAGCACGCATCGTTGAGGTGTGCCGGTGTTGATTTTCAGCAAGGAGGAGATGTTATTTCTGATCCACGCAGACTGTGGTCTCCTGGAGAGGATCCAGTTGCAGAAGGAGGTACAGAGGCCCAGGTTTTGGAGCTTGTTGATTACAATTGAGGCTCTGATTGTGTTGAATGCTGAGGTGTAATCAGCAGCCTGACTTGTGTATTGCTATTGTCCAGGTGATCTAAGGCTGAGTGGAGAGTTAGTGAGATTGCATCTGCTGTAGACATATTGTGGCGATCGGCAAATTGCAGTGGGTCCAGGTCCATGCACAGACAGGAGTTGATTCCAGCCATGACCAACCGCTCAAAGCACGTCATCACAGTAGATGTGAGCACTAAGGGAGGAGTCGTTGAAGCAGTTCACCCTGCTCTTTTTTGTGTGTGTGTGTGTGTGTGTGTGTGTGTGTGTGTGTGTGTGTGTGTGTGTGTGTGTGTGTGTGTGTGTGTGTGTGTGTGTGTGTGTGTGTGAATCTGAGGCTCCCAGTGCGATTCAGGAAAGATTCCTGTAGCTGGGATGCCTCGAAAGAGGAGTCGCAGTCATGTGACGACCATTCAGATCAGAACAATATCATTCACCCAGCAGGTGGTGGTCCTTTGCAGCTTGTGTTTGAGAGAGACATTTACAAATTTAAATGTACAATGTAAAATTTACGGAGTAAATTTATTATCAAAGTACACACATGTCAGCATGTACAGTCCTGAGATTCTTTTTTTTTTGTGGGCAAACTCAGTAAATCCAGGAACCAAAATAGAATGAATGAAAGAACAAACCCAACAGGGCGGACAGTAAAGCATCGTGCAAAAGACAACAGCCCTGTAAATACAAAGAAATAAAGAAATAATCAGAAATCAATAAGAAATAAATATCAAAACAGAAATGAAGAGTTCCCAAAAGTGATTTCACAGGTTGTGGGAACTGTTCAGTGATGGAGCGAGTGAATTTGAGTGAAGTTATCCCCTCTGGTTCAGCAGCCTGTCGAAACTAATTGGAGGATTACAGGTGGAGAGGGTCAGCAACTTTAAATTCTCCGGTGTTATTGTTATGAAGGACCGGTCCTGGGACCGGCACTTAAGTCAAGTTATGAAGAAAGCTAGGTAGAAACTCTACTTCCTAAGGACTTCGTAGAGATTTGGCATAATATCTAAAACTTTGACAAACTTTTACAGATGTGTTCTGTTTTACAAATGGTCCTGTTTCGAAAGTCCACATGTACCCCGACACAACGTAATCGTGGATAAATTAACGACAATGAAATGAAAATTTATTGCAGCAGAGGTAAAACTTCACATTGGACGAGAAAAATCCACTGTGCAGGACAGAATGATTCCAATTCCTCTGATTCTCTGTTGTAAATGCCTGCTTACAGAAATGCAGCGTTGGAACATTTATAATGGGAACAGAGGGGAGCTTTACCTTTGGGTATGAAATGCTTAGGAAATACGCAGAATCCTTCTTTCATTGGGCAACGTGAGCGGCCGTACGATATTTCACGTAGATATAAACAAGCGATGAGATTTTCCATAGGAGCGTCTAAGGCCAGACTGTACAGCCTCAGATTCGTGGGGCTTTCTTTTAGAACGGTGCTGGGGAGGAATTTCTTTAGGCAGAGGATGGTAAATCTGCGGAAGTCTTTGCCAAAGGCAGTTGTGGAGGCCAATTCGTTATGTTTATTTAAGGCTCAGTATGACAGATTCTTGATTGGTCAGGGCCTGAAGAGATACGTGGAGAAAGCAGGCCGTCGGAGCTGAGAGGAAAATCAGATTAGCTTTGCTGAAATGGGCCAAATGGTCTAATTCGGTTCCTATATCTTGTGGTCCAGTGGTCTTAAAAGTGAAACTTGTGAAAGAAAACCGTAAGGAAAAGCTTGATTATCAGCAACGCTGCTGTCGGTATTGAAGAGACATTTGTGCCGATAAAAAAACACGAGTTAATTCCCATTTGCTGATATGAGGTTGAAGGACCTGTTTGTCCAAACTCAACTGGAAAGTTTACCGAAAGAGCTACCATGTTGATGTTGTTGCTGCTGTAGAGTCCCATTTTTTAAAGACAAAAACTGCGACATAGACAATATATACGGTAAACCTTCTTTCATTGAACAACATGACTGGCCGTGCAGTGTTTCATGTAGATATAATCAAAGCGAGGGAGTTCACAATAGATTCTGGTATGGACACTATGTGAGGGAATCCTTCTTTCATCGGACAACATGACTGGCCGTACGGTGACTTTGTATATCCTGTACCTCTGGAAATGAACGCCAACATTGCATTAGCATTCTTCACAACAGACTCTACCTGCAGATTAACCTTCAGGGATTCTTGCACAAAGACTCCCAAGTCCCTTTGCAACTCGGCATTTTGAATTCTCTACGTATCGAAATAATAGACTGTTCATTTATTTCTTCTACCGAAGTATATGACCATACACTTTGCAACATTGCATTTTCAATTGCCACTTCTTTTCCCGTTCCCCTAAATTATTTCACAAAACAATTTAAGCTGCTCTGCAGGCTCCATGTTTCTTCAACACTACCCGCTCCTCCATCTATCATTGTATCATCAGCAATTTTAGCCAAAAATCCATTAACCTTAATGCGCTTCGCATATTGTTACCATTGATAGTTATCTGAGAATGATAGTGCACGTTGTAAAAGTATTGAGACTAAGAATTATTTTATTTGAAACACATGAACTCCGTGTCAGAGAGGAAGAATGTTCTCGTTTGAAGGTGTGAATAAACAACATTTAAAAGAATTCTTATTTTCCAATTCTTCTGAGGGAACGATTTTCATTGCACGATGAAGCAATTCATATAATTGAAAATAAACCTGAAGTGTTTGTTTAGTGGACTGTCACTGATGTGACTAACCACGTGGTATGGCTAATTATCAGAGATCACTTTCCTCTCCTCTATAAAAGCTTGCAAAGCAATCAACAGTAGATATCGGCAGTTGGATTGTTTTCAAATGATCACTAATCCACAGAGAAAATGGGATATCCAGCAATTTACTACATCGCGCGTATTTACTACCCTGTACTGGCAGCGATTGGTATCCCTGGTAAGTAACTATATGTGTGTGTTTTGTTCTTGTAGCATTTGTTACAGATCGTGCTTCAACTGATGAGTGTTTTAAACCCGCTGAGGTTTAAGTACACGCTTTATTGTATTCTTTAATTTTTCTCTGGAATTGTTCCCATTTTATTATGTCAGATCGTTTTGTCAATGTTAACAATGGACCGAGTGTTAATATTGTTACTGTTCCAGCATTTTACCTCACTCGACTGTCCAGCTATACCAGCACGTATTGTTCTAAATCTGATTCTGCATCAGTATAGAAACTCAAGCGTTAACTGAAAGGGAAACACAATCTTCAGAGTCGCTACCGTTCTCTCTGCCGGCTCCCGGGTTTCCGGCAACACGCAGCTTTTTTTTTTCTCTCGCCGTCTTCATGCAGCAAAAGCTTTTTTTATATCTCCATTTGTCTAAATGTCTTTGCAATTGCGACTATAACATGCAAAACTCTTTGGGCAGATTTACTTTAGATGCCATTCGATAAGATTTAATTTATTTCTTACACCCATCTCACAACATGAGGGATTAATAATCGTTACGTTATGCCTCCGTCTCTATCTACAAGATTCCGCTGCATTCGCCACCTGCACACCCAAACATGCATTTACTCCACCATTCCTCCACCTCAAAATGTTATCTCCGATGAAACAGTCTTCCTGAGTCCGTGTTACTCCCGCTACATTTCAAACCTTCAACACTCTCAGCTGCAATGATGGGTCTGTCAAGCTGAGTGGGTCGATAAGCCGACCACTGGAAAGTCTGCTGTCAACAGGAAAGCTGCGACTCAACTGATACTCGTTTCCATCGTTATCATCCAATCGATCGAGAGTGTCGGAGCCCGTACGAACAACATGTCCTCCCTCCTTATCGAAGCCTGCCTGACCCGGTATTGGATCAGATGTGTCCAGGGTCACTTAATCCGATTCAACACATTTCTATGCATGCATATCATGTAGAAACGATCGGGAATTCCGCTCATTAACCGAACTCTTGTTTGCTTCCTTGCAGTTAATTTAGTGGCGATAGTGACCCTGTGTCTGAGAAACTGCGGACTCTCTAAATGCATCTCCCGTTATCTGGTGGGAATGGCAGCCGCTGATTTACTGGGTGTTATTTTTGCTGTTGTATTTGATCAGATCAATAATATCTATATTTATGCTCCTGCTTTGCTCATTACTCCGGTTTGCGCCGTGACGCTTGTCCTGAGGCACACAACCATGGACTGTTCTGTTTGGCTCACGGTGGCTTTCACGTTCGATCGCTGCGTTGCAATCTGCAGTCAAAAGCTGCGGGAACGATACTGCACCGAGAGGACAGCGACTATTGCGATAGGAATTGTGTGTTTAGGAAGTTGTGCGAAGTGTGTTCCATTGTACTTTCTGATAGATCCTTACCTTATCATTGACAACATGCCCTGGCGGTGCATTTTCAAAATGGATTTCCTTACTTTACCAGGATGGAAAGCATACCAGTTGGTTAACACCATCGCTACACCTTTATTGCCGATCGGTTTGATTCTACTTTTTAATGCTTTCACAGTCAGTCATATTATCGCGGCAAACAGAGTTCGCCGGGGGCTCAGGAACAGCGGAGAGAAAAAGAATGATCCAGAGCTGGAGAACCGGAGAAAGTCAATAATTTTGTTGTTCGCTCTGTCAGCCAATTTCATATTATTGTGGATCCCCTACATTGTATCTACTATGAACTGGCAAATTCAGAATTATTTTTACACAGACAGATATTTTAATACACCGACGTACATCTTACAACAGTTTGGGTTCATGTTGCAGTTTCTCTCCACCTGCACCAACACGTGTATCTACACTCTGTCACAGAGGAAATTCAGAGAGGAGCTGAAGCGTGGAGTCAAATATCTGGTTACGTTCAATGGTCGGCTCTGTAGGTAAAATGCAAATCGAACTGTAAGATTTGACTGGAGTTTAAATGCATTTCTGTATTATTTATATGTCTGGTAAATGTGCCTATATTCGTGCAGCCCAGTTAGTCGTTTGCCAGTTCCAGTAATGTGAGAAATATTAACTCAATTATGTGGGACAAGAAACAACAAAAAGCCGCTGATGCGATCGCAACATCAGCAGAAATTCTGTTGACACTTTGGATGAATGCTGGAATCTGGGCCAAGGAATCCCGTGAACTCAGCATGATTTTTCTTACATTGGCGGAATTCTATTCCAATTCACTGGACTGTGGATTATTCCAGAGGTTTCTTTAGAAATATCCCTGATGTGAACTAAAGACTGGTGTTAGTTAAAGTGAGCTCGGGTAACTACAATTTCAATTGTAACAGTGGCAAATATGTGACAACTGTCTTTTCATTCAGAAAGCGCGCCGTCCCTTCCAAAGTGGGTCTAAAACTACACGACACCACAGTCTGACCCTTACATGAACATGTGTAACAGTCTTACTGAATTGGGATGGTATAGTAAATGGAGCTGTGGCGTGAAAAACAATTCTTCCCACACTATCTCGCGTGTAGTTGCCAAGGGTTACAGGGAAAATGTGCGAGAATGGGGCTGAGAAGGACAATAAATCAAACATGATGGAATGATGCATGGATGTAACGTTGAAACTTTATAAAGCGGTGGTGAAGCTTCACTTTTAAAAATGTATTCAGTTGTGGAATGTGGTCATCGCCAGTTAATCCACCATTTATAGTTGTCCTTGAGAAGGTGACGATGAACTGCCTTCTTGTTGCTATGCAGTGTCTGAGGTGTCTGTACACCCACAGTGTTGTCATTGAAGTACTGTGAGCAGGTTCGGGCGCCTTATCTTAGAAAGGGTGTGCTGAGCTTGGAGAGGTTTCAAAAAGGGTTTCACGCTAAAGATTCCAGGATTGAATAGCTTATCTTAAGAATAGCGTTTGATGGCTCCGGCTGATGTATCCTCGAATTCAGAAGAAGGAGGGGTGACCTCATTGAAACCTATCGCATGGCGTAAGGCCTTGATAGAGTTTACATGTAACGGACGTTCCCTGCGGTTAGAGAGTCTATGACCAGAGGACACAGCCTCAGAATAGAAGGGTGTCCTTTCTGAACGGAGATGAGGCGGGATTTCTTGAGAAAGGGAATGGTGAATCTGTATAATTCTTTGCCGCGGGCAGCTGTGGAGGACAAGTCTTTTATCTATAGTACAGTTAAGGAAGAGGTTGATAGATTATTGATTGGTCAGGCGTGAAGGGATACGGGGAGAAGGCAGGAGATTGGGGGCTGAGAGGAAAATTGGATCAGCCGTGGGGAAATGGCGGAACAGCTGAGTTGCTGAAAGAACGAATTCTGCCCCTCTGTCTTGTGGCCTTACGGCAGAAATTGCGTCCTGACAGATTTAAATTCAGGTGGTGCAGAGAGGATGACTGAAGTACTGAATGAACAGAAGGCAGCGGCTTGCGCAGAAGCAGAGGAGCGAGCCCGAATGGGAATGGAGGAGGTGGGGAATAGATATCACTGGACACGGTGTTGCAAGAAAGACAGCACCGGACGTGTTTCCTTTTGTCTATGGGAGCACAACATCGCGTTAGAGAGGGAAACTGTAGTTATCGATTCATCAATTTACCAGGGGGAATGATCAGTGTGGAATATCATCCCCGATCCAGGTATGGAAAATAGCTGTGAATTTACTTGTACCTTCGACGCTAACCTGGCTTTTCGTTTCTGTGTTAGTTGTTTTCGTAATTAAAATGTCCGCTCTGCAGAAGCGTTGCATCTGATATGCTTATTCACAGGTGATGCTAGTTGCTAATCTTTTCCGACTAGATTTAAGACACTTCGTATTTAAGGAAAATGCATGATCATCGCCAAAACGAAGCTGCCTGAAATGACAATAAATTTTACTCGCGCTATCCCTGTGTCTGTAAAGTACCATACCTTCATTATATCTCCAATAAATGATGTCGGATTATTCCAGAATCTGTCCCTGATAAATGTTTTATTTGGGAAGACCTACATACTGATCATTAAATATTGTTCGGTCAGTCGTTGATGTCTAATGAAAGAAGGATAACCGGCATATACTGTTCTTTGTCAGATTCCGAATCTTGATAAATCTGGAGACTCCACAATAACATCTCGCTAAACTCCGCCATGGCGATAGATTTGTGACAGCAGAAGTGGAGGAACTGAGCATAAGGTTGATTTCCATCGGGCCTATGGTGACTCAGAACCAGCTCCGTCCCCTGCTGCTATTGGCTGAGATGGCTGCCTGTCAAATGAGAACTGAAACGATGATTAGTTAATACGAAGGTCAGTCAGCCGTGTAAAATGTTAAATCGAATGTTGATAAAGTGTGCCCAGTCAGAGAAGAGACTGTAACGTCAGTGGATATATCTCGTCATCACAGTTCTCTCACTAAAGCAAATGTACTGCCGGATAAAAGGAAGTTTCTGATGTTTATAACGGATATGGTGAATTGTACGTATCAGTCATCCAGTCGTACTGAGGAAGTTAAAACTATTGTGAAAACTGCAGAAAGGTACCCTGGCATAACTGGTATTATGTGGGAAGCTGTAAACGAAGCTCTGATGGGTAGGGCATCTGTATCACAGTCTACTTGTGAATGGGACTAAAAATATTGCTGTGGAATACGAGAAGCATGATTTCTAATGGACAACATTTTATGAAGTTTATTTCTGATTTGTCAAACTCTCCCACTATTACAAGTATTCAGGAATCCTGGTTGTTACCACGTGATACAATTTTCATAATAGTTCTGAAACGGGGACAGGAGATAGCATTCAGATGGTGAAATATCTGATAAAGCAAATCGGGAGGAGTTTAAGGTTTTATGTGCTGAACATTTGTCATGGCTGGATGTTGAGGATGATGTCGATTTTTCTCATGAAAGGTTATGTCATCTTATTCATCAAACTAGGTTGGAAGTGATACCGATGGAAATCAGAATCAGAATCAGAATCCTTTATTATCGCCGAGTATGAGGATACATACGTACTCTCTCCGGTCCTGTTCACCCTGTACACATCAGACTTCCAATATAACTCGGAGTCCTGCCATGTGCAGAAGTTCGCTGATGACACGGCCATAGTGGGGTGCGTCAGGAATGGACAGGAGGAGGAGTATAGGAAACTGATACAGGACTTTGTGATATGGTGCAACTCAAACTACCTGCGTCTCAATATCACCAAGACCAAGGAGATGGTGGTGGACTTTAGAAGATCTAGGCCTCATATGGAGCCAATGATCATTAATGGAGAATGTGTGGAGCAGGTTAAGACCTACAAGTATCTGGGAGTACAGTTAGACGAGAAGCTAGACTGGATTGCCAACACAGATGCCTTGTGCAGGAAGGCACAGAGTCGACTGTACTTCCTTAGAAGGTTGGCGTCATTCAATGTCTGTAGTGAGATGCTGAAGATGTTCTATAGGTCAGTTGTGGAGAGCGCCCTCTTCTTTGTGGTGGCGTGTTGGGGAGGAAGCATTAAGAAGAGGGACGCCTCACGTCTTAATAAGCTGGTAAGGAAGGCGGGCTCTGTCGTGGGCAAAGTACTGGAGAGTTTAACATCGGTAGCTGAGCGAAGGGCGCTGAGTAGGCTACGGTCAATTATGGAAAACCCTGAACATCCTCTACATAGCACCATCCAGAGACAGAGAAGCAGTTTCAGCGACAGGTTACTATCGATGCAATGCTCCTCAGACAGGATGAAGAGGTCAATACTCCCTAATGCCATTAGGCTTTACAATTCAACCGCCAGGACTTAAGAACTTTTTTAAAGCTATTATTAATGCTTTTTGAGACAGTGATTTAGATGCATATCATATTTTTACTGAGTTAAGTATTGTATGTAATTAGTTTTGCGACAACAAGTGTATGGGACATTGGAAAAAAGGTTGAATTTCCCCATGGGGATGAATAAAGTATCTATCTATCTATCTATCTATCTATCTATCTATCTATCTATCTATCTATCTATCTATCTATCTATCTATCTATCTATCTATCTATCTATCTATCTAACTATCTATCTATCTATCTACAGAGAATTTGATGCCGGTTTCCCTGAGCTCTCTCTGTACTGAATTAAAAACAAACAAAACAATAGTGCAAATAATCATAAACTATATACAATGAGGTCCACCATTCAATGTACAGGTGGACTTGATTTATAATAGACTAAAATTCAAGTGTTCATAAGACTGATGGCATACGGAAAGAAACTGTTCTTGTACCTATTTGTCCACGCATACAGTGATCTAAAGCGCCTACCAGAAGGAAGGAGTTCGAACCGATGATGTCCAGCGTGTGATGGGTCTACAAAAATGCTGATTGCTCGCTTCATGACTCTAGATGCATATCAGTCCTGGGTCGAGTGCAGCTTCACACCAATAATCCTTCCCGCAGCCCTGACGGTTCTTTGGAGTCTATTCTTGTCTTGTTTGGTAGCTGATCCAAACCAGACAGTGATGGACAAACAGAGAACAGACTGGATTATTCCTGAATAGAATTGAATCAGCAGCTCCTGAGGCAGGTTGTACTTCCTGAGTTGACGTAGGAAATACAACTTCTGCTGAGCCTTTTTGATAAGAGTGTCCGCGTTGGGTGTCCACTTCAGGTCCTGGGAGATTGTAACACCCAGAAATTTGAAGGTCTCCACAGCAGAAACAATACTGTTGAATATAGTGAGTGGGGAGAGTATTGGGGAGGTCCTCTTGAAGTCCACAGTCTTGAGCGTATTTAGCTCCAGATTGCTCTGACCACTCCAGAGGACCAGCCGTTCCACCTCCCGTCTGTATGCAGACTCATCACCGTCTCGGATAAGGCCAATGACAGTTGTGTCGTCTGCAAACTTCAGGAGTTTAACAGATGGATCCTATGAGGTGCAGTCATTAGTGTAAAGGGAGAAGAGCAGTGGGGAGAGCACACATCCCTGGGGGGCACCGGTACTGATTGTCCGGGTGCTAGAGATGATGCTCCCCAGCCTCACTTGCTGCACCCTGTCAGTCAGGAAGCTTGTGATCTACTGACAGATGGCGGGGAGGCAGTAAGCTGGGTGAGTTTGGAGTGGAGGATTTCTGGGACGATGGTGTTAAACGCCGAGCTGAAGTAAACAAACAGGACCCTCACAGAAGTTCCTGGGTTGTCGAGGTGTTGTAGAATGTAATGCAGTCCCATGTTGACCGCATCATCCACTGACCTATTTGCCCGATAAGCCAACTGCAGGGGGTCCAACAGGGGCCCTGTGGTGTCCGTCAGGTGAGCCGACACTAGTCTCTCAAAGGACTTCATGATCACAGATGTCAAAGCAACAGGCCTGTAGTCATTTAGTCGCTTGATAGGGGGACCACTATCTGACAACTAAAACATCACGACCCTGCCTAAATCGTCATCTGAATTCTAACTCCCTATATCTGACGTCTAACACTTCATGTGACCTCGAACTACCTGACATTGCTGTCCCCAAACCACATTGTAAGCTTTTACTCCACACATTCCTGTCCCTAAACCCAAAATGATATCTACCTCACCCACATGCTTGTCATTAAACCCAATCCGATACTTAAATCCTTCACAAACTTGCCGTATGCCTAACCTGACTTCTAACACCCCAAAACCCCAAAATCAAACCTAAATCTGTCCTCTCGTTAATTCCATCCCAACCCCCGATCCTAATCTGCACTGTAACCTCCTACATCTCCGCCCCTTACCCTAATATGAAAACTAACTTCCAAACATCCCATTCCTTAAATCCTAACGTGAACTCTAAATCCCCTCAACACTGTCCCTAAACCTCAATCTGAACTCTAAAAACCTCCGACACCCCACATTACTCAGCCTAAACCCCGAATCTAATCAGACCTCCAGCACCACACTTCCCTCTCCATAAAACCTTACCAGACATCTAGCACACCAGAGCCATTTCCCCAAACGCCAATCTGACCGCTACTTCCCCACATCCCTGACGTTAAACATAAGTGGCCTATAACCCAGCCACATCCCCGTCCCTAAACGCTAATCAGCCCTGAAGCACTTCACATGTTTGACTATAAATCATCATCCAAAATTGAAATCCGCAGATTCCTGTCCCTTACGGCCCCCTAAGTCTCAGGGCCTAAGAGACCTCGATAGTTTAGGGGAATGGGCAAAGAAGAGGCAAATGAAATACAATATTGGAAATTGTATGGCCATGCACTTTGGTGGAAGAAATAAACAGGCAGACTATTATTTAGATGGTGAGAGAATTCAAAATGCAGAAATGCGAAAGGACTTGGGAGTCCTTGTTCAAATTACTCTAAACGTTATCCTCCAGGTTGAGTCGGTGGTGAAGAAGGCAAATGCAATGTCAGCGTTTATTTCTCGAGGTGTAGAATATAAAAACAGGGATGCGATGTTGATGCTCTGCAAGGCACTGCTCAGACCACACAGAGTATTGCATTCAGTTTCGGACTCATTCATTTCTCATTTTTAGGATCTTTTTATTGGTACATAATCTTCTACTGCTATAAAATGATACAAGATTTCAACAAATTAATATGTATACAATTAATAAAGCTGAAGAAAACAAGCTGATTGTAATATATGAAATTGAAAAAAAATTATATATGAAGAAAATTAGGAAAAAAAAGAACCCCCGTCTAACTAAGAAAAAAAACACTGACGACAAAAAAAAGGGAAACAAAAACGATTAGGAATCAACCCCCTCGGAGCAATACGTCTTACCATCATCTATATAAATAAAGAAAAAGAGTCATCAACCGCTCATTCATGTTTATATAGAATAAGATTGGAAGGAAACCTTATAAAATAATTCAAATTAAATGATCATATTTGGCAAAAGAGCCCCATCTTCTCTCAAAATCGAACAGGGGATCAAAAGTTCTACTAATTTTTTTTCCAAACTGGGACATAACAAAGCTTGAGAAAAACTTTCGATTAATGTAGAGACCGGAATCCTTATTTTAGAAATGATATACTGATATTGGAGAGGATTTAGAGAATATTCACGAGAATGATTCCAGTAATGAACGGGATACCGTATGAGGAACGTCTGGCAGCCCTTGGGCTGTCTTTCCTGCAGTTCAGGAGAATGAAGGGGGATCACAACGAAACATTCCAAGTGTTAAAAGGCCAGAACAGATTAGATATGGCAAAGTTATTTCCCATGGTAGGGGATTCTAGGACAAGAGGACACGACTTCAGGATTGAAAGACGACCTTTAAGAACGGACATAGGGAGAAATTACTTTAGTCGGACGGTGGTAAATCTGTGGAATGTGTTGCCACGTGCGCCTGTGGAGGCCAAGCAAAAGCTTACCTGACCTCTGACTCTCCATATCCCTCACCTTAAACATAATCTGACCTCATCCCTGTCCCTAAACGCGAATCAGATCTGAAACGCCCCACATGTCTGACCGTAAATCATAAACTGAAATCGAAATTCGCAGATACCTGTCACTAAATCCTAAACTGAATTAACACTGATGCATGGACCAGGACAACTTGGAAGGGTTGCGTAATACTGCATCTCGAGTGAAGAGATCAAGAAACACAAGGGATGATTTTCCCACTGCCCCCATAATCACAACCGGATCAAACAGCGACATGCTCTTCGTTTTCCCAGTCAGTGAGAAAGCCAAGATACCAAGAAGGCGAGAGGGATCCGATTAGTTAAACTGGAACCACAGAAAACAAGTTGCCCTAAACTCTCAGTGACAGGGTGGAGTGACTCTGAATCTCCAGTAAACCCTGTTGATATACACCGGGCGACCCACCACACCCAGATGCAAAATACAGATTACCGTAAACTTAAAGTAGGGAGGTTCCGTCTTACTTCGAGATGAAGCCTCAGACCGAAATTGTTAAAGTAGAATCAAATAACGAGATCTGAAATACCTTAAACTCGGGATGTCATGGTTTCCATTATCTTTGCCCGTGGGAGTGTCGCAAGCCTGGCCTGAGCAACCCTGCTGGGTCGCCCTGGTGAGGGCATCGAGTGATTAAAGTCCTGAATTACCCCCAACGAAAACAGTTTACATTACTGATGACGCGTTCCAGTGCAAACCTGGTTAATTAAGCCGAGTTTTTTGGACTAGGTTAATGAAAGGCGTGGGGCAGATAAAAGTTGTTCTGCCAGAGCCCCACATTCCGGTTTACCCTAAACTCCACAAGTCTGTCTCCCCAGCCCAACATGTACATCGCCAGCCTTACCGTTAACCATAATCCTACAACACAAACATCCCGGACTGCACCCCGACTAACTCTGGCCACAGCCCCACGAACAAGCTCACTTAACACCAGCTCTCATCCACCCCGCTCTCTCCCCATGTGGAGACCTGCATCTCCATCTCCCGACCCTACGCTAAACTAACACCTACTCCCCTCCTACACACCCGTGTAAACCCTAACCCTCACCTCGACACTCATTCCCTGCAATCCAACATCATCCCCCACTTCAATCACGTAGTAATCCTATCACCTTGGCATATTCATAACAATAAACCTGAAAATTTGTGTAAGGGGGAGGAAAATCTCATTAAGGCATGGTTAACTGAGTTAACGAAGGCGCGGGCCAGAGCAAAGTGGCAGGGTTGAGTGACACTGAATCCCCAGAGACGAAATCAAGAAGCACAAGAGCGATGATTTTCCCTCCGCCCGCATAAGCACAAGATAACTATTACATTGTGGTGAGGAGGTGGGAACAGACAAATGGTTTATGCTTTACTCGACACATGGGACATAGAAGAGTACAGAACAGGAACCGGCCACTCGGCCCACCGTGTTGTGCCGAGCCAGATCCAAAGCAAATCAAAAACACCCGAATACTAATCCGTCCTACCTACACCATGTTCATATCCCTCAACTTCCTGACATCCATGTGCCTATCCCACACGACTCTTCAGAACCTCTCATGCATTTCCTTTTACCAACATACCAGGCATCCACGAGTCTCTGAATAAAATTATAGGCTTGCACACAGAAGACAGAGTGTAGTGATTGAAGGGACTTATTGGAGCCGGAAGCCTGCAATTAGCGGTGTTCCACAGGGTTCTGTGCTGGGAGCTCTGCTGTCTGTGATGTATATAAATGACCTGGATGAAGATGGAAATGGCTGTATTGGTAAATTTGCCGATAATTCCAAGATCTGTGGAGCTTTGGATCGTGTAGAAGACTGGCAAAGAATGCAGCACAATATAGATCAGTTGCAGATAATGGCTGAGAAATGGCAGGTGGGGGTTAACTACGATAAATGCAAGGAGATGGTACATTGTAAACGCAAGATCCTCAACAGTGTTGCTATGCAGAGAGATCTTGGATCCAAAGCAATATCTCGTTGAAAGTGGCTATACAGGTCGATGTGGTGTTTTAGAAGGCTTATGGAATTCGTGTTTTTATTAGACGAGAAATTGAGTTCAAAAGTCAGGAGATTATGCTGCACCTCTACAAAACTCTGGTTATGCCACATCTGGAGTATTGGATACAGTTTTGATCACCCCACTATAGGAAGGCTGTTGAGGTTTTGGGGATGGTGCTGAGGAGATTTTCCAGGATGCTGCCTGGTTCAGAGAACATGTGCTACCACCAGAGTCCGGATAAACTTGATTTGATTATTCTGGAGCGTTGGACGCTGAGGAGAGATTCGATGGAGGTTTATATGATTATGAGAGGCAAAGACAGAGTCGACCAAATGTATCCATTTCCCAGGGTTGAAATGACTAACTCCAGGGGACATGCATTGCAGGTGAGTGGGGATACGTTCATCGATAATGTGAAGGGTGAGCGCGTATTTGGAGATGCGCACAGATTCGGGAATGTCAGAAGATCCAGGGCTCTGATGAGTATCAAAATTGCACAATTTATACATACATTGATTATAAATAATCTTTAAACTTTGAACTTTTCTCTTGTCATGTGCTTGACGATGAAGGAGGCCATTTTGGAAGACTGTACTTGCAGCCCTCCATTTTGAGATCACTTTGAACTGAATCTTGCTCTGGGATAATCTGATGTGGATTTGGGTATCACCCGATAAGGATGTGTGCTCTCTTGCGGATGCTGATAGATTCTGATTGTGGGCGGATATGGGGTGCGCATGGATATATAGGTGTCGGCCTGTTTGGGGGGTGTCAGAGGATGAGAGGTTTAGAACAGTAATGAAGCCGCTCCAACTCTCTTGGTTGTTGGCTGAAACCAGTTTCAGTGTGGGCCCTGGCGGTGGTCACAACTTCCATTATCGTGTCAGTAACTTCCACTCGGTTCACCAGTGAGCTATGCAAGTCCCTGGTGGAGACAGAGGAATACCAGCGCACACGGATGTTGGAGTGTTCTTCATTGCCGTTTCTGTGACTGTTCTGTTTGGCCAGCCCGGGTTGTTAGCCCTGAGCGAAACTCTCAAAAAATATTTAGTTGGAACGCTATTGGAAGTTTTTCTAAGGAACCGGATATATACGGACTTGGAGAGCCAGTGCCTGATTAGAGATAGTCAATATAGCTTTGTGCGTAATGCTTCCATGTCTAATCAATCTTACAGAGTCTTCAGAGGTGCTTACTAAGAAATCTGATGGAAGAAAGTCAGTGGATGTGGTCTACAGGTAATTTAGCAAGGCCATTGCCGAGGTCCCGCTTCGGACTTGGATCAGAAGGTTGAGTCGCTGGCCATTCGGAATGAGGTAGTGAATTGGAGGAGGCAGAGTGTGGAAACAGTCGGTTACCTCTCTGACTGGAAGCCTGTGACTAGTGGAGTGGCGCAGGGATGTTGTTGTTTGTCATCCATATCAGCAATCTGAATGTTAATCAGAATGACAATCAGAAAGGCGATCAAAGTTTGCCGGGGGATTTGGACCAGATGGAAAAATGGGCTGAAACATTGCGGATGAATTTCAATGCAGACCAGTGTGAGATGTTACACTTGGCGTGGACAAAACAGGTGATCAGTTGAGCAACGGAAAATGCGGTAGACGAGAGGGATCCAGGAATACAGATTCATAATGACTTGTATGTGGCGTCACAGGTCGATGGGGTCGGACAGAGAGCTTTTGGCACATCGGCATTCAGAAATCAAAGTATTGCGTACAGAAGATGGTATGGTATGTTGAAACTGTATAAGATGCTGGCGAGGCCGCATTCGTGTAGCTTTTGTCACAAACCTACCGGGAAATATGAATCTGATTGAAAGAGTGCAGAGAGAATTTACAGGAATGTTGCTGGGAATTGAGTAACTGAGATGTGGGGAAAGGTTGAATAGGTTACGAAGTTATTCCCTGGAGTTTAGGAAAATGATGGGAGATTTCAGACAGATGTGCAGTCATTTTAAACTTGTTTTGATGTGTTACACGCACAACCTCTCAGATTGTGTTGTGGTGCCATAAGGTGGTCCTGTAGCGGTGTGCTACACGCAGCGCTAAAATAACGACACTGAGTCGGTAAACTGCAGTTAAAGAAGATTTTATTCGAACTTCACAGCCTCGCTTTAAAGCCTCCCTGATCCCGTCCTCCCCGGGCGCGGATGCTGTAGAGGGCACGTACTCACAGTCCCCCGCGGGCTTTTCCCTTTGTTGGTGAACCAAACCTGGCGCCCTTTTGGGACTGGCCTTTGTGCCGGCGCGCTGGCTATTTGTGAGCCGGTTCGAGTGCGCTAGGAAGTGGGTCGCCACATAACACTCCCCCAGAACCGGCGATACACCCCCCAATGTCCACAGTCTGGGCCGGACCCTGTTTGGGAGGTCGGCCTCTGCGCCGCGGTGCCGGAAACTAGACCGGTTGCGCCAAGTCCACGTGGGCCGGTTTGAGTCGGTCCACCGTGAAAACCTCCTTTCTCCCCCCAACGTCCAGCACGAACGTGGACCTGTCGTTTCTGATCACCGTAAATGGCCCCTCGTAGGGCCGTTGCAGCGGTGGCCGATGCCCGCCCCGTCGTACAAACAGTTTTGCAGGTCTTTGAGTACGCAGGTCGGGTTCTGCCCATGCTGCGAAGTGGGTATGGGGGCCAGGTTGCCGAGCCTCTCGCGTAGTCTGCCCAGGACTGCTGCGGGTTCTGCCTTGTGCCCCCTTGGGGCTGGTATGAACTCCCCGGGAACGACCAGGGGTGCGCCGTACACCAACTCGGCCGACGAAGCGTGCAGATCGTCTTTGGGCGCCGTGCGGATGCCGAGTAGGACCCAGGGAAGCTCGTCCGCCCAGTTAGCTCCTCTCAGGCGGGCCATGAGAGCCGACTTTAGGTGACGGTGGAAACGCTCCACCAGTCCGTTCGACTGTGGGTGGTCGGCAGTGGTGTGGTGCAGCTGTGTCCCCAACAGGCTGGCCATCGCTGACCACAGGCTGGAGCTGAACTGGGCGCCTCTGTCGGAGGTAATGTGGGCCGGTACACCAAAGCGGGACACCCAGGTGGTGATCAGTGCCCGGACGCAAGATTCGGAGGTGGTGTCGGTGAGCGGGATCGCCTCTTGCCATCTGGTGAACCGGTGCACGATAGTCAGGAGGTGCCGCGCTCCGCGCGACACTGGCAGGGGGCCCACGATATCCACATGAATGTGGTCGAAACGCCGGTGGGTGGGTGGAACTGCTGCGGCAGAGCTTTGGTGTGCCGCTGCACCTTGGCCGTCTGGCAGTGCAGGCACGTTCTGGCCCATTCACTGACTTGCTTGCGGAGTCTGTGCCAAACGAACCTGCTGGAGACCATCCGGACGGTTGTCCTGATGGAGGGGTGCGCTAAGTTATGAATGGAGGAGAAAACGCGTCGCCGCCAAGGTGCCGGGACGACGGGACGGGGCTGGCCGGTGGCGACGTCACAGAGTAGGGTCCTCTCACCTGGGCCTACGGGGAGGTCCTGGAGCTGCAAACCGGAGACTGCGGTTCTGTAACTAGGGATCTCCTAGTCTGCCTGCTGCGCCTCCGCCAGCGCCTAAAAGTCTATCCCTTGGGAAAGGGCATGAATGTTAGGGCGAGAGAGCGCGTCCACCACGACATTGTCCTTACCCGAGACGTGCCGGACATCCGTCGTGTATTCAGAGATGTAGGACAGATGGTGCTGCTAGCGGGACGACCAGGGATCGGACACCTTCGTGAACGTAAAGGTAAGCGGTTTGTGGTCCGTGAACTCGGTGAAGGGCCACCTTCCAAGAAGTACCTGAAATGCCGGATTGCCAGGTATAGCGCCAACAGCTCCCGGTCGAAAGCACTGTATTTGAGATCGGGTGGCCGCAGGTGTTTGCTGAAAAACGTCAGGGGTTGCCAGCGACCCTCGATGAGTTGCTCCAGTACCCCACCGACTGCCGTGTTAGATGTGTCCACTGTGAGGGCGGTAGGGACGTCCATTCTGGGGTGCACTAGCATCGCGGCGTTTGCCAAGGCTTCTTTCGTTTTAATGAAAGCGGCGGCGGGCTCCTCGTCCCAGGTAATGTCCTTGCCCGGCCCGACATCAGGGCGCCCCCTGTTCGGGCAGCTGAAGGGAGGAAGCGGTGGTAGAAATTCACCATACCCACGAATTCCTGAAGGCCTTTGATTGTGTGGGTCGGGGGAAATGGCGGACTGCGTCTACCTTAGCGGGCAGAGGGGTCGCCCCGTCTTTAGTAATCCTGTGGCCCAGGAAGTCGATGGTGTCAAGCCCGAACTGTCATTTGGCAGGGTTGATTGTCAGGCCGTATTCACTCAGTCGGGCGTAGAGTTGACGGAGGTGGGACAGATGCTCCTGACGACTGCTGCTGGCTATGAGGATGTCGTCCAAATAGATGAAAGTGAAGTCCATGTCGCGTCCCACCGCGTCCATCAACCGCTGGAACGTCTGTGCGGCCGAACGGCATGCGGAGGAACTCGAAAAGGCCGAACGGGGTGATGAGAGCCGTTTTGGGGACGTCGTCCGGATGCATCGGGATTTGATGGCATCCCCGGACGAGCTCTACTTTGGTAAAGATTCTTGCCCCGTGCAGGTTTGCTGCAAAGTCCTGAATGTGCGGCACAGGGTAGCGGTCCGGTGTTGTAGCCTCGTTCTGCCTGCGGTAGTCGCCGCATGGTCTCTAGCCCCCTGTCGCTTTGGGCACCATGTGCCGGGGGGAGGCCCATGGGCTGTCGGACCGCCGTATGATCCCCAATTCCTCCATCCTCTTGAACTCCTGCTTCGCCAGTCGGAGCTTGTCCGGGGGAAGCCTTCGAGCACGGGCGTGGAGGGGTGTTCCCTGTGTCGGGATGTGGTGCTGTACGCCGTGTCTGGGCATGGCTGCCGTGAACTGCGGTGCCATAACCGATGGGAAATCCGCCAGGACTCTGGTGAAGTCATTGTCGGACTGTGTGATGAAGTCTAGGTGTGGGGCCGGGAACTGGGCTTCACCCAGGGAGAACGTCTGAAAGGTCTCGGCGTGGACCAGTCTCTGTCTCGGCAGGTCGACCAGTAGGCTGTGAGCCCGCAAGAAATCCGCACCCAGAAGCGGTTGGGCTACGGCGGCCAGTGTGAAGTCCCACGTGAACTGGCTGGAGCCGAACTGTAGCTGCACCGTACGGGTGCCATAGGTCCTTACTGTGCAGCTGTTCACGGCCCTCAGGGTGGGACCCGGTGCTCTGTTGCGGGTGTCGTAACTCGTCGGAGGTAAGACGCTGATCTCGGCACCGGTGTCGACCAAAAACCGGCGTCCCGACCTCTTGTCCCACACATACAGGAGGCTATCCCGATGGCCAGCCGCCGTAGCCATCAGCGGCGGCTGGCCCTGGCGTTTCCCGGGAACTTGCAGGGCGGGCGACAGCGGCGGGCTTCTGCGCCCCACCGCTGGTGGTAGAAGCACCATTGTTCGTTGGTCTCCTCACCCCTCCCTCTGGGGCTAGCGGGCTCTGCTGCCGGGCCTGGTCTGGTTTGCTGCTGGGAGCGTGGCCTGGTGATCTGTGCGACGGACGCCCCACTCTCCTTCTTGGCGTTCCACAGCAAGTCCGCCCGGGCTGTCACCTTCCCGGGGTCGCTGATATCCGCGTCGGACAGCAGCCGGCGTATGTCCTCGGGCAGCTGCTCCAGGAATGCCTGCTCAAACATGAGGCAGGGCTTGTGTCCACCGGTCAGAGACAACATCACATTCATTAAAGCCGATGGAGGTCTGTCTCCCAACCTATCCAGGTGCAGTAAGCCGGCAGCCCGCTCGCGCCGTGAGAGTCCGAAAGTCCTTATGAGCAGGGCTTTGAATTCCGTGTATTTGCCGTCCGCTGGGGGAGACTGTATGAACTCCTCAACCTGGGCCGTTGTGTCTTGATCGAGGGAGTTCACCACGTAGTAGTAACGTGTGTCCTCCGAGGTTATCTGCCGAACGTGGAATTGGGCTTCTGCTTGCTGAAACCATAGGTGAGGTCGCAGCGTCCAGAAGCTTGGCAGTTTCAACGAAACTGCATGAACAGATGCGGCGTCGGTCATCTTCGGCCCAAATATCGTTTGAGCCGTCGGGGTCACCAATTGTAGCGGTGTGCTACACGCAGCGCTGAAATAACGACACGGAGTCGGTAAACTGCAGTTACAAAAAAAATGTATTCGAACTTCGCGGCCTCGCTTTAAAGCCTTCCTGATCCCGCCCTCCCCAGGCGCGGATGCTGTAGGGGGCGCGTATTCACAGTCCTGTCCCGCGCGCGGATGCTGTAGGGGTCACGTATTCACAGTCCTGTCCCGCGCGCGGATGCTGTAGGGGTCACGTATTCACAGTCCTGTCCCGCGCGCGGATGCTGTAGGGGGCAGGTATTCACAGTCCCGCTCGGGCTTTTCCCCTTGCTGGTGAAGCAGACTTGGCGACCTTTTGGGACTGGCCTTTATGCCGGCGCGCTGGCTATTTGTGAGCCGGTTCGAGTGCGCAAGGAAGTGGGTCGCCACAACAGTTTAATTTCGGAAACTTGTGGAGAAAACTCCAAATATTCACTGCACTGTGTTGGGAAAATTCTCCTCATCTCAGTCCTGCTGAGGTGACCTCGGATTTTGAGTCTGTGATCCCGGGATCCACTGCCCAGCCAGGAGAAACATCCTTCCTGCCCCTACCCTGTAAATACCCTGTGAGACTGTGTCTGTCTCAATCAGGAAGCTTCTCCATGTGAACCTTGTGTTAATGAAATTGGTGACAGTTCTTTCAGACCAGCACCTTTGATCACAAGAACACCGGACAGTGGTCAGCACGGAATATCCTGCAGTTACTGCAGGAGAAGGACTGGATGGACACAGTGGAGTGGTTCCCTGAGCAGACAGTCCAGACCATCTGGCAGAATGCCTCATCACCAGATCTCAACAACAGGCACCAAGACCTCGCCTGTCTGGCGGAGAGAGGGTCCCTCCCAGTCTGATCCTTGCTGCATGCCCGGAGATCACTCCCACAGGGCGCTGCCCCGAGATTACTGCAGTGGAGCGAGAGGGCCCCTCCCAGTCTGATCCTTGCTGCATGCCCGGAGATCACTCCCACAGCGCGCTGCCCCGAGATTACTGCAGTGGAGACGAGAGGGCCCCTCCAAGTCTGATCCTTGCTGCATGCCCTGAGATCACTCCCACAGCGCGCTGCCCCGAGATTACTGCAGTGGAGACGAGAGGGCCCCTCCAAGTCTGATCCTTGCTGCATGCCCGGAGATCACTCCCACAGCGCGCTGCACCGAGATTACTGCAGTGGAGACGAGAGGGCCCCTCCCAGACTGATCCTTGCTGCATGCCCGGAGATCACTCCCACAGCGCGATGCCCCGAGATTACTGCAGTGGAGACGAGACGGTCACTCACCTCTTTGCGGACTGTGGACTGGCGAAGATCTGTGGAGAAAGATGCAAGGACCTGTGCCACAGCAGCTGCGTGACAGAAGGCTCACTGATCCTCGGGCTATTCTCAGGACGCGCAGGAAAACGGACAGCGAATGCTGCTGGAAGATCATCAACTCGGGGAAAGACGCTCGAAACTTGTCGACCTGCCATCACACCGAGATGTCCCGAGAGCAGCGGTTCCCAACCTGGGGTCCACGGTTACTGGTTTTGGTCTTTGGCATTAAAAAAATGTTTGGGAACCCCTGTCGTACAGGAATGCTGCCGACTGACACATTCCAGACTACAGGGACACCATTGGAACTACAGGGATCCTCTACACTGAACAGGGATTGGCCGGGGTTGGCTGAGGAAGCCTCACAGTTATTGTAGTAGTGAACCACCCCGGGGGGACACATGGCTTCTCCTTTCAGCGCAGGACTTCAATCGTCTTCCAGGGGAAGGTCCTTCCGACCGCAGGGATGAGGCCTTTGGAGATTCAGCTGACGTTTTTGTCGCTCTAGGTTTTTAAGAGATGGGGTTGCTAGCCATATGGCCAACGCTTCTCCGCTCGTAGCCGGGCTTAGACAGTCCATGGCCGTGTTTTCTTATCTGTTGCCCGTTTAATGTGTTGTTGATCCCACACTAAACATAGAAATGGTCAGAATTTCCACTGAACCCATCCAGCAAAACCATGTTGATTCCCTGAGCAAACACGAGGAAATCTGCTGATGCTGGAAATTCAAACAACACACACAAAATGCTGATGGAACACAGCAGGCCAGGCAGCATCTATAGGGAGAAGCACTGTCGATGTTTCGGGCCGAGACCCTTCGTCAGGACTAACTGAAAGGAGAGATAGTAAGATATTTTAAAGTAGGAGGGGGAGGTGGAAATGCGAAATGATAGGAGAAGACCGGAGGGGGTGGGATGAAACTAAGAGCTGGAAAGGTGATTGGCAATGGGATACAGAGCTGGAGAAGGGAGAGGATGATGGGACGGGAGGCCTAGGGAGAAAGAAAGGGGGAGGGGATCACCAGAGGGAGATGGAGAACAGGCAGAGTGATGGTCAGAGAGAGACAAAAAAACAAACGACTAAATGTCAGGGATGGGGTAAGAAGGAGAGGAGGGGCATTAACGGAAGTGAGAGAAATCAATGTTCATGCCATCAGGTTCGCGGCTACCCAGGTGTTGTTCCTCCAACCTGAATGTGGCTTCATCTTGACAGTAGAGGAGTCCATGGATAGACATATCAGAATGGGAATGGGACGTGGAATTAAAATGTGTGGCCACTGGGAGATCCTGCTTTCTCTGGCGGACAGAGCGTAGGTGTTCAGCGAAACGGTCTCCCAGTCTGCGTCGGGTCTCACCAATATATAAAAGGCCACACCGGGAGGACCGGACGCAGTATACCACACCAGCTGTCCTGATGAAGGGGCTCGGCCCGAAACGTCGACAGTGCTTCTCCCTGCCTGGCCTGCTGTGTTCCACCAGCATTGTGTGTGTGTTGTTTGATTCCCCGAGTCTGCAGCGCGCGTAGTGGACAATCGCGGTACTGCAGGGGATCAGCAGCTCCCCGAAAGTGAAAGCATTCTGAATCAGGAAGTGCCGGGAGTTAACATGGCTTCGAAAGGAGAGACGGAGAGTTTGAGCGAGGAGGTAATTTGTCCCGTCTGCCTGGATTTCTTCATCGATCCGGTATCACTGGAGTGCGGTCACAACTTCTGTCGCTCTTGTATCACACGGTGTTGGGAAAGGGAGGAGAGAAACTCCTGCCCGGAATGTAGAGAGGAGTTTGCTGACCGCACCCTCAGGGTGAATCGGGCCCTAGCAAATCTGGCTGAAAAACTTCGAAATCTAAACCTGAATCCGAAAGGGAAGGAAAGTAAACTTCACTGCGAGGAACATGAGGAAGAACTGAAGCTGTTTTGTGAAACGGACAAGACACTGATCTGTGTGATCTGTGCAGCTGCGCAGGAACACAGAGAGCACCGATTTGTGCTGATTAAAGAAGCTGTTAAAAACTATAAGGTAAAAACTAACGTTAATTTAACGCTTAACACATTTCCTTTTCCCTACATACCGTCACACGAGCCTCTATAACCAACACATGATTCTCTGCAACTTCCGCCATCTCCAACGGGATTCTAGCATCTCTCCGTCCCACAGCCCACCTCCTCACCCCGCAACTCTCCGCTCTCTATACGGATCGCGCTCTACGTACTGTATCGCCCTGATCCACTCTCTCCTCCCCACTGATCTCCCTCCTGGCACTGACACCTGCAAGCGGGACAAGTGCTACACCTGACTACTAACCTCCTCCCTCGTCAACATTCAGGGCCGCAAACAGCCCAGTTCCTCCCGTTTCTTCCATGGTCGATTGTCCTCGCGTATCCTTCTTTTCCAGCTCTTTACCTCTTCCACCTGTCCCCTCTCAACTTCTCACTTCATCACCTGATGCACCATCAATAACTCTCGGAGACAGGAGGCGAACGATAGGCTTCTATTAGCAGCGAAGACAACGACACGGCATCCTGGAGACTGAGGGAGGAGCAGTGCCTCCAATCACCTTTATACAGGGGTCTGTGGGAGGAGCCACAGGAGCAGTCAGCAGAGGGGCGTGTCCAGACAGGTATACATAGTTTACCACATCACCCTCTCCCACGATACCCCTCACGTTGTCTCACCCGTCACCTGTCAGCTGGTTCTCATCCCCAAGCTTTTCATTCTGGCTTCTGTCCCATTCCTTCCCAGTCCTAATGAAGGGTCTCATCCCGGAACACCGACTGTTTATTTCCCCTGAATAGATGCTGCCTGACTCATTGAGTTCCTCCGGCATTTTGTGTGATAATCGGGTTTGATCACCTGTTTCTTTTGATGCATCTTTGTTTCTATTTCCTTCGCTCTCTGTCTTCCAGGATCAGTTAAAATCTTCCTTAGACTCTCTCACAAAACATAAATCAGACTTCCAGGAAAAGGAGCAGCAACAGAAAGAGAAGATTTCCGGAGTTCGGGTGAGGCTTCCTGAGTGGAATTTCTGATATTACTGTCGAGTTTTACTCCATTTAATGCAGAATAGCAGAGTATCGCAGCTCCAGTGACCTGGGTTCGATCCTGACCTCTGTTGCTGTCTGTGTGGAGTTTGCATGCTCCCCCTGTGATTCCAACACATCCCAAGGACATGCCGGATGAATGGCTAATTACCGTTAACCCTGTAAAGGTGGGGAGGGTGTGTGTGAATCAGATGGGAGTTTATGGGTCAATAAGTGAGAATACGTTTCAGGAAAACGTGAGGGAATGGTGTTGACGGGAATGCTCTCAGAAGTAGCATGGACTCCAATAGACCGAACTTAACGACAAAAGGAAACAGAGCACAGCAATGCAGTATATTAATCTTCACCTTTCATTCGACAGAAACAGTCAGACAACTTTCAGACCCACATCACATCCCAGTTTGCTGAACTGCGCCAGATTATCACTGAGAAAGAGCAGAGATTACTCAGGGATCTCAGGGAAGAAGAGAAGAGGATTCTCAACCCAATGGAGAAAAATCTTCTAGCTCTTCAAGAGAATATAAGGATTATTCAGGAGGACATCACTAAGTTAAAGGAACAGATGGATCAAAAAGACAGTGTGATATTTCTGAAGGTGAGGGATTCTATTTCAATTTGTTTCTGACAAAGGGCACTAAATGAACAGTGGTATATTTGAAATAAACACAGCACAGCGGCCAATTCTAACAAATCAATTGCCACTGCTGGCGACCTCACACAAGTTGTTATACTTGCATGATGCGCCCTCCAATCACTCCAATAATGACATTTCAAAATGTCCAAGATACGCTTTCAGTCCTTCATTAGCAAAATACAATCTTGAAGCGATGAAACTTCAGGGTAATTCAGTGTAAAGTAAGCTGCAACACAGCGGTCAAGAACAGAATGACATCCGCCCGTCCCCAGCTCAAAACTGCCCAGAACAAAGTACAGATACGTAACTTTTTCCCTTTGCTTTTACCACGTCCCCACTCACGTGACGAGTTACCATAATAAACATGTAACACAGAATACAATGCAGACAGAAAACAGATGTGTTGCTCCTACACACAGCATTTACAAATGGCAGTAAACAGTTTCTCACCAGACAATTGATGCAAATATTCAGGGTTGTTGTTGTCCCATAATAATAAGATTATTAAGGGATTGGACACGCTGGAGGCAGGAAGCATGTTCCCGCTGATGGGTGAGTCCTGAACTAGAGGCCACAGTTTAAGAATAAGGGTAGGCCATTTAGAACAGTGATGCGGAAAAAACTTTTTCACCCAGAGAGTAGTGGATATGTGGAATGCTCTGCCCCAGAAGGCAGTGGAGGCCAAGTCTCTGGATGCTATCAAGAGAGAGTTAGATAGAGCTCTTATAGATAGCAGGGTCAAGGGATATGGAGAGAGGGCAGGATCAGGGTACAGATTGTGTATGAACAGCCATGATCACAGTGAATGGCGGTGCTGGCTAGAAGGGCCGAATGGCCTACTCCTGCACCTATTGTCTATTGTCCCAAAACTGGACTTCCACAACTTTTGTACATCTCAGGACAGAATGCAGATTTCTCTGAAATTATTTACCCTGATCATAACACAGAGCTGCTGACTGTGTTCTTAATTCTACATTAAATATTCTCTAAAACTCTCATTAACTCCCATTTCCAGTCACAGGCTGTGAGTGTGTCTGGTGTGGTTGGTGTGAGGGTCTCTTTGTCAATCAGTGAGAACAAAGAATTTGACCCACACATCAGACTTATCTTCTGTATCCGGTTTCCATCAGATTAGGGAAACTATTATTGTCTCTTTACTTTTACAGATAACTTTCAAATGAACGTTCAATCGTTAAAAACATAACCAGGCCATTCGGCCCATTTTCTCCTCTCAATTTCCCTGCTTCACAATCCTCCTGCCACATACTCACCACAACCAGTAACAGAGCCCCGAAATCTCTGGTCCCTCAGGTGTTTATCCATTCTCCCCATTACATTCAATCTCTGCTGTTCCATTTCAGCCACTCCTGTGGCAGCGATTTCCACATCCTCTTCACTACATTTCTTGTGGAATTTGTTAAAATCCATCTGGAATTACATCTCCCCACAAGTCTCCCCATAAGTAGAGGTACTTCCTCCACCCGCACACAATCACATACATCACTGATCTTAAATTCCTCCATCCTATCACACTGACGTCATATCCAGATGATAATGCACAGACTGTCCTGTCTTCCCTGTAAGTTTCATCCTCTCAGTAATGGTCTGACATTCAAAAACTTTCCATGTCATTTACCCTGTGGTTCTGTATTGTCCGTGTGTGTGAGTGATTGCGGGAGTGGGAATTTTCAACACCTTATAATGATTTGGATGAAATTCAGGATGTGGACAGTAAGTCCAAGCCTAATCGCATTTGTGTTTTATTTATTTCAGGAGGAAGCTCGTCGGAACAGAAGGTAGGACAGGCTCTTTACTGAAACCCTTAATGGATTTGTAAAATAGTTCAGAATAGCAATTTATAACCAGCAGTTTAATATTTACAGGATTAATGACGATGTCCAGGAATTGTCAGTGACAGATGAGGCCCTACCGGTTGAAAAATTCGATCACCTCTATTTGTTGAACACAGTGCTGAGAGAAACGCTTGATGCTATTAATCGAGGTAAAACTTACAAAGATTCATTTCTCCTTGTTTATGAAGCTCAATTTAGTTCCAATTTGAGGCAAAGATTGTCTGTAATACTGGGCTGAAGGGGAACTGAAGTTTATTCCACATCAGCCCCACCCACTGGGAGGCATCACTGTCACATGGTCAGCTGGAGATGTCAGACCCCTGGACACACCAGCACAGGGTCACAATACAACCAATACACAGGACTGGCAGATGAACCACTGTGTTCCAATCCCAGGCAAATGCACTAACACACCAGGACATGAGTTAGGATCTACCAGAGGAGCTGGGAATTTAATACTGATGATAATATTGTAGGGAATAAAAGCGGGTATCAGTGTGGTGACCGGGATTGTCAGGAAAATACACAAGTCCTTCATGTGCCCTGTGAGTGCAGACTCTGACTGACACAGGTTTTTCCCTTCCGGATCAGCATCTCTCACTGTCGTTAGAGGCAGAAGAGGGGAGTGGTCGTGATCTGGGACTGAATCGTCAGGGGAACAGACAGGAGAATCTATTGATGTGAACGGGACACCCGAATGGTATGTTGCCTCCTGGGTGCCAGGGTCAGGGATGCCTCGAATCGTGTCCGCAGCATTTTAGAGAGGGAGGGAAAAGAGCCAGATATCTTGGTAAATTTGTGATAATGACATTGGAAGTAAAAGCAAAGAGGTCCTGAAAATGGAATTTGGAGAGCTTGGTAGAAAGCTCAGAAGCAGCACCCCCAGGGTTGTAATTTCTGGATTGCTGCCTGTGCCACGTGCTGGTGAGGGTAGAAACAGGATAATTTGGCAGATAAACATGGCTGAGAAGATGGTGCAGGGGACAGGGATTCAGGTTCTTGGATTATCGGGATCTCATTTGGTGGAGGAATGACCTGCTCAAAAGGGATGGGTCGCACCTCGACCCGAGGGAGAACAATATTCTCACAGAGACGTTTGATAGAGCTGTTGGGGAGGGTTTAAACTAATTTGGTGGGGTGAGGGGTTGGAAGTGGTGAAGGGATAGGACTGATGGTAAAAATGCAAAGATAGTGTACAGTCAGACTGTCAGATAGGGCGGACAGATGAGAGGAGAAAATTGCAGCCATCAGGGTGAGTATCAGTGCATTAGAGATGAAGAATTAAAAAGGGTAGCAGATACAGTACACAAAGTGTTATATCTCAATGCATGGAGTATGAGAAATAAGGTGGATGATCTTGTTGCTGGATTACAGATTGTCAGGTATGATGTTGTGGCCTTCACGGAATCGTGGCTGAAGGATGGTTGTAGTTGGGAGCTGAATGTTCAAGGTTACACAATGTATCGGAGGAAGGAAGGAAGGCTGATGGGGTGGTGTGGCTCTGCTGGTAAATCAGCAGCAAGATGGGACATAGGATTAGAAGATGTTGAATCTTGTAGGTTGAGGTAAGGAACTGCAAAAAGTAAAAATGACACTGACAGCAATCATATACAGGCCTCCCTGCAGTCAGTGGGTTGAGGCCCACAGATTACAACTGGAAATAGAAAAGGCTGATGAAAAGGACAATGTTACAATAATCATGGGAGATTTCAACATGCAGGTCAATTGGGAAAATCAGGTTGGTAAAGATCTCAAGAGAGTGAGTTTGTTGAATGCAAAGTGATGGCTTTCTAGAGCAGTTTGTCCTTGAGCCTACTCGGGGAACAGCTCTACTGGATTGGGTGTTATGTATTGAACCAGAGCTGAGTAGTTAAAAGAAACCTTAGGAGGCAGAGCTCACAACATGACCGAGTTCAACTTGAAATTTGATAAGGAGACAGTAAAGCCTGACATTGTAGTATTTCAGAGGAGTAAAAGAAATTACAGTGGTCTGAGAGAGGAGTTGGCCAAAGCAAATTGGAAGGAGATGCTGGCAGGGATGAGAGCAGAACAGAAATGGTGTCAGTTTCTGGGCAAATGAGGAAGGTGAAGGATAGATGTATTCCAAAAATAAATAATACTCAAATGGCAAAATAGTAAAACCGTGGCTGACAAGGGAAGACAAGTTAATGTAAAGGCAAAAGAGAGGGGATACAACTAAACAAAAATTAGTAGGAAGACAGAGGATTGGGAAGCTTTTAAATATCTACAGAGAGGAACTGAAAGGATGATTGGGTGGGAAAAAATAAACAAGAAATTGATTTGAATTGAATTGATTTTATTACTTACATCCTTCATATACATGAGGAGTAAAAATCTTTACGTTATGTCTCCATCTAACTGTGAAATGTGCAATTTATAGTAATTTATGATGAATAATATGTACAACAGGCTGGTTAATATAACATAGAAATACAGTTGTGTCCACATGAGTTAATCAGTCTGATGGCCTGGTTGAAGAAGCTGTCCCGGAGCCTGTCGATCCTGGCTTTTATGCTGTGGTACCGTATCCCGGATGGTAGCAACTGGTACAGTTTGTGGTTGGGGTGACTCTGGTCTCCAATGATCCTTCAAGCCCTTTTTACACACCGGTCTTTGTAAAAACAAGTTAGCAAACAATATCAAATTGTTTTTCAAGTATTGTAAAAAAATAAAACAGAGATGAGACTGGATATAGGACCGCTAGAAAATGAGGCCGGATATATAATAACGCGGGATAAAGAGATGGCAGATAAACCAAATATTTTGCACCAGTCTTCACCGTGGAAGACACTAGCACTGTGCCCGGTGTTGAAGAGTGCGGGGGAAGAGAAGTGAGTGCAGTTGCTGTTACAAGGGAGAAGGTGCTCAAAAAGCTGAAAGACCTGAAGGTACATAAGTCACCTGGACCAGATGAACTGCACCCTAGTGTTCTGAAAGAGGTCGCAGTAGGCATTGTGGAGACATTTCAAATGATCTTTCAAAAATCATTGGACCCTGTCATGGTGCCAGAGGACTGGAAAATGGCAAATGTCACTTAACTCTTTAAGTAAGGAGGAAGACAGCAGAAAGGAAATTATAGACCAGTTAACAATCACCCCTGTGGTTGGGAAGAAATTGGAGTCAATTGTTAAGTATGAGGTTATAGAATACTTGGTGACACTAGACAAGACAGGGCAAGTCAGCATGGCTTCGTTAAGGGAATATCCTGCCTGACAAACCTGTTGGAATTCTTTGAGGAGATTACAAGCAGGATCGATAAAGGGAATGCAGTGGATGTTGTATATTTGGAATCTCAGAAGGCCTTTGACAAGGTGCCACACATGAAGGTGGTAACCAGTTTAAGAGGCCATGGTATTACAGAAAAGTTACAGGCATGGTTAGAAAGGATTGCAAAGGATTCATTTCATAAAGATGATTCCGGGAATGAAAGGGTTATCATCCGAGGAACGTTTGAAATCTCTGTGTCTCTACTCACAGATGCGGAGAATCTTGAGCCAGCAGCTGGTGAATTTGTGGAACGTTGTGTGTATTTAAGGCAGAGCTTGATAGGTTCTAGATTGGACACAGCATAAAAGGTTACGGGGAGAAGACCAGGGAGTGCGGCTGAGGAGGGAAAAAAAGGATCAGCCATGATTGAATGGCGGAGCAGACTCGATAGGCAAATGGCCTAATTCTGCTCCTATGTCTTATGGTGATCAGACCACTACATTGAAGCATTGTGAGAATTAGCTCGGACACACCAACAAGCATTGACATGGGTCAAGATTTCATCTCGGGAGAAGCACACACAGCATAACCGGCCTGGCAAAGCTCCCTCACACACATACACAGGAAGGACTGGCAGATTGTAGTCAGAGCCTCAGCAATGTACGTTGTTATTCCCCTCAGTAACCTGGAAACCAATCTCTTCAGAGACAGTCATTTATTCATTTAAACAACTCAATCAAGTGTGACACATTGTCAACACACACCAGACATGTGATGACACACTGTAACATACAAATTCTTCAATGTGCACACTCTCCTTCAATGTGTATACACACCACACGGATATTTACCACAATCAACACACACACACACACACACACACACACACACACACACACACACACACACACACACACACACACACACACACACAATCACACACACACACACACACACACACACACACACACACACACACACACACACACACACACAGATATACTATCAGAGTGCGACACATGGCTACAGAAATAGGCACAAATTCCCATTTAGGATTGAAATCTGCCGTCCTTACCCAGTCTGTCTGTTCTGTGGCACTGAGCTGCCCTCTGACGTGACGTCACATCAACACTTCACAGACAGACTCCGGGGTGAGATCCCTCAGGAGGATGATCTGGGAGGGTTTGATGGATGTTGAACTCACGGCCCACTTCATCAATCTGCAAGACTAAGATGTCTTCTTGAGCATGGCCCATTTGTGTGTGTTTGCCCCCCCCCCCCATCCCTCTAACCATTCCCCATCTGTGTACCTGCCCAAATTTATCTTAAAATATTTTATTTTTACCTGTTTCTACAGCGTCTGAGGGCAAATTCCATTTACCAACCTCCCTCTCTATGAGAATGTAACCCGATAGACCACTCAGAAAAATTTCCTGTCTCACTTTCAATCTGAGGCCTCTGGTTCTGTACTTCCATTTCATGGAAAAAGAAACGTTATTTAAGCTCCTTATGAATTATTTACCTTGATAAGGGGCATACCTGAACATCCTACACTACAGCTGAATAGCCCAAGCTTATACACTCTCTACTTTTAACCCAAGCCCCCAGTCCTGGTAACATCCTCCTGAAACCTCCTATCCAGTGTAATGGCATCCTCCCCATATTCGGGAACCGGAAATGCAGACAATGCTCCAAGTATGGTCTATCATCGACATCAAAGGCCTTGCTGAATTTCATGTAGACTGTGTGGAATAGGTTGATGAATACAGGACTGAAAGTGTTTTTTAGATTGGGACAAGAAGGGCGGCGTGGGAGCTAAATTCTGAAGGAAGGCAGTTCTGTAAAAAACTTTGCGTACAAGAACGGCGAGACTGCACAGGACAGCGCGGAGAGTTTAAAAAGTTGACCACCGTATACAGCGGGCAGCGGAGTGTGTGGCAGCAGAGTGTAGGGCTTTGGCTCAACGGGCTTAGGCGGTAACGGGAAGAGGCGAGAGCGAGGCACCGACTCTTTTTCTCCCCTTGGCAAATCGGCCTGGATAGACGGGGGAACGGCAGGGCACATTAGCTAACGGTTTAAAAAGTGTGTGTGCTTGGCGAAGTAAGTGGGTGAGTAGACCTATCTTTCTTTGTTTCATTCCTGTAGAATTAGGTAGCATGTCTGCAGGGTTAGTGCTTTGTTCAGGGTGTCAGATGTGGGAATCCTGGGAGACCTCCAGCCTCCCTGATAGCCACATCTGCACCAGGTGAACCGAGATTCAGCTCCTCGGAGACCGTGTTAGGGATCTGGAGCTGCAGCTTGATGACCTACTGCTTATTAGAGAAAATGAAGAGGTGATAGACAGGAGCTACAAGGAGGTAGTCATCCCTAGGCTACAGGGGTCAGAAAACTTGGTGACTGTCAGGAGAGGGAAGGGAAATGCCCGGATAGTGGAGAGCACCCCTGTGGCTGCCCCCCTCAGCAACAAGTATATCATTTCGGATGGTGTTGAGGGGGATGACCTGACAGGGGACGGCCACGGTGACCGGGTCTCTGGCATTGAGCCTGGCGCTGTTGTGCAGGAGGGAAGGAGGGAGAAGAGGAATGCGGTAATCATAGGGGATTCCATAGTCAGGGGAACAGACAGGAGATTCTGTGAGCCTGGTAGAGATACCCGCATGGTGTGCTGCCTCCCAGGTGCCAGGGTACGGGATGTCTCGGCATTGGGTCCAGAATATTCTGAAGGGAGAGGGCGAGCAGCCAGCTGTCTTGGTACATGTTGGTACCAATGACATAGAGAGGAAAAGGGAGGAGGTCCTGAAGAGAGATTTCCGGGAGTTAGGAAGGAAGCTGAAAAGCAGGACCTCCAGGGTAGTAATCTCAGGATTGCTACCTCTGCGACGTGCTAGTGAGGGAAAGAATAGTAGGATCAGGCTGATGAATGCGAGGCTGAGAGACTGGTGCAGGGGGCAGGGCTTCAGATTCCTGGATCATTGGGATATCTTCAGGGGGAAGTATTACCTGTTGAAAAAGGATGGGTTACACCTGAACCATAGCGAGAATGTTTAATAGAGCTGTTAGGGAGGGTTTAAACTAATTTGGCAGGGGGATGGGAAACTGGAATGATAGAGTAGAGGAGGGGGAAAACAGAAATAAATCTAAGATAGTGATCACTAAAGATGTCAGGAAGGACAGGCATGTGATGGGGCAAATTTGCAGCCACTGGGATGAGTTGCAGTGCAATCAATGCAATAAGTATCAAATACTGGACTTAAGGTGTTATACTGAAATACACACAGCATAAGGAATAGGGTGGATGATCTTGTCGTACAGCTACAGATTGGCAGGTATAATTGTGTGGCCATCACTGAGACGTGGCTAAAGGATGCATGTCTCTGAGAGCTGAACGTCCAAGGATACACGGTGTATCGGAAAGATAGGCAGGTAGACAGAGGAGGTGGCGTGGCTTTATTGGTAAGAAATGATATTAAATCATTAGAAAGAGGTGACGTAGGATCGGAAGAATCTTTATGGGTTGAGCTAAGAAATCGCAGGGGTAAAAGGACCCTGATGGCAGTTATCTACAGGCCTCCTAACAGCTGCAGTGAGGTGGACTACAAATTACAACAGGAAATAGAAAAGGCTTGCCAGAAGGGCAGTGTTATGATAATTGTGGGGGGTTTTAACATGCGAGTGGATTGGGAAAATCAGTTCGGCACTGGATCTCAAGACAGAGAATTTGTAGAATGTCTACGAGATGGCTTTTCAGAACAGCTTGTTGTTGAGCCCACTAGGGGATCAGAGGTACTGGATTGGATATTGTGTAATGACCCAGAGGTGATTAGAGAGATTGAGGTGAAGGAACCGTTAGGAGACAGTGGCCGTAACATGATTGAGTTCACTCTGAAATTTGAGAAAGAGCAGCCGAAATCCGATGTGTCAGTATTTCAGTGGAGTAAAGGAAATTACAGTGGCATGAGAGAGGAACTGGCCAAATTTGACTGGAAAGGGACACTAGCGGGAAGGACGGCAGAGCAGCAGTGGCTGGAGTTTATGCGAGAAGTGAGGAAGGTGCAAGACAGATATATTCCAAAAAATTAGAAATTTTCGAATGGAAAAAGGAAGCAACCGTGGCTGACAAGAGAAGTCAAACCCAAAGTAAAAGCGAGAGGGCATTCAAGGAAGCAAAAATTAGTGGGAAGACAGAGGATTGGGAAGTTTTTAAAAGGTTACAAAAGGAAACTAAGAAGGCCATTAAAAGGAAAAAGGATGAACTATAAAAAGAAACTAGCAAATAATATCAAAGAAGATACTAAAAGCTTTTTCAAGTAAATAACGAATAAAAAAAACAGGTGAGAGTGGATACAGGACCGATAGAAAATGATGCTGGAGAAATTGTAATTGGAGATAAGGAGATGGCTGAGGAACTGAACGAGTATTTGCATCAGTCCTCACTGAGGAAGATATCAGCAGTACACCGGACACTCAAGGGTGTCAGGGAAGAGAAGTGTGCGCAGTCACAATTACGACAGAGAAAGTACTCAGGAAGCTGAATAGTCTAAGGGTAGATAAATCTCCAGCACCAGATGGAATGCACCCTTATGTTTTGAAGGAAGTAGCTGTGGAGGTCGCGGAGGCATTAGCAATGATCTTTCAAAAGTCAATAGATTCTGGCATTGTTCCGGAGGAGTGGAAGATTGCAAATGTCACTCTGGTATTTAAGAAAGGGGCAAGGAAGCAAATAGTGAATTATAGACCTGTTAGCTTGAGAAATGGTTGGGAAGTTTCTGGAGTCAATTGTCAAGGATGAGGTTACGGAGTACCTGGAGGCATATGACAAGATAGGCCAAACTCAGCATGGTTTCCTTAAAGGAAAATCCTGCCTGACAAACCCATTGAAATTTTTTGAGGAGATTACAAGTAGGCGAGACAAGGGAGATGCAGTGGATGTTGTGTATTTGGATTTTCAGAAGGCCTTTGACAAGGTGCTGCACATGAGGCTGCTGAACGAGATAAGAGCCCATGGAATTACGGGGAAATTACGTACGTCGATAGAGCCTTGGCTGATAGGCAGGAAACAGAGAGTGGGAATAAAGGGATCCCATTCTGGTTGTCTGCCAGTTACCCGTGGTGTTCCACAGGGGTCCGTGTTGGGGCTGCTTCTTTTTACATTGTATATCAACGATTTGGATTATGGAATAGATGGCTTTGTGGTTAAGTTTGCTGATGATACAAAGATAGGTGGAGGGGATGGTAGTGCTGAGGAAACTGAGAGTCTGCAGAGAGACTTGGATAGATTGGGAGAATGGTCAAAGAAGTGGCAAATGAAATAAAATGTTGAAAAGTGTATGGTCATGCACGTTGTTAGAAGAAATAAATGGGCAGACTATTATTTAAATGGAGAGTGAATTCAAAGTTCTGAAATGCAACGGGACTTGGGAGTGCCCGTGCAGGATACCCTTAAGGTTAACCTCCAGGTTGAGTCGGTGGTGAAGAAGGCGAATGCAATGTTGGCATTCATTTCTAGAGGAATAGAGTATAGGAGCAGGGATGTGATGTTGAGGCACTGGTAAGACCTCACTTGGAATACTGTGTGCAGTTTTGGGCTCCTTATTTTAGAAAGGATGTTCTGACATTGGAGAGGGTTCAGAGAAGATTCACTAGAATGATTCCTGGAATGAGAGGGTTAACATATGTGGAACATTTGACCGCTGTTGGACTGTACTCCGTGGAGTTTAGAAGAATGAGGGGGAACCTCACAGAAACATGTCGAATGTTAAAAGGCATGGACAGAGTGGATGTGGCAAAGTTGTTTCCCATGGTGGGGGAGTCTAGTACGAGAGAGCATTACTTAAGGATTGAAGGGCGACCATTCAGAATGGAGATGCGAAGAAATTGTTTTAGCCAGAGGGTGGTGAATCTGTGAATTTCTTGCGGCAGTGGAAGCCAAGTCATTGGGTGTATTTAAGACAGAGATTGATAGGTATGTGAGTAGCCCGGGCATCAAAGGTCATGGTGAGACGGTGGGAGAGTGGCACAAAATGGGAGAATGGATCAGCTCATGATAAAATGGTGGAGCAGATTCGAAGGGCCGAATGGCCGGCTTCTGCTGCTTTGTCTTATGGTCTTATATGAATCCACCAGTATACGTAATAAGGATCTTGTAGCACAGGTAGAGTTTGACAGGTAGAAACTTAGGCAGGTACGATTTTGGTCGAAGGAATAAAGACATAGACAATTCTGTAAACAGGGCGAAATTCAAAAATCAGAGGTGCAAAGGGACATGGGTGTCCTTGTGCAGGATTCCCTGAAGGTTAACTTGCAGTTTGTGTCAGTGGTAAGATTGGCAAACTCAATGTTTGCTTTCATTTCGAGAGGATTAGAGTGCAAGAGCAAGGATGTAATTCTGAGGTTTTAATAAGGCATTGCTCAGACCACACTTGGAGTATTGTGAGCAGTTTTGGGTCCCTTCTATCGGAAAACATGTACTGGCATTGGAGGGGGTCCAGAAGATTCACAAGAATGATTCCGGGAATGAAAGAGTTAACATATGAGGAGTGTTTGATGGTTCTGGGCCTGTACTCACTGGAGTTTAGAAGAATGGCTGATTTATTATCCCTCTCAACCCTATTCTCCCGCCTCCTCCCCATAACTTTTGAGACTCGGTGACTAATCAAGAAGTTTACTTATCAACATCCGCTTTAAAAATCAAACGTGAGAAAATCTGCAGATGCTGGTAATCCAAGCTACACAGGTCCTGATGAAGGGTCTCGCCAGATCTCTCTGACACCTGTCTGGAGAGAGTTGATGTTGGGAGGATGTGGGTGGGTCGAGAACGGTAAGCACAGGCTCCGACTACAGGGATGTCCATTTCGGACAGAGATGAGGAGGAATTCCTTTATCCACAGGATAGTCAATCTGCCACAGGCAGCTGTGGAGGCCAAATAATTGAATATATTTAAAGCAGAGTAACACACACAAATTGTTGGAACAGCAGGCCGGGAAGTTTCTGTGGGAAAGAGTAAACAGTCCACGGTTCAGACTGAAACACTTCATCAAGACCTGTGTTGCTTAAGGGTTCCTGCAAATTCATCCCCTGTCCTAATGAGGGGCTGCGGGGGATGGGGTTGTGGGAAAGGGGACAAAGTCATTCTCATCTGCCATCTTTGCCCCCTTTAGATTCTCATTACGTCTACACACACAGTTCACCCACAGGCTTTCCACCCCTCCCCCTCCTGGTTCAATCTGCCATTCGTCTCTCCCCTACTGGTTCCCATTATCACCTCCTTTACCGTCTCAAACCATCACACTGCCCCACTTCACACTCACAAATGAATGTGAACATTGTATGACGGGTCTGTTCCTGTGCTGTACTGCTCTATGTTCTCTGTTCCCAGTTTCGAAAGGAGATCTCATGGAAACACAAAATTCTTTCAGGGGTCAACAGGCAGGAGTGAGGGAGGATGTTTCCCCTGTCTGAGGAGTCAAGGGGCCGCGCTGCCCGAGTCTCCCCCCGATCCCCGGGGACTCTCTAATTCTCTGCTTCTCCCCCCGATCCCCGGGGCCGCGCTGCCCGAGTCTCCCCCCGATCCCCGGGGCCGCGCTGCCCGACTCTCCCCCCGATCCCCGGGGACTCTCTAACTCTCTGCTTCTCCCCCCGATCCCCGGGGCCGCGCTGCCCGACTCTCCCCCCGATCCCCGGGGCCGCGCTGCCCGACTCGCCCCCCGATCCCCGGGGCCGCGCCGTCCGAGTCTCCCCCCGATCCCCGGGGCCGCGCCGTCCGAGTCTCCCCCCGATCCCCGGGGCCGCGCCGTCCGAGTCTCCCCCCGATCCCCGGGGCCGCGCTGCCCGAGTCTCCCCCCGATCCCCGGGGCCGCGCCGTCCGAGTCTCCCCCCGATCCCCGGGGCCGCGCCGCCCGAGTCTCCCCCCGATCCCCGGGGCCGCGCTGCCCGAGTCTCCCCCCGACCCCCGGGGCCGCGCTGCCCGAGTATCCCCCCCCCCCAGATCCCCGGGACCGCGCTGCCCGAGTCTCCCCCCCCCCCCAGATCCCCGGGGCCGCGCTGCCCGAGTCTCCCCCCGATCCCAGGGGCCGCGCTGCCCGAGTCTCCCCCCGATCCCCGATCCCCGGGGACTCTCTAATTCTCTGCTTCTCCCCCCGATCCCCGGGGCCGCGCTGCCCGAGTCTGCCCCCGATCCCAGGGGCCGCGCTGCCCGAGTCTCCCCCCGATCCCCGATCCCCGGGGACTCTCTAATTCTCTGCTTCTCCCCCCGATCCCCGGGGCCGCGTTGCCCGAGTCTCCCCCCCCCCCCAGATCCCCGGGGCCGCGCTGCCCGAGTCTCCCCCCGATCCCCGGGGCCGCGCTGTCCGAGTCTCCCCCCGATCCCCGGGGCCGCGCTGTCCGAGTATCCCCCTCGATCCCCGGGGCCGCACTGTCCGAGTCTCCCCCCGATCCCAGGGGCCGCGCTGTCCGAGTCTCCCCCCGATCCCAGGGGCCGCGCTGTCCGAGTCTCCCCCCGATCCCCGGGGCCGTGCTGCCCGACTCTCCCCCCGATCCCCGGGGACTCTCTAACTCTCTGCTTCTCCCCCCGATCCCCGGGGCCGCGCTGCCCGACTCTCCCCCCGATCCCCGGGGCCGCGCTGCCCGACTCTCCCCCCGATCCCCGGGGCCGCGCCGTCCGAATCTCCCCCCGATCCCCGGGGCCGCGCCGTCCGAGTCTCCCCCCCGATCCCCGGGGCCGCGCTGCCCGAGTCTCCCCCCGATCCCCGGGGCCGCGCCGTCCGAGTCTCCCCCCGATCCCCGGGGCCGCGCTGCCCGAGTCTCCCCCCCGATCCCCGGGGCCTCGCCGTCCGAGTCTCCCCCCGATCCCCGGGGCCGCGCCGCCCGAGTCTCCCCCTCCCCCAGATCCCCGGGGACGCGCTGCCCGAGTCTCCCCCCGATCCCAGGGGCCGCGCTGCCCGAGTCTCCCCCCGATCCCCGATCCCCGGGGACTCTCTAATTCTCTGCTTCTCCCCCCGATCCCCGGGGCCGCGCTGCCCGAGTCTCCCCCCGATCCCAGGGGCCGCGCTGCCCGAGTCTCCCCCCGATCCCCGATCCCCGGGGACTCTCTAATTCTCTGCTTCTCCCCCCGATCCCCGGGGCCGCGCTGCCCGAGTCTCCCCCCCCCCCCCAGATCCCCGGGGCCGCGCTGCCCGAGTCTCCCCCCGATCCCCGGGGCCGCGCTGTCCGAGTCTCCCCCCGATCCCCGGGGCCGCGCTGTCCGAGTCTCCCCACGATCCCCGGGACCGCGCTGTCCGAGTCTCCCCCCGATCCCCGGGGCAGCGCTGTCCGAGTATCCCCCTCGATCCCCGGGGCCGCGCTGTCCGAGTCTCCCCCCGATCCCAGGGGCCGCGCTGTCCGAGTCTCCCCCCGATCCCCGGGGCCGTGCTGCCCGAGTCTCCCCCCGATCCCCGCGGACTCTCTAATTCTCTGCTTCTCCCCCCAGTCTCTGTCACCCTGGATGTGGAAACGGCGAGTCCGTATCTCGAGGTGTCTGAGGATCGGAAGAGTGTGAGATGGACCGGGATCCAGAGGAATCTCCCTGACACCGGGAAGAGATTCACAGACCGGCCTTGTGTGCTGGGATCGGAGGGATTCACATCGGGTAGACATTACTGGGAGGTGGAGGTGACGGGGAATCGGGTCTGGTGTCTGGGAGTCGCCGCAGAGTCTGTGAAGAGGAAGGGATTGTTGTTCAGTGTGAGACCGGAGACCGGATTCTGGGTCATCGGGGGGGTTGGTGACGTGTTATATCGGGATTGTGACGTGTCCCGTGGTCTCCCCTCCCCCGAGTCCCGTCTCGCTGCCGGTCCCATCCCCGGGAGGGTGGGAGTTTATCTCAGTTACGAGTCCGGGACAGTTTCATTTTACAACGCGGAGACCAAGTCCCATCTCCACACCTTCACTGGGAATAAATTCACGGGGAAACTTTATCCTTTCTTCTGGCCTCGGTATGGAAACCAGTGGCTGAGAATCTGCTCCGGTTCTGCTCCGGGTCTGTAAACGGGTCGGGTCGCGGGACCGGCGTCAGGAGTAAAGTCCCTGTAAATATAAATGTGCGGAGAGTGCAGCTAAATACGTGGCTAAGGAGATGGTGCAGGAGGGAGGGCTTCATGTTTCTGGACAATTGGGCTTTGTTCCCGGGAAGGTGGGGCCTGTTCCAACGGGATGGTTTGCCCCTAAACACCAACATTCTTGCGGGTAGATTTGCAAGTGCTGCTCGGGGGGAGGGGTAAAAAAGATTTGCAGTGGGAGGGGAACCAGAGTGTTAGAGCAGATAGTGAGGTGGAGGAGGATAAAGGTCATGCGAGGACTGCATGTATAGACAGAAATCAAAGGTTTGTACATTAGGTTGTAAATTAATTTTCAGAGCTTTAGAAATTGTAGAAAATAAAGATTTCCAAAAAGATTTTGATGCAGAACATGACCAGAACATATGTGAAAAAGTGGCTAATTCAGTTTTACACCTATCGCAATAATTGTCTATGTTAGGAAATATTTTGGATAGTCTCTCCTTTGTTAAATAGTAACAGTGAACAATTTTAAATTGAATTAAACACTGATTGGCGCATATTAAAGAAGAATTGACCATCTTCATTAACAAAGGTCATATTAAGTTCTCTCTCCCAATGTTGTTTAATTTTTAGTGATTAAGGGGATCTGTATTTTTGCATTTATTTATTTTTATTTTCATTTATTTTGTGATGGTCGATTGAAGACTTTTTTAGAGTTAATTAGCAAATATTCTCTCTCTCATACACACTTACTGCAATATCTTCAGGTCAGACATTTTTTACAAAAATAATTATCTAAGTTTCCATATATGCAAGAATCTGATTTGTTGGATACTATTTTGAATATGAATCTTTTAGTAAGAGGTTCCATTGGTAGAATTTATAATTTATTTTTAATACATTAATAGAAAAAGTTAACCTCCCACCTGAGGTTTATGCATGATAGAAATATTCGCTGTTTCAGACATGATAGACGGGGAGGGATGAAAGGGGGTGGAGTGGCATTACTAGTCAGGGAAAATATCACAGCTGTGCGTAGACAGGACAGCCCGGAGGGCTTGTCTACAGAGGACATATGGGTGGAGCTGAGGAACGGGAAAGGTGTGACCACTCTAATAGGAGTGTATTATAGACCGCTCAATAGTCAGAGGGAATTGGATGAGCAAATCTGTATAAAGATAGTAGACCGATGTAAGAAACAGGAAGTTGTAATAGTAGGGGATTTTAACTTTCCACATATTGACTGGGACTCCCAAACGGTGAAAGATTCATATTCAAAATAGTATCCAAAAAAATCAGGTTCTTGCATATATGGAAACTTAGATAATTATTTTTGTAAAAAATGTCTGACCTGAAGATATTGCAGTATGGGTGTATGAGAGAGAGAATATTTGCTAATTAACTCTAAAATAGTCTTCAAACGACCATCACAAAATAAATGAAAATAAAAATAAATAAATGCAAAAATAAAGATCCCCTTAATCACTAAAAATTAAAAGGGCTAGATGGCTTGGAGTTTGTGAAATGTTTTCAGGAAAGTTTTCTAAATCAATATATAGAGGTACCTACGAGAGAGGATGCAATACTTGAACTCCTATTAGGAAACCAAACAGTCAGGTGACAGAAGTATGTGTGGGTGAACATTTTGGGTCCAGTGACCATAATGTCATTAGCTTCAAGTTAATTATGGATAAGGATGGGTCTGGTCCTCGAGTTGAGGTTCTAAATTGGAGAAGGGTCAATTTTGTGGAAATGAAAAAGGATCTAGGAAGAGTGGATTGGGATAAGTTTTTTTTTCCTGACAAGGATGTGTTCAGTAAGTGGAAGGCCTCCAAATGTGAAATTTTGAGAGTGCAGAGTTTGCATGTTCCTGCCAGGGTTAAAGGCAAAGTTAACAGGCATAGGGAACCTTGGTTTTCAAGGGATATTGGCAATCTGGTTAAGAAAAAGAGAGAAGTGTACAGCAGGTAAAGGCAACAAAGAGCAAATGAGTTACTTAAAGAGTATAGAAAACGTAAGAAAATACTAAAGAAGGAAATCAGGAAGGCAACAAGAAGACATGAGGTGGCTTTGGCAGATAATGTGAAGGAAAACCCGAAGGGTTTCTACAAGTATATTAAGAGTAAAAGGATAGTAAGGGACAAAATTGGTCCCCTAGAAGATCAGAGTGGTCGTCAATGTGTGGAGCCTTACGAGATGGGGGAGATCTGAAACAGTTTTTTTTGCATTAGTATTTACTCAGGAAACTGGCATAGTGTATATGGAAGGAAGGGAAACAAGCAGTAGTGTCATGGAACATTTGTAGATTAAAGGGGAGGAGGTGCTTGCTGCCTTACAGCGCATAAAGGTAGATAAATCCCTCAGGCCTGACTTGATAATTTCTCGCACCCTGAGAGAGACTAGTGTAGAAATTGCGGGGCCCTGACAGAAATATTTACAATGTTCTCAGCCACGGGTGCAGTGCTGGAGGATTGGAGGGTAGCTCTTGTTATTCCGTTGTTTAAAAAAGGCTCCAATAGTAAGCCAGGTAATTACAGGCCAGTGAGCCTGACATCAGTAGTAGGTAAATTTTTGGACGGTGTTATGTGAGATCGGATATACAAGTATTTGGACAGCCAAAGGCTGATTAAGGATAGTCAGTATGGCTTTGTGCGTGGTAGATCGTGTTTAATAAATATTGTAGAATTTTTCGAGAAGGTTTCCAAGAAAGTAGATGAAGGAAAGGCTGTGGATGTTGCCTACATGAAATTTAGTAAGGCCTTTGACAAGGTCCCACATGGGAGGTTACTTCAGAAGGTTCAGACACTAGGTATCCATGGAGAGGTTGTAAACTGGATTTGAAATTGGCTGTGTGGGAGAAGACAGAGAGTGGTAGTGGATGATTGCTTCTCAGACTGGAGGCCTGTGACTAGTGGTGTGCCTCAGGGATCTGTGCTGGGACTATGGTTGTTTGTTGTCTATATCAATGATATAGATGTGGTCAATTGGATCAGCAATTTTGCTGATGACAGCAAGATTGGAGGCGTTGTGGACAGCGAGGAAGGCTCTCAAAGCTTGCCGAGGGATCTGGATCAACTGGAAAAATGGGCCAGAAAATGACAGATGGAATTTAATGCAGACAAGCGTGAGGTGTTGCATTTTGGAAGGACAAACCAAGGTAGCACATACACAGTAAATGGTAGGGCAGGGAGGAGTGCGGAGAAACAAAGGGATCGGGGAGTTCAGGTTCATAATTCCCTGAAAGTGGCGTCAACAGGGAGACAGGGTTGTAAAGAAGGCCTTTGGCATTCTGGCATTCATAAATCAAAGTACTGAGTACAGGAGTTGGGATGTTATGCTGAGGTTGTATAAGGCATTGGTGAGGCCAAATTTGGAGTATTATTTGCAGTTCTGCTCACCTAACTATAGGAATCAATCAGTAAGATTGAAAGAGTGCAGAGAAGATTTACTACGATGTTGCCAGGTCTTCAGGAGTTGAGTTACAGGGAAAGATTGAACAGGTTAGGACTTTATTCCTTGGGTGTAGAAGAATGAGGGGGGGATTTGATAGAGGTTTACAAAATTATGAGGTGTATAGAGAGTAGATTAGGAAATCTAATCTACTGATTAGATTAGGAAAGATAAAAACGGGAGGACATGGCTTTAGGGTGAAAGGGGAAAGGTTTGGGGAATATTAGCGGAAACTTCTTCACTCAGAGAGTGGTGTGAGTGTGGAACTAGCTGCCATCTGACATGGTAAATGCGGGCTCACTCTTAAGTTTTAAGAATAAATTGGATAGATATATGGATGGGAGAGGTTCGAAGGGTTACGGACTGGGTATAGGTCAATGGGACGAGCGGAATAAAGTTTCTGCACAGACTAGAAGCGCCAAACGGCCTGTTATCTGTGCTGTAGTGTTCTATGGTTCTATGGAGTGAAATAAACACAACATGAGAATTATCGATCGATTAATTTTAACTCGTTCACCGCATCCGTCAACCGAACAGTAACACCGGGGATTCAGCAGCAGCTGCGGGCGGCGGATCCTGAGCTCCCCAGGGTCCTAAAGTCCACCCGTAATGAGACAAGTTAAATGGGACAAGTGGGGGCGGTGCTAACTGGAAAAGACAGTGAAGATTGTTCATTAAGTTCATCTGCCATTTCTTTGTCCCACATTACTACTTCACCAGCATCATTTTCCAGTGGTCCAGTATTAACTCTCATCTCCCTTTCACTCTTCATGTAACTGAAAACTAAACTTTTAGTATCCTGATTTATATTATTGGCCAGTTTGCCCTCATATTTTGTCTTGACCATTCTTATGGCTTTTTTCGTTGTCTTTTGTTGGATTTTAAGAGCATCCCAATAATCCAACATCCCACTCACCTTTGCTACCCTATATGTCATTTCCTTAGGTTTAACACAATTATTACATGCCTTTTGCAGCTAAAACTGTGAATTAATTTAAAGTCAGTCCCATAATTGAATAAAGTTTTTATCTGAAAACTATCTACCCTCGCAAAGATTGTACTGAAGGCTGCATTTGATTTTTCTTCAGCCTTATACGCTTCACATTGAAATAGTATGTGTTTCGACAGTTTCATAATGACAAAATGTACACAACACAGAATGAAGTTTTCCAATTAGTTACAAGGCATAATTAAGCATAGTGTGGACATTTCTATGTCATGTCAATATCATTCCTTCCCTTGTTTTAAGCCCTTCTTCTATAAACCCAACAGGTTTATGTATTCTGTAAAGGTGTCTGTCCTTATGTCCATTATCCTACGTCTTGCCATAAGCTCCTAATTCTTAACACTACCAACCATTTAGCTTCTAATTTGCTAAGTGGAAGGTCTATATCCACAGCTTAACATTTAACAGCTTTTGTTGCTAAACAGTCAACCCCATCATTTCCCTCAACAGTGTGGTGTGCAGGGCCCATAATGTACAGACATATAAATCAAACTTTATATATGAAATACCGTTTGACAAGTTTCCACAGTCAATCTGACCTACTGCCAGAATGACCTGTTTAAGAATCATCAAAACCGAAATGTATTCTGAGCTAATTATTAGGACCAATTTCCTCCACCCACTGTAAGCCTATACTGTTGGGAAAGAATTCTGCTTCCTATGCTGATAAATGGCTATAAGTCATTTCTTTATCATTACCTGCAATTCAGGCACACAAAAACGGCCACACTAACATCCCCAGTTAACTTATCTTTTGATTCATCTGTAAAAATGGTTACTGTATGATAATAAATTTCAGTAATATACTGATGAACCAACAGACTCTCAGGCAGAACCGAATCCGATCGTGTAACCTAAAATCAACTGAAGTCATTGGAAAAAAACAGGTGGGATTACAGAGAAAGCTACAGTGGGACATCATCTGATAAGAACCCAGCCACCCACAACAAAAAACACTCTTCTTGTGATGTCCCCAACCGTCCTCCAGCACACCTTTAACTGGATGATCATTACCTTGCCCCCGCTAATTAATCCAGTATGTTGACATCAACTCGAACCTCTGTTACTTTGAGGGCAATTGTCCCATTGCAATCAGTAAAGCCAAAACAGGAGACAACATTACTGCACCAGAACATAATCAAGAACAGATCCAATTAAACAAATATAATTGGTCAAACAAGATTTTCATGTTGCACCCAAGAATACCCACATAGATGTCTGAGGAGATTTAAAGCTCCTTTACATTTATCAATTATTTTACTGATAGGTGCTTCCATGTCAGCTTATTATCCATCCACATACTGAGAAATCTTACCACTGACACTTCCTCAAGATATTAATCATATAATTTAAAATCAAGTGCAAGTCTATTAATGCTGTTTGTAAACTACGTAATGTGTTTTAACGACTGAAAGCTTAAAATTCTCATCAATCTGCCCACTGTTTGACCTATTGTAAATTGCAATTAATACCTCTAATCGACAAAGCTACATCATCTGTATATTGTGATTTACCCAGGGTATCCCATTTTCCCATCTCAGAGAAAATATCATTAATTATAATATTAAATAATGAAGGGCTACAAATACTGCCTTGTGGGATCCCATTCTCTATCTCATAGAAACACAAACATAACATGCTGACCCGTACTTGCACAGTCCGTCCAAATAAAAAAATCTCAAAAATTATACAATGTCCCCCTCACTCCTAACTTAATCAGAAGTCCTCTCTTCCATATCATTTCCCTTTTCAGTATGAGGAAATACTGCTATAACAATATTTCCATTTAATTATGCTTTCTGAATATCATCTTCCAAACCTAAAACTGAATCTAATGTCATTTCACGCTTCCAAAATCCACTCTAATAAAACACTTTATCACCACTCTTTCCAAAATATAACTCAAGCGCTTGATTACCATACATTCCATAAGTTTACATAAATGAGACATTCACGATATAGGCCCTTAACTAGAAGGATCAAATGGGGATCTGCCACGTTTTAGAATAGGAACTACTATTTCCATTTTCCATGAGGAAAGTAGATGCACAATTCAAACATTTAATATTTTCACAAAAGCGAATTAGAAACAATTACAATTTCAAATATCACTCTTTCCTGGGGACACCTGACCTGCATTATTAATAGACTTCTTAAATTCATACAAAGAAATCTCTCCATCAGTGATACTATCATTGCTATAGCTGACTTCCAGCACATCAGGGTATTCACTGAAAAACATATCCCTACATTGTTTAACTTCTTCACTTATATTATCCTGATTATGAATCTCAGCAAATGACCCAGCCAGGAACTCAACCTTCCCTGTTTCAGTAGCAATCATTTTGCCCTCATTAATCAATGAGAACATTAATCAATTGGGAATATTATGATCCCCACAAATCAACCCATTTTCTAAATCATATCCCAAACAATTCCAAGTTTGATATCCCTTCCAATATTATCTCCATATAATCTCCAGTAAATCACCTGCTTCCTCACCACGGCCTTTGCCCTTTTATTGTTAATAATGTAACACGGAGACTGATGCACCATCACATAAAAACTCACATTTCTCCCAATTTGCTTCCTGTCCCGTTATAAATCCAAATCCAAACTCATGGAGCCAGGAAGGCTGACTGACGTTCACATAAACCAATCACCCGCTGAGTTCCCATTTGAGCGACAGTCACCACAGCCAATGAAAGCAGGGGTCAGTGTTATGTCTGAGTTACGATAGGCTGGAGGAAATCGGCCCATGATCAGCCCCGCCTCTTCCGCTCCATCGCCATGGCGGAGAACAGCGATTCGCTTCTGTCGGTGTCGCCGGCCTCGGCGCCCACAAGGACGGGTGTGATTCCCCTTCGCGCCTCGGTGGGTCTGTTTCGGTGCCGTCTGTGGTGGCTGACGAAACATGCTTAGACAGGGAGCGAGCGAGGATAATGACTACAACTCCCAGAAGGCCCCACTGATGACGTTGTGGTGTTGTTTAGGGGTAAGGTCTAAAAGCAAAATGGAGGAAAATGTAATGCATTACGTTTTCTCTACTGTGTCGTGCCTTCAATAAAAAATTAAATTATGAGAGAGATTCCAACGAGAAATAGATAGAACATAGAACAATACAGCCCTTCGGCCCACAATGTTATGCCGACCCTTAAACTCTGCCTCCCTAAGCTTAAATTCCTCCATATACCTGTCCAGTAGTCTCTTAAACTTCACTAGTGTATCTGCCTCCACCACTGACTCGGGCAGTGCATTCTGGGCACCAACCACTCCCTGAGTATAAAATCTTCCTCTAATATCCCCCTTGAACTTCCCTCCCCTTACCTTAAAGCCATGTCCTCTTGTATTGAGCAGTGCTGCCCTGGGGAAGAGGTGCTGGCTGTCCACTCTATCTATTCACCATAATATCAACTATACCTCTATCATTTCTTCTCTCATCCTCCTCTCCAGAGAGTAAAGCCCTAGCTCCCTTAATCTCTAATCATAATCCATACTCTCTAAACCAGGCAGCATTCTGGTAAATCTCCTCTGTACCCTTTCCAGTGCTTCCACATCCTTCCTATAGTGAGGTGACCAGAACTGGACAGAGTACTCCTTGTGTGGCCGAACCAGAGTTTTATAGAGCTGCATCGTTACATCGCGACTCTTAAACTCCATCCCTCGACTTATGAAAGCTTATAAGCTTTCTTAACTACTCTGTCTACCTGTGAGGCAGCTTTCAGGGATCTGTGGACATGTAGCCCCAGATCCCTCTGCACCTGCACACTTCCAAGTATCCTGCCATTTACTTTGTACTCTACCTTGGAGTTTGTCCTTCCAAAGTGTACCACCTCACACTTCTCCAGGTTGAACTCTATCTGCCACTTCTCAGCCCACTCCTGCATCCTATCAATGTCTCTCTGCAATCTTTGACAATTCTCTGCACTATCCACAACACCACCAACCTTTGTGTCTTCTGCAAACTTGCCAACCCATCCTTCTACCCCCACATCCAGGTCGTTAATAAAAATCACGAAAAGTAGGGGTCCCAGAACTGATCCTTTTGGACACCACTAGTTACAACCCTCCAATCCGAATGTACTCCCTCCACCATAACTCTCTGCTTTCTGCAGGCAAGCCGATTCTGAATCCACCTGGTCAAACATCCCTGGATCTCATGCCTTCTGACTTTCTGAATAAGCCTACCTTGGGGAACCTTGTCAAATGCATTACTAAAATCCATGTAGATCACATCCACTGCACGACCCTCATCTATATGCCTGGTCACCTCCTCAAAGAACTCCATCAGGCTTGTTAGACACGATCTGCCCTTCAGAAAGCCATGCTGACTGTCCCTGATCAGACCATGATTCTCTAAATGCCAATAGATCCTATATTTGTGAATCTTTTCCAACAGCTTTCCCACCACAGATGTAAGGATCAATGGTCTATAATTATCCAGACTATCCCTGCTACCCATTTTGAACAAGGGGACAACATTCGCCTCCCTCCGATCCTCCGCGACCATTCCCGTGGACAATGAGGACATAATGATCCTAGCCAGAGGCTCAGCAATCTATTTCCTCGCCTCGGATGCAGAACTGGGAAGTGGCAGAGGGAGTTCAACACAGATGAAGAGATTCATTTCTGCAGGTCAAATTTGAACACAGAATATAATATTAATGGTAAGACTCTTGGCAGTGTGGAAGGTCAGAGAGATCTTGGGGTCCATGTCCATACGACATTCAAAGCTGCTGTGGAGGTTGGCAGTGTTGTTAGGAAGACGTCTGGTGTGATGGCCTTCATCAACCGTGGGATTGAGTTCAAGAGCTGTGAGGTGATGTTGTAGCTATATTTCTCCTAACCTGTACATAAGTAATTGTAATAAGATGATGAGAGGCTTTGACCATGTGGATAGTCAGAGGCATCTTCCCAGGCTTGAAGTGACTAACATGAGGGGACGTAGTTTTAAGCTGCTCGGAAGTCGGTACCGAGGGAATGTCAGGGGTAAGTTTCTTACACAGAGAGTGGTGGGTGCATGGAATGCACTGCCTGCAGCGATGGTGGAGGTGGATACAATAGGATATTTTAAGAGACTCTTAGATAGGTTCATGGAGCTTAGAAACATAGAGGGATATACGATCAGGAAATCCTAGGCAGTCTCTAGAGTAGGTTACATGGTCGGTACAACATTGTGGGTGAAGAGCCTGTAATGTGCTGTAGATTTCTGTGTTCTGTGTCAAAGACAGGCAGAGGGATTAGTTTAAATGGACAGGAGGACAGCATGGAAAGGTTGAGCCGAAGGGCCTGTGTTAGTGCCGTAAGGGAGGGGTTCTGTCCCAACCATCGAATCTATTCCCCTCAACAGATGCTGCCTGACTTGACAACGTTATTGAAAGGTTGCATTCTGTTCCGCTTAGCATTCTGTACAAAGGATGTTTTGTGCTGGAAGAGTGCAGAGGAGATTCATCATGATTGACGGGGCTTGTTTTCATAAATCCATAAGGCATAGGAACAGAATTAGGCCACTCAGCCCATTGAGTCAGCCACCTTTCCATCATGGCTGATCCCAGATCGCACTCAATTCCAGATATCAGACCTCCCGCCATATCCTTTGATGCACTGACCGATCAGGAAACGATCAACTTCCGCCTTGAATATACCCACACACTTGGCCTCCACCGCAGTCTGTGGCAGAGCATTCCACAGATCCAATACTCTCTGGCTAATAAAAAATATAAGCTGCTTACCTCTGTTTGAAAAGGTGGCCCCTCGACTTTGTGGCTGTGCCCCTCCACAGGAAATACCTTCTCCACATCCACCTTATCCAGTCCTTTCAACATTCGGTAGGTTTCAATGAGATGCCCCCGCATTTTTCTGAGTTCCAGTGAACACAGGGTCAAAGCTGCCAAGTGCTCCTCATATTTTAACCCCTTCATTCCCGAAATCATCTTTCTGAACCTCCTCTGGACTCTCTCCAATGACAACACATCCTGTCTGAGATGTGGGGCCCAACACTGTTGACAATACTCCAAGTGTGGCCTGACTCTTGTCTTATAAAGCCTCAGCATTATCTCGTTGCTGTTATTTTCATGGGGCGAGATTGGACTGTGTTGATCTACAGGGGGATCTTGGAATCCGAGTTCATAACTCCCAGATAGTGGTTCCATTGTCAGGCAGGTATGTTGCAGTTGTATAAATCTCTAGTTTAATCACATCTGGAGAATTGCATTCGAAGACAGGAATAAGGCGGAGGTTTTGGATGGTGAGTGGAAGAGGCTTAACAGGATGCTGCCTGGATAAAGTGAGACCGGACAATCTCGGGTAATTTTCTCCGGAGTGGCAGAGGCTGAGGGAGGTCTGACAGACGTTTACAGGAATGTGAGAGACACAGACAGAGTGGACAGCCGGGATTTTTTTCTCTAAGGAGGAAATGTCCAATGCCAGTGGGCATGAACTTCAGGAGAAAGGGGGAACACATCCTCATTGGTCCTTTTTGCACTATTGAAGTATTTTGTAATTTAGTGTAATTTTGTATCTTTTCTCTGCATAGCTGCTGTTGGAAAAAAAACAATTAGAAAAGACAATGATGTTAAAAACCTGACTCAGGATGTTTAAAGGAGATTTGCGTTTCAAGTTTTGTTTTTCATTCCCATCGTGGTGGGTGTCTGGAGTGAATCTCGGGTGGTGGTGGAGGCAGATGTGAAAGAGGCTATTAGATACCACGTGAATGTGAGGAGAATGGAGGGATGTGTTCCTTGTGTAGGCAGAAGGGATTGGTTTAGTAAGGCATGAAGTGACCAGTTCAATTGGTTCAGAACAACACAGTGAGCAGAAGGGCCTGTTCAAGGACAAGTACAGCAAGCAGAGCAGGTAAACTGGATAAAGTGATCCCACTCAGAGAACAGACTGTGACGTCAGTGGATATATGCCGGCATCACAGTTCTCTCACCAAAGATACTTCACTGCTGGATAAAATGACGTTTGTGATGTTTATAACCAATGTGGTGAATTGTACTGCTCAGACATCTCATCCTGCTGAGGAAATTAAAATTATTGTGAAAGCTGCAGACTGGTATCTTGGTGTAACTGGTGTTTTGCGGGAAGCTTTAAATGAAGTTTTGTTGGGTGGGGTATCTGTATCCCAGTCTACTTGTGAACATACATAATAGTATTAAAATATATCAATGAAATGCAAGAAATCTGATTTATAATGGTCAATTTCTGATTTCTCAGACTCTTCCGCCGTTATATCTGTTCAGGAAACCTCCACATTTTAAGTTTTTATTCCTGTGCAGGAATATATTGTCGTTTGGCTTGACAGGTTAGTTGGTAGAGGGGTGATATTGCCAGTTTTATAAGGAAAGGGGCAGGGTATAGAGTTGTGAATGGGAATAAAATGTATGATGCACTTGTAGTAGAAATTCTTGATTCAACAGGTATGTATGTAGCTTCTTGTGTGAAAATATTAACTTTTTGAATCGTATTTGGAGGTTTGGCCATCCACTTTCCTCATGGAAAATGGTTGTTGTAATAGTGTCCATTCTAAAACCTGCAGCTCCCCGTCTGATCATCCTTGTTATAGGCCAATATCATGAACGTCTCATTTATGAAAACTTGTGGAATGTGAGGTAATCGAGAGTTTGCATTATATTTTTGATAAAAAGAGTTGATTTCACGTTTTATCAGTCGGGAATTCGGAAAACTTTCGAATCATTTTTGGGTTTGGAAGATTATATTAGGAAACACAGTTAAATAAAGATCAACACGTACAAACAAGCTGGAGGAACTCAGCAGGTCAGGCAGCGTCCGTGGAAACGAGCAGTCAACGTTTCGGGCCGAGGCCCTTCGTCAGGACTGACGAAGGAGGGGGCAGGGGCCCTACAAAGAAGGTGGGTGAGGGTGGGAAGGAGAAGGCTTGTAGGTGACAGGTGAAAAACCAATCAGAGGAAAGATCGAGGGGTGGGCGAGGGGAAGCACGGAGGGGTAGTGAAGAAGGAATGTAAGGGGAAAGCACTATGGGTAGTAGAAAAAGGCAGAATCATGAGAGAGGTGATAGGCAGCTGGAAGAGGAGGCAGAGTGAAAGTGGGATGGGGGAAGGGAGAGGGAGGTAATTTCCGGAAGTTGGAGAATTTGGTGTTCACGCCAAGGGGCTGGAGACTACCCAGACGGTATATGAGGTGTTGCTCCTCCAACCTGGGTTTAGCCTCATCATGGAGGTAGAGGAGACATATCCGAATGGGAATGTGAGGCAGAGTTGAAGTGGGTGGCAACCGGGAGATCCTGTCTGTTGTGACGGACGGAGCGGAGGTGCTCGACGAAGCGGTCCCCCAATCTGCGTCGGGTCTCGCCGATGTAGAGGAAGCCGCACCGGGAGCACCGGATGCAATAGATTACCCCAACAGACTCACAAGGGAAGTGTTGCCTCACCTGGAAGGACTGTTTAGGGCCCTGAATGGTGGTAAGAGAGGAGGTGTAGGGACAGGTGTAGCACTTACGCTTGCAGGGATAAGTACCAGGTGGGAGATCTGTGGGGAGGGACGTGTGGACCAGGCAGTCGCGGAGGGAACGATCCCTGCGAAAAGCAGAGAGGGGTAGAGAGGGAAAGATGTGCTTAGTGATGGGGTCCTGTTGAAGGTGGCGCAGGATAATATGCTGGATCCGGAGGCTGGTGGGGTGGTAGGTGAGGACGAGGGGAACACGGTCCCTGTTGTGGTGACGGGAGGATGAGGTGAGGGCCGGAATGCATCCGGTGCTCCCGGTGTGGCCATCCACACCGCAATGCCATTAGCCCTGGAGTCAGTGTAGATGTGGATTGGTCCGGTGGTGTTTTGGAGGGGGAGGGCTACTGCTGCCAGCTCGGCAAGTTGACTGGAACCCCCCTCCCTCTCTGTGGTAAATTTTGCCCGTGGCGGGATGAAGTGCTGCCGCTGTCCACAATGGTCTCCCCCTTTCCAGCGGCTGGAGCCGTCTGTGAACCAGGCGTGCAGTTTGTCGTCGGGATCGAGGGAATCGAAGGGTTGACCCCAACACGCTGAGGAGGGTTGTACCTTGGGGATGTCCGGGGCAGGGTTCTGGGACTGGGGGAAAGCCATGACTTGTTCATGGAGGCGGCTGACCCCTTCAGGACCGGGTTCAGCCCGCTCCGCAATGTAGCTTCCACTGGACAATGGAGGATGGCCCTCTCTGTGGGAGGAATCAGGGGACTTGACCCATCGCATTATGGGGAGGTGGGGGCGGAGGACGACAGGGTCGGGGCCTGTTTGGTGTTCTGTGTCGATGAACGCCAGGTAACAGGCTAGTAGCTGGCGCTCGAAGGGGCTGTAGCGCGCTATGCGGCGGGATTGCCTGGGAGGATGGTGTGCTGGGCACCTGTATCGACAAGTGCCATCCACCTCTGCGTGTTTCCCTTTCCCCAGTGTACTACGACAGGTATATGTGGCCTCAGGTCCCCCGGGCGGGAGAGGGCGAGAGAGCAAATGCGCCGGGGGCCCTGGACTTCATCCTATGGGGGGGGGGGGAGAGGGAGAAGGTCTGCCACCCCTGTGGTGAGGCGCCTTGGTGGTTGAGGTGGGGCATTTCCTGTCTCAGGAAATCTCTGAGTTCTGTCCTGAGGGCAGGCGAGGCAGTTTCAGGTAAGGGAGGTGCAGAGGGTGGGTTGGTGTGGGCATGGTCTGGCCGGACGGTCTGGGGGCTGGGGGCGCCCTATGCCTCGGGCTTGGTGGCGGGGCAGATAGTGGTCTTATTGTAGCTAGATTTGCCCCTGCAATGCTCCTTCCACAGGGTATATAGGTTGGGGGTGGGGATGCCATCTATGCTGTCACGGTCCACCCCTGCACGATGCAGGTCTGTGTACAGCTGCCTGCGTGTAAAGCGGGGAGGGGTTGTGTTTGGAGCCCTTGCGTCGGTCTTGTGGACCTGGGTGGATGCCCCGCTCTGCGTATATTCCAGTCCCTCCAGGAGGGTGATGGCCTCCCGTACGGTCCTACTGCTGGCTGGTGCCATGGGGGGCAGGATGACTGACTCAAGTCGGGACGCGAGGTAGTGACCAGGTATCCTGCTGGGGCACCGGTCACTCCTGTGTCTTCGAGGAAGTTGCGGTCGCGGGCACCTTGACAGATGCCGTTGACCAGTGCCCATTTGCTGAGAACCCGGGTGCCCTCGCTGACCGTACCCCATTGCGGCCGCCCGTGGAGATCCCACTCCAGAAGGGTGGGATATCGGGCTCTCACCGCGGTCACTACCTGATCCCGCAGGGTAGTGCCCTCGCTGACCGTACCCCATTGCGGCCGCCTGTGGGGATCCAACTCCAGAAGGGTGGGATATGGGCTCTCACCGCGGTCACTACCCGATCCCGCAGGGTAGTGCCATCGCTGACCGTACCCCATTGCGGCCGCCTGTGGAGATCCCACTCCAGATGGGTGGGATATTGGGCTCTCACTACCCGATCCCGCAGGGTAGTGACATCGCTGACTCCTGTTTGTGGCGCCCGCAGCGCATTGTTTATGCTCTGCTGGTCAGAGAGGCTTCCCAGGGCGCTTGCCTCCTGATGGGAGAGGCTGAGGTTAGGCCCCCCTCGTCCCACAGCCGGAGCAGCCAGGTGGCCGGGTGCTCGTCTGGTCGTTGGCGGTACCGATCCGCCGGTTGGGTCAGCTCCTTGGGGGAGAAGTCCCCCTGACCTCGAGCTCCTTGGGGGAGAAGTCCCCCTGACCTCGAGCTCCTTGGCGTCCAGCAGCGCTGCCTGTGCTCTTCTTTTTATCATTTATTTATTTATTAAATTTTTAGAAAATTACAAAGAATAAATGTAATGATAAAATAGTAAGAGAGAGAAAAAATAATATTAACCCTCCCCCTCCCCTTAACCACCCCCCCCCCAACCCTTGTCTAAAGAAAAAAAAAGAAAGAAAGAAGAGAAAGATTGCCTGGATATCGGAGGATCCCCACATGCTCCATGGAGTTCAAAATAATTTTAATTTTAATTTTTACTTTCCCCAATTACTTTATAATTTTATTTTCAAAGGACGTATGTTGCCTGAGCTCTTCCAGCTCCTTGTCCTTCTGACCACCTGGCGTCTCAGCAGGGACGCAAACAACCAGAAGGCACCCCTTTGACCCCCCCCCCCCCCGGGCTTTGGGGAACCCTGATTCCTTAAGGAGGGAGACCACGTGGTGGCCCAGCTTCTCGCCACGGGGCTCTAACTGCTCCGACCGGTCCACTGGTTTCCCGTGGTCTGCCAGCATGCTGGCCAGACTCTCAAACCCCTCCCTTTCATCCGTCCACCCGGGGATCTTATTCTGCCTGCCTGCACTGGCTTTCTTCCCCGTGTTACAGAACATTCTCCCCTGGGCTCTGTGTCCAGCCAAGAGCTATTAGATGCTCAACCCAAAGTCCACTGCAGATGCTGTGGTCAAATCAAAACGTACAAACAAGCTTGATGAACTCGGAGAGTGGGAGAAGGGAAGGGAGAGTGGGGAGAAAGGGAAGGGAGAGTGGGGAGAAGGGAGAGTGGGGGTAAGGGAAAGAGAGAGTGGGGAGAAGTGGAGAGTGTGAGTAGGGAAGGGAGAGTGGGAGAAAGGGAAGGGAGAGTGGGGAGAAAGAGAAGGGAGAGTGGGAGAAAGGGAAGCGAGAGTGGGGAGAAAGGGAAGGGAGAGTGGGGAGAAGGGAGAGTGGGGGTAAGGGAAAGAGAGAGTGGGGAGAGGTGGAGAGTGTGAGTAGGGAAGGGCGAGTGGGAGAAAGGGAAGGGAGAGTGGGGAGAAAGAGAAGGGAGAGTGGGAGAAAGGGAAGCGAGAGTGGGGAGAAAGGGAAGGGAGAGTGGGGAGAAGGGAGAGTGGGGGTAAGGGAAAGAGAGAGTGGGGAGAAGTGGAGAGTGTGAGTAGGGAAGGGAGAGTGGGAGAAAGGGAAGGGAGAGTGGGGTGAAAGGGAAGGGAGAGTGGGAGAAAGGGAAGGGAGAGTGGGGAGAAAGGGAAGGGAGAGTGGGGAGAAGTGGAGAGTGTGAGAAGGGAAGGGAGAGTGGGAGAAAGGGAAGGGAGAGTGGGGAGAAAGAGAAGGGAGAGTGGGAGAAAGGGAAGCGAGAGTGGGGAGAAGTGAAGTATAGGGAGAAAGATAGATGGGAGATTCAGGAGTAGGAGAAGAAATTGAGGGAGAGTGGGAAAAGTGAGAGAAACCGAGCAGTGTGCATGTGAGAAAGAAAAGCGAGTGCGGGCAGTGGGGGACAGAGGCAGGAGAGTGGAGAGTGGGAACGTGGGGATTGGGGACAGAGAACAGAGAGAGAGAATGAAGTGTGAGGAGTAGGAAAGAGAGAGGGAGAGTGAGGGCAGTTGGGCAGTGGGAGAGAGGGAAGGCAGCGTGGGGACGGTGTGAGAGAGAAGGGAAGGGAGAGAGTGAGGGCGGTTGGGCAGTGGGAGAGAGGGAAGGCAGCGTGGGGACGGTGTGAGAGAGAAGGGAAGGGAGAGAGTGAGGGCGGTTGGACAGTGGGAGAGAGGGAAGTCAGCGTGGGGACGGTGTGAGAGAGAAGGGAAGGGAGAGAGTGAGGGCGGTTGGACAGTGGGAGAGAGGGAAGGCAGCGTGGGGACGGTGTGAGAGAAAAGGGAAGGGAGAGAGTGAGGGCGGTTGGACAGTGGGAGAGAGGGAAGCCATCGTGGGGACGGTGTGAGAGAGAAGGGAAGGGAAAGAGTGAGGGCGGTTGGGCAGTGGGAGAGAGGGAAGGCAGCGTGGGGACGGTGTGAGAGAGAAGGGAAGGGAGAGAGTGAGGGCAGTTGGGCAGTGGGAGAGAGGGAAGCCATCGTGGGGACGGTGTGAGAGAGAAGGGAAGGGAAAGAGTGAGGGCGGTTGGGCAGTGGGAGAGAGGGAAGGCAGCATGGGGAGTTGCAGACACAGAGAAGGGGTTGTGTGCAATGATAGAGAACGTAGGGGGATCGTGTAATGTGAGAGAGGGAAGGAGTGGAGAGTGTGAGAGAGAGGGACCAGTTGCAGAGAGAGAAACTGGAACATGGAGCGGAGGAGAACACAATCAGGGTACGGAGTGGGAGAGAGGAGGTAGAGTGGGGAGGGTGTGAGAGTGAAGGTATCTTTTGCAGTTTGAGAGAAAGAAGGGAGAATGGGGATTGAAAGTGGGAGAAGATAGAGGGGGGAGATGAAGAGAGATAAGGAAGTATAGGGAATAGGTGAAGAATAAGGAACAGTGTGGTGTGGAAGAGGGATTCCGGAGAAAGGGGAGTACAACAGTGTCTCTCCACTCTTCAGGAAGCGAGAGAGGCAGAGGGAAGGAAACTAAAGGCCAGTTAGTCTGTCCTCAGTGTTTGGGAAGATGTTCGATTTGATTATTAAGGATGATGTTTCAGGGCACTTTGGGCAAATGATAAAAAGGGCCGGAGTCAGCATAGTTTCCTGACAAATCTGTTGAAATTCATTGAAGAAATAACAAGTGGGATATACAAAGGACAATCGGTTGATGTTGTGTACTTTGAATTTCAGGCCTTTGAAAAGGTGGCAGACATGAGGCTGTTTAACAAGCTACGAGCCCATGATATTACAGAAAGAGTCCAGCACAGATAAAGCAGTGGCTGATTGACAGGAGGCAGAACGTGTGAATAAATGGAGCGTTTTCTGTCTGGCTGCAGATGTCCAGTGGCATTCCACAGGGGTCTGTGATGGGACCGATTATTCTCTGCTATATGGCGATGACTTGGATGATGTATTTGATGGCTTTGTTGCAAAATCTGCAGAGGACATGAACAGAGATGAGGAAATAGAAGCCACAGAAATTTCACCCATTGTTGCTTTGAGGTTATCGGTGCCAAAGGTCTTTTCCAATCACTTTTGGCCAGCTCCTCTCTCACACCTCTGCAGTTTCCTTCATTCCACTGCAACACTGCATCTACGTTGTGCTTCCCCTTCTCAAATTGCAAATTCAATCCCGATTCATTGTATCACACCCTATCCTGAATAGTGATCATTAATCCAGTGATCATTAATGGAGAATGTGTGGAGCAGGTTAAGACCTACAAGTATCTGGGAGTACAGTTAGACGAGAAGCTAGACTGGACTGCCAACACAGATGCCTTGTGCAGGAAGGCACAGAGTCGACTGTACTTCCTAAGAAGGTTGGCGTCATTCAATGTCTGTAGTGAGATGCTGAAGATGTTCTATAGGTCAGTTGTGGAGAGCACCCTCTTCTTTGTGGTGGCGTGTTGGGGAGGAAGCATTAAGAAGAGGGACGCCTCACGTCTTAATAAGCTGGTAAGGAAGGCGGGCTCTGTCGTGGGCAAAGTACTGGAGAGTTTAACATCGGTAGCTGAGCGAAGGGCGCTGAGTAGGCTATGGACAATTATGGATAACTCTGAACATCCTCTACATAGCACCATCCAGAGACAGAGAAGCAGTTTCAGCGACAGGTTACTATCGATGCAATGCTCCTCAGACAGGATGAAGAGGTCAATACTCCCCAATGCCATTAGGCTTTACAATTCTACCGCCAGGACTTAAGAACTTTTTAAAAGCTATTATTAATGCTTTTTGAGATAGTGATTTAGATGCATATCATATTTTTACTGAGTTAAGTATTGTATGTAATTAGTTTTGCTACAACAAGTGTATGGGACATTGGAAAAAAAGTTGAATTTCCCCATGGGGATGAATAAAGTATCTATCTATCTATCTATCTATCCAGCAGATCCCTTAGTGCAATGGTCCCCAGCCACCGGGCCGCAATGAAACGATATGATTTAGCGATACTGGGCTTATTCACAAGCTGCTTTCTGATGCAACCTCGCAGGCATTCTAGAAATTCTCCCTCGGGGCATCCAGCACCAACCAGGTTTTCCCAATCTATTTGTGTACTGAAATCCCACATGACTATTGTAACATTGACCTGCTGACTTGCATTTTCTATCTCCCGTTGTAGTTTGTAGACTACATCCTTACTACTGTTTGGGGGTCTGCACATACCTTCCACCAGGGTTTTCTTTGCACTTGCAGTTCCTTAGCTCTACCCACAACGACTCAGCACCTTCCGACCCTATGCCAGCTCTTTCTGATGGTTTGATTTTATTATGTTTACCAACAGGGCCACGCTTTCAGTGATGCCCACAACCTCATGTATGCCAGTCTGTTGCTCTTCCTCCACGTCAGTCTGTACAATGCGCGCATTCAAATGTAATACCTTCAGTCCTGTGTTCTGTCCTTTAGATTCTGTGCGTCTTTTCCATTGCAACTCATCCTGTCGACTGCCAGGTTGCCCTATCAGCAGCCTCTCATTGCCAGCAGTCTCACAACATATTGTCTCTGTCTACAAACCAACTTCCTCATCCCCGGCGGTAGCACATCGGTTCCCAAACCCCTTACCTAACTCACAAAATTTCTTTTCAGGGCCTGCTGACATTTTTTACCTGTCATTGGTGCCAATATTTACCAACAAGTCTGGTTGCTCGCCGTCCCCCGGAGTCATCGCTGTCCCTGGCACCTGGACACATCTCACCATCCGGGTGACTCTACCGCCACCACAGAACCGCTGGTCGTTGGTTGACAACAGGAGGAACTCTAACCCTGTTACGGCGGAGGGAGGATCGGGTGAGAGTTAATGTTCTGGAAATGGAGGGGTTGCCTCATGGATCAGAGGGAATGGAAGGTTGGAGAGGCTTCAGTTGTTTCCTCTGTAGCGATGGGGGCTGAGGGGAGACCAGAGGCAGACTGAGGCTGAGTAGAGATCTGAGAGAAGAGAACCGACATCGTTTGTTCACCAGGTGAATATCTCAATTACCAGAGGACGTGATTTCAAGGTGAGTGTGGGACAGTTCAAAGATGACGTTTACCTGTGCCCAGGTACTCTACTCCACAGTCCTCTCTCTCCCCCTTTCTCCTTCTCACTCCCCCTTAACTCTCTTATCTCTCCGTCTCTCCCTCTCTATACATATACAATTCCTCAATTTCTCTATCTCCTCTTTTCCTTATCCGTACTCTTTTACACCCTCCCACTCTTTCCTCCAAACATTCTTCCCTACACAGTCACTAACCTGCATCTTTCCCTTATTGTCTCTTACTCCGTTTATGCCTAACCTTTCGCTTGCCTCTCGTTTTCTCCCCAATTCCCCCTTTCCTGTAGCTTGCTGTCTCCACCACCCACCCGTCCAGACCAGCACCCCTCCCCCACCCCGCACTGTGATGACGGTTTTACACACTCAGTGGATTACAGATGTTGTATAATTTCTCGTCGGTTGGAAAGATTCAATGTTCTCTCAGAAGATAAAGGCTTGTGGTTTCCGTTTGGTGTGCTGCAGAATAGGCGGCGGAGGAGTGTGAAGAAGGGGGGAGAGAGAGGGTAAGTGAGGACGTAAGAGAGGGGGAAGAAGAGGGGAAAGGAGAGGGGTAGAGAGAAGGGGAAGAGAGAGAGGGAGAGAGACAGAGAGAAAGAGGGATAGTGTGTGACAGGCAGAGAGAATGAGAGAGGGGGGACAGAGAAGAAGAGAGGAGAGGTGATCGTAAATATGGACAGTTGCTTTCAATGAATGAAGATACAGTGATAACTTTTGATTCGCATCGCGTCCATAAAGGTCAATTCATCACCTCGGGACTGGGAGTGTGGGATCGCGAAATGTGAAGGGACAATTAATTAACTTAACGAATCATACAGACCAATTAATCACAGCAGTGCATTAGGGAGATTGTGAAGTTAGTGGTCCATCTCTCAGGAAGTCAGAATGTTCGACGTGTGTGGGGTCTTTGATAACGTGGACTGTTTTATTGAGGCAGAGAGATGTGTAAACAGTGTCCACAGTTTACATGATGTACTGAACTTGTTCACAGCTCTCTGCAGTGTTTCCGGTGGCGGCCAGTGCTGTTGCCGTGACAACACGACTAGTTTCCGCACAGGATGTGTTCTGTAAAAATAGATGATGGTCTTCCAGGAGGCGCCGATTTTCTTCAGCCTCTGGAAGAAGCAGAGAGGCCGCTGAGCTTTCTTGGCGATAGTGTCCTTGTGGCTGGACAAGGACAGGCTGTTAGTGGTGTTCACTCTCAGGAGATTGGAGCTCTCAACCCCCTTATCCTCTGCCGTTGATGTAAACAGGAATGTCTGCATCGCCCCGGCTGACTTCCTGTTGTCAGTAACCAGCTCTATTGTGTTGGTGAAATGGAGGGGGTGGGGAGTGTTGATACCAGGTCACAAAGCTCTCCAGCTCCGACCCGACACGCGGGTGGAGAAGGTTTACAGGAGTAAATTCCAACCGTGTGCAAACAGCACTGGCTCTGTGAACACGGGTGGAACTGTCCAGACGGACTGAAGGATCTATTTACGCGCTTTCCCCGAATCTCGTCCTTCTCTCTCACTTTTCTCACTCTCACCTTCCTCTCTCTAGTCTCTCTCCGCTTCACCTCTCTCATCCCAAACTCTACTATCCCTCCCCCTCACTCTCCTCCATTACTCCCCACTCCCTCTGCCTTACACCACTCTCACACTAACCCCTCACCCTCTGCTTACTCCCTACGTTCCTGAATCCTACATCACTCATACGAAACATATTCCTCCCGCGCCCTCCTCATCCAGCCGAAAGGCTTTATCTGCTGTCGCTTCCGCAGGACACGGATTTACTCAACTTCCGGTGACTCTGATTCACAGTCAAACCCTCAGCGGAGAGGGAGGGAGAGGGTGAGGCGAAGTATCAGGCGATTGGGAAGAGAAGAAACAGCTGAGGGAATTGGGTAGGGGGCGAGGGAGGAGGGAGAATAAGGGATGACGAGATGTGGGGAGAAGTAAGTGTGTAGAAGGAGGAGAGATTGAACGGGTAAAGAGCTCGGGGGAAGTTGAGAAGCAGGAGATACCGGGAAGATGGAGAAACAGGACTAAATGGAACCAGACAGGAGAGGAATTTCACTCTCACCCACTCCATCTCCCTCTCCCTGTTCGTCTCCATCTCTCATTCCCCCTCTCCCCTCTCTCTCACTCTCTTTCTCTCTATCTTTCTGTCACCCTCTCCCTCTCTCTATCACTCTCACTCACTCTCTCCTCTCTGTCTGTCTGTCTGTCTCTCACTCTCTCCACACTCTCTGTCTCTCTCTTGCTCTCCCTCTCTTCTGTCTCTCTCTCATTCAATGTTCTCTCTCTCTCTCTGTCTCTCTCTCACTCTCTGTTCCTCTCTCTCTGTCTCTCTCCTCTCTCTGTCTCTCCCCCTCTCTCTCTCTTCCTCCCTCTCTCTGTCACTCTCTCTCACTCTCTGCCTCTCTCCCCTTCTCTGTCTCTCTCTTTCAGTCTCTCTCTCACTCTTTCTGTCTCTCTCCCCCTCTGTCTCTCACTCTCTCTCCACCCTCTCTCTCTGCCTGCCTCTCTGTCTCTCTCCTTCTCTCTCTGTCTCTTGCTCTCCTTCTCTCTCTCCCTCTCTCTCCATCTTTCCTTCTCTGTCTCACTCTCTCTCACTCTCTGTTCCTCTCTGTCTCTCTCCCCCTCTCTCTCTCTCTCACTCTCTGTACCTTCCTCTCTTTGTGTCTTTCATCCTCTCTCTCTCCCACTCTCTCTCTGTCTCTCCCTCTCCTCCCCTCTCTCTCTGTCTCACTCTCTCTCCACACCCTCTCCCTCTCTGTCTGTCTCTCTCCCTCTCTCTGTCTCTCTCTCACTCTCTGTACCTTTCTCTCTTTGTCTCTCTCGTCCTCTCTCTCCCCACCCTCTCTCTGTCTCCCTCTCTTTCTCTCAGTCTCTCTCTCACTCTGTCTGTCTCCCTTTCTCTCCCCCTCTCTCTTTTCCTCTCCCTCTGCCTGTCTCTGTCTCTTGCTCCCTCTCTCTTTCTGTCTCTCTCCCTCTCTCTCTTTTCCTCTCCCTCTGCCTGTCTCTGTCTCTGGCTCTCCCTCTCTGTCTCTCTCTCTCTCCATCCCTCCCTCTCTCATTCTCTGTTCCTCTCTCTCCCTCTCTCTCTCTCCCCGTTAACTTTCTTATCTCTCTGTCTCTCTCACTCTCTCTCTTTACATATACAATTCCTCAATTTCTCTATCTCTTCTTTTAAGGCTTGTGGTTTCCGGGAGAGTCCTGTTTGTTTCCATTAGGTATGCTGCAGAATACCTATGCTACAGAGGAGTGTGGAGAAGAGGGGAGAGAGAGGGCAAGTGAGGACGTAAGAGAGGGGGAAGGAGAGGAGTAAAGGGACGTGAAAGAGAGGGGAAACAGAGAAGAGAGAGACAGAGAGAAAGAGAGAGAGTGACAGGCAGAGAGAGAATGAGAGAGGGGGAGAGAGAGATGAGAGAGACAGAGAGTACGAGAGAGCGACAGGCAGAGAAAGGGGGGGGGGAGAGAAGAAGAGGAGAGGAGAGATGAGCGTAAATTGGGACATTTGCTTTCAATGAATCAAGGTACAGTGATAACTTTTGATTCGCATCGCGTCCATAAAGGTCAATTCATCACCTCGGGACTGGGAGTGCGGGGTCGAGAAATGTGAAGGGACAATTAATTAACTTAACGAATCATACAGACCAATTAATCACAACACTGCATTAGGGAGATTGTGAAGTTAGTGGTCCATCTCTCAGGAAGTCAGAATGTTCGACGTGTGTGGGGTCTTTGATAATGTGGACTGTTTTATTGAGGCAGAGAGATGTGTAAACAGTGTCCACAGTTTCCATGATGTACTGAACTTGTTCACAGCTCTCTGCAGTGTTTCCGGTGGTGGCCAGTGCTGTTGCCGTGACAACAGACAATCCTGACAATCCTGTGTTTCCGCACAGGATGTGTTCTGTAAAAATAGATGATGGTCGTCCAGGAGGCGCCGATTTTCTTCAGCCTCTGGAAGAAGCAGAGAGGCCACTGAGCTTTCTTGGCGATAGTGTCCTTGTGGCTGGACAAGGACAGGCTGTTAGTGGTGTTCACTCTCAGGAGATTGGAGCTCTCAACCCCCTTATCCTCTGCCGTTGATGTAAACAGGAATGTCTGCATCGCCCCGGCTGACTTCCTGTTGTCAGTAACCAGCTCTATTGTGTTGGTGAAATGGAGGGGGTGGGGAGTGTTGATACCAGGTCACAAAGCTCTCCAGCTCCGACCCGACACCGGGTGGAGAAGGTTTACAGGAGTAAATTCCAACCGTGTGCAAACAGCACTGGCTCTGTGAACACGGGTGGAACTGTCCAGACGGACTGAAGGGTCTATTTACGCGCTTTCCCCGAATCTCGTCCTTCTCTCTCTCTTTTCTCACTCTCACCTTCCTCTCTCTAGTCTCTCTCCGCTTCTCCTCTCTCATCCCAAACTCTACTATCCCTCCCCCTCACTCTCCTCCATTACTCCCCACTCCCTCCGTCTTACACCACTCTCACACTGACCCCTTACCGTCTGCTTACTCCCTACCTTCCTCAATCCTACATCACTCATATGAAACATATTCCTCCCGCGCCCTCCTCATCCAGCCGAAAGGCTTTACCTGCTGTCGCTTCCGCAGGTCACGGATTTACTCAACTTCGGGTGACTCTGATTCACTGTCAAACCCTCAGCGGAGAGGGAGGGAGAGGGCGAGGGGAAGTATCAGGACATTGGGAAGAGAAGAAACAGCTGAGGGAATTGCGAAGGGGGCGAGGGAGGAGGGAGACTAAGGGGTGACGAGATGTGTGGAGAAGTAAGTGTGTAGAAGGAGGAGAGATAGAACGGGTAAAGAGCTCGGGGGAAGTTGAGAAGCAGGAGATACCGGGAAGATGGAGATACAGGACTGAATGGAACCAGACAGGAGAGGAATTTCACTCTCACCCTCTCCATCTCCCTCTCCCTGTACGTCTCCATCTCTCACTCCCCCTCTCCCCTCTCTCTCACTCTCTTTCTCTATATCTTTCTGTCACCCTCTCCCTCTCTCTATCACTCTCACTCACTCTCCTCTCTGTCTGTCTGTCTCTCACTCTCTCCACACTCTCTGTCTCTCTCTTGCTCTCCCTCTCTCTGTCTCTCTCTCATTCAATGTTCCTCTCTCTCTCTGTCTCTCTCTCTCTCACTCTCTGTTCCTCTCTCTCTGCCTCTCTCCTCTCTGTCTCTCCCCTCTCTCCCTCCCTCTCTCTGTCACTCTCTCTCACTCTCTGTTCACTCTCTGCCTCTCTCCCCTTCTCTGTCTCTCTCTTTCAGTCTCTCTCTCACTCTTTCTGTCTCTCTCCCCTGTCTCCACCCTCTCTCTCTGCCTGCCTCTCTGTCTCTCTCCTTCTCTCTCTCTGTCTCTTGCTCTCCTTCTCTCTCTCTCCCTCTCTCTCCATCTTTCCTTCTCTGTCTCACTCTCTCTCACTCTCTGTTCCTCTCTGTCTCTCTCTCCCCCTCTCTCTCTCTCTCCCTCTCTCTCTCTCTCACTCTCTGTACCTTTCTCTCTTTGTGTCTCTCATCCTCTCTCTCCCACTCTCTCTGTCTCTCCCTCTCCCTCTCTCTCACTCTCTCCCCACCCTTTCTCTCTGTCTCTCCCTCTCCTCCCCTCTCTCTCTGTCTCACTCTCTCTCCACACCCTCTCCCTCTCTCTCTCCCCCTCTCTGTCTCTCTCTCACTCTCTGTACCTTTCTCTCTTTGTCTGTCTCTCGTCCTCTCTATCCCCACCCTCTCTCTGTCTGTCTCTCCCTCTCCTCCCCTCTCTCTCTCACTCTCTCTCCACACCCTCTCTCTCTCTGTCTGTCTCTCTCCCTCTCTCTGTCTCCCTCTCTTTCTCGCAGTCTCTCTCTCTCACTCTGTCTGTCTCCCTTTCTTTCCCCCTCTCTCTTTTCCTCTCCCTCTGCCTGTCTCTGTCTCTGTCTCTTGCTCTCCCTCTCTCTTTCTGTCTCTCTGTCTGTCTCTCTCTCTCACTCTCTGTTCCTCTCTCTCTCCCTCTCTCTCTCTCCCCGTTAACTTTCTTATCTCTGTCTCTCTCACTCTCTCTCTTTACATATACAATTCCTCAATTTCTCTATCTCCTCTTTTAAGGCTTGTGGTTTCCGGGAGAGTCCTGTTTGTTTCCATTAGGTATGCTGCAGAATACCTATGCTACAGAGGAGTGTGGAGAAGAGGGGAGAGAGAGGGCAAGTGAGGACGTAAGAGAGGGGGAAGGAGAGGAGTAAAGGGACGTGAAAGAGAGGGGGAACAGAGAAGAGAGAGACAGAGAGAAAGAGAGAGAGTGACAGGCAGAGAGAATGAGAGAGGGGGAGAGAGAGATGAGAGAGACAGAGAGTACGAGAGAGCGACAGGCAGAGAAAGGGGGGGAGAGAAGAAGAGGAGAGGAGAGATGAGCGTAGATTGGGACATTTGCTTTCAATGAATCAAGGTACAGTGATAACTTTTGATTCGCATCGCGTTCATAAAGGTTCATCATCTCGGGACTGGGAGTGCGGGGTCGCGAAATGTGAAGGGACAATTAATTAACTTAACGAATCATACAGACCAATTAATCACAAGACTGCATTAGGGAGATTGTGAAGTTAGTGGTCCATCTCTCAGGAAGTCAGAATGTTCGACGTGTGTGGGGTCTTTGATAATGTGGACTGTTTTATTGAGGCAGAGAGATGTGTAAACAGTGTCCACAGTTTCCATGATGTACTGAACTTGTTCACAGCTCTCTGCAGTGTTTCCGGTGGTGGCCGGTGCTGTTGCCGTGACAACACGACTAGTTTCCGCACAGGATGTGTTCTGTAAAAATAGATGATGGTCGTCCAGGAGGTGCCGATTTTCTTCAGCCTCTGGAAGAAGCAGAGATGCCGCTGAGCTTTCTTAGCGATAGTGTCCTTGTGGCTGGACAAGGACAGGCTGTTAGTGGTGTTCACTCTCAGGAGATTGGAGCTCTCAACCCCCTTATCCTCTGCCGTTGATGTAAACAGGAATGTCTGCATCGCCCCGGCTGACTTCCTGTTGTCAGTCACCAGCTCTATTGTGTTGGTGAAATGGAGGGGGTGGGGAGTGTTGATACCAGGTCACAAAGCTCTCCAGCTCCGGCCCGACACGCGGGTGGAGAAGGTTTACAGGAGTAAATTCCAACCGTGTGCAAACAGCACTGGCTCTGTGAACACGGGTGGAACTGTCCAGACGGACTGAAGGGTCTATTTACGCGCTTTCCCCGAATCTCGTCCTTCTCTCTCTTTTCTCACTCTCACCTTCCTCTCTCTAGTCTCTCTCCGCTTCTCCTCTCTCATCCCAAACTCTACTATCGCTCCCCCTCACTCTCCTCCATTACTCCCCACTCCCTCCGCCTTACACCACTCTCACACTAACCCCTCACCTTCTGCTTACTCCCTACCTTCCTCAATCCTGCATCACTCATATGAAACATATTCCTCCCGCGCCCTCCTCATCCAGCCGAAAGGCTTTATCTGCTGTCGCTTCCGCAGGACACGGATTTACTCAACTTCGGGTGACTCTGATTCACTGTCAAACCCTCAGCGGAGAGGGAGGGAGAGGGCGAGGGGAAGTATCAGGCCATTGGGAAGAGAAGAAACAGTTGAGGGAATTGGGAAGGCGGCGAGGGAGGAGGGAGACTAAGTGATGACGAAATGTGGGGAGAAGTAAGTGTGTAGGAGGAGGAGAGATAGAACGGGTAAAGAGCTCGGGGGAAGTTGAGAAGCAGGAGATACTGGGAAGATGGAGAAACAGGACTAAATGGAACCAGACAGGAGAGGAATTTCACTCACCCTCTCCATCTCCCTCTCCCTATACGTCTCCCTCTCTCACTCCCCCTCCTCTCCTCCTCTCTCTCTACCTCTCCCCTTCCTCTCTCTGTCTCTCACTCTCTTTCTGTGTCCCTCTCTCTCTCTCCCTCTGTCTCTCCCCCCACTCTCTATCACTCTCTCTCACTCACTTTCTCTCCTCTATCTCTCTCTCACTCTCTCCACACCCTCTCTCTCTCCCCCTCTGTCTCCCTCTCCCTCTCTGTCTCTCTTCCCCTCCCCCCCTCTCTCTCTGTCTCCCTCTCCCACTCACTCTCTTTCCCTTCTGTCTCCCTCTCTCTCTGTCTCTCCCTGTTCCTCTCTCTCTCCCTCTCTTGCTGTCTCTCCCTCTCTCCCCCTCTCTCTTTCTGTCTCTCCCTCTCTCTCTGTCTCCCTGTCTGTCTGTCTGTCTGTCTCCCCCTCTCTCTCTGTCAGTGTACTATAAAGGCACGGAAGGAGGGAAGGATATGCAGTCTGGTAGAAAGGCGGAGCTGGGGTCACTGAACGAAGCCAATGCCGATACAATCAATTGCTGACCCGATCAGTTTCACTCCTCCCTCTCCATCTCCGTCTAACTCTTTCCCCTCTCTCCGTGGCCGAAGGACAGATGTGACAGTGGTGAAGTGAGAAAGAGAGTGAGGGAGAGAGATGTTAAGAGACAAAGGGTAGACTATAGGGGGGAGAATGGGAGAGTGCGGGTAAGTAGGTTGAACAGGGTGAGAGTGGGTTGAGCGAGTGGGTGCAGTGATAGAGGGTGAAGAGAGGCACCGAGGGAAGGAGGAAGGAAGGTGGAGGGTAAGGACGTGAGCAAAGATAGAGGCTAGGAAGGCAGACAGGGAGAACAATTTTACGTGAAATTTGGGCAAACAAGAGAAGGAGAGCGGGAACAGGGGTGGGATAGAGAGGGAGGGAAGGAGAGAGGGGGATAGAAAGGAGTGGAGTAGCGTGGAGGCGGGAGAGATGGAGAGGGCTGGAGTGGAGGAGAGTGTGGGAGTGATTGCGAGAGTAATACAGGGGAGAGGTTTGTGTGTTGTGTGTGTGTGTGTGAGAGAGAGAGAGAGTGATAAAGGGGGAGACAGAGAGACTGCAATGAACAGTCGGGGTGAGAGAGGGACAGAGGGAGTGAGAGCGCGTGGGAGAGATGGGTAAGAATGGAGGAAGGGAGAGAGGTGCAGGAAATGGGAAAAGAAAGGAACAGAGAGGAGGAGGTGTAACGGAGAACAACACGCACAAAATGCTGGAGGAACTCAGCAGGTCAGGCAACCTCTATGGAAAATAATAAAGAGTGGACGTGTCGGACCGAGATCAGCAAGATGAGAGGATTCGATCAGTGGGGAGTGGGAACTTTCCGAGGATGCTGCGGGATTGTTTGTTGGATTACAGTAAGTGAGAAGTACAATATATAATGAAAAACACAATCCCAAGTCTAAAACAAAGAGTGAAGGAATTGATGAAGGAACAAGTGATACAAACAATTTACTAAACAAGTGTAAACAGAGCACAGAATCATTGATCTGAGAGAGGGGGTGTAGTGGGGGTGAGGGTGAGAGTGGGGGAGACTGGAGAGGGGTGGAGAAAGGGGAAAAGGGAAGGGGAGAGGGAGGGAAGAGGGATGAGAGTGAAAGAAAGAGAATGTGGGGAGAGAGGGTTCAAGAGTAGGAGAATGAGGTATACTGGGGAGGAAAGAGTGAAGCAGAGAGTTGGGAGAGAGTGGGAAGTGTGGGTGAGAGTGTGGAAGAGGGGAGGAGAGTGTGAGAGAGAGGAGAGAGTTGAGAGAGGGGAGGGAGCGAGAGAGAATGGTAAGAATGAAAGCGAGGTTTGTAGGCAAGAGAGTGGGAAGGGGGGAGGGACAGAAATGGATGGGTACGGAGTGGGAGGTGCCTCACCTCATCTTGCCCTGATGACGGATGCTGCTTTTCCTTTTGCTAAGGCAGAGGTTGATGGACTTTAGATCGGTCAGGGCATGAAAGGATACGCGGCGAAGGCAGGAAAATGGGGCTGAGAGGGAAAATGGATTTACCATGATAAAGTGGCAGAGCAGTTTTGATGGGCCAAATGGCCTAATTCTGCTTCTGTCTCTCATGGTCTTATGGTCCAAGAGCAGCCTCTCATTCAATGAGAGCAAGAGCAATGAACTGGGTATGGACTTTGGAGGAGGAAACAGGAACCCATGAGGCAATCCTCATCGGGGCTCAAAGGTGGAGATGTTCAGCAACTTTAAATTCCACAGTGTTAACATTTCAGAGGATCTGTCCCGAGCCCGGGACACAAGTGCAATTACAAGAAAGCAGGAACTGTCTGTCCTCAGTAGTATGGCCCAGCACATCATAGTGGATATGGCCCAGCACATCACGGGTAAAACTCCCCTCACGACTGAGCACATCTCTGCGAAGTGCTGTCGCAGGAAATCAGCATCCACCATCAAGGACCCGCACCACCCAGGCCATGCTCTCTTCTCAATGCTGCCATCAGGAAGAAGGTGCATGAGCCTCAGGAGCCTCAACCCCAGGTTCAGGAACAGTTATTACACTCAACCAACAGATCCTGCTTTCTTTTTACAATATTTTTATTCAGAAGAAAAAAAAAGATTTACAGAGTGCAACACATAGATATATCTCAACATAACTTGTGTACATTCATATATTGTAATAAAATTGATCAAACTGTTATAGCATAACACATAAAGTTATACCACTCTGTAATCAAACATTTAAAGATAGGTCATACATCATAAAAGAATTTTTTTATATATATAAAAAAGTCAACCCCCTACCAACTACCAAAGAAAAAAGCTGATGAATGACAATCGATAATTAGAAAAAAACGTATTCACTTAAGAAGAGAAGATAAAAATATACGACATAATATCACGTAGCCATTGAAGATGTGTAGGAGGGGTAGACTCCTTCCATTTAAGCAAGATTGCTCTTCTTGCTAAAAGAGAGGTAAAAACTAAAACCTGCAGGTTAGGAGTATTTAAAGTTATATCTTCATTTGCAATAATACCAAGCAAGGCAGTAAGGGGATTTGGGTCAAATTGGACCCTAAAAAGTTGGGAGAAGGTATGAAATACTTCCTGCCAAAACTTTTCAATTGTAGGGCAAAACCAAAACATATGAATTAAAGAGGCATCAGCAGAGTTGCATTTATTACAAAATGGAGAAACATTCGGGTCAAAACTGGAGAGCTTCTGTTTAGAAATCTAAGCTCTATGAACCACTTTAAATTGTAAAAGAGAACCACGAGCACAGAAAGATGATTTATTAACCCGTTTAAGAATTTTATTCCATCTATCATCAGAAATCTGACAATTTAGGTCATCCTCCCAAGCTTTTTTATTTTATCTAAAAAGTCTTGTCTAGAATTAATCAACAAGTTATAGATACCGGTAATAGAACCATTAACAAAATGTTTGAAATTTAAAAGATCGTCCAGTAAATTTTTATCAGGACCTATAGGAAAAGTAGCTAATTGGAAACATAGAAAATCTCTAATTTGAAGCTATCTGTAAAAATGTGATTTTGGGAGTGCAAATTTATTTGACAATTGGTCAAATGATGCAAGAGATCCTGAGATAAACAAGTTCCAAAAACACTTAATACCTAGTTCATCCCAATCCTTAAAGATTTTGTCAGTTATGGAAGGGATAAAAAAAAAATTAAGGAGAATGGAGAATAGAAAAAAAAAAATTCTAAATTGAGACCAGATCCTTAAACTTTGCTATTCCCACAACCAATGGACACAATCACTAGCTCTTCATCTCATGTTCTTGATGTTTATTTCTGGGTTATTTATTAGTTTTACTTCTTTTGTATTTGAATTTTGTTGTCTTTTGCACATGGTTGTTTTGTTTGTCCTGTTGGGGGCGATCTTTCACTCATCTTATAATGGTTCTTGAGTTCACTGAATTTACAATATAATCAAATCCCAGGATTATACATGGTGATGTGCCTATACTTTGATAATAAATTTACTTTGCACATTTTAAATTGTACATTTCAATTTGTAAATAACTCTGAAACACAAGAGCGGGTTGTGAGCTCAGTCTGCTGGGTAAATTATTTTGTTCTGATCTGAATGGTCGGCCCAACACTGTAACCCGTCTTTCGAGGCACACCAATTACTGGAAATATTCCTGAATTGAACTGGAAAGCCTCAAATACTCTGTCTGTCTGCTCAAGCGTGTGAATACCTGTAGAGAGACACACACACACACACACACACACACACACACACACACACACACACACACACACACACACACACACACACACACACACACACACACACACACACACACACACACACACACACACACACACACACACACTTACACTTAAAAAATGTCGACAATCATACCAGTGCCCAAAAATACCAGGGTGACCCGACTCAACGACTATCACCCAGTGTCGCTCACTACTGTGATGAAGTGCTTTGAGGGGTTGGTCATGGTCAATCACCTCCTGTCTGTGTGCAGGGACCCACTGCAATTTGCCAATCGCCACAATCTGTCAACAATTCTCACTGGCTTACACTCGGCCTTCGATCACCAGGATAAAAGCAATACACAAGTCAGGCTGCTGATTACAGCTCAGCGTTCAACACAATCAGATCCTCAATTGCAATCAACAAGCTCCAAAACCTGGTCCTCTGTACCTCCTTCTGCAACTGGATCCTCACCAGGAGACCACAGTCTGTGTGGATCAGAAATAACATCTCCTCCTTGCTGACAATCAATACTGGCACACCTCAACGATGCGTGCTCAGCCCACTGCTCTACTCTCTCTACACCCACGTCTGTGTGTCTAGGCTCATCTATAAACTTGCCAATGACACAACTATTGTTGCTGGAATTTCAGACGGTGTCGAGGAGGAGTACAGGAGTGAGATAGATCAGCAAGTTGAGTGGTGTCATAGCAACAACCTTGCACTCAGCATCATGAAGACAAAGGAATTGATTGTGGATTCAGGAAGGGGAAGTCGAGGGAACACACACCAGTCCTCATCGTGGGATCAGAAGTGAAAAGGGTGAGCAGTTTCCATTTCCTGCCTGTCAACATCTCTGAGAAACTATCCTGGGCCCAACATATTGATGCAGTTACAATGAAGGCACAACATCAGCTATATTTCATTCGGAGATTGAGGAGAATCGGTCTGTCACTAAAGACACTTGCAAATTTCTACAGATGTACTGTGGAGAGCATTCTAACTGGTTGCATCACTGCCTGGTGTGGAGAGGCCACTGCACAGGATCGGAAAATGCTGCAGAAAGTTGTAAACTCAGCCAGCTCCTTCATGGGCACTGGACTCCACAGCATCCAGGACACATTCAAAAGATGATGCCACAAAAAGGTGGTATCCATCATTAAGGATCCCCATCACCCAGGACATGCCTTCGTCTCATTGCTACCATCAAGGAGGATGTACAGGACCCTGGAGACACACTCACCGGTTCAGGAACAGCTTCTTCCCCACCATCAGATTTCCGAATGGACAAAGAACCCATGAACACCCCCTCAGGATTTTTCCTCTCGTTTTGCACTATATTTCAAATATAATTTTACACATTCTAATTGTAGTCTGTAGTGTTTATGACTAAATATTGCAATGTACTGCAGACACAAAGGAACAAATTTCACCACACTTCAGCAGATAAATACTTCCTCAGGATTTGCCTTCTCTTTTTGCAATACATTTTAAGTATAATTTTATAAATACTTACTGTAATTTGTGGTTTTTATTCCTAGATATTGCAATGTACGGCTGACAAATTTCACCACATATGCCGGTGATATTAAACCTGATTCTGATACCCAAACACTCACAGCTGGGCTCAGACATACAACACTCCCACATTCCTCCCTTTGTGACACCCTGCTTGCTCCGTGGCCCCCGGTATGAAGCTCAAACTGTTGCAATACCTGCCCTTTAAATTCATTGCTGAGGCTGTGTTGTGTCTGTTCACTGTTTGAGTTCGATATTAAATGAAGAGCATTGAATGGGAAGGAAGGTTTGAATAGAAGAATAAAGATCTCCTCTGAAGGTATATGGGGACCTGGTGAGAGCGTACATGGAACACTGTGCACAGGTCTGGACTCCTTCCCGGAGTCAGCCTGTGGGATGAAGGGAATGAAGACATTTCCCAGATTGATTCAGGAGGTGAGGTACTGTCCTCGGTGAGATTATACTGACCGGGCCTGACTCAAAATTAGAGAAATAAAAGGTCGTCTGACTGAGACAGACGCAGTCTCACAGGGTATTGACAGGGTAGAGGCAGGAATGATGTTTCCTTTGGCTGTGGTGAGGAATGGGGGGTCACAGAATCCGAGTTCACCTGAGCAGAACTGAGATGAGGAGAAATTTCCTCACCCAGAGGGCAGTGAATCTTTTGAATTTTCTCCACATGGTTTCTAAATTTGAAGGACAAGTTTTGGGGTCTGCGATACGCGAAAGTGGCGATGAGGTCAAAGATCAGGCATGTTCTGAGCGAAAGGCCGAAAGGCATGCTCCTGTATGTTATTTTCTAAAGTCCGAGTTTACCTTTGCGCCTTTACCCCTTGACCTTCAGCCTGTCCTTTTGCACAGGGGAGCGCTCACAGCACCGGAGTTCCATCGGCAGCCGCTGCGGGCCAGCTCCCGTATCCCAGCAGCAGGAGACAGGACTGGGAGGAAACTCCGGACAATAGGCCCCGATCCACGGCGGGGAAAGACCGGGCACCCCCTGTGTGGCTGAAACATCTCACGGAATCTCCGCCCGAATCTTCACCTCCGCCATCGGAAGGATTCAAAACTCCGGCCGCTGTTGCAGCCTTTACCCGGGGAGCTGCTCCCAATCTCGGGTCTCTCACCGGGTCCACTCGTTCCCGATTCCAAACTTCGGTCCGCTCAGCGTCCCGCCCACTGGCACCCCTCAGCCAATGGAGGCAAGGTTCTCCCAGTGCTGTTCTCTGATTGGCTGTGAGTGTATCCGAGGGCGGGTTGCTACCGGGAGCTGGAGATGTCAGTCACAGTTTGATCTCAGAATCAAAGCAAGTTCCCCGAGGCTCAAAGGTCAAAGTAAGTTTTATTATCAGAGTACATATAAGTCGCCACATACAACTCCTACAAACATACAGAGCAAAGCTACAGAAAGGTAACTATATCTGGATCACTGAAACATCAGCCAGAGTGCAGAAGTCAACAAACTTCGCCAATGCAAATAAACAACGAGAATATGAAATAACCGCAGCGGCTGCCGATAGATGTCCGGTGCACTCAGCGCTCCCTGTTCAATCTGACAGGACAAGAAACAGTGAGGCGCAAAGGTAAACTCGTGTTTCAGAAAATCAGAAATAGAGAAGGCGTGGCCATTCGGCCCCCTGCGACTCTTCTGCCCTTCACTCAGAACATGCTTGACTTTTGACCTCAGCACCACTTTCCTGCAACTTCCCATCACCGCTGAGCCCCAGGATATCTCTATTCAATTTAGAAACCTTGTGGAGATAATTGCAATGATTCACTGCACTCTGTGTGAGGAAATTTCTCCTCATCTCAGTCCTGCTGAGTTGTCCTCGGATTTTGCGTCTGTGAGCGCTGGTTCCACACCTTATGGGAAACATCATTCCAGCCCTTCCACTGTAAATATCCTGTGAGATTGCATTTCTCTAATTCTGAGACAGGAATGCGATCTGTCTCTGTCAAACCACCTCTTATTTCACTCATTTTGAGATAGTCCCAGTACGATGATTTGTTGTGGGAGCATCTCTATAGACAGCAGGTGAGTGCAGTTATCCTGTGTTGTTCCACAGCCCGATGGCTGAGGGGTAGTAACTGTTCCTGACCCTGGTGGGGCGAGTTCCCGGGCAGGGTCTTGAAAGAGGAACCCACTCCCTGTCCCTGCCTGAGAGGTTCCATATATAACCCCGAGGAGTGGCACGTCCCCAGGCAGGGTATGGAAAGGGGAATCCACTCCCTGTCCCTGTCCGAGAGGTTCCATATGTAACCCTGAGGAGTGGCACATCCCCGGGCAGGGTCTGGAGAGGAAAACACACTCCCTGTCCCTGTCCGAGAGGATCCATATATAACCCTGAGGAGTGGCACAAGTCCCTGGGCAGGGTCTGGAATGGGGAACACACTCCCTGTCCCTGTCCGAGAGGTTCCATATATAACCCTGAGGAGTGGCACGTCCCCGGGCAGGGTCTGGAAAGGGGAACCCACACCCTGTCCCTGTCCAAGAGGTTCCATATATAACCCTGAGGAGTGGCACAAGTCCCTAGGCAGGGTCTGGAAAGGGGAACCCACTCCCTGTCCCTGTCCGAGAGGTTCCATATATAACCCTGAGGAGTGGCACAAGTCCCCGGGTAGGGTCTGGAAAGGGGAACCCACTCCCTGTCCCTGTCCGAGAGGTTCCATATATAACCCTGAGGAGTGGGCTCAAGTCCACGGGCAGGGTCTGGAAAGGGGAACACACTCCCTGTCCCTGCCCGAGAGGTTCCATATATAACCCTGAGAAGTGGCACGTCCCCAGGCAGGGTATGGAAAGTGGAACCCACTCCCTGTCCCTGTCCGAGAGGTTCCATATATAACCCTGAGGAGTGGCACAAGTCCCTGGGCAGGGTCTGGAGAGTTTGGCAAGTCTGTGTGAGCCAATTAGTGAACATAGGATCTGTGCAATAGGGACAGTTTACACCTGAACTTGAGGGGGTGGGGGCGTGCTGCTGATATCCATGCGGGTAGGATTGTTACAGCTGTCCGAGAGGTTTTAAACTAATTTGGCAGCAGATCTGAACTGGAGTGATAGGGCTGAGGAGAATGTTGTTAGTTTTCAAACAGCGGCAGTGTGTAGTGAGACTGCCACCATCGAGAGGCTGACGACAGGGCAACATTTCAGTGGGCGGGATGAGTTTCAATGCAAAAGGGTGAGAAAATGAAAAAGGTGATGAATACGGAACTGAAGGTTTTATATTTGAATGTGAGCAATACATGGAGTAAGGGAGATGAACTTGTGTCACAGTTACAGATTGGCATTGTGGGCATCACTGAATGGTGGCTGAAGGAAGATTATAGCTGGGAGCTTCATGTGCAAGGATACAGATTGTACTGAATGGACAGGCAGGTAGGCAGAGGGGTGGGGAGGTTCTGTATGTAAAAATGAAATCAAATCTTCTAACTGGTGAAATGGGATTGCAAGGTTTAGAATACTGACATATAGGGGGTGAATACTGATGCACTCAAAGATTTTCTATTTTATATTTGTAATTACTTTTTTTTTCAGTTTTTGGTGATCTATTTTCACATTGACACAAGAGAGTTTTTATTTCTAATGATCAATGTGAATAAAACAAGCCTAAATGCACTCTGTCTCAATGTTGTAAAACAATAAAAGGTGAAAACTTCCAAGGTGGCCGCATACGTTTTATAAGCACTGCAAGTGCAATTATGAAGAAAGCACGGCAGTGCCTCTCCTTCCTTTGAAGTTTGCAAAGCTGCAGCATGACATCGAAAACTTTGACAAACATCTACAGATGTGCGGTGGAGAGTAGCTGCATCGTGGCCTGGTATGGAAACAGCAAAGCCCTTGAAAGGAAAATCCTACACAAAGTAGTGGATACGTCCCAGTACATCACGGGTTAAACCCTCCCCTCCACCGAGCACATCTCTGTGGAGTGCTGTCACAGGAAAGCAGCATCCATTATGAAGGACCCCCACCAACAAGGACATGCTCTCTTCTCACTGCTGCCATCTGGAAGAGGGTGCGGGATCCTCAGGCCCACACCACCAGGTCAGAAACAGCGACTACCCCTGAACCATTTTGCTCTCGAACCAGAGGGCATAACTTCACCGAAATTCAGTAACCTCTTCACTGAACCATTCCCACAACCTCTGGACTCACTTTCTAGGACTCTTCATCTCATGTTCTTTATCTTTATTTCTCATTTATTTATTATTATTATTTCCTTTACATTCACAGTTTATTGTCTTTTGCATTAAGTTTTTTGTCACACACACACACACACACACACACACACACACACACACACACACACACACACACACACACACACACACACACACACACACACACACACACACACACACACACACACACACACACACACACACACACACACACACACACACACACACACACACACACACACACACACACCAATCATACCGGTGCCCAAAAAGAACAGGGTAAACTGCCTCCATGACTATCACCCAGTGGTGCTCACATCTACTGTGATGAAGTGCTTTGAGGGGTTGGTCATGTCTGGAATCAACTCCTGTCTGTGCATGGACCTGGACCCACTGCAATTTGCCGATCGCCACAATATACGTACAGCAGATGCAATCTCACTGGCTCTCCACTCAGCCTTAGATCACCTGGACAATAGCAATACACAAGTCAGGCAGCTGATTACAGCTCAGCATTCAACACAATCAGACCCTCAATTGTAATCAACAAGCTCCAAAACCTGGGCCTCTGTACCTCCTTCTGCAACTGGATCCTCACCAGGAGACCCCAGTCTGTGTGGATTAGAAATAACTTCTCCTCCTTGCTGACAATCAACACTGGCACACCTCAACGATGCGTGCTCAGCCCACTGCTCTACTCTCTCTACACCACGTCTGTGTGGCCAGGCTCATCTATAAACTTGCTGATGACACAACTATTGTTGCTGGAATTTCAGACGGTGACGAGGAGGAGTACAGGAGTGAGATAGATCAGCAAATTGAGTGGTGTCACAGCAACAACCTTGCACTCAACATCATGAAGACAAAGGAATTGATTGTGGATTCAGGAAGGGGAAGTCGAGGGAACACACACCAGTCCTCATCGTGGGATCAGAAGTGAAAAGGGTGAGCAGTTTCCATTTCCTGCCTGTCAACATCTCTGAGGAACTATCCTGGGCCCAACATATTGATGCAGCTACAATGAAGGAACAACATCGGCTATATTACAATCGCAGATTGAGGGGAATCGGTCTGTCACTAAAGACACTTGCAAATTTCTACAGATGTACTGTGGAGAGCATTCTAACTGGTTGCATCACTGCCCAGTGTAGAGAGGCACAGGATCGGAAAATGCTGCAGAAAGTTGTAAACTCAGCCAGCTCCTTCATGGGCACTGCACTCCACAGCATCCAGGACACAGTCAAAAGATGATGCCACAAAAAGGTGGCATCCATCATTAAGGACCCCCATCACCCAGGACATGCCTTCGTCTCATTGCTACCATCAAGGAGGATGTACAGGACCCTGAGGACACTCTCACCGGTTCAGGAACAGCTTCTTCCCCACCATCAGATTTCTGAATGGACCATGTGCCGATAAACACTTCCTCAGAATTCCCCCTCACTTTTTGCACGACATTTTAAATATAATTTTATACATACTAATTGTAATCTGTAGTTTTTATTACTAAATATTGCAATCTACTGCTGACAAATTTCACCACATATGCCGGTGATATTAAACCTGATTCTGATACACAAACACACACAGCTGGGCTCAGACATACAACACTCCCACATTCCTCCCTTTGTGACACCCTGCTTGCTCCGTGGCCCCCGGTATGAAGCTCAAACTGTTGCAACACCTGCCCTTTAAATTCATTGCTGAGGCTGTGTTGTGTCTGTTCACTGTTTGAGTTCGATATTAAATGAAGAGCATTGAATGGGAAGGAAGGTTTGAATAGAAGAATAAATCTCCTCTGAAGGTATATGGGGTCCTGGTGAGAGCGTACATGGAACACTGTGCACAGGTCTGGTCTCCCTCCCTCCCGGAGTCAGCCTGTGGGTTGAAGGGAATGAAGAGATTTCCCAGATTGATTTAGGAGGTGAGGTAGTGTCCTCGGAGAGATTATACTGACCGGGCCTGTCTCAAAATTAGAGAAATAAAAGGCCGTCTGACTGAGACAGACACAGTCTCACAGGGTATTGACAGGGTAGAGGCAGGAATGATGTTTCCTTTGGCTGTGGTGAGGAATGGGGGTCACAGAATCCGAGTTCACCTCAGCACGACTGAGATGAGGAGAAATTTCCTCACCCAGAGGGCAGTGAGCCTTTGGAATTTTCTCCACAAGGTTTCTAAATTTGAAGGACAAATTTTGGGGCTCTGCGATGCTGGGAACGTTGCGCGAAAGTGGCGTTGAGGTCAAATATCAGACATGTTCTGAGTGAAAGGCAGAACAGGCGCAGGAGGCCGAATGGCCTGCACCAGTTACTTATTTTCTAAAGTCCGAGTTTACCTTTGCGCCTGGTTCTCCCTTGACCTTCAGCCTGTCCTTTTGCACAGGGGAGCGCTCACAGCACCGGAGTTCCATCGGCAGCCGCTGCGGGCCAGCTCCCGTATCCCAGCAGCAGGAGACAGGTCTGGGAGGAAACTCCGGACAATAGGCCCCGATCCACGGCGGGGAAAGACCGGGCACCCGCTGTGTGGCTGAAACATCTCACGGAATCTCCGCCCGAATCTTCACCTCTGCCATCGGAAGAGTTCAAAACTCCGGCCGCTGTTGCAGCCTTTACCCGGGGAGCTGCTCCCATTCTCGGGTCTCTCACCAGATCCACTCATTCCCGATTCTAAACTTCGGTCCGCCCACTGACACACCTCAGCCAATGGAGGCAAGATTCTCCCAGTAGTGTTCTCTGATTGGCTGTGAGTGTATCCGAGGAGGGGCTGCTATCGCGCAGCTGGAGATGTCAGTCACAGTTCGTTCTCAGAAACAAAGCAAGTTCCCCGAGGCTCAAAGTTCAAAGTAAATTTTATTATCGGAGTACATATAAGTCGCCACATACAACTCCTACAAACATACAGAGCAAAGCTACAGAACGGTAACTATATCTGGATCACTGAAACATCAGCCAGAGTGCAGAAGACAACAAACTTCGCCAATGCAAATAAACAACGAGAACATGAAATAACCGCAGCTGCTGCCGATAGATGTCCGGTACTCTCAGCGCTCCCTGATCAATCTGACGGGACAAGAAACAGTGAGGCACAAAGGTAAACTCGTGTTTCAGAAAATCAGAAATAGAGAAGGCGTGGCCAATCGGCCCCTTCCGCCTCTTCTGTCCTTCACTCAGAACATCCTTGACTTTTGAACTCAGCACCACTTTCCTGCAACTTTCCATCACCGCTGAGCCCCAGGATATGTCTATTCAATTTAGAAACCTTGTGGAGATAATTGCAATGATTCACTGCACTCTGGGTGAGGAAATTTCTCCTCATCTCAGACCTGCTGAGTTGTCCTCGGATTTTGAGTCTATGAGCACTGATTCCACACCTTATGGGAAACATCATTCCAGCCTTTCCGCTGTAAATATCCTTTGAGATAGTATTTCTCTAATTCTGAGACAGGAATGCGATCTGTCTCAGTCAAACCACCTCTTATTTCACTCATTTTGAGACAGTCCCAGTACGATGATTTGTTGTGGGAGCATCTCTATGGACAGAAGGTGAGTGCAGTTATCCCATATTGTTCCACAGCCTGATGGTTGAGGGGTAGTAACTGTTCCTGACCCTGGTGGGATGAGCCCTGAGGCTCTCGTACCTTCTACCTGATTACAGCAGTGAGAAAAGAGCCTGCCTGTGTGGTGAGCCTGATCACAGCCGCCTGTATCACCGTCCCCTCTGGCCTGCCCTATCCAGGACCAAAGGGATTGTGGAGAGTAAATGTGGTACTCTGTCGAGTATCACTGTGATCTGTCCCCTCTGGCCTGCCCTATCCGGGACCAAAGGGATTGTGGAGAGTAAATGTGGTACTCTGTCGAGTATCACTGTGATCTGTCCCCTCTGGCCTGCCCTATCCGGGACCAAAGGGATTGGGGAGATTAAATGAGGTACTCTGTCGAGTATCACTGTGATCTGTCCCCTCTGGCCTGCCCTATCCGGGACCAAAGGGATTGTGGAGAGTAAATGTGGTACTCTGTCGAGTATCACTGTGATCTGTCCCCTCTGGCCTGCCCTATCCGGGACCAAAGGGATTGTGGAGAGTAAATGTGGTACTCTGTCGAGTATCACTGTGATCTGTCCCCTCTGGCCTGCCCTATCCGGGACCAAAGGGATTGGGGAGATTAAATGAGGTACTCTGTCGAGTATCACTGTGATCCGTCCCCTCTGGCCTATCCTATCCGGGACCAAAGGGATTGTGGAGAGAAAATGTGGTACTCTGTCGAGTATCACTGTGATCCGTCCCCTCTGGCCTGCCCTATCCGGGACCAAAGGGATTGTGGAGAGTAAATGTGGTACTCTGTCGAGTATCACTGTGATCTGTCCCCTCTGGCCTGCCCTATCCGGGACCAAAGGGATTGTGGAGATTAAATGAGGTACTCTGTCGAGTATCACTGTGATCTGTCCCCTGTGGCCTGCCCTATCCGGGACCAAAGGGATTGTGCAGAGTAAATGTGGTACTCTGTCGAGTATCACTGTGATCAGTCCCCTCTGGCCTGCCCTGTTGGGGACCAAAGGGATTGTGCAGAGTAAATGTAGTACTCTGTCGAGTATCACTGTGATCCGTCCCCTCTGGCCTGCCCTATCCGGGACCAAAGGGATTGTGGAGAGTAAATGTGGTACTCTGTCGAGTATCACTGTGATCCGTCCCCTCTGGCCTGTCCTATCCGGGACCAAAGGGATTGTGCAGAGTAAATGTGGTACTCTGTCGAATATCACTGTGATCCGTCCCCTCTGGCCTGCCCTATCCGGGACCAAAGGGATTGTGGAGAGTAAATGTGGTACTCTGTCGAGTATCACTGTCATCCAGGCTCTCTTCCTGCCTCTTATTATTCTTGTCTGGCCTTCTCTGGCCTTCTTTCTACAAACCCCGTTTCTGTCCTTAGCCAAGTGTCCTCTTCATCTGCAACGTCCGCACGATTCTGCCACCCGTTCTGGGTTCTTCGTCGGGACCCGAACTCCATCTCCTCACTACCGGTTCTCTGTGCACACTCTCGCTTTCCCCCAGTCCCTTTAAAGAGTCAATTGCGCTCCCTATTCATCAGAATTCATGTCACCCGGGGCCAGGTCTGACACAGCGAATTGAGATTAGTTAACTTAAAGGAGTGGGCAGGCTTGTGTCTGAGACAGTTTAGAAAAGTCTGCACTGCCAGCTGGACACACTGATCTGTCCAGGGGTTTGCCGGCATTGGACTCTCACGTATCCTTAAAACGAGCGATAAAGTACGCAAGGGATTCTCCTTTTTCTGTAGTTATCGGGTAAATTCACCAAAATCCGCGTGCAGTCGGGCTGTCATTCAAATGGGTTCCCTTACCTCAGCGACCCACCGTGCCATGGCTTGTATTACATCAGCCCCTCTGGTGGCTCCCGATCACCTTCGGGCATCTGCCTGGGAAAGGGGAACCCACTCCCTGTCCCCGTCCGAGAGGTTCCATATATAACCCTGAGGAGTGGCACAAGTCCCCGGGCAGGGTCTGGAAAGGGGAACCCACTCCCTGTCCCTGTCCGAGAGGTTCGAAAAAAAGCATTTGCAATATGTATTTCTTTATGTTATCATATGGATTTAATTAAAAGTTAAAAAATCCTCACGTGTAATATCTTTCGGTGTAAATATCTCATATTACAACGTGGGACACCTGCGGCCTAAAATCCGGTGCAGCTTGTACAAGTACAAAATTGATCTTCTTTCTAAAATTAGAGGCGGCGGCTTTTAATCAGGTGCGCTCTGTAGTGCGAAATCTACGGTATTTGGGTATTAAAATTACCAAGAAACATAAGGGTTTATTTAAAGTTAATTTTTTACCTTTAATTGAACAAATGAAGCAACTTGTTACCAGGTGGTCCCCATTATCTCTGTCATTGGTTGGTCGAATTAATACTATCAAGATGATAGTATTACCCAAATTTTTATATTTATTCCAAGCATTACCAATTTTTATTCCTAAATCTTTTTGTGATATTATTGACTCCAAAATATCCTCATATGTGTGGCAGAATAAAAACCCTAGATTAAGTAAAAAATATTTACAGAAGCCTAAGAAGGAAGGTGGTTTGGCCTTGCCAAACCTGAGATTTTACTATTGGGCAGTTAATATTCAATATTTAATATTTTGGACACAAGAAACGGTCATAGTACCTTGCCCACAATGGGTAAATTTGGAGTGTAAATCTGTACAAGACTTCTTATTGTTTTCTATTTTAAGAGCTTCACTTCCTTCTGCTTTATCTAAACCGAATAAACAAATAACTAATCCTATAGTTAAACATACATTAAGAATATGGTTTCAATTTTGTCAATTCTTTGGCTTGAATAATCAAGCCCTATTAAATCTAACTTCTTTTTCTAGCCCTCTTTTATGGACCAAGCCTTTGTGTTATGGAAAACAAAAGGTATAACATGTTTTTGTGATCTATTTTTAGATAACAGTTTTATGCCCTTTGAACAGCTATCCAGCCGAAAACTCACTTTTTTTTAGATACTTGCAAGTTAGAAATTTCTTGAATGTTAGTATTTTCTGAAATTATGTCCAATGGACATTACAGAAAAAATTCTAGCTCTGAATCCTTGCCAGAAGGGTCAAGTAGCCATAATTTATCATATGATCATGAAAATACAGCCAGGAATATCAGAAATAATAAAGAAGGAATGGGAAAAAGAACTTCACTGTCTTATACCCACAGAGCAGTGGGAGAAAATTTTACAATTAGTCAATTCTTCTTCTATTTGTTCTAAACATGCCGAATACAATTTAAGGTTGTTCATAGGGCTCACGTGTCCAAGGATAAACTCGCTTGATTTTATTTTTATGTTAATCCAACCAGTGACAGATGTCATTCTGAAGTCGCTTCATTGACCCAAATGTTCTGGTCTTGCCCCGGTTTGCAAAATTATTGGAAATATATTTTTGGTATTATTTCAACAGTTCTGAATATCAAATTGCAGCTGCATCCTATTACTGCAACTTTTGGTTTACCAATGGTGGATAATAGTCGTTTATCCCACCTCAGCCCGGCGGATGATTGCATTTGTTACATTAATGGCTAGAAGATCTATCCTATTGAACTGGAAAGAAATTAATCCTCCAACTATATTTCAGTGGTTTTCTCAAACTATTTCTTGTTTGAGTTTAGAAAAAAATACAAGTGTTGTCTTTGACCCTTCAGTTAAATATGAAGAAACTTGGAGACCATTTATTCAACATTTTCATATGAGCTAAACTGACTTTTCCTAAACCTTACTTTTATTGTCCTTAATTATTTGGATGGAGGTGCGTAGTTATTGACGCTACTGTGTATAATTGATATAATGCAATGGCCCATGTCGGTTACGATTTTTTTCATTTATTTTCTCTATTTTTTTGTAACCACTATGAGTTTGGGAGGTTATTATCATCTATTTGTATTTATACCTTAACCTATTAATTATGTACTCTCAAGTTCTTTGTATTCATGTTTCACTTACGTTTGTTTAAAATCAATAAAAAGATTTAAAAAGAAAGTACTATTCTGAGGAAAGGGTGGAATAGGCGCAACGGGCCGAGTGGCCAGACATGCTCATGTTACTTATTTTCTAAAGCACGAGTTTACCTTTGCGCCTTGTTCTCCCTTGGTTTTCAGCCGTTCGGATTGCACAGGGGAGCGGTGAGAGCTCCGGAGATCCACCGGCAGACGCTGCGGGGCAGCTCCCGTCTCCCAGCAGGAAGGGACGGGTCTGGGAGACAACTCCAGACAACAGGCCCCGATCCTCGGCGGGGAAAGGCCGGGCGCCCTCCGTGTAGCTGAAACATCTCACGGAATCCCCGCCAGTCGCTTCAGCTCTGCCTTCGAAAGGATTCACGACCCGCCGGTGGTGCAGCCGAAACCCGAGGCTCAGCTCCCGGTCTCCGGCCTCACTCGGTCCCGGTTGCAAACACAGGCCCGGCCGGGCGCACAGCGTCCCGCCCACTCACACCCCTCAGCCAATGAGAGCATCCTTCTCCCAGCGGTGATCGCTGATTGGCTGCGAGTGTGTGAGGCCGGGCTGCTGCTGGGAGCTGGAGATGTCAGTCACAGTTTGTTCTCAGAATTGAAGCAAGTTTCCCGAAACTCAAATTTCAAAATAAATTTTATTTTCAGAGTCCAGATAAGTCACCACATACAACCCCGAGAAGCATTTTCCTGCGGACATACTTAGAAAAAGTATAGAATAGTAACCACAACAGAAGCAGGCAGTGAAAGATCAGCCAGAGTGCTGAAGGTAACAAACTGTGTAAATGCAAATATGGAGAAACAGGATAAATAACAGGAACATGAAATAATCGCAGCGGCTGCTGATGGATCTCCGGAGCTCTCACCGCTCCCCTGTGCAATCCGACAGGCTGAAGGCCAAGGGAGAACAAGGCGCAAAGGTAACCTCGTGATTTAGAAAATAAGAAACAGGAACAGACGTTGCCATTCGGCCCGTTGCGCTGTTCTGTCCCTCACTCAGAACATGGCTGATCTTTGCCCTCAGCACCACTTTCCTGCAACGTTCCCAACATCGCCGAGCCCCTAAATATGTCGGTTTAATTTAGAAAACCTGTGGAGAAAACTCCAAATATTCACTGCACTGTGGGTGGGGAAATTTCTCCTCATCTCAGTCCTGCTGAGGTGACCTCGGATTTTGAGTCTGTGATCCCCGGTTCCACTGCCCAGCCAGGAGAAACTTCATTCCTGCCCCTACCCTGTAAATACCCTGTGAGACTGTGTCTGTCTCAATCAGGAAGCTTCTCCATGTGAACCTTGTGTTAATGAAATTGGTGACAGTTCTTTCAGACCAGCTGCCTTGTCCACAAGAACACCAGACAGTGGTCAGCACGGAATGTCCTACAGTTACTGCAGGAGAAGGACTGGATGGACACAGTGGACTGGTTCCCTTAGCAGACAGTCCAGACCATCTGGCAGAATGCCTCATCACCAGATCTCACCAACAGGCAGCAAGACCTCACCTGTCTGGCAGCGAGAGGGCCCCTCCCAGTCTGATCTTTGCTGCATGCCCGGAGATCACTCCCACAGCGCGCTGCCCCGAGATTACTGCAGTGGAGACGAGATGGCCCCTCCCAGTCTGATCCTTGCTGCATGCCCGGTGATCACTCCCACAGCGCGCTGCCCCGAGATTACTGCAGTGGAGACGAGAGGGCCCCTCCCAGTCTGATCCTTGCTGCATGCCCGGAGATCACTCCCACAGTGCGCTGCCCCGAGATTACTGCAGTGGAGACGAGAGGGGCCCTCCCAGTCTGATCCTTGCTGCATGCCCGGAGATCACTCCCACAGTGCGCTGCCCCGAGATTACTGCAGTGGAGACGAGAGGGGCCCTCCCAGTCTGATCCTTGCTGCATGCCCGGAGATCACTCCCACAGCGCGCTGCCCCGAGCTAACTGCAGTGGAGACGAGACGGTCACTCGCCTCTTTGCGGACTGTGGGCTGGCGAAGATATGTGGAGAAAGATGCAAGAGCCTGTGTCACAGCAGCTGCGTGAGAGAAGGCTCACTGATCCTCGGGCTGTTCCCAGGACGCACAGGAAAACGGACAGCGAGTGCTCTGGAATATCATCAACTCGGGGAAAGACGCTCGAAACTTGTTGGCCTGCCATCACACCGAGATGTCCGGAGAGCAGCGGTTCCCAACCAGGGGTCCACGGTTACTGGTACTGGTGTTTAGCACAAAATGCTGGGAACCCCTGTCGTACAGGAATGCTGCCGACTGACACATTCCAGACTACAGGGACACCATTGGAACTATCGGGTCTATCTACTGCTAGACTGGGAGAGGCCGTGTTGGCTGAGAAAGCCTCTCAATTATTGTTCACCACCCCAGGGGGCACATGGGCGACAACAGACAACAGAATACCCAATAGAGAATGAATGTAAATTCATTGGGTAAAGGTATTGGCACGTTTTATCATTCTGAATAAAGAGTATAAAGTTTATTTTGATACAAAAAAAAGTATCAACATCTGATCTGTGTCCAGAGTGAAGGAGACCAGGGCTTCTATTGGAGACAGGACAGACATGGGTCAAGTCATTAAGTTTTTCTCACGAAGGGCTGTTGAAATCAGGACCTTACCGAAAAATTAACATTTTCCACCCTATGACGTAGAAAGTCCAGTCCTGTGCTTTTTCCTGCAACCACAGGTCGGTCATCACCACTGCATCTCTCTCCTCACAGCACAATATTCTCTCCGCATCCCCAGTTTAATGGCATGTTTTCACTGTTTACTTATCCACCGTTTTACACTCCACTCTGAATCTGTTAGACATGGAGAAAGATAAAAAACGAGCTGCTGGAGGAACTCAGGGGGTCGGGCAGCATCTGTGGAGGGAAATGGACAATCGGCATTTCGGGTTGAGACAGTTCAGATGAAGGATCTCTATCCGGAAAGGTCCTTCCGATCGGAGCGATGGGGCCTTTGGACATTCAGCTAACGTTTTTTGTCGCTCTAGGTGTTTACGAGATGGGGTTGCTGGGCATATGGCCAACTCACCTACGCTCGTCGCCGGGCTTAGACAGTCCATTGGGCGTTTTCTTATCTTTTCCCTGTTTAATTTGTTTTTGATCCCACACTAACATGGAAATAGCCAGAATTTCCACTGAACACATCCAGCAGCAGAATGTTCACTCCCTGAGTCTGCAGCGCGCGTAGTGGACAATCGCGGTACTGCAGGGGATCAGCAGCTCCCGGAAAGTGAAATCATTCTGAATCAGGAAGTGCTGGGAGTTAACATGGCTTCGAAAGGACAGGTCGAGAGTTTGAGCGAGGAGGCAATTTGTCCCGTCTGCCTGGATTTCTTCACCGATCCGGTTATACTGGAGTGCGGACACAACTTCTGTCGCTCTTGTATTACACTGTGTTGGGAAAGGGAGGAGAGAAACTCCTGCCCGGAATGTAGAGAGGAGTTTGCTGACCGCACCCTCAGGGTGAATCGGGCCTTAGCAAATCTGGCTGAAAAAGCTCGAAATCTAAACCTGAATCCGAAAGGGAAGGAAAGTAAACTTCACTGCGAGGAACATGAGGAAGAACTGAAGCTGTTTTGCGAAACGGACAAGACACTGATCTGTGTGATCTGTAGAGACGCGCAGGAACACAGAGAGCACCGCTTCATGCCGATTAAAGAAGCTGTTAAAACCTACAAGGTAAAAACTAACGTTAGTTCAATACTTAAAATATTTCCTTTGTCCTACATATCATCGCACGAGCCTCTATAACTAACACATCATTCTCTGCAACTTTCGCCTTCTCCCACGGGATTCTAGCATCTCTCCGTCCCACAGCCCTCTTCCTCACCCCGCAACTCTCCGCTCTCTATTCGGATCGCGGTCCACGTCCTGTATCGCCCTGATCCACTCGCTCCTCCCCACTGATCTCCCTCCTGGCACTGACACCTGCAAGCGGGACAAGTGCTACACCTGACTCCTAACCTCCTCCCTCGTCACCATTCAGGGCCGCAAACTGCCCAGTTCCTCCCGTTTCTTCCATGGTGAATTGTCCTCTCGTATTACATTCCTTCATCTCCAGCCCTTTACCTCTTCCACCTGTCCCCTCCCAGCTTCTCACTTCATCACCCTCCCCCACGTTCCCCCTCACATTGTCTCACCCGTCACCTGTCAGCTGGTTCTCATCCCCAACCTTTTTATTGTAGCTTCTGTCCCGTTCCTTCCCAGTCCTAATGAAGGGTCTCATCCCGGAACACCGAATGTTTATTTTCCCTGAATAGATGCTGCCTGACTCACTGAGTTCCTCCGGCATTTTGTGTGATAATCGGGTTTGATCACCTGTTTCTTTTGATGCATCTTTGTTTCTATTTCCTTCACTCTCTGACTTCCAGGATCAGCTAAAATCTTCCTTAGACTCTCTCACAAAAAAGAAATCAGACTTCCAGGAAAAGGAGCAGCAACAGAAAGAGAAGATTTCCGGAGTTCGGGTGAGGCTTCATGAGCGGAATTTCTGATATTACTGTCGAATTTTGCTCCATTTAATGCAGAATAGCAGAGTATCGCAGCTCCAGTGACCTGGGTTCGATCCTGACCTCTGCTGCTGTCTGTGTGGAGTTTGCATGCTCTCCCTGTGGTCATGACAGTTTCAGACACATTCCAAGGACATGCTGGATGAATGGTTAATTACAATTAACCCTGTAAAGGTGGGGAGGGTGTGTGTGAATCAGATGGGAGTTTATGGGTCAATAAACTGAGAATAGGTTTCAGGAAAACGTGAGGGAATGGTGTTGACGGGAATGCACTCAGAAGTAGCATGGACTCCAATAGACCGAACTTAACGACAAAAGGAAACAGAGCACAGCAATGCAGTATATTAATCTTCACCTTTCATTCGACAGGAACAGTCACACAGCCTTCAGTCCCACGTCACATCCCAGTTTGTTGAACTGCGCCAGATTATCACTGAGAAAGAGCAGAGCTTACTCAGGGATCTCAGGGAAGAAGAGAAGAGGATTCTCAACTCAATGGAGAAAAATCTTCGGGAGATTCAAGAGAATATAAGGTTTATTCAGGAGGAAATCTCGAAGTTAAAGGAACAGATGGATCAAAAAGACAGTGTGATGTTTCTCAAGGTGAGGGATTATATTTCAATTCGTTTCTTTCAGAGGGCACAAAATGAACAGTGGTATATTTGAAATAAACACAGCACAGCGGCCAATTCTAACAAATCAATTGCCGCTGCTGGCGACCTCACACAAGTTGTTATACTTGCATGATGCACCCTCCCATCACTCCAATAATGACATTTCAAAATGTCCAAGATACGCTTTCAGTCCTTCATTAGCAAAATACAATCTTGAAGCGATGAAACTTCAGGGTAATTCATTGTAAAGTAAGCTGCAACACAAATACAGAATGACATCCGCCCGTCCCCAGATCAAAACTGTGCCGGACAAAGTATGAATACGTAACTTATTCCCTTTGCTTTTACCACGTCCCCACTCACGTGACTGGTTATCGTAATAAACACGTAACGCAGAATACAATGCAGACAGAAAACAGACGTGTTGCTCCTACACACAGCATTTACAAATGTCAGTAAACTGTTTCTCACCTGACAATTGATGCATCTATTCAGGGTTGTTGTTGTCCCAAAACTGGACTTTCACAACTTCTGTACATCCCAGGATAGAATGCAAATTTCTCTGAAATTATTTACTCTGATCGTAACACAGAGCTGCTGACTGTGTCCTTAATTCTGCATTAAATATCCCCTAAAACTCTCATTAACTCCCGGTTCCAGTCACTGGCTGTGAGTGTGTCTGGTGCGGTTGGTGTGAGGGTCTCTTTGTCAATCAGTGAGAACAAAGAATTTGACCCACACATCAGACTTATCTTCTATATCCGGTTTCCGCCAGATTAGGGAAACTATTACTGTCTCTTTACTTTTACAGATAACATTCAAATGAACGTTCAATCATTCAAAACATAACCAGGCCATTCGGCCCATTTCCTCCTCTCAATTTCCCCTCTGCACAATCCTCCTGCCACCTACTCACCACAACCAGCAACAGTGCCCCGAAATCTCTGGTCCCTCACGTGTTTATCCAGCCTCCGCATTACAGTCAGTCTCTGCTGTTCCATTTCACCCACTCCTGTGGCACTGAGTTCCACATCCTCTTCACTAAATTTCTAGTGGAATTTGTTAAAATCCATCTGGAATTACATCTCCCCACGAGTCTCCCCATAAATAGAGGTACTTCCTCCACCCGCACACAATCACAGACATCACTGATCTTAAATTCCTCCATCCTATCAGCCTGACGTCATATCCAGATGAAAATGCACAGCCTGTCCTGTCTTCCCTGTAAGTTTCATCCTCTCAGTAATGGTCTGACATTCAGAAACTTTCCTTGTAATTTACCCCATGGTTCTGTATTGTCCGTGTGTGTGAGTGACTGCGGGAGTGGGAATTTTCAACACCTGGTAATGATTTGGAAGAAATTCAGGATATGGACAGTAAGTCCAAGTCTAATCGGATTTGTGTTTTATTTATTTCAGGAGGAAGCTCGTCGGAACAGAAGGTAGGACAGGCTCTTTACTGAAACCCTGAATGGATTTGTAAAATAGTTCAGAATAGCAATTTATAACCAGCTGTTTAATATTTACAGGATTAATGACAATGTCCAGGAATTGTCAGTGACAGATGAGACCCTACCGGTTGAAAAATTCGATCACCTCTATTTGTTGAACACAGTGCTGAGAGAAACACTTGATGCTATTAATCGAGGTAAAACTTACAAAGATTCATTTCCCCTTGTTTTATGAAGCTCAATTTAGTTCCAATTTGAGGCAAAGATTGTCTGTAATACTGGGGTGAAGGGGAACTGAAGTTTATTTCACATCAACCCCACCGACTGGGAGGCATCACTGTCACATGGGCAGCTGGAGATGTCAGACCCCTGAACACACCAGCACAGGGTCACAATACAACCAATACACGGGACTGGCAGATGAACCAGTGTGTCCTGATCCCAGGCACACTGCACTAACACACCAGGACATGAGTTAGGATCTACCAGAGGAGCTGGGAATTTAATACTGACGATGATATTGTAGGGAATAAAAGCAGGTATCAGTGTGGTGACAGGGATTGTCAGGAAAATACACAAGCCCTTCATGTGCCCTGTGAGTGCAGACTCTGATTGACGCAGGTCTTCCCCCTTCCGGATCAGCATCTCTCACTGTTGTTAGAGGCAGAAGAGGGGAGTGGACGTGATCAGGGACTGAATCGTCAGGGGAACAGACAGGAGAATCTCTTGATGTGAACGGGACACCCGAATGGTATGTTGCCTCCTGGGTGCCAGGGTCAGGGATGCCTAGAATCGTGTCCGCAGCATTTTAGAGAGGGAGGGAAAAGAGGCAGATATCTTGGTAAATTTGTGACAATGACATTGGAAGTAAAAGCAAAGAGGTCCTGAAAATAGAATTTGGAGAGCTTGGTCGAACGCTCAGAAGCAGCACCCCCAGGGTTGTAATTTCTGGATTGCTGCCTGTGCCACGTGCTGGTGAGGGTAGAAACAGGATAATTTGGCAGATAAACATGGCTGAGAAGATGGTGCTGGGGACAGGGATTCAGCTTCTTGGATCATTGGGATCTGTTCTGGTGGAGGAATGACCTGCTCAAAAGGGACCCGAGGGAGAACAATATTCTCACAGAGAGGTTTGATAGAGCTGTTGGGGAGGGTCTGAACTAATTTGGTGGGGGGGGGGGGGGTGCACGGGAACTGGAGTGAAGGGATAGGACTGATTGTAAAATGCAATGATAGCGTGCAGTCAGACTGTCAGATAGGGCGGACAGATGCAAAGAGAAAATTCCAGCCGGCAGGGTTAGTATCAGAACATTGGGGATGCAGAATTAAAAAGGGTAGCTATTATTACTACTATTACCGATTGTCAGGTATGATGTTGTGGCCATCACGGAAACGTGGCTGAAGGATGGATGTAGTTGGGAGCTGAATGTTCAAGGTTTCACAATGTATCGGTGTTATAGGAAGGTCGGGTGAGGGGGGTAGCGTGGCTCTGTTGGTAAATCAGCAGCAAGATGCGACATAGGATTGGAAGATGTTGAATCCTTGTGGGTTGAGGTAAGGAACTGCAAAAGTAAAAATGACACTGACAGCAGTCATACACAGGCCTCCCAACAGTCAGTGGGTTGAGGCCCACAGATTACAACTGGAAATAGAAAAGGCTGATGAAAAGGACAATGTTATGATAATCATGGGAGATTTCAACATGTTGGTCAATTGGGAAAATCAGGTTGGTAAAGGATCTCAAGAGAGTGAGTTTGTTGAATGCAATGTGATGGCTTTCTAGAGCAGTTTGTCGTTGAGCCTACTCGGGGAACAGCTCTACTGGATTGGGTGTTATGTATTGAACCAGAGGAGAGTAGTTAAAAGAACCCTTAGGAGGCAGTGCTCACAACATGACTGAGTTCAACTTGAAATCTGATAAGCAGAAAGTAAAGTCTTACATTGTAGTATTTCAGAGAAGTAAAAGAAATTACAGTGGTCTGAGAGAGGAGTTGGCCAAAGCAAATTGGAAGGAGATGCTGGCAGGGATCAGAGCAGAGCAGAAATGGTGTCAGTTTCTGGGAAAATGAGGAAGGTGAAGGATAGATGTATTCCAAAAATAAATAAATACTAAAATGGCAAAATAGTAAAACCGTGGCTGACAAGGGAAGACAAGTTAATGCAAAGGCAAAAGAGAGGGCATACAACTAAACAAAAATTAGTAGGAAGACAAAGGATTGGGAAGCTTTTAAATATCTACAGAGAGAAACTAAAAGGATGATTGGGCGGGAAAAAATAAACAAGAAATTGATTTGAATTGAATTGACTTTATTACTTACATCCTTCATATACATGATTAAAAATCTTTACGTTACGTCTCCATGTAAATGTGCAATGTGCAATTTATAGTAATTTATGATGAATTATATGTATAACATGCTAGTCAATATAACATAGAAATACAGATGTGTTAGCATGAGTTAATCAGTCTGATGACCTGGTTGAAGAAGCTGTCCCGGAGCCTGTTGCTCCTGGCTTTTATGCTGCGGTACCGTATCCCGGATGGTAGCAACTGGTACAGTTTGTGGTTGGGGTGACTCTGGTCTCCAATGATCCTTCAGGCCCTTTTTACACACCTGTCATTGTAAAACAAGTTAGCAAACAATATCAAATTGTTTTTCAAGTATTGTAAAAAAATAAAACAGAGATGAGAGTGGATATAGGACCGCTAGAAAATGAGGCCGGATAAATAATAATGCGGGATAAAGAGATGGCAGCTAAACCAAATATTTTGCACCAGTCTTCACTGCGGAAGTCCTCATGGAGGAAGATATCAGAAGGCCTTTGACAAAGTGCCACACATGAGGCTGCTGAACGAGATAAGAGCCCATGGAATTACGGGAAATTTACATATGTGGATAGATCGTTGGCGGATTGGCAGGAAACAGAGAGTGGGAATAAAGGGATTCCATTCTGGTTGTCTGCCAGTTACCAGTGGTGTTCCACAGGGGTCCGTGTTGGGGCCGCATCTTTTTACGTTGTATATCAATGATTTGGATGATGGAATAGATGGCTTTGTAGCTAAGTTTGCTGATGATACAAAGATAGGTGGAGGGGACGGTAGTGCTGAGGAAACAGAGAGTTTGCAGAGAGACTTGGATAGATTATGAGAATGGTCAAAGAAGTGGCAAATGAAATACAATGTTGAAAAGTGTATGGTCATGCACGTTGGTAGAAGAAATAAATCGGCAGACTATTATTTAAATGGAGAGAGAATTCAAAGTTCTGAGATGCAAAGGGACTTGGGAGTACTCGTGCAGGATACCCTTAAGGTTAACCTCCAGGTTGAGTTGGTGGTGAAGAAGGTGAATGCAATGCTGACATTAATTTCTAGAGGAATATAGTATAGGAGCAGGGATGTGATGTTGAGGCTCTATAAGGAACTGGTAAGACCTCTCTTGGAATACTGTGTGCAGTTTTGGGCTCCTTCTTTAAGAAAGGACGTTCTGACATTGGAGAGGGTTCAGAGAAGATTCGCTAGAATGATTCCGGGAATGAGAGGGTTAACATACGAGAAACATTTGACCGCTCTTGGACTGTACTCCATGGAGTTTAGAAGAATGAGGGTAACCTCACAGAAACATGTCGAATGTTAAAAGGCATGGACAGAGTGGATGTGGCAAAGTTGTTTCCCATGATAGGGGAGTCTAGTACGAGAGAGCATGATTTAAAGATTGAAGGGCGCCCATTCAGAAGGGAGATGCAAAGAATTTTTTTTAGCCAGAGGGTGGTGAATCTGTGAATTTCTTGCGGCAGTGGAGGCCAGGTCATTGGGTGTATTTAAAGCAGAGATTGATAGGTATGTGAGTAGCCAGGGCATCAAAGGTCATGGTGAGACGGTGGGGGAGTGGGAATAAATGGGAGAATGGATCAGCTCATGATAAAATGGTGGAGCTGATTCGAAGGGCCGAATGGCCGGCTTCTGCTGCTTTGTATTATGGTCTTATTTGAATGCACCAGTATACGGAATAAGTATCTTGTAGCACAGGTAGAGTTTGGCAGGTACAAACTTAGGCAGGTACGTCTTTGATTGAAGGAATAAAAGCAGAGACAATTCTGTAAACAGGGCGAAATTCAAAAATCAGAGGTGCAAAGGGACATGGGTGTCCTTGTGCAGGATTCCCTGAAGGTTAACTTGCAGTTTGTGTCAGTGGTAAGATTGGCAAACTCAATGTTTGCTTTCATTTCGAGAGGATTAGAGTACAAGAGCAAGGATGTAATTCTGAGGTTTTAATAAGGCATTGTTCAGACCACACTTGGAGTATTGTGAGCAGTTTTGGGTCCCTTCTATCGGAAAACATGTGCTGGCATTGGAGGGGGTCCAGAAGATTCACAAGAATAATTCCGGGAATGAAAGAGTTAACATATGAGGAGTGTTTGATGGTTCTGGGCCTGTACTCACGCGAGTTTAGAAGAATGGCTTATTTATTATCCCTCTCAACCCTATTCTCCCGCCTCCTCCCCATAACTTTTGAGACTCTGACTGATCAAGAAGTTTACTTATTAACTTCTGCTTTAAAAATCAAACGGGAGAAAATCTGCAGATGCTGGTAATCCAAGCTACACCGGTCCTGATGAAGGGTCTCGCCAGATCTTTCTGACACCTGTCTGGAAAGAGTTGATGTTGGGAGGATGTGGGTGGGTCGAGAACGGTAAGCACAGCCTCCGACTACAGGGATGTCCATTTCGGACAGAGATGAGGAGGAATTCCTTTATCCACAGGATAGTGAATCTGCCACAGGCAGCTGTGGAGGCCAAATAATTGAGTATATTTAAAGCAGAGTAACACACACAAATTGTTGGGGGCACAGCAGGCCGGGAAGTTCCTATGGAAAAGAGTAAACAGTCCACGGTTCAGACTGAAACACTTCATCAGGACCTGTGTTGATTAAGGGTTCCTGCACATTCATCCTCTGTCCTAATAAGGGGCTGCGGGGGATGGGGTTGTGGGAAAGGGGACAAAGCCATCCTCAACTCCCATCTTTGCCCCCTCCAGCTTCTCATTACGTGTACACACACAGTTCACCCACGGGGTTTCCACCCCTCCCACTCCTGGTTCAATCTGCCATTCATCTCTCCCCTCCCATTATCACCTCCTTTACTGTCTCAAACCATCACACTGCCCCACTTCACACTCGCAAATGAATGTGAACATTGTATGAAGGGTCTGTTCCTGTGCTGTGCTGTTCTATGTTCTCTGTTACCAGTTTCGAAGAATGAGAGGAGATCTCATGGAAACACAAAATTCTTTCAGGGGTCAACAGGCAGGAGTGAGGGAGGATGTTTCCCCTGTCCAGCGGAAAACCCTTGTGGAGACATCTGCTTTCCTCGAGTCAAAGGTTCGTGTCGGCCACCGGGGCTCCGCTGTCCGAGTCTGCCCACGATCCCCGTGGCCGCGCTGTCCAGTCTCCCCCCCGATCCCCGTGGCCGCGCTGCCCGAGTCTCCCCCCCCCCGATACCGGGGCCGCGCTGCCCGAGTCTCCCCCCCGATCCCCGGGGTCGCGCTGTCCGAATCTCCCCCGATCCCCGGAGCCGCGCTGTCCGAGTCTCCCCCCGATTACCGGGGCCGCGCTGCTCGAGACTCCCCGGGGCCGCGCTGTCTGAGTCTCCCCCCGATCCCCGGGGCCGGGCTGCCCGAGTCTCCCCCCGATCCCCGGGGCCGCGCTGCTCGAGACTCCCCGGGGCCGCGCTGTCTGAGTCTCCCCCCGATCCCCGGGGCCGGGCTGCCGGAGTCTCCCCCCGATCCCCGGGGCCGCGCTGCTCGAGACTCCCCGGGGCCGCGCTGTCTGAGTCTCCCCCCGATCCCCGGGGTCGCGCTGTCCGAGTCTCCCCCGATCCGCGGAGCCGCGCTGTCCGAGTCTCCCCCCGATCCCCGGGGCCGCGCTGCCCGAGTCTTCCCCCGATCCCCGGGGCCGCGCTGCCCGAGTCTCCCCCCGATCCCCGGGGCCGCGCTGTCCGAGTCTCTCCTCGACCCCCGGGGTCGCGCTGTCCGAGTCTCCCCCGATCCCCGGAGCCGCGCTGTCCGAGTCTCCCCCCGATTACCGGGGCCGGGCTGCCCGAGTCTCCCCCCGATCCCCGGGGCCGCGCTGCTCGAGACTCCCCGGGGCCGCGCTGCCCGAGTCTCCCCCGATCCCCGGGGCCGCGCAGTCTGAGTCTCCCCCCGATCCCCGGGGCCGGGCTGCCCGAGTCTCCCCCCGATCCCCGGGGCCGCGCTGCTCGAGACTCCCCGGGGCCGCGCTGTCTGAGTCTCCCCCCGATCCCCGGGGTCGCGCTGTCCGAGTCTCCCCCGATCCCCGGAGCCGCGCTGTCCGAGTCTCCCCCCGATCCCCGGGGCCGCGCTGTCCGAGTCTCCCCCGATCCCCGGAGCCGCGCTGTCCGAGTCTCCTCCCGATCCCCGGGGCCGCGCTGCCCGTCTCCCCCCGATCCCCGGGGCCGCGCTGCCCGAGTCTCCCCCCGATCCCCGGGGCCGCGCTGCCCGAGTCTCCCCCCGATCCCCGGGGCCGCGCTGTACGAGTCTCCCCCGATCCCCGGAGCCGCGCTGTCCGAGTCTCCCCCCCGATTACCGGGGCCGGGCTGCCCGAGTCTCCCCCCGATCCCCGGGGCCGCGCTGCTCGAGACTCCCCGGGGCCGCGCTGTCTGAGTCTCCCCCCGATCCCCGGGGCCGCGCTGCCCGAGTCTCCCCCCGATCCCCGGGGCCGCGCTGCTCGAGACTCCCCGGGGCCGCGCTGTCCGAGTCTCCCCCGGATCCCCGGGGCCGCGCTGCCCGAGTCTCCCCCCGATCCCCGGGGCCGCGCTGCTCGAGACTCCCCGGGGCCGCGCTGTCTGAGTCTCCCCCCGATCCCCGGGGTCGCGCTGTCCGAGTCTCCCCCCGATCCCCGGGGCCGCGCTGCCCGAGTCTCCCCCCGATCCCCGGGGCCGCGCTGCCCGAGTCTCCCCCCGATCCCCGGAGCCGCGCTGTCCGAGTCTCCCCCCGATCCCCGGGGCCGCGCTGTCCGAGTCTCCCCCCGATTCCCGGGGCCGCGCTGTCCGAGTCTCCCCCCGATCCCCTGGGCCGCGCTGCCCGAGTCTCCCCCCGATCCCCGGGGCCGCGCTGTCCGAGTCTCCCCCCGATCCCCGGGGCCGCGCTGTCCGAGTCTCCCCCCGATTCCCGGGGCCGCGCTGTCCGAGTCTCCCCCCGATCCCCTGGGCCGCGCTGCCCGAGTCTCCCCCCGATCCTGGGGCCGCGCTGTCCGAGTCTCCCCCCGATCCCCGGGGCCGCGCTGCCCGAGTCTCCCCCCCGATTCCCGGGGCCGCGATGTCCGAGTATCCCCTCCCCCCAGATCCCCGGGGCCGCGCTGACCGAGACTCCCCGGGGCCGCGCTGTCTGAGTCTCCCCCCCATCCCCGGGGCCGCGCTGCCCGAGTCACCCCCCGATCCCCGGGGCCCCGTTGTCCGAGTCTCCCCCGATCCCCGGCGCCCCGTTGTCCGAGTCTCCTCCCGATCCCCGGGGCCGCGCTGCCCGTCTCCCCCCGATCCCCGGGGCCGCGCTGCCCGAGTCTCCCCCCGATCCCCGGGGCCGCGCTGCCCGAGTCTCCCCCCGATGCCCGGGGCCGCGCTGCCCGTGTCTCCCCCCGATCCCCGGGGCCGCGCTGCCCGAGTCTCCCCCCGATCCCCGGGGCCGCGCTGCCCGTGTCTCTCCCCGATCCCCGGGGCCGCGCTGCCCGAGTCTCCCCCCGATCCCCGGGGCCGCGCTGCTCGAGGCTCCCCGGGGCCGCGCTGTCCGAGTCTCCCCCCGATCCCCGGGGCCCGCGCTGCCCGAGTCTCCCCCCCGATCCCCGGGGCCGCGCCGCCCGAGTCTCCCCCCGATCCCCGGGGCCGCGCTGCCCGAGTCCCCCCCCCCCCCGATCCCCGGGGCCGCGCTGCCCGAGTCTCCCCCCGATCCCCGGGGCCGCGCTGCCCGAGTCTCCCCCCGATCCCCGGGGCCGCGCTGCCCGAGTCTCCCCCCGATCCCCGGGGCCGCGCTGCCCGAGTCTCCCCCCCGATCCCCGGGGCCGCGCTGCCCGAGTCTCCCCCCGATCCCCGGGGCCGCGCTGTCCGAGTCTCCCCCCGATCCCCGGGGCCGCCCTGCCCGAGTCTCCCCCCGATCCCCGGGGACTCTCTAATTCTCTGCTTCTCCCCCCAGTCTCTGTCACCCTGGATGTGGAAACGGCGGGTCCGTATCTCGAGGTGTCTGAGGATCGGAAGAGTGTGAGATGGACCCGGACCTGGAGGAAACTCCCTGACACCGGGAAGAGATTCACACACTGGGAATGTGTGCTGGGATCGGAGGGATTCACATCGGGGAGACATTACTGGGAGGTGGAGGTGACGGGGAATCGGTTCTGGTGTCTGGGAGTCGCCGCAGAGTCTGTGAAGAGGAAGGGACGGTTCAGACTGAGTCCGGAGATCGGATTCTGGGTCATCGGGCGGCGTGGTGACGTGTTACATCGGGATTATGACGTGTTCGGTATCCCCTCCCCCGAGTCCCGTCTCGCTGCCGGTCCCATCCCCAGGAGGGTGGGAGTTTATCTCAGTTACGAGTCCGGGACAGTTTCATTTTACAACGCGGAGACCAAGTCCCATCTCCACACCTTCACTGGGAATAAATTCACGGGGAAACTTTATCCTTTCTTCGCGACCTGGGATGAAAACCAGTGGCTGAGAATCTGCTCCGGTTCCGCTCCGGGTCGGGTCCCGGGACCGGCGTCAGGAGTAAAGTCCCTGTAAATATAAATGTGCGGAGAGTGCAGCTAAATACGTGGCTAAGGAGATGGTGCAGGAGGGAGGGCTTCATGTTTCTGGACAATTGGGCTTTGTTCCCGGGAAGGTGGAGCCTGTTCCGACGGGACGATTTGCCCCTGAACTGGAGGGGGACTAACATCCTTGCGGGTAGATTTGCAAGTGCTGCTTGGGGGGGGGGGGGGGGGGGGTTTAAACTAGATTTGCAGAGGGAGGGGAAGCAGAGTGTTAGAGCAGATACTGAGGTGGAGGAGGATAAAGGTCATACGAGGACTGCATGGAAAGACAGAAATCAAAGGTTTGCACATTAGGTTGTAAATTAATTTTCAGAGCTTTAGAAATTGTAGAAAATAAAGATTTCCAAAAAGATTTTGATGAAGAACATGACCAGAACATATGTGAAAAAGTGGCTACTTCAGTTTTATACCTATCGCAATAATTGTCTATGTTAGGAAATATTTTAGATAGTCTCTCCTTTGTTAAATAGTAACAGTGAACAATTTTAAATTGAATTAAACACTGATTGGTTCATATTAAAGAAGAATTGACCATCTTCATTAACAAAGGTCATATTAAGTTCTCTCTCCCAAACTTATTTAATCTTTAGTGATTAAGGGGATCTGTTTTTTTTTTGCAGATTTATTTATTTTTATTATCATTTATTTTGTGATGGTCGATTGATGACTTTTGAAGAGTTAATTAGCAAATATTCTCTCTCTCATACACACTTACTGCAATATCTTCAGGTTAGACATTTTTACAAAAATAATTATCTCAGTTTCCATATATGCAAGAATCTGATTTGTTGGATACTATTTTGAATATGAATCCTTCAGTAAGAGAATTTGTAATTCTCATTGGTAGAATTTATAATTTATTTTTAATACATTATTACAAAAAGATAACCTCCCACCTAAGGTTTATACATGAAACATCACGTTGTTTCAGACGTGATAGAGGGGGAGGGATGAAAGGGGGAGGAGTGGCATTACTAGTCAGGGAAAATATCACAGCTGTGCGTAGACAGGACAGACCGGAGGGTTTGTCTACAGAGGTCATATGGGTGGAGCTGAGGAACGGGAAAGGTGTGACAACACTAATAGGGGTGTATTATAGACCGCCCAATAGTCAGAGAGAATTGGAGGAGCAAATCTGTATAAAGATAGTAGACCTACTTTCATACCCTTCCTCTTAACTAACGTTTCTTTTTCGGTCCCTTGCTTTCAGCTCTTTTTTTTTTGGTAGTCGGCATTATTATTTTCTGTTTTTAAGTGTATTTACAGTTTTGGGGGTTTGAATGTCCTGATTTATGGACTGGAGTTGTGGTTGGACTGCAGTTTTTTTTGTTACTGGGCTTGGGGAGGAAGTAATTTTACATGTCTTCAATTTGGCTGCTTTCTCAATTATCTTTTTTGTATTATATTATTATTGTATGTTTATTTTTGCACTGTATTTATTTTCTTCATTTTGATTTGGGGTTTTTTTTTCTATCTGTAGCGATGTAGAAAATGCATAAAAAACTAATTTAAAAAAAATAGTAGACCGATGTAAGAAACAGGAAGTTGTAATAGTAGGGGATTTTAACTTTCCACATATTGACTGGGACTCCAAAAAACTGTAATAGGGCTCGATGGCTTGGAGTTTGTGAAATGTTTTCAGGAAAGTTTTCTAAATCAATATATAGAGGTACCTACGAGAGAGGATGCAATACTTGATCTCCTATTAGGAAACCAGACAGGTCAGGTGACAGAAGTATGTGTAGGCGAACATTTTGGGTCCAGTGACCACAATGTCATTAGTTTCAAGTTAATTACGGATAAGGATGGGTCTGGTCCTCGAGTTGAGGTTCCAAATAGCAGAAGAGCTAATTGTGTGGAAATGAAAAAAGACCTCGGAAGAGTGGATTGGGATAAGTTTTTTTTTTCCTGACAAGGATGTGTTCAGGAAGTGGAATGCCTCCAAATGTGAAATTTTGAGGGTGCAGAGTTTGCATTTTCCTGCCAGGATTAAAGACAAAGTTAGCAGGCATAAGGAACCTTGGTTTTCAAGGGACATTGGCGATCTGGTTAAGAAAAAGAGAGAAGTGTATAGCAGGTAGAGGCAACAAAGAGCAAATGAGTTACTTAAAGAGTATCAAAAACATAAGAAAATACTAAAGAAGGAAATCAGGAAGGCAAAAAGACATGAGGTGGCTTTGGCAGATAATGTGAAGGAAAACCTGAAGGGTTTCTACAAGTATATTAAGAGTAAAAGGATAGTAAGGGACAAAATTGGTCTCCTAGAAGATCAGAGTGGTCGTCCATGTGTGGAGCCTCACGAGATGGGAGAGATCTGAAACAGTTTTTTTGCATCAGTATTTACTCAGGAAACTGGCATAGAGTATAGGGAAGGAAGGGAAACAAGCAGTAGTGTCATGGAACATTCGTAGATTAAAGAAGAGGAGGTGCTTGCTGCCTTACAGCGCATAAAGGTAGATAAATTCCCCGGGCCTGACTTGATATTTCCTCGGACCTTGAGAGAGACTAGAGTAGAAATTGCAGGGGCCCTGACAGAAATATTTAAAATGTCTTCAGCCACGGGTGCAGTGCCAGAGGATTGGAGGGTAGCTCATGTTATTCCGTTGTTTAAAAAAGGCCCCAATAGTAAACCAGGTAACTACAGGCCAGTGAGCCTGACATCAGTAGTAAGTAAGTTATTGGAGGATGTTCTGAGAGATCGGATTTACAAGTATTTGGACAGCCAAGGGCTGATTAAGGATAGTCAGTACGGCTTTGTGCATGGTAGATCGTGTTTAATGAATCTCAAAGAGTTTCTCGAGGTGGTTACCAACTAAGTAGGTGAAGGAAAGGCTGTGGATGTTGTCTACATGAACTTTAGTAAGGCCTTTGACAAGGTCCCACATGGGAGGTTAGTTCAGAAAGTTCAGACATGAGGTATCCATGGAGAGGTTGGAGAGTTTGAAGAGTGCAGAGATTTACTAGGATGTTGCCAGGTCTTCAGGAGTTGAGGTACAGGGAAAGATTGAACAGGTTAGGACTTTATTCCTTGAAGCGTAGAAGAATGAGGGGAGATTTGATAGAGGTTTACAAAATTATGTGGGGTAAAGACAGTAAATGTGAGTAGGTTCTTTCCATTTAGATTAGGAAAGATAAATACGAGAGGACATGGTTTTAGGGTGAAAGGGGAAAGGTTTAGGGGGAACATTAGGAGGATCTTCTTCACTCAGAGAGTGTTGGAAGTGTGGAATGAGCTGCCATCTGACGTGGTAAATGCAGGCTCACTCTTAAGTTTTAAGAATAAATTGGATAGCTACATGGATGGGAGAGGTCTGGAGGGTTACGGACTGGGTGCAGGTCAATGGGACGAGCGGAATAAAGTTTCCGCACAGACTAGAAGCACCAAATGGCCTGTTTTCTGTGCTGTAGTGTTCTATGGTTCTATGGAGTGAAATAAACACGACATAAGAATTGTCGATTGATTAATTTTAACTCGTTCACCGCATCCGTCAACCGAACAGAAACACCGGGGATTCAGCAGCAGTTGCGGGCGGCGGGTCCTGAGCTCCCCCGGGTCCTAAAGTCCACCCGTAATAAGACAGGTTAAATGGGACAATTGGGGGCGGTGCTGAACGGAAAAGACAGTGAAGATTTTTCATTAAGTTCATCTGCCATTTCTTTGTCCCCCATTACTACTTCACCAGCATCATTTTCCAGTGGTCCAGTATCAACTCTCATCTCCCTTTCACTCTTCATGTAACTGAAAACTAAACTTTTCGTATCCTGATTTATATTATTGGCCAGTTTGCCCTCATATTTCGTCTTGACCATTCTTATGGCTTTTTTCGTTGCCTTTTGTTGGATTTTAACAGCATCCCAATAATCCAACATCCCACTCACCTTTGCTACCCTATATGTCATTTCCTTAGGTTTAACACAATTATTACATGCCTTTTCCTGCTCAAACTATGAATTGATTTAAAGTCAGTCCCATAATTTAATAAAGTTTTTATCTGAAAACTATCTACCCTCGCAAAGATTGTACTGAAGACTGCATTTGATTTTTCTTCAGCCTTATACGCTTCACATTGAAATAGTATGTGTTTCGACAGTTTCATAATGACAAAATGTACACGACACAGAATGAAGTTTTCCAATTAGTTACAAGGCATAATTAAGCATAGTGTGGACATTTCTATGTCATGTCAATATCATTCCTTCCCTTGTTTTAAGCCCTTCTTCTATAAACCCAACAGGATTATGTATTCTGTAAAGGTGTCTGTCCTTATGTCCATTATCCTACGTCTTGCCATAAGCCCCTAATTCTTAACACTACCAACCCTTTAGCTTCTGATTTGCTAAGTGGAAGGTCTATATCAACAGCTTAACATTTAACATCTTTTGTGCTAAACAATCAACCCCATCATTTCCCTCAACAGTGTGATGTGCAGGTCCCATAATGTGCAGACATATAAATCAAACTTTATATATGAAATACCATCTGAGGAGTTTCCAACAGTCAATCTGACCTACTGCCAGAATGACCTGTTTAAGACTTATCAAAACTGAAATGTATTCTGAGCAAATTATAAGGACCGATTTCCTCCACCCACTGTAAGCCTAAACTGTTGGCAAAGAATTCTGCTTCCTATGCTGATAAATGGCTATAAGTCATTTCTTTATCACCTGCAATTCAGGCACACAAAAACAGCCACACCAACATCCCCAGTTAACTTATCTTTGGATTCATCTGTAAAAATGGTTACTGTATGATAATAACTTTCATTAATATACTGATGAACCAACAGACTCTCAGGCAGAACCGAATCCGATAGTGTAACATAAAATCAACTGAAGTCATTGGAAAAAACAAGGTGTGGTTACAGAGAAAGCTACAGTGGGACATATTCTATCATCAAATACACCCGTATTCCCAGCGTGATAAGAACCCAGCCAACCAATACAAAAAAACACTCTTCTTGTGATGTCCCCAACCGTCCGCCAGCACACCTTTAACAGGATGATCATTTCCTTGCTCTCTGAAATTAATCCAGAATGATGACATCAACTTGAACCTCTGTTACTTTGAGGGCAATTGTCCCATTGCAATCAGTAAAGCCAAAACAGGAGACAACATTACTGCACTAGAAAACAATCTTAAAGTCTGTAATTGTATCACATACAAACATTTTTAATTTGAAGATGAAGGTGATCCATAAGCCACACAGACATAATCAAGAACAGATCAAATTAAACAAATATAATTGGTCAACAAAGATTTTCATGTTGCACCCAAGAATACCCACATAGATGTCTGAGGAGATTTAAAGCTCCTTTACATTCATCAATTATTTTACTGATAGGTGCTTCCACGTCAGCTTATTATCCATCCACATACTGAGAAATCTTACCACTGACACTTCCACAAGATATTAATGACATAATTTAAAATCAAGTGCGTCTATTAATGCTGTTTGTAAACCACATAATGTGTTTTAACGACTAAAAGCTTAAAATCCTCATCAATCTGCCCACTGTTTGACCTATTAATTGTAAATTGCAATTAATACCTCTAATCCATAAAGCGACGTCATCTGTATATTGTGATTTACCCAGGTATCCCATTTTCCCATCTCAGAGAAAATATCATTAATCATAATATTAAATAATGAAGGGCTACAAATACTGCCTTATGGGATCCCATTCTCTATCTCATAGAAACACCAACATAACATGCCGACCGGTACATGCACAGTCTGTCCAAATAAAAAACTCAGAAAAATTATACAATGTCCCCCTCACTCCTAATTTAATCAAAAGTCCTTTCTTCCATATCATTTCCCTTTTCAGTATCAAGAAATACTGATATTACAACATCTTTATTTAATTGTGTTTTTCGAATATCATCTTCCAAAGCTAAAACTGAATCTAATGTCATTTCACCCTTCCAAAATCCACTCTAATAAAACACTTTATCACCACTCTTTCCAAAATATAACTCAAGTGCTTGATTACCATACATTCCATAAGTTTACATAAATGAGACATTCGCGATATAGGCCCTTAACTAGAAGGATCAAATGGGGATCTGCCAGGTTTTAGAATAGGCACTACTATTTCCATTTTCCATGAGGAAAGTAGATGCACAATTCAAACATTTAATTTTTTCACAAAAGCGAATTAGAAACAATTACAATTTCAAATATCACTCTTTCCTGGGAGCACCTGACCTGCATTATTAATAGACGTCTTAAATTCATACAAAGAAATCTCTCCATCAGTGATACTATCATTACTACAGCTGACTTCCAGCACATCAGGGTATTCACTGAAAAACATATCCCTACATTGTTTAACTTCTTCACTTAAATTATCCTGATAATGAATCTCAACAAATGACCCAGCCAGTAACACAACCTTCCCTGTTTCAGTAACAATCATTTTGCCCTCATTAATCAACACTGGAATATTATGATCCCCACAAATCCCCCCATTTTCTAAATCATATCCCAAACAATTCCAAGTTTGATATCCCTTCCAATATTATCTCCATATAACCTCCAGTAAATCACCTCCTTCCTCACCACGGCCTTTGCCCTTTTATTGTTAATAATGTAACTCGGAGACTGATGCACCATCAGATAAAAACTCACATTTCTCCCAATTTGCTTCCTGTCCCGTTATAAATCCAAATCCAAACTCATAAAGACAGGAAGGCTGACTGACGTTCACATAAACTAATCACCCTCTGAGTTCCCATTTGAGCGACATGCACCACAGCCAATGACAGCAGGGGTCAGTGTTACGTCAGAGCTACGATAGGCTGGAGGAAATTGGCCCATGATCAGCCCCACCTCTTCCGCTCCATCGCCATGGCGGAGTTCAGCGATTCGCTTCTGTCGGTGTCGCCGGCCTCGGCGCCCACAAGGACGGGTGTGATTCCCCTTCGCGCCTCGGTGGGTCTGTTTCGGTGACGTCTGTGGTGGCTGACGAAACATGCTTTGACAGGGAGCGAGCGAGGAACAATGACTACAACTCCCAGAATGCCCCACTGATGACATTGTGGTGTTGTTTAGGGGTAAGGTATCAAAGCAAAATGGAGGAAAATGTAATGCATTTTCTGCACTGTGTCGTGCCTTCAATAAAAAATTAAATTAAAAGAGAGATTCCAACGAGAAATAGATAGAACATAGAACAATACAGCACAGTACAGGCCCTTCGGCCCACAATGTAGTGCCGACCCTTAAACTCTGCCTCCCTAAGCTTAAATTCCTCCATATACCTGTCTAGTAGGCTCTTAAACTTCACTAATGTATCTGCCTCCACCACTGACTCGGGCAGTGCATTCCACGCACCAACCACTCTCTGAGTATAAAATCTTCCTCTAGATAGATAGATACTTTATTCATCCCCATGGGGAAATTCAACATTTTTTTCCAATGTCCCATACACTTATTGTAGCAAAACTAATTACAACCAATACTTAACTCTGTAAAAATATGATATGCATCTAAATCACTCTCTCAAAAAGCATTAATAATAGCTTTTAAAAAGTTCTTAAGTAGTTTACTTAAATACATTGAGTCCTAACCCCGGCACTTTAACATATCTTACTCCTGGCGGTTGAATTGTAAAGCCGAATGGCATTGGGGAGTATTGACCTCTTCATCCTGTCTGAGGAGCATTGCATCGATAGCAACCTGTCCCTGAAACTGCTTCTCTGTCTCTGGATGGTGCTATGTAGAGGATGTTCAGGGTTTTCCATAATTGACCGTAGCCTACTCAGCGCCCTTCGCTCTGCTACCGATGTTATACTCTCCAGTACTTTGCCCACGACAGAGCCCGCCTTCCTTACCAGCTTATTAAGACGTGAGGCGTCCCTCTTCTTAATGCTGCCTCCCCAACACGCCACCACAAAGAAGAGGGCGCTCTCCACAACTGACCTATAGAACATCTTCAGCATCTCACTACAGACATTGAATGACGCCAACCTTCTAAGGAAGTACAGTCGACTCTGTGCCTTCCTGCACAAGGCATCTGTGTTGGCAGTCCAGTCTAGCTTCTCGTCTAACTGTACTCCCAGATACTTGTAGGTCTTAACCTGCTCCACACATTCTCCATTAATGATCACTGGCTCCATATGAGGCCTAGATCTCCTAAAGTCCACCATCATCTCCTTGGTCTTGGTGATATTGAGACGCAGGTAGTTTGAGTTGCACCATATCACAATATCTAATATCCCCCTTGAACTTCCCTCCCCTTACCTTAAAGCCATGTCCTCTTGTATTGAGCAGTCGTGCCCTGGGGAAGAGGCACTGGCTGTCCACTCTATCTATTCCCCATAATATCAACTATACCTCTATCATTTCTCCTCTCATCCTCCATCTCTGCAGAGAGTAAAGCCCTAGCTCCCTTAATCTCTGACCATAATCCATACTCTCTAAACCAGGCAGCATTCTGGTAAATCTCCTCTGTACCCTTTCCAGTACTTCCACATCCTTCCTATAGTGAGGTGACCAGAACTGGACACGGTTCTCCAAGTGTGGACAGAGTACTCCGTGTGTGTTTATAGAGCTGCATCATTACATTGCGACTCTTAAACTCTATCCTTCGACTTATGAAAGTTAACACCCCATAAGATTTCTTAACTACTCTGTCTACCTGTGAGGCAGCTTTCAGGGATCTGTGGACATGTAGCCCCAGATCCCTCTGCTCCTCCACACTTCCAAGTATCCTGCCATTTACTTTGTACTCTGCCTTGGAGTTTGTCCTTCCAAAGTGTACCATCTCACGCTTCTCCAGGTTGAACTCTATCTGCCACTTCTCAGCCCACTCCTGCATCCTATCCATGTCTCTCTGCAATCTTTGACAATTCTCTGCACTATCCACAACACCACCAACCTTTGTGTCTTCTGCAAACTTGCCAACCCATCCTTCTACCCCCACATCCAGGTCAATAATAAAAATCACGAAAGGTAGTGGTCCCAGAACTGATCCTTGTGGGACACCACTAGTCACAACCCTCCAATCCGACTGTACTCCCTCCACCACAACTCTCTGCTCTCTGCAGGCAAGCCAATTCTGAATCCACCTGGTCAAACATCCCTGGATCCCATGCATTCTGACTTTCTGAATAAACCTAACGTGTGGAACCTTATCAAATGCATTACTAAAATCCATGTAGATCACATCCACTGCACTACCCTCAGCTATATGCCTGGTCACCTCCTAAAAGAACTCCATCAGGCTTGTTAGACACGATCTGCCCTTCAGAAAGCCATGCTGACTGTCACTGATCAGACCATGATTCTCTAAATGCCAATAAATCCTATCTTTGTGAATCTTTTCCAACAGCTTTCCCACCACAGATGTAAGGCTCAATGGTCTATAATTATCCGGACTATCCCTGCTATCCTTTTTGAACAAGGGGACAACATTCGCCTCCCTCCGATCCTCCGCGACCATTCCCGTGGACAATGAGGACATAATGATCCTAGCCAGAGGCTCAGCAATCTATTTCCTCGCCTCGGATGCAGAACTGGGAAGTGGCAGATGGAGTTCAACACGGATGAAGAGATTCATTTCTGCAGGTCAAATTTGAACACAATATAATATTAATGGTAAGATTCTTGGCAGTGTGGAGGGTCAGAGAGATCTTGTGGTCCATGTCCATACGACACTCAAAGCTGCTGTGGAGGTTGGCAGTGTTGTTAGGAAGGCGTCTGGTGTGATGGCCTTCATCAACCGTGGGATTGAGTTCAAGAGCTGTGAGGTGATGTTGAAGCTATATTTCTCCTAACCTGTACATAAGTAATTGTAATAAGATGATGAGAGGCTTTGACCATGTGGATAGCCAGAGGCATTTTCCCAGGCTTGAAGTGACTAACACGAGGGGACGTAGTTTTAAGCTGCTTGGAAGTCGGTACTGAGGGAATGTCAGGGGTAAGTTTCTTACACAGAGAGTGGTGGGTGCATGGAATGCACTGCCTGCAGCGATGGTGGAGGTGGATACAATAGGATATTTTAAGAGACTCTTAGATAGGTTCATGGAGCTTAGAAACACAGAGGGATATACGATCAGGAAATCCGAGACAGTCTCTAGAGTAGGTTACATGGTCGGTACAACATTGTGGGCTGAAAAGCCTGTAATGTGCTGTAGTTTTCTGTGTTCTGTGTCAAAGACAGGCAGAGGGATTAGTTTAAATGGACAGGAGGACAGCATGGAAAGGATGGGCCGAAGGGCCTGTGTTAGTGCCGTAAGGGAGGGGTTCTGTCCCAACTATCGACTCTATTCCCCTCAACAGATGCTGCCTGACTTGACAACGTGCTTGAAAAGTTACATTCAGTTCCGCTTAGCATTCTGTACAAAGGATGTTTTGTGCTGGAAGAGTGCAGAGGAGATTCATCATGATTGAGGGGGCTTGTGTTCATAAGTCCATAAGGCATAGGAACAGAATTAGGCCATTCAGCCCATTGAGTCAGCCACCTTTCCATCATGGCTGATCCCAGATCGCACTCAATTCCAGATATCTGACCTCCCGCCATATCCTTTGATACCCTGACCAATCAGGAAACGATCAACTTTCGCCTTGAACATACCCACACACTCGGCCTCCACCGCAGTCTGTGGCAGAGCATTCCACAGATTCAATACACCTTGGCTAATAAAAAAAAAATAAGCTGCTTACCTCTGTTTCAAAAGGTGGCCCCTCGACTTTGTGGCTGTGCCCCACCACAGGAAATACCTTCTCCACATCCTCCTTATCCAGTCCTTTCAACACTCGGTAGGTTTCAATGAGATGCCCCGCATTTTTCTGAGTTCCAGTGAGCACAGGGTCAAAGCTGCCAAGTGCTCCTCATATTTTAACCCTTTCATTCCCAAAATCATCTTTCTGAACCTCCTCTGGACTCTGTCCAATGACAACACATCCTGTCTGAGATGTGGGGCCTAACACGGCCTGACTCGTGTCTTATAAAGCCTCAGCATTATCTCGTTGCTGTTATATTCATGGGGCGAGATTGGACTGTGTTGATCTACAGGGGGATCTTGGAATCCGAGTTTATAACTCCCAGATAGTGGTTCCATTGTCAGGCAGTTATGTTGCTGTTGTATAAACCGCTAGTTTAACCACATCTGGAGAATTGCATTCGAATACAGGAATAATGTGGAGGTTTTGGATGGTGAGTGGAAGAGGCTTAACAGGATGCTGCCTGGATAAAGTGAGACCGGACAATCTGGGGTAATTTTCTCCGGAGTGGCAGAAGCTGGGGGAGGTCTGACAGACGATTACAGGAATGTGAGAGGCACAGACAGAGTGGACAGCCGGGATTGTTTCTCTAAGGAGGAAATGTCCAATGCCAGTGGGCATGCACTTCAGGAGAAAGAGGGAACACATCCTCATTGGTCCTTTTTGCACTATTGAAGTATTTTGTAATTTAGTGTAATTTCATATCTTTTCCCTGCATAGCAGCTGTTGGAAAAAAACAATTAGAAAAGACAATGATGTTAAAAACTTGACTCAGGATGTTTAAAGATGATTTGCGTTTCAAGTTTTGTTTTTCATTCCCATAGTGGTGGGTGTCTGGAGTGAATGTCAGGGGTGGTGGGGGAGGCAGATGTGATAGAGGCTATTAGATACCACGTGAATGTGTGGAGATTGGAGGGATGTGTTCCTTGTGTAGGCAGAAGGGATTGGTTTAGTAAGGCATGAAGTGACCAGTTCAATTGGTTCAGAACAACACAGTGAGCAGAACGGCCTGTTCAAAGACAAGTACAGCAAGCAGAGCAGGTAAACTGGATAAAGTGATCCCACTCAGAGAACAGACTGTGACGCCAGTGGATATATGCCGGCATCACAGTTCTCTCACCAAAGATACTTCACTGCTGGATAAAATGAAGTTTGTGATGTTTATAACCGATGTGGTGAATTGTACTGCTCAGACATCTCATCCTACTGAGGAAATTAAAATTATTGTGAAAGCTGCAGAAAGGTATCTTGGTGTAACTGGTGTTTTGTGGGAAGCTGTAAATGAAGCTCTGATTTGTGGGGGTTTCTGCATCCCAGTCTACTTGTGAAGATATGTAATGGGATTGAAATATTGAAGTGAAATGCAAGAAGCCTGATTCTACATGGTCAACACTTTCAGCAGTTTATTTCCGATTTGTCAGATTCTTCCGATGTTATATCTGTTCAGGAAACCTGCCCATTTCAGGTTTTTTTCCTGTGCAGTATTATATTGTCGTTTGGCTTGACAGGTTAGTTGGTAGAGGCATGGTGTTGTCAGTTTTATAAGGAAAGGGGCAAAGTATAGTGTTGTGAATGGGAATAAAATGTATCATGAACTTGTAGAAAATCTTGATTCAACAGTTATGTGTGTAATTTTCTTTTGTGAAAATATTAACTTTCTGAATCGTATTTGGATGTTTGGCCATCTACTTTTCTCATGGAAAATGGTTGTTGTAGTTCCCATTCTAAAACCTGGATATCCCCGTCTGATCCTCCTTGTAGGCCAATATCATTAAAGTCTCATTTATGTAAACTTGTGGAATGTATGGTAATCGAGTGTTTGAATTATATTTTTGATAAAAGAGGTAATTTTACGTTTTATCAGAGGGGAATTTGGAACGGTAGAATAAGACCATAAGACAAAGGAGCAGAAGTCGGTCATTCGGCCCATCGAGTCTGCTCTGACATTTTATTATGAGCTGATCCATTCTCCCATTTAGTCCCACTCCCCCGCCTTCTCACCATAACCTTTAATACCCTGGCTACTCAGATACCTAGCAATCTCTGCCTTAAATAACATTGGAATCAGTTTGGGTTTGAAAGATCATATTAGGAACGTACAGTTAAATAAAGATTTTGTAATAGCAATATTTTTGATATTGAAAAGGCAAATAATATTTATTGAAGGATGGACTTTTGATTAATTTTTGGAAATGCAATTGAGAGGGCTATTTTACAATTTATTCTGATTGTTTCTATTTGTACATCTTGTAAAGGTATGGATGGGCAAGTATGACATTGAATTCATTTTTATATTTGGAAGATGGTATTAGTAAAGCCAGTTAAATATTGATGTTGTAACAGCAGTATTTTTACTATTCAAAAGGCAGATGGTATTTATGGAAAGTAAGAATTTTTATGAAATTGTGGAAATGAGGATGGAGGGGCTACTATCTAACTTTGAGTTGTTTTAATTGAACGTTTTGTGTCAGATATGGGTGGGAATGTTAAATTCAGGTTGTTATGAGATAAAGACTGGGATCCCACAGGCAGTATTTATTATTTTATATTATAATTAATAATATTTTTCTCTGAGATAGGTTTTGGAGTGTGTAAATCACTGTTTGCAGATGATGGAGGTTTATGGATTAGAGGTAGAAATTTCAATTTCACTGTATATAGGATGCATTCGCAATTAATAAGGTCGAGAAGTCGGCAAATAGATGGGACAAGTGATGTGCTTTACAGACAGGATTAATGAACCAGCACTTGATTGGAAATGATCTGGTCAAACTCCTTAAAAGGTGTCAGTGGTAAGATTTCCAGGCATGTGGACAGATAATAAGCTGACATGGAAGCATCCGATAAGAAAATAATTGATAAATATAAAGAAACATTAAATATTCTCAGTTATCCCTGCGGGTATTCTAGGGTGTTACATTAAAGTATTTGTTGACCAATCTCAATTGTTTAATTGGATCTGTTCTTGATTATAGTTGTGGTTTATAGATCAGCTTCATCTTCAACTTTATTATGTTTGGGTGTGATACAAGCACATGCTTTGAGTTTGTGTTGTGGTGCAGTAAAGTTATCCCATTTCGGCTTTACTGCATTGGTCAGGCCTAATCTGGAGTATTGTGTGTAGTTTTTGTTACTGGCCTGAAGGAAAGTTATCAACAACATTGAAAGTGTGCAGAGAAAATTTACAATACGTTTGCTGGGACTTGAGGACTCGAGCTTTAGGAAAAGCTGAGGACTTTATTCCCTTTAATGTTGGAAAATGAAGGGGGGTTTTGCAGATTTATACAAAATGATGAGTGTTGTTGACATGGTAAATGCAGGCAGGATTTTTCCTCTGAGTTTGGGTGAGATGGGAACTGGAGGTCGCAGATAAAGGGTGAAAGGTGAAATATTTAAGAGGAACCTGAGTGGGAATTCCTTCACTCAGATGGTGGTGAGGGTGTGGGAAGAGCTGTCAGTGGAAGTTATGGATTTCACTGCAGAGAGGTTTGGATCAGTACATGGACGGGAGGGGTATTGAGGGCCATGGTCCAGCTGCGGTTATGGGACTCGGCAGAATAACAATTCGGTATGGACTAAATGGGCAAAAGGGTTTGTTTGTTTGTTATAGTGCCCTCTGACTCCCAATAATGCGTCGATGAAGGGGAATTGGTTGGGGCTGTTGTCGGGAAGAAAGCGATGTGCTTTCAGGATTTTCTGCTGGGAATAGAAGTGAATTGATACTGGACATCCATGGTCAAAGTGTGGCGATCAGAGCCAGGGATTGTAAAGCTGTTGAAAACAAACAAACACACACACACACACACACACACACACACACACACACACACACACACACACACACACACACACACAAACACACACACACACACTCACGCACACACACCCCACACACACACTCACTCACACACACACTCTCTCTCTCATTCACGCACACACACACTCTCTCTCTCTCACTCACACACACACACACAGACACACACACACTCACACACACACTCTCCCTCTATCTCTCACACACACACACACACACACACACACAGACACACACACACTCACCCACACAGAAACACACACACACACACACACACTCTCACATAAACACACACAGACACTCTCTCTCTCTCACTCTCACACACACACAGACACACACACACACACTCACACACACACTCTCCGTCTCTCTCTCTCTCTCTCTCTCTCTCTCTCTCTCTCTCTCTCTCTCTCTCTCTCTCACACACACACACACACACTCACCCACACAGACACACACACACACACACACACACACACACTCTCACATAAACACACACAGACACTCTCTCTCTCTCACTCTCACACACACACAGACACACACACACACGCACGCTCCCTTCAACTTCACATTGGCGTTCACCCCACTTCCCAAAAATATCTCGTTCCTCCTCTTTGGCTCAAAATCTCCCCACCCTCCTGCCCCCATCCTCAACCCTTCCCACTTTTGCCACCTCTGCTTCCCCGTTCCCTCACTGTCTCTTTCTCTCCATCTCTTGTCTCCCACTCCCTCATTCTTTCTCTTCCTCCTCTCCCCTCACCTATTTCCCTCTCTTCCACACACTCTCTGTCTCTCTCCTCTCTTCATCCGTTGCCTTCCCCACTGACACACCCTTGTCCTCAGCACATTCCTCCCTACCCTACCCACTCACTCACTCCTCCTTTATCTTGTTGTCTCTTTCTCCCTTTCTACCCAAAGCTTCCCCTGCCTCTCGCCTTCTCCCCAATTCCTCCATTACTGCAGCTCGTTTCCCCCGCCAACCCCACCCCCCTCCCGTCCCCACATCCCCACCCCGCACTGTGATGACGGTTGACTCGCACAGTGATTTGTCTGATGTTGTGCAATTCTTCGTTTTTTGGACAGTGACGTGTTTTCTCGGAATATGAAGGCTTGTGGTTTCCGGGAGAGGCCAGTTTGTTCTCTTTTTATGTGCTACAGAATAGGCGGGGGAGGGGAGTGTGGAGGAGAGTTGAGAGAGAGAGAGAGAGAGAGAGAGAGAGAGAGAGAGAGAGAGAGAGAGAGAGAGAGAGAGAGAGAGAGAGACTAAATATATATAGCCTCAATCTCTTTCTCCCTGTCCTCCTCTCTTCATCCGTTCTCATCCACAATGCCCCACTCTTTCCTCCACACATTCCTCCCTAATCTTCCCCCTTTTCTGTCGCCCGCTTTCCCGACCCCCACCCCGCACTGTGATGACGGTTGACATTCACAGTGAATTATAGATGTTGTGTAATACTTCATAGTTTGGAAAGCAGCAATGTTCTCTCAGAAGATGAAGGCTTGTGGTTTCCGGGAGAGGCCAGTTTGTTCCCTTTCTGTGCGCTACAGAATAGTCGGGGGAGGGGATGTGGAGTAGACGGGATAGCCGGGCGGGGGAGGAGATGTGGAGTAGACGGGATAGCCGTGTGTTCTCAGTAGCTACACCGTCACGACAAAGACCGAGCACCCTCTGCGAGCTGGTCTCTGACACAAACACACACAGACACACAAAGAGACGGACAGACGCATACGAGGACGCATATAAACACACAGAGATTCAGACATACAAAAATACTTTCAAAATGAATGCAGTTTGCATTTTCATCGTTTTAAGATGGAGGCAGCTATTTTGTGAACTGTTTGAAATGATTCTTTCTCTGGGATAATCTAGTGTGCTTGTGGGGATGTCAGCGGGTTTGGGGGTTCACATGGAAATGGGTCTGCACATTGATTTGCGGATGTGCGAAGGTTTCAGGGAATGTTGGTGAATATGGATTGTGGAGTGTCGGTGAATTTGGGGGTCACACTGCTTTGGGCATTTGAGGGTGCACGGGGATTTGGGAGTATTTAGGGCTGCGCACAGATCTGGGTGTCTCAGCGGATTTTCGGGTGCACACAGATTTGAGGATTGCGCTGATTTAGAAATGTTTTGGCGAATATGGGGTGCACAGGGATTTGCGCTGACATAGGGGTTTGTCAGTGAATATGGGGGTGTTGGTGGATCTGTGGGCACCCACTGACATCAAGGTGGGGATGGTTTGGGGAGTTGTGTAGATTTAAGGGGATGTCATCTAGAATATGGGGACTATGCATGTGGACGTGCGTTTGAAATTTAAACTTTGTTCTTGCTACTTTTCAGGAGGAGGTAGCTGTTTTGTGAACACAGTTCTTAAATATTCCTTCTTCGGCTGTCACTCAGAAACAAGCTCCGCCTTTCTTGACGTCACTCAGTCCAGACTCTTAAAGTGACAATCAGAGTTCAGGAAACAAGAGCTGGTAACAGATGTGTCGGTTGCTTTGGGGTGCACACTGACTGGAGGGTTGAATGTGGGTTTTTCGGTGAGCATAGATTTGTGGGTGCACACCGATTTGCAGATATGTGAAGAGTGGGTGTGTTGGCGGATTCGGGGCTGAACACTGACTTGGGGGAACCGGTGTATTTCGAGGTTCTCATGGTTTTTCCCTTTATACAGACTTCAATAATAAATGCAATATGAACTTTGACCTCTGTTTTTGTTTTTTTTTAATGGAGATAGCCATTCCCTGAAATGATTCTTGCACTTAATGTGTATGTGGGGCTGTGTGCAGATCTGGAGCTGTGACGAGTCTCAAGGCAAATTTACACGCAGCATATTCAATTGATCAGACACCTTTGTTGAGTCAGCTGACTCCCACATATGGTTAAATATTAACTCATTAATGTAATCACAATCTGTCTCCGTGGGGATTGCGCCGGTCAGACGTTATCAGGTGATGAGCGCGGTGAAATATCCGATCACCTCGGTGCTGCAGTTCATTAATAAAGCCGCGTCCTGAGCACACGGCAGAGGCGGCCGCAGTGTCTCCGGTCCGGGCTCCAGCTCCTCACATTCACCGCCTCATCTCCCAGGTGTTATTCCCGGGCGGATTGTCCCTTTGACCAGCAGCGGCGGGACATTGGGATAGTGTGGGTGGAGGGGGTGGGGAGTGTAAATGGATTGTCCTGGAGTGTCGATACCTCACTGGGTCCGTCAGATGTCAGTCAAACAACTACTCCAGATGCCCCTGGCTCATTGGTCTGTGCATATGTCCATCTATTCCCATTCCCGTCCACCGAACTCGCAGCCTGAAGTTCCTACAAAATGGCGACGGTCTAGTCAGATGCTGGTTGGCTAATCCACTGTCAATTACACGAGTCTCCGCCTTCCCCTTGAATGATTGGCTAACGTGAAGAACGAGGGCCGGGTTTGTATAAACGACGGTTGACACTCCACTAACTGTACTGAAGTGTGGTGTAGAGAATTGGGACATAAATCCCTCACTGCTTCCTTTTTCAAATGAAACCTAAATAACCCCTCAAAAGTCCTCTAGGTTGTACGTAACGAAACACAATACCGTGAATTAGATTAAAATTACTGCCATTATTTCTGAAAACTTTTAAATAAAAACTAAACGACACAGAGTAATGTTTTCCAACACGAACGAAAGAATAATGAAGCATAGTGTGCCAAATTCAAAGTCGAGTCTTATCTTCCGGTTTCACCCCAGATCTCCCGTAAACCCAACAGGTATGTATTCTGTAAAGTTGTCTCCTTTCATGTCCTTTATCCATCAGTCTCGATATAATTCTTAACCTACCAACCCCATAGCTTCTGATATGCTAGTTGAAATTTTAACAGCTTTTGTAACTGAACCGCTGTGTGCAGGGACCCATAGGAATTGGACAAATAAACCAATACACTGCGTATGAAATAATGTTTGATGAGTAAATCTGTCCTTCTGCAAAATTACCTTTTTTAAGACTCAACAAACCCGAACAGGCATCTGAACAAATTATAACTTTACATGAACAAATTTCCACCGCCCACTGTAAGCCTAAATTGAGGGAAACAAATTCTACTATATATACTGATAAATGGTTGGTAAATTGTTTCTTTATCGTTACCTATAATTCATGCACAGAAACAATCCCAGTTAAGTTATCTTTTGATTCCTCTGCAGCAATGTTTAACATATCATTATAATTTTCCACATTATACTTACGAATCAACATTCTCAAGCAGAACAGAATCCTTAGACTTCATTAAATCGTGTATCCTAAAAAGAATTGAGAAAATTAATGTGGGTTTACCAAGAACGCGACAGTGGGACATATTGCATAATCCAACGAACCCATATTCCCAGCGTGATTAGAACCCAGTCCCTGGACAACAAGCTGTGTGAACTGACAGCCAGAATCTCTCACCAGCGGGAAACAAAATAATGTAACGTTTTGTGCTTTGCGGAGACCTGGTTGATGGAGGAGACACCGGACCACGCCATCGAACCCTCTGGGTTCTCCCTGTTCCCTGTGGACAGGTGGAAACCCCTCACTGGGAAGAGTAAAGGAGGTGGCGTATGCTTCATGGTCAACAATGCTTGGTGCAACCCCCAGAATATGCATGTACTCCTGCCCAGATGTGGAGCAGCTGTTTAGACCCTACTGGCTGCCCAGGGAGTTCACGGTGTTATCATCACTGGAGGGAACAGCCTCAACATTGAGGGGAGATGTTTTTGAACAGAGGGAAGGAGAAATATTTTTAGCCAGAGAGTAGTGAACCGGTGGAATACCCTGCCACGGGCTGCGGTGGAAGCTGTCTGTGGGTATATTTATGGCGGAATATGATCATTTCCTGATCGATCAGGCCATCAAACGATATGGCGAGAAGGCAGGTGTATGGGGTTGAGTGGGATCCGGGATCTGCGATCATAGAATAGCGGAGCAGAATCGATGGGCTGAACGGCCAGATTCTGCTCTTATGTCTTACGGTCTTTCCAAGATTCAACATGACCTCCCTTTTCCAGTCAGTACAGCCCCCATCTCAAGTCCAGAAGAAAGGATGAAGTTTCCCCGTGAATTTATTCTCAGTGAAGGTGCGGAGATGGGACTTGGTCACTGCGTTGTAAAATGAAACTGTCCCGTACTCATAACTGAGATAAACTCCCACCCTCCCGGGGTTGGGATCGGCAGGGAGACGGGGGTCAGGGGAAGTGTCAACACTGAACAAATCATAATTCAAGTCATAACCCTGTCGGATGACCCAGATCAGAGAGATCCTGGCGTCTGTGTCCACAGGACACTCGAAGCTGCTGCGTAGGTTGACAGTGTTGTTAAGAAGGCGTATGGCGTAATGGGCTTCATCAACTGTGGGATTGATTTCAAGAGCTGTGAGGTGATGTTACAGAAAAACAACGCCTTAGTTAGACCCCACCTGGAGTACTGTGTCCAATTCTGGTTACCTCACGTAGGGTAGTTCTTGACAGTTTCTAGAGTATGTGACATGGTCAGCACATCATTGTGGGCCGAAAGGCTTGTAATGAGCTGTAGAAACTTTGTTCACTGCCAACAGCAAGATGCCGAACAGGGTTGCGGAGAGACAGTTCTTGGGGTCCAAGTTCACAGCTCGTAGGATGTGGCTAAACGGGTCGATTGGATTTACATCTTCCTGACCAACAGAAGTCAGCAGGTAAGGATGGGACAGGTCACCTCGGATATTCGATTCACCAACACCGGCGCCCCCAGGGGTGTGTCCTCTCACCACTGCTGTTCTCCCTCTACACCAATGACTGCACCTCCTCCAACCCCTATGTGAAGCTTTTGAAGTTTGCAGACGACACTACCGTCATCGGACTCATCCAGAATAGTGATGAGTCTGCATATCGACAGCAGGTGGACCAACTGGCGCTCTGGTGCAGTCGGAACAATCTGGAGCTGAACACGCTCAAGACAAAGGAGATGATAATGGATTTCAGGAGAGATCCCCCCGCTATGTCTCCCCTCACAGTCCTCAGCAGCCCTGTGTCCACCGTGGAGAACTTCAGATTCCTGGGAACCACCATCTCTCAGGATCTGAAGTGGGAGCAGAACATCAGCTCCATCCTGAAGAAGGCCCAGCAGCGGATGTATTTCCTGCGGCTCTTGAGGAAATACGGTCTGCCTCAGGAATTGCTGCTGCAATTCTACACTGCAGTCATTGAGTCTGTCCTGTGCACCTCCATCATTGTGTGGTTTGGAGCCGCCACCAAGCAGGATAGAACCAGACTATAGCGCACAGTGAGGACTGCCGAGCGCATCATTGGAGCCTCCCTGCCCTCTATTGTGGACCTGTACTCTTCCAGGTTGAAGAAGAGGGCGGGGAACATCATAAAGGACTCCTCCCATACTGCGCACGGACTGTTTGATCTGCTTCCTTCTGGTAGGCGCTTCAGATTCCTCCAGACTAAGACTAATAGGCACTGGAGAAGTTTTTTCCCTATTGCGGTCACTTTGCTGAACGGTTAACTGCCGGTTAACTGTCGGCTAACTATTACTTGGATTGCACTACCTGTATATATAATCTATATTTTCATTTATATTTATCATTATTATTGTTATGAGCAGAGAGACAACATCTGCCGGAAGTAAATTCCTTGTATGTCCATAGGTACTTGGCGATTAAAGTCTGATTCTGATTCTGATTCTGATTCTGATTAGGTGGTGAAGGAGACTTATAGAATACCGGCTTTTATTCGTGAAGCGCTGAGTTCAAAAGCCAGGAGGTTATGTTGTAATTTATAACACTCTGGTCAGACCATGTCCGGAGTATTTATCTGAGGCTTCTGTGCTGCATATCTGGACAGTTCGGACGCAACATCCATGGCCGACCCTCTCCGACGGAGGCCTCACACACTCACATTGAGAAATATACAAATAACCAATGTCCCAGCACCCGACCCAGCGGTACACCACTTGTTCCAAACTTCCCTCACAACAGAGATGAGGAGGAATTTATTCAGAGTGGGGTGGTGAATGTGAGACATTAATTGCCCTAATTCCTGTTATCGGTGGTTGCCGGCCTCTGCGTCCACAACGACAGGCGTGGTTCTCCTCCGACGTCACGGTGAATCTGTTCCAACATTTGTTTGTGATGGCTGAGGAATAGTGTTGAAGCAGGGAGCGAGTGAGAAGCTGAGACATTTGGACTACAACTGCCAGATGGCCCCGCGGCCCCGCATGTTCGGCAGCTGAAGCTGACTGAGCGCGGTGCCCGATGGGAGCTGTAGTTCCTATGAAAAGCGGGTGTTTGTGACTTATGTGCAACCATTCTATCATTGAACAATTTGTGTCATTTGTCACTCTTTATGTAACCCGACAACTACAGCGTGACAATGGGGCCTGTGGTGGCGGAGGGGAGAATCGGTGGTGCATCATGCTCAGTTTTGGGGTCAGTGCACAGTCACAATCGAGCCTCCTTTTGACTCCCGTTCTCCCCGGCCGGCAACAAAAGTCGTGAATCTTTACTGCGAATTCCAGGTTAATCACGTCCTTTCTGAGGCGGCCGACCAGTGTGGCACAGTTCTCCAGCCGTGTTCTCACCGACACAGAACAATGACAGCAGCGGAACAGGCCCTTCTGCTCACTGTGTTGTTCTGAACCAATTGAACTGGTCACTTTATGTCTCACTAAACCAGTCCCCTCTGCCTACACAAGGTCCACATCCCTCCATTCTCCAACCATTCACGTGGTATCTAATAGCCTCTACCACATCTGCCTCCACCACCTCCCCTGGAATTCCTTCCAGACACCATCACTATGAGTCCAAAAAAAACAAAAGTTGCAACACACATCTACTTTAAACATTCAGAGTCAAGTTGAACATTACAGTCTAATATACGGTGTTTGTTTTACAGCAGCAGTGACATGAAAAGAGCGAAAAAATGCACTAAATTACAAAATAAATAAACATCGCAAAAAGGACCAGTGAAGTACTGTTCCCCGTTTCTGCTGAAGTGCGTGTCGTCTGGTAGTAGACATTTCCTACTTGGAGACACAATACCGGCCGGCCAGTCTGTCTGTGCTTCTCAGGTACCCATGAACTTCTGTAGGGCTTCCCACAGCCTCACCCGTACAGAGCAAATTCCCCTAGACTGTCCAGTCTTACTTTGTCCAGGCAGCATCTTGTTAAGCGTCCTCTAATTACCATCCAAAGCTTTTGCATTATTCCAACATTAGAATGCAATTCTCCAGATGTGGTTAAAATTGAGGTTTATAGAGTGGCAACATAACTGCCTGACACTGGAACCACTATCTGGGAGTTATTAACTCGGATTCCCTCTGTAGATCAGCCCATGAATACAGAAGCAAAGGGATAGCGTTGAGCCTTTATCAGACACTAGTCATGCTGTACTTGGAGTATCGTCAACATTTTTGTGCCCCGTATCTCAGAAAGGAAGTGCTGTCCTCGGAGAGAGTTCAGAGGAATTTCACTATGATGATTCCAGGAATGAAAGGGTTAACATACGGGAAGCATTTGGCGGCATTGCGCCGGTACCGACTGGAATTCAGAAGAATGCGGGGCGATCTCATTGAAACCCACCGAATGGTGAATGGACTGGATAGGGTTGATGTGGAGGGTATGTTTCCTCTGGTGAGCGTATCCAGCACTAGAGGGCGCAGTCTCAAATTTGAGGCGCAACCTTTCAGTACTTTCCTTGTTTTTACTGAATCTGTCTCAGGAGACAGCTTATCCACTGATGTCTACTGCAAACCCACGGACTCTCAAAGCTGCCAGGGTTATAACTATTCCCATCCCGTTATCTGTAAAATCGCGATGCATTTCTCTCAATTCCCCCGTCCCCAGCACATCTGATCTCAGGATGAGGCTTTTTATTCTAGAGCGAAGGAGATGTCCTCCTTTTTCAAGAAAGAGGCTTCCCTTCCTCCACCATCAACGCTGCCCTCAACCGCATCTCTTCCATATCGTGCACGTCTGCTCTGACCCCATCCTCCCGCCACCCTACCCGGGATAGGTTTCACCACCCCAACAGCCTTCGCGGACAGCAAATAAATTTTGGATTGGACAACTTAATAATGTTTAAGGATGCAGTCATGTTTGAGAATCTGTTAACTCATCAGTATATTAAGGAAAATTATTATGATATGTGAACCATTCATCATTAACTAGGTTAATCATTTTAACCATTTTTGCAGACGGATCGAAAGATAATTTAACTGGGAATGTTGGTGGACCACTTTTTTTCTGAATGAATTGCAGAAAAGGATAGGGAAATGACTTACCTACCATTTATAAAAACATACGGCAAAATTGGTTGCCATCTGTTTTCGGCTTAGAGTGGGAGAAAGAAATTTGCTCAGATAAATTTGTAATTTGTTCAGATTCCTTTTCGGTTTTGATGAGTCTTAAAACAGGTGACTTCAGTAATAGATCAGATTTACTGTTGGAAATTCATCAAACATTATTTCCTATTCAGGCCAGGCAGCATCTATAGGGAGAAGCACTGTCGACATTTCAGGCCGAGACCCTTCGTCAGGACTAACTGAAAGTGAAGTTAGCCTTTCAGTTTAGGGGGGTATTAGAGGGGTTTAGGGGAATGAGCGGGTTGACTGTATACTTACCAAAGCTGTTAAAAGTTTAACTGTCGGTAAAGAGTTTCCACCTTGGAAATTGGCATGTAAGGGTTTTTTAGTGTTAATAATTGTGGGCTTATGGCAAGACTGGTGGGATAATGATCACAAGGGGAGATACCATTACAGAATACATAGAAGTGTTGGATTTATGGGAAAAGGGCTTAAAACACGAATCGTCTTCCAATTGACAATACTATTCCTCATGTCGTGCTGGTAAACATCATTCTGGCTCGTGTACGTTTTGTCATTATGAAACAGTTGAACACATTTTAATTCAGTGAGAAGCGTATCAGAAAGAAAGGAATCAAATGGAGGCTTCATTACAATCTTCGGGCGTTGTTAGATTTTATTTTAAAGCTTTCTGAAGTAATGGGAGTGACTTTAATTTAATTCATAATATTGTGTTTCATTGAATACGATCTCTGGGACTTTGGGGTAATTTACCTTTCAAATGGAAAAACAATGGAAGCGGTCAGGGTTGTATTTCCCAATTCTCCGCACCACACTCCAGTCCAGATGGTGGCGGGATCAACGCCTTGAACTGGGAATGTCGACCGTCGTTTATGCAAATCCCGCCCTATTCCTTCACGTTAGCCAATCATTCAAGGGACAGCGGAGACTGCTGTGATAATATTTGAATAGCCAACTAGCATCGTACTATACGCAGCCGACATGGTGGAACGTCGGACAGTGAGGATGGTAGAAGGGAATGGAAATAGATGCAAATATCCACTGACCAATGGGTTTGCGCCTTCCGGAGCAGTTCTCCGACTGACTTCTTCCCGGTCCAATGAGATACTGATCCTCCGGGACGGTGCTTTGCCCCACCCCATACATAAACTATGCTGATATCCCATAGCTGCCGGACTATGGGACAATCAGCCTGGGAATAACACCTGGGAAATCAGGTGGTGAACGTGAGAGGCTGGACACGGACTGGAGACACTGCGGCCGCCTCCGGCTTGTGCTCAGGACGCGGCTTTAATAATGAACCGAAGCACCGAGGTGACCGGATATTTCACCGCGCTGATCACCTGCTCCCTGAATTTCGACTGAGTCACCACGTAAATAAATGTGTTCGTGCAGCAGCTGAAATTCTTCAGCAAAACCCCGACGTACATAAAGATCCATTCAGAATCATTGAAATCGAATCCTTTTCCTGAGACCTGATAATATATGAAATTTACAACCGCCGTCATCCACAGGAGGATGAAGCTGCCGGAGAGGGTGAAGAGTAAAACCACAGACCTCCTCCTGCTCTCCATCTCCGGGACACTGCTGTTCTTCCCCTTACTCTGACCCTTCAGCCCCTTACGGACCCGACTGGCCACTAAAATGTGCCTGACTGTCAGAGCGTTGAGCAGCAGGATCCCAGCGAAAGGGAGGAACGGAACAAAAACCGTATCGAGCCAGTCATATGCTACCCACCCGGGGTCAGTGAGATAATTGTCCTTGATTATACAGAACCACGGTACATTATTGATGATCACTGCGGGTTCGCGCGTGAAGTATCGGGGAACGTTTCTCAGACAGGTCAGTACGCCGGTTGTTGTTAGAAACACAGTCGCAGTTTTCCCGGTGCAATATTTTGTTTTCAGCTTCTGGCAGCAAATGGCGACAAACCGATCAACGGTGAAAGTGACGGTGAACCAGACAGAACATTGTATGGCTGTGAACTTCAATACAGTGATAACACTGCACACAGGGGTGATGTCCAGAAAACTCCACCGGAAGTAATACCAACTGATTTCATAAAAAATGATCTCGGTAACAACGGTCAGTAGATCGGCCGCTGCCATGGCCACCAGGTAGCGAGTGGTGCAGGTAGAGAGGCCGCACTTTCCACGGGACAGGATCACAATCGCCACTAAATTTACTGGGGGGAGAGGGAGAAAGAACAGACAGTGTGCATTACTGAACACATTCTGCGGAAATTTACAACGGATCGGCTTTCATCCAAAGATCAGGAGCGCTAGAGTCTGTGAACCGTTGTGAACCGTTGTTAATCCAACATCAGACAGGGGTCACACTGTCTCTAACTTGCCTTCTTCAGTGTGAAGTTAAAGCGCTGTGTACGCAAACGTCGGCGATAAAAACGAACTGCACGATCAACACAATCGGTGCTGATCCCGATTCCAGTCGCTGATGGAGCCTGTTTCACTGATTTAACCGTGACTGACCAGGCCTCTGGAAACTCAGCATCTGACGGGGCCGAGAAGCGATACAGAAGGGAAAACGCACATAAAATGCTGGAGGAACTCAACAGGTCAGGCAGTTTCCATGGAATTGAACAAACTCTAGTTTCGGTCCGAGATCCCTCGTCTGGACGAAGCGGGGCTCCGATTCCCGACGGGTCTCAGAGGGAAAGTAGAGACAAGCTAGTAACCTGAGGCTGAGTTAATGGATTAATTCTACAGCGCAGTTCAGTTCGATATCACACGTTAGCAGATCCGTCAACACTGGTTCAGGTCATCAGACCCAATCATTGACCAACAGACTGTAGGATCGGACTGTGACAGACTTCGTAACGAGACGTAAAACACAGGACCAGGGGTTCTGTCTGATCAATAACTCAGGAACTGGGAACTTCACGATGTAAAACCCTCCGAGGTACAACTTCCCTGGAAGGTGCTGCCCCCAGCACTGGGAAAAATCTGGACAAATTCCCATTTAAACCCACCCTGTCATGCCTTTCTATGGAGCTGCCTGTGCCCAGCAATGGGACTGCTCTGGAAAAGACTCCACTGAAATCCTCCCCGTCACACCCTCCCGGAGAGCTGCTTGTCCCCAGCACTGGAGAAACTCTGTACAACGTCCCGTTAAAGGCAAGAACAACGTTCGAGTCGGTCCCGTGAGTTAGAGGAGAGGCAGAGGTTTAGTTCCGCTTGTCGTTAAATATGAAATATCAGAATATGGAACTGACAGGATCGATACCTCTGACGGAGATGTACACAGTGATCATCGGTAAAAGCTTGTTAAATGATCATAAACAGCATCACACCAGTAAACACTCAGAAATACCGAACATGAATTGCTCTGCTCACTCACCAGGAACTCCAACGACGGCGATGAACACGAACAATATTTTCTGCACACTCAGGTACCTATCGAACATTGCAGACATTGTCTCTGTCCAATGATCCGTCTGTGCCACAGGTGATCTCTCGGAATGACATGTCGAGGCAGCACTTGCCTGGGGTTTTTAAAACCATTTAGCGACTCCACAGGGACAGATTTCAACAGATTTAAAAATAAAGATTTTTTGATTATTTACAAATCATTTACGTCAGACCCGTGAAATCCCCGCGGTGACAGAATGTCATTAAATTAAAGATTTAATATTTAGACCATTGGTAGGAGAGAGTTTGGCCCAACAAAGGTGACTGAACCTGACAGGTATCTTATCAATTAATTGTGCTCCACTGTAAATATGAACTTCAAAGGAACCTGTCACAGCGGTGCGGACATGGCCAGAGTGCGCAGCGACAGACACTGAAGCAGTTCGACAGTGCACAGACTTTAACGCGAACAATGTCACAGGGAAAAGCAAACAAAAACGCTCGGCCAAACAGGCCGTGAACTAAAACTCTCAAATGGAAAACGAAGCCGACACTGCGGCTGAAAAGAACAAGTGAGAATTAAACGAAGACCGCGAGTCTTCAGATTCAGGTGACTCAACAGTCCAATTTCACAGGCAAGGCGGAAAGGGAAGTGTTGCTGTGTCCTGGGTTCCAGTCCGGACAAAAACTACGACGGGACGAATGTAGTTAAATACGATCACAATGAAATAATAATTGGCTGCCACGTGCATATTCGCGAGCGCAATTGCCGAATCTGCCGCGCTGCTGAATCCATGGTTGTGACAGAAGCATTTGTCAGAAACTGAATATTGAAGTAAATTATGTCATTGTAGCTCGTGAAATTGTACTGAATCACCTACTGTTGCCATTCTCCTCAAGAATATAAACTCTCGATGTAATCTGTGCTTGGCGCACTCTAATGAGAGGGTCCCCAAGAAAATGTCTGTCTGTGGTGATGAATAAACATTTTCATATTGAAGAAACCCTCCAGTTTCCTCAGTGACAGTCACAGGCAGAACATCAGGGGGCTCGTCCAGGTCCACCCCTAACCCTAATGCATGGTCATCAAACTCAGCAGTCTAGTGGTAGGGGTGGGTGTGTTCTAATCATACCCCGTATGTGTCAAAGAGCTGTGGATAGTGTGGAGGGCTGTCAGAGATTACAGCGGGACGTTGATAGGATGCGAAACTGGGCTGAGAAGTGGCAGATGGAGTACAAACCAGATAATTGTGAAGTGGTTCATTTTGGTAGGTTAAATATGATGGCGGATAGAGTATTAATTGTAAGACTATTGACAGTGTGGAGGATCAGAGGGATCTTGGCGTCCGAGTCCATAGGACACTCAAAGCTGCTCCGCAGTTTGACTCTGTGGTCAAGAAGGCATGTGGTGCATTGACCTTAATCATCCGTGAGATTGAGTTTTGGAACCGTGAGGTAACGTTGCCGCTATATAGGACCCTGATCAGACCCCACTTGGAGTACTGTGCTCAGTTCTGGACGCCTCACTACGGGAAGGATGTGGAAACCATAGAAAGGTTGCAGAGGAGATTTACAAGGATGCTGCCTGGATTGGGTATCATTCCTTATGAGCGTAGTTTGAGTGAACTCGGCCTTTACTCCTTGGAGCGACAGAGGGTGAGAGGTGACCTGATAGAGGTGTATAAGAGGATAAGAGGTACTGATCGTGTGGATAATCAGAGTCTTTTTCCTGGTCTGAAATGGTTAGCACGAGAGGGCACAGTTTCAAGGTGCTTGGAAGAAGGCATAGGTCAGGGACAGGTTGTTTTACACAGAGAGTGGTGAGAGCGTGGAACAGGTTACCGGCGACGGTGGTGGAGGCGGAAACGATCGGGTCTCATAAGATTCTCCTGGTTGGGTCAGAGAGCTTAGCAGAATAGAGGACTAGGTAGTTTCTTTGATAAGGACATGTTCGGCACAGCTTTGTGGGCCGAAGTGTCTGTATTGTGCTGTAGGGTTTTCTATGTTTCTTTTCCATGTTCTCTAGACGGTGAAGACAGTGTAGTTGTGTGTGTGTGTGTGTGTGTGTGTGTGTGTGTGTGTGTGTGTGTGTGTGTGTGTGTGTGTGTGTGTGTGTGTGTGTGTGTGTGTGTGTGTGTCTATCTACCTGTGTGAATGTGGGTGTCCGTGTCTGTTTGCTCCTCAACAACTTTAAAATCCCTGGCTCTGATCACCACACTTTGTGTGTTTGTGTGTTACTGTGTTTCTGAGGCTATGTGTGGGTAACCCATTGTCTCCGCCTGACCCTGCCTGAATGAACATTTGTCCGAAGACTTCGAGTTTACTTTATCCCCTTGGTTCAGTCCCTTCCCATCTGTGTCCGCAAACTGCGCATGCTCTCCAACTCTGATTTCAAACACTTCACAAAATGGCTGCCAGAACAATAATAAAAAAAGAACAGAGGTCAAAATTCAAATTAACTTCATGATCAATGTATGAACAAATGAGACAATCTTGAGAATCGGTAGAGGTCCAACACAGCAGACACCCCCACATGCACATTGAATTATCCCAGAGCAAGTATCATTTCAAATAGTTCACAGAACGGCTGCGTCCGCCGGAGTTAACAGCAAGAAGTAATTTCATTCCAAACTGTTTTTATTATTGAAGTATCTATGACTAATATAACTAATACAACTGCGTAGGCAGTTCAGGGAGTTAGGTGCGAAGCTGAAGAGCAGGACCTCCAGGGTAACAATCTCAGAATTGCTACCTGTGCCACGTGCGACTGAGGCAAGGAACAGAAAGATTATATAGATTAATACGTGGCTGAGTGGATGGTGCTGGAGGGAGGGCTTCAGGTTTTTAGATAATTGGGTTTTGTTCCAGGGAAGGCGGGATCTGTTCCGAAGGGACTAGCAGAGAAGTTTGCTAGTGCTTCTTGGGGGGTTTAAACTAAATTTGAGGGGGCGGGAATCCAGAATGTGAGAGAGAATAGCGAGAGGAAGAATAAAGGACAGGTGGGGACTACACGGTTCCGGAATATTAAGTGTGTAGTAGAGAAAGGTGAGGCGGAACAAGTGATAAGGAGGACACATGTACAGAGGGATGGTCTAACGGAACATGGAGTTAAATGTGCAGAAAGAATAAGTAAATTTAGGAAGGACAACAAAATTCTAGGGGCGTGTAGCCCGATGGGAGTTCGGGGAGCTGGGTTATGCACAATAGACAGCGATTCAAACAGAGAGAGGAGAAATGGGCTAAAAATTCTATATCCGAATGCACGAAGTGTCAGAAATAAGGCGGATGAGCTTGAAGCTCAGGTGAGAATGGGTAACTATGATGTTGTTGGGATAACGGAGACATGGCTGCAGGGAGATTAGACCTGGGAAATGAATGTACAAGGGTATACGTACTATCGTAGGGAAAGAAATGTGGGCAGACGGGGTGGGGTGGCCCTGTTGGTGAGGAATGAGATTCAGTCCTTTGCAAGGGGGGACACAGGATCAGGAGAAGAGAAGTCTGTGTGGATAGAACTGAGGAACAGTAAGGGCAAAAGGAACCTAATGGGTGTTGTCTAAAGGCCACCAAACAGTAGCATGGATATTGGGTGCAAGTTAAATAGGGAGTTAACATTGGCATGTGGCAAGGGTAATGTCGCAGTAGTTATGGGGGATTTCAACATGCAGGTGAACTGGGAGAATCAGGTTGGTGCTGGACCCCAGAATAGGGAGTTTGTAGAGTCCCTACAGGATGCATTCTTTGAACAGCTTGTTCGAGAGCCGACCAGGGACAAGGCTATTCTGGATTTAGTGTTGTGTAATGAACAGGATTTGATACGCGATCTTGAAGTAAAGGAGTCATTAGGAGGTAGTGACCGTAATATGATAAGTTTTATCTGCAATTTGTGAAGGATAAGGGCAGATAGGAGGTGTCAGTGTTGCAGTTGAACAAAGGAGACTATGGAGCCATGAGGGAGGAGCTGGCCAAAGTTAACTGGACGGATATCCTTGCAGAAAATACAGTGGAACAGCAATGACAGGTATTCTTAGGAATAATGCACAAGGTGCAAAATCAGTTCATCCCCCGGAGAAGGAAGGATTCGAGTGGGGGAAAGGGGCCACAGTGGTTGACAAAGGAAGTCAGAGATTGCATAGCATTAAAAAAAAGAAAGTATGACAGAGCTAAGGTGAGTGGGAGGACAGATGATTGGGAAATTATTAAGGAACAACAGAACTTAACTAAAAAGGCAATACGGGGAGAAATAATTAGCTACGAACGCAAGCTAGCCAGGAATATAATGGAGGATAGCAAAAGCTTTTTTAGGTATGTGAAGAGAAAGAAGATAGTTAAGAACAATTTTGGGGCCTTGAAGAATGATTTGGATGAAATTGTTATGGGAAACAGAGAAATGGCAGAAGAATTTAATAGGTACTTTAGATCTGTCTTCAGTAAGGAAGACACAAGAAATCTCCCAGATGTATGGATGGGCCAAGGACATAGGGTAACTGAGGAAATGTAACAGATTGACATTAAGAAGGAAATGGTGATGAGTAGACTGATGGGACTGAAGGCTGACAAATCCCCAGGTCCAGATGGTCTGCATCCTTGGGTACTAAAGGAGGTGGCCCTGGAAATTGCGGATGCATTGGTAATCATTTTCCAATGTTCCTTAGATTCAGGATCAGTTCCTGAGGATTGGAGAAGGGCTAATGTTATCCCACTTTTTAAGAATGGAGGGAGGGAGAAAACAGAACTATCGACCTGTCAGCCTAACATCAGTAGTGGGGAAGATGCTGGAGTCCATTATTTAAGATGAAATAGTGCCATATCTAGATAGCAGTGATAAGATTGGGCCGAGTAAATTGCGCCAAGGGTAAATCATGCTTGACTAATCTATTGGAGTTTTTCGAGGATGTAACCAGGAAGTTAGACAAGGGAGATCCAGTGGCTGTAGTGAACCTCGATTTTCAGAAGACATTTGATAAGGTCCCACATAAGAGATTGGTGGGTAAAATCAAAGCTCATGGCATTGGGGGGAAGACATTGACATGGATAGAAAACTGGTTGGCAGATAGAAAGCAAAGGGTAGCGGTGAATGGGGGTTTCTCGGAATGGCAGGTGGTGACTATTGGGGTGCCATAGGGCTCGGTATTGGGACCACAGCTGTTTACGATTTACTTCAACGATTTAGATGATGGCATTGAGAATAGCATCAGCAAGTTTGCTGATGATACTAAGCTGGGTGGCAGTGTGACATGTGATGAGGATGTTCGGAGAATTCAGGGTGACTTGGATAGGCTGGGTGAGTGGGCAGATACTTGGCTGATGACGTTTAATGCGAATAAGTGTGAGGTTATCCACTTTGGGAGTAAGAGCAGGAAGGCAGATTATTATCTGAACGGTGTAATGTTAGGTAAGGGAGAAATACAAAGAGATCTAAGTGTCTTTGTTCATCAGTCACTGAAGGTGAATGAGCAAGTGCAGCAGGCAGTGAAGAAGGCGAATGGAATGTTGGCCTTTTTTACAAAGGGAATTGAGTACAAGAGCAAGGAAATCCTCTTTCATTTGTACAGAGCCCTGGTGAGACCACACCTGGAGTATTGTGTACAGTTCTGGTCTCCAGGGTTAAGGAAGGACATCCTGGCCGTAGAGGAAGTGCAGCGTAGATTCACGAGGTTAATTCCTGGGATGTCCGGACTGTCTTACGCAGAGGGGTTATAGAGATTGGGCTTGTACAAGCTGGAATTAAGGAGATTGAGAGAGGATCTGATTGCAACAAATAAGATTATTAAGGGATTGGACAAGATAGAGGCAGGAAATATGTTCCAGATGCTGGGAGAGTCCAGTGCCAGAGGGCATGGTTTGAGAATAAGGGGTAGGTCATTTAGGACAGAGTTAAGGAAAAACCTCTTCCCCAGAGAGTTGTGGGGGTCTGGAATGCACTACCTCGGAAAGCAGTGGAGGCCAATTCTCTGGATGCTTTCAAGAAGGAGCTAGATAGGTATCTTATGGATAGGGGAAGCAAGGGATATGGGGACAAGGCAGGAACCGGGTATTGATAGTAGATGATCAGCCATGATCTCAAAATGGCGGTGCAGGCTCGAAGGGCCGAATGGTCTACTTCTGCACCTATTGTCTATTGAGAGTTTTCACACCTCCATATCCTGAAAACCCTGAAATACCTGCGCACCCCCAAATCCATGACATTGCTCCAAAACCACCGATTCCTCAAAATCCATGTGCGCCCTCAAATCCGCAGACTTTGCCAAATCTCTGCACACCCAGATCCGCACGTTAACCCAAATTCGTCTGTACCCCAAAACCCAAGTCAATGTGTGTCCCACAACTTGCAGCACTCCGAATCCGCCTGCACCTCAAAATTCACTGGGAAAAAGTCATTTCTGTGCACAGCACATCCCCAAATCCCTGTAAACTCTATGTTCTGTAAAACACCCCTAATTCGGCACTTATTCTCAAATCCGTCTGCACCCCCAATCCGTGCGCACCCCAAGCCCCCTGACCCTTCCGCATGCACATTCGATGATCCCGTAGCAAGAATCATTTCATACAGTTCACAAAATGGCTGTCTGCATTAAAAAAAAAACACAAAACTGGATCATATTGAATTTATTATTAAAGTTTTTATAAACAGAGCAACGTCACGTACAGTGAAGCTGAAAAAGCCACCTTCATTACTACTCCGTAACTGCCGCCAGTCAGCTAGAGAATTCTTTTTCTCTATCCTACCTGTCATTTCCTCAAAGAATTCAACTGATTTTCCAGGCAAGAATTCCAACAGATCAGATCCTTCAGGCACGATTTCCCTTAAACAATCTGTGCTAATCAGCCTACTTTGTCATGTGCCTCCAGGTACCCTGAAATCACATCTTTAATCATGGACTCCAAAATTTACCAACCTAACTGACCTGAGTGAGGCTAACTCAACTATAATTTTCTTTCTATTGCTTCCCTCCCTTCTCAAAGAGTGGAGAGACATTCGCCATTTTCCAGTCTTATACAACAATTCTAGAATTTAGTGATTCTAAATCAGTCTTTGATATTAGCTCAACAATCTGTTCTGCTACCAGGTGACCTTTCAGCTTCTCAAATACCTTCTTATTAGTAAAGGCAGCTCACACATTTCTACTGTCTGATATTCCGATGTTCAGACGTTCTGCTGCTGTCTACCATGGTGGAGACTGACGCAATATAACATTGACTTGATCTGCTATTTTTTGTTCTGCTCTGCTCCCTCTCAAGCATCATTTTACAGTTGTTTGATATCCACTTTACCTCTCTTGTACGCATTGTGAGTAATATCTGAAAAAGGGGATTTCTGGTTTCCTCTTTTATGTTACTGCCGAGATTACCCTGACATTCATCGTTTCTGTCCTCACTGCTTTGTTTTCTTTGCATTCCGCATTGAGATGGCTGAGAGCGTTATGACGCGGCAGGGCCAGAACCAGAGGCGTGGAATGACCTGAGATTCAGGAGGTTGAAGTAGGAGGGCAGACTGAAAATGTCAGGGTGTTGGGGCTGGAGAACAGGACAGGTAAGTTCAGATCACAGCACTGCGGGGTTTCCTTGTCTCTGCGCTGGTCTGCAATAAACGGGCTCCTGAATCGGCTGCAGTGATGACTGGTTCTGTGGCTTTAGACTCACTATCGAGCACTTCAGTTCAATATGTTATGTGCTGACTTTTGTTGTCTGCAGGATCTGTTTCTTTTTTCTGTACATCGGGTGTTTGACGGTCTTCTTTCTTTAATAAGTTCTATGAGATTTCTTTGTTTTGTGGCTGCCGGTATGGAGACGAGTCTCAAGGTTGTATGCAGTATATATACATTGATAATAAATGTACTTTGAACTTCTGAACGTCGATACTGTTGAGTTATAAAAGCTTTCCATTCCTCTAGCTTTCTACAAATAGTTGCTATATTCTACGCCCCTTCTTTTGCTTTGCCTCATCCTCCCTTTAAAATACTTCTTCTCCGGGATATATCGATCCTGCGCCTTCTGAATTTCTTGCAAAAGGCGTAGCATTGACGCAGAGGTACAGCGGTACCTAAAGGTGTTGAGACAGGTAAATAGAATGAAGGCATCCAGTGGGATACCTGTCGTTATCAGGAAAGTACTGAACAGAACTCTTGGAAGGACTTTTTAAAGCATGAATTGTTGGAAAAGCTTGAAAAGTGTATACATCTGGTGTCACACGACATAAGATGTTTAATTGCTCTGGAGATTCATCAGAATGTGTGGTACGGACTGAGGTACAAGGAGAGACCGCATTGCTGGGAACAATGTTCTCCTGGAGCATCCAACGTTGAGCGGTGATCTTAACGAAGACAAGGAACATGAGGTGCATCGATAATATAAATGGAGACTGCCTTTTCAAGCACGAGGGGGTGGTTGTAAAACTCAAGGACATAGATTTTCCGTAAGAGGAGAAAGACTAAAAGGGGACATTTTATCCACAGACAATGATGGGGATGTGGAAGGAGCGACTATAGAAAGTGGTCGGGTTGAGTTCAGCTAGAGGGTTTAAAGGATATCTTTACAGGCTAATGGATAGTACCTGATCACAGGGTTATGGGCTACACGCAGGCAAATGGGGTGAATTCAAGTGGGCATGGACCATTTGGAAGGAACCACACTTTCTGTTCATTGGGACTCTGTGATTCCAGACAGAGGTTTGAATAACAAGGAGAGTTTTAAGAAGAAGAGTGTGAGGTTTAGAGGGGATCTGAGGAAAAATTGCCTCTGAAGGTTACCATCTGGAACATAATGACGGAGGACATGTTGCAGGCAGGTATTTAACGACCATCTCTTTGAGCATTTGAATCACCAAGGCAGAGAAGGCAATAGACCAAACGCTGAATTGGAGAAGGCAGATAACTGGGATATAATGATGAGCTGAAATCCCTGTTTCACTACTTATATGCCGGTTCCTTAGCTTTTACACAGGCCTTTGGATCATAGTTAAAGACTGTAAAGTTTTATGAGATTTTTTTATTTATTCGCCTTGTGCAGGTGCCGGTGGGCAAGTTATACACGGGTTTCTGAGGTAGAGATTGGGATCCCACAAGGCAGTATTTATTATTTCTTATTATAATTAATAATATTTTCTCTGAGATAGGTACAGGGGTAGGTAAATCTCTATTTGCAGATGATGAAGGTTTATGGATTAGAAATAGAAATGTGATTTTAACTGTATATAGGATGCCATTAGCCAATTAATCAGTTGGCAAATCGATGGGACTTAAGCTTTCAGTGGCAAAAAACACAAATCAAGTGTTTTATAAAGAGGATTAATAGACCTGCGCTTGATTTGAAATCATCTGATCAAACTCTTGAAGACGTGTCAGTGGTGAGATTCCCAGGCAGGTGGATGCACAATGAACTGACATGGAAGCACCGTATCAGTAAAATAATTGATAAATATAAAGGAGCAATAAATATTCTCGGTGTCTCTGTGGATATTCTTCGGGAGCGACATGAAAATCTCTGCTGACCATTTACATTTGTTTCATTAGATCTTGTCTTGATTCTGTGGCTCATGGATCAGCTTCATCTCCAACTTTCAAATGTTTGGCTGTGAGACAAGCACAGGCTTTAAGATTCTGTTATGGTGCAGTAAGGCCGTCTCCTGTTTCAGGTTTACTGATTGATTTTACGGAGATTGAATTTAATGTTAACGTACTGGATTAATTTGAAGGAGCAAAGAAATGATCATCCTGTTAGAGGTGTGTCGGAGGACTGTTGGGAACATCACAAGAAGAGTGTTATAGTTTTGGGTGCTTGAGTTCTTATTACGCTGGGAATGTGGGTTCGTTGAATTATGCAATATGTTCCACTGTGGCATTCTCAGTAACCCCAACTTGTTTTTTTAATGCCTTTATTGATTTTGGGATGCATGATTTAAGCAAGTCTCAGGATTTTGTTATGCCTGAGAATCTGTTAGTTCATTGGTATATTAAAGAAATTGATGTCATCCAAGCGGTCCTGCAGCATGAAGACCGATTGGTCGGACCAGCAGTGGACGGATCACCTATGGCCGCCTCTTGTTTCAGCTTTTGCCTGTACATCGGCAGAAGCCGGATCAGAGAGTGATCTGATTGTTGAAGTGTGGTCGGAGGAGCACTTTGTAAGCGTTATGGAAAGATCGAGTGTGCCAGCTCCACGAGCGCTCACCTGGATGTGCTGACAACACTTCGGAGGGACTTCAGTCAGCGATGCTGGATTAAAGTCACGGCGACAATGAAGGCAGCCTCTGGGTGGGCAGTCTTCAGTGTGTTGAGGGTTTCGTACAGTTCCTTGAGAGCCAGGTCTGTATCAGCCTGGGGCGGAATGTACTCTGCTGTGATGATAACACCGTGAACTCCCTGGGCAGCCAGTAGGGTCTAAACAGCTGCTCCACATCTGGGCAACAAAGGATTGGAGCACATGCATATTCTGGGGGTTGCACCAAGCATTGTTGACAATGAAGCATACCCCACCTCCTTTACTCTTCCCAGTGAGGGGTTTCCACCTGTCCACAGTGAACAGGGAGAACCCAGAGGGTTCGATGGCGTGGTCCGGTATCTCCTCCGTCAACCAGGTCTCCACAAAGCACAAAACGTTACATTATTTTGTTTCCCGCTGGTGAGAGATTCTGGCTGTCAGTTCACACAGCTTGTTGTCCAGGGACTGGGTTCTAATCATGCTGGGAATATGGGTTTGTTGGATTATGCAATATGTCCCACTGTCACGTTCTTGGTAACCCCACATTGTTTTTCTCAATGCCTTTAGTTGATTTTAGGATACACGTTTTAATGAGGTCTCAGGATTCTGTTCTGCTTGAGAATCTTACTTCGTGGTATATTGTGGAAAATTATTATGATGTGTTAAACATTGCTGCAGAAGAATCAAACGATAACTTAACTAGGACGACGGTGTGGCTGTTTTTTTGTTCATGAATTGCAAGTAACGATAAAGAAACAACTTACCAACCATTTATCAGTATATATAGTAGAATTTGTTTCCCTCGTTTTAGGCTTACAGTGGGAGGTGGAAATTTGTTCATGTAAAGTTGTCATTTGTTCAGATACCTTTTCAGTTTTAATGAGTCTTAAAACAGGTAATTCTCGCAGTAGGACAGATTTACTGTCGGAAATTCATCAAACATTATTTCATCCGCAGAATATTAGTTTATCCTGCAAACAGTTACAAAAGCTGTTAATATTTCAACTAACATATCAGAAGCTAAGGGGTTGGTGGGTTAAGAATTATGTCAAGACTGGTGGGATAAAGGGCACCAATGGAGACACCTTTACAGAATACTTACCTGTTGTGTTTATGGAAGATTGTGGATGAAACAAGAAGGTAAGGAATTGACATGACTTGGAATTTGACACACTATGCCTAATTACTGTATTTCTTTGTTCGTGTTGGGAAGCATCATTCTGGGTATGTAGTTTTCATTTTAAAAATGGCAATAATTTTAATTTAACTCACGCTATTGTGTTTTGTTACGTACAAACTATAGGACTTTTGGGGGGGTAATTTAGGTATCATTTGAAAAGGGAAGCAGTGAGGGTTTTATGTCCCAATTCTCTGCACCGCACTCCAGTCCAGTTCGTATCCGGGATGCGGGCTTCAAATTGGAGTGACCGCCGCTGTTTATACAAACCCCGCCCTCGTTCTTCACGTCAGCCAATTATACAAGAAGAAGGCGGAGACTGGTGTGATTGACAATGGATTAGCCAACCAGCATCCGGCTAGACCGTCGCCATCAAAGTGGTCCTGCCGAAGGGTCTCGGACCGAAATGTTGCTTCCCGACTTGCTGAGTTCCTCCAGCTTGTTTGTATGTGTCGACTAGATCTCCGCCACTTTCTGGCAACGTCGGGCTGCGAGTTCGGTGGGCGGGAATGGGAACTAATGGGCATATTTGCAGACCAATGGGCGAGCGGCATTCAGCAGTAATTCTTTGACTGCCATCTGACGGATCCAATGAGGTACCGAGTTTCCAGGCCGGTGCTTTGCCCCGTCCCACACACACACTCTGGTAACCTCCCGGAGCTGCCGGTCGATGGGACAATCCGCCCGGGAATAAACATAGAAACCTCTGGCACAAAACAGGAGGTTGCTGTGCCGAACATGTCCTCACCTTAGAAACACCTGGGAGATGAGGCGGTGAATGTGAGGAGCTGGAGCCCGGACCGGAGACACTGCGGCCGCCTCTGCCGTGTGCTCAGGACGCGGCTTTATTAATGAACTGAAGCCCCGAGGTGACCGGATATTTCACCGGCTCATCACCTGATAACGTCTGACCGGCGCAATCCCCACGGTGACAGATTGTGATTACATTAATGAGTTAATATTTAACCATATGTGGGAGTCAGTTGTCTCAACAAAGGTTGGGATCAATTGAATATGCTGCCAGTGTAAATTTGCCTTGAGACTCGTCACAGCTCTAAATCTGCACACAACCCCACATACACATTAAGTGCAGGAATCATTTCACGGAATGGCTGTCTCCATTAATAAAAATCAAAAAAAGAGGTCAAAGTTCATATTGCATTTATTATTGAAGTCTGTATAAAGGGAACAACCATGAGATTTGTAACACCTCGAAATCCACCGGTTTCCCCAAGTCAGTGGTCAGCCCCGAATCCGCCAACACACCCACTCTTCACATATCTGCAAATCGGTGTGCACCCACAAATCTGTGCTCACCAAAAAAAAACCCACATTCAACCCTCCAGTCAGTGTGCACCCCAAAGCAACCGACACACCTGTTACCAGCTCCTGTTTCCTTAACTCTGAGTGTCACTTTCAGAGGCTGGAGCTGGTTTCTGAGTGACAGCCGAAGAGAGAGAGAATATTTAAGAACTGTGTTCACAAAACAGCTGCCTCCTCCTGAAAAGTAGCAAGAACAAAGTTTAAATTTCAAACACACGTCCACATGCATAGTCCCCATATTCTAGTTGACATCCCCTTAAATCTACGCTCCTCCCCAAACCATCCTCACCCCGGTGTCAGTGGGTGCCCGCAAATCCACCAACATCCCCATATTCACTGACAAACCCCTATGTCTGCGCAAATCCCTGTGCACCCCATATTCTCCAAAACATTTCTAAGTCAGCACAATCCTCAAATCCGTGTGCAACCCCAAATCCGCTGAGACACTCAAATCTGTGCGCAGCCCTGAATACTCCCAAATCCCCGTGCACCCTCAAATGCCCAAAGCAGTGTGACCCCCAAATTCACCGACACTCCAAAATCCATATTCACCAACATACCCTGAAACCTTCGCACATCCGCAAATCAATGTGCAAACCCATTTCCATGTGAACCCCCAAACCCGCTGACATCCCCACAAGCACACTAGATTATCCCAGAGAAAGAATCATTTCCAACAGTTCACAAAATAGCTGTCTCCATCTTAAAACGCTGAAAATGCAAACTGCATTCATTTTGAAAGTATTTTTGTATGTCTGCATCTCTGTGTGTTTATATGCGTCCTCGTATGAGTCTGTCCGTCTCTTTGTGTGTCTGTGTGTGTTTGTGTCAGAGACCAGCTCGCAGACGGCGCTCGGTCTTTGTCGTGACGGCGTAACTACTGAGAACACACGGCTATCCCATCTACTCCACACCCCCTCCCCCGCCTATTCTGCAGCACACAGAAAGGGAACAAACTGGCCTCTCCCGGAAACCACAAGCCTTTATCTTCTGAGAGAACATTGCTGCTTTCCAAACTATGAAGTATTACACAACATCTATAATTCACTGTGAATGTCAACCGTCATCACAGTGCGGGGTGGGGGATGTGGGGACGGGTGGGTGGTCGGGAAAGCAGGCGACAGAAAAGGGGGAAGGTTAGGGAGGAATGTGTGGAGGAAAGAGTGGGGCAGTGGGGATGAGAACGGATGAAGAGAGGAGGACAAGGAGAAAGATTGAGGCTATATATATTTAGTCTCTCTCTCTCTCTCCTCTCTCCTCCGCACTCCCCTCCCCCGCCTATTCTGTAGCACATAAAAAGGGAACAAACTGGCCTCTCCCGGAAACCACAAGCGTTCATCTTCCGAGAAAACAGTGTCACTGTCCAAAAAACGAAGAATTGCACAACATCAGACAATTCACTGTGCGAGTCAACCGTCATCACAGTGCGGGGAGGGGGATGTGGGGACGGGAGGGTGGCCGGGAAAACAAGCTGTAGTAAAGGAGGAATTGGGGTGAAGGTGAGAGGCAGGCGAAGCATTGGGTAGAAAGGGAGAAAGAGACAACAAGATAAAGGAGGAGTGAGTGAGTGGGTAGGGTAGGGAGGAATGTGCTGAGGACAAGGGTGTGTCAGTGGGGAAGGGAACAGATGAAGAGAGGAGAGAGACAGAGAGTGTGTGGAAGAGAAGGAAATAGGTGAGGGGAGAGGAGGAAGAGAAAGAATGAGGGAGTGGGAGACAAGAGATGGAGAGAAAGAGACAGTGAGGGAATGGGGAAGCAGAGGTGGCAAAAGTGGGAAGGGGTGAAGATGGGGGCAGGAGAGTGGGGAGAGTTTGAGCCAAAGAGGAGGAACGAGATATTTTTGGGAAGTGGGGTGAACGCCAATGTGAAGTTGAAGGGAGTGTGTGTGTGTGTGTGTGTGTGTGTGTGTGTGTGTGTGTGTGTGTGTGTGTGTGTGTGTGTGTGTGTGTGTGTGTGTGTGTGTGTGTGAGAGTGTGTGTGTGTGTGTGTGTGTGTGAGTGTGAGAGAGAGTGTGTGTGTGTGTGTGTGTGTGGGGGGGGGGTGTATGTGTTTGTGTCAGAGACCAGCTCGCAGAGAGTGCTCGGTCTTTGTCGTGACGGCGTAGCCACTGAGAACACACGGCTATCCCGTCTACTCCACATCCCCTCCCCCGCCTATTCTGTAGCACACAGAAAGGGAACAAACTGGCCTCTCCCGGAAACCACAAGCCTTCATATTCCGAGAGAACATTGCTGCTTTCCAAACAATGAAGAATGACACAACATCTATAATTCACTGTGCAAGTCAACCGTCATCACAGTGCGGGGTGGGGGATGTGGGGACGGGTGGGTAGCGGGGAAACAGGCGACAGAAAAGGGGGACGATTAGGGAGGAATGTGTGGAGGAAAGAGTGGGGAAGTGGGGATGAAAACGGGTGAAGAGAGGAGGACAGGGAGAAAGAGATTGACGCTATATATATTTAGTCTCTCTCTCTCTCCTCCACACTCCCCTCCCCCGCCTATTCTGTAGCACATAAAAAGGGAACAAACTGGCCTCTCCCGGAAACCACAAGCCTTCATCTCTGAGAGAACATTGTCACTGTCCAAAACAACCGAAGAATTGTACAACATCAGACAATTCACTGTGCGAGTCAACCGTCATCACAGTGCGGGGTGGGGGATGTGGGGACGGGAGGGTGGCCGGGAAAACGAGCTGCAGTAATGGAGGGATTGGGGTGAAGGTGAGAGGCAGGGGAAGCGTTGGGTAGAAAGGGAGAAAGAGACAATAAGGGAGAGAAGAAGGGGAGTGAGTGAGTGGGTAGGGTAGGGAGGAATGTGCTGAGGACAAGGTGTGTCAGTGGGGAAGGGAACGGATGAAGAGAGGAGAGAGAGAGTGTGTGTGGAAGAGAGGGAAATAGGTGAGGTGAGAGGAGGAAGAGAGAATGAGGGAGTGGGAGACAAGAGATGGAGAGAAAGAGACAGTGAGGGAACGGGGAAGCAGAGGTGGCAAAAGTGGGAAGGGGTGAAAATGGGGGCAGGAGAGTGGGGAGAGTTTGAGCCAAAGAGGAGGAAAGAGATATTTTACAACTTTACAATCCCTGGCTCTGATCGCCACACTTTGACCATGGGTATCCAGTATCAATTCACTTCTATTCCGAGCAGGAAATCCTGAAAGCACATCGTTTGCTTCCCGACAACAGCCCCAACCAATTCCCCTTCATCGACACTTTATTTGGAGTCAGAGAGCACTATAACAAACAAACAAACAAACCCTTTTTCCCCATTTAGTCCGTACCGAATTGTTATTCTGCCGAGTCCCATAACCGCAACTGGACCATGGCCCTCAATACCCCTCCCGTCCATGTACCGATCCAAACTTCTCTGCAGTGAAATCCATAACTTCCACTGACAGCTCTTCCCACACCCTCACCACCCTCTGAGTGAAGGAAATCCCACTCAGGTTCCTCTTAAATATTTCACCTTTCACCCTTAAACTGCGACCTCCAGTTCCCATCTCACCCAAACTCAGAGGAAAAATCCTGCCTGCATTTACCCTGTCAACAGCATTCATAATTTGGTATAAATCTGCAAAATCCCCCTTCATTTTCCAACACTAAAGGCAATAAAGTCCTCAGCTTTTCCTAAAGCTCGAGTCCTCAAGTCCCAGCAAACGTATTGTAAATTTTCTCTCCACTCTTTCAATGTTGTTGATAACTTTCCTTCAGGCCAGTAACAAAAACTACACACAATACTCCAGATTAGGCCTGACCAATGCAGTAAAGCCGAAACAGGGGATAGCTTTACTGCACCACAACACAATCTCAAAGCCTGTGCTTGTATCACACCCAAACATTATAAAGTTAAAACTGAAGCTGATCTATAAACCACAACCATAATCAAGAACAGATCCAATTAAACAAATGAGATTGGTCAACAAATACTTTCATGTAACACCCTAGAATACCCGCAGGGATAACTGAGCATATTTAATGTTTCTTTATATTAATCAATTATTTTCTTATCCGGTGCTTCCATGTCAGCTTATTATCCGTCCACATGCCTGGAAATCTTACCACTGACACCTTTTAAGGAGTTTGACCATATTAGTTCCTATCATTTCCAATCAAGTGCAGGTTCATTAATCCTGTTGGTAAAGCACATAACTTGACCCATCTACTTGCCGACTTTTCGACCTTATTAATTGCGAATGCATCCTATATACAGTAACATTGAAATTTCTACCTCTAATCAATAAACCTCCATCATCTGCATATAGAGATTTACACAACGATAAACCTATCTCAGAAAAAAATATTAATTGTAATATAAAATAATAAATACTGCCTGTGGGATCCCAGTTTCTATCTCATAACAACCTGAATATAACTTTCCCACCCATACCTGACACAAAACGTTCAATTAAAACAACTCAAAGTTAGATACCAGCCCTTCCATCCTCATTTCCAAAATTTATTAAAAATTCTTTCCTTCCATAAATAACATCTGCCTTTTGAATAGTAAAAATACTGCTGTTACAACATCTATATTTAACTGGTTTTACTAATACCATCTTCCAAATATAAAAATGTATTCAATGTCATACTTGCCCATCCAGACCATTACAAGACGTACAAATAGAAACAATCAGAAAAAATTGTACAATAGCCCTCTCAATTGCATTTCCAAAAATTTATCAAAAGTCCATCAATAAATATTATTTGCCTTTTCAATATCAAAAATATTGCTATTACAACTCTTTATTTAACTGTACTTTCCTAATATGATCTTCCAAACCCAAACTGATTCCAATGTTATTTAAGGCAGAGATTGCTAGGTATCTGAGTAGCCAGGGTATCAAAGGTTATGGTGAGAAGTTGGGGGAGTGGGACTAAATCAGAGAATGGATCAGCTCATGATAAAATGGCAGAGCAGACTCGATGGGCCGAATGACCGACTTCTGCTCCTTTGTCTTATGGTCTTATTCTACCGTTCCAAATTCCCCTCTGATAAAACGTGAAATGACCTCTTTTATCAAAAATATAATTCAAACACTCAATTACCATACATTCCACAAGTTTACATAAATGAGACTTTAATGATATTGGTCTACAAGAAGGACGATCAGACGGGGAGATCCGGGTTTTAGAATGGGAACTACTACAACCATTTTCCATGAGAAAAGTCGATGGCCAAACCTCCAAATACGATTCAGAAAGTTAATATTCTCACAAAAGAAAATTACACACATAACTGTTGAATCAAGATTTTCTACAAGTTCATGATACATTTTATTCCCATTCACAACACTATACTTTGCCCCTTTCCTTATAAAACTGACAACACCATGCCTCTACCAACTAACCTGTCAAGCCAAACGACAATATAATCCTGCACAGCAATAAAACTTAAAATGTGCAGGTTTCCTGAACAGATATAACATCGGAAGAATCTGACAAATCGGAAATAAACTGCTGAAAGTGTTGACCATGTAAAATCAGGCTTCTTGCATTTCACTTCAATATTTCAATTCCATTACATATCTTCACAAGTAGACTGGGATGCAGAAACCCCCACAAATCAGAGCTTCATTTACAGGTTCCCACAAAACACCAGTTACACCAAGATACCTTTCTGCAGCTTTCACAATCATTTTAATTTCCTCAGTAGGATGAGATGTCTGATCAGTACAATTCACCACATCGGTTATAAACGTCATAAACTTCATTTTATCCAGCAGTGAAGTGTCTTTGGTGAGAGAACTGTGACGCCGGTATATATCCACTGACGTCACAGTCTATTCTCTGAGTGGGATCACTTTATCCAGTTTACCTGCTCTGCTTGCTGTACTTGTCCTTGAACAGGCCCTTCTGCTCACTGTGTTGTTCTGAACCCATTGAACTGGTCATTTCATGCCTTACTAAACCAATCCCTTCTGCCTACACAAGGAACACATCCCTCCATTCTCCTCACATTCACGTGGTATCTGATAGCCTCTTTCGCATCTGCCTCCATCACCACCTGATATTCACTCCAGACACCCACCACGATGGGAATGAAAAACAAAACTTGAAACGCAAATCTCCTTTAAACATCCTGAGTCAGGTTTTTAACATCATTGACTTTTCTAATTGTTTTTTTCCAACAGCAGCTATGCAGAGAAAAGATACAAAATTACACTAAATTACAAAATACTTCAATAGTGCAAAAAGGACCAATGAGGATGTGTTCCCCCTTTCTCCTGAAGTGCATGCCCACTGGCATTGGACATTTCCTCCTTAGATAAACAATCCCGGCTGTCCACTCTGTCTGTGTCTCTCACATTCCTGTAAACGTCTGTGAGACCTCCCTCAGCCTCTGCCACTCCGGAGAAAATTACCCGAGATTGTCCGGTCTCACTTTATCCAGGCAGCATCCTGTTAAGCCTCTTTCACTCACCATCCAAAACCTCCACATTATTCCTGTATTCGAATGCAATTCTCCAGATGTGGGTAAACTAGAGATTTATACAACTGCAACATAACTGTCTGACAATGGAACCACTATCTGGGAGTTATGAACTCGGATTCCAAGATCCCCCTGTAGATCAACCCAGTCCAATCTCGCCCCATGAATATAACAGCAACGAGATAATGCTGAGGCTTTATAAGACACGAGACAGGCCGCACTTGGAGTATTCTCAACAGTGTTGGACCCCACATCTCAGACAGGATGTGTTGTCATTGGAGAGAATCCAGAGGAGGTTCAGAAAGATGGTTTCGGGAATGAAGGAGTTAAAACATGAGGAGCACTTGGCAGCTTTGACCCTGTGTTCACTGGAACTCAGAAAAATGCGGGGCATCTCATTGAAACCTACCGAATGTTGAAAGGACTGGATAAGGTGGATGTGGAGAAGGTATTTCCTGTGGTGGGGCACAGCCACAAAGTCGAGGGGCCACCTTTTCAAACAGAGGTAAGTAGCTTATTTTTTGTATTAGCCAAGGTGTATTGGATCTGTGGAATGCTCTGCCACAGACTGTGGTGGAGGCCGAGTGTGTGGGTATATTCAAGGCGGAAGTTGGTCGTTTCCTGATTGGTCAGGGCATCAAAGGATATGGCGGGAGGTCAGATATCTGGAATTGAGTGCGATCTGGGATCAGCCATGATGGAAAGGCGGCAGACTCGATGGGCTGAATGGCCTAATTCTGTTCCTATGCCTTATGGACTTATGAACACAAGCCCCCTCAATCATGATGAATCTCCTCTGCACTCTTCCAGCACAAAACATCCTTTGTACAGAATGCTAAGCGGAACTGAATGTAACTTTTCAAGAACGTTGTCAAGTCAGGCAGCATCTGTTGAGGGGAATAGAGTCGATGGTTGGGACAGAACCGCTCCCTTACGGCACTAACACAGGCCCTTCGGCCCAACCTTACCATGCTGTCCTCCTGTCCATTTAAACTAATCCCTCTGCCTGTCTTTGACACAGAACACAGAAATCTACAGCACATTACAGGCTCTTCAGCCCACAATGTTGTACCGACCATGTAACCTACTCTAGAGACTGCCTAGGATTTCCTGATCGTATATCCCTCTATGTTTCTAAGCTCCATGAACCTATCTAAGAGTCTCTTAAAATATCCTATTGTATCCACCTCCACCATCGCTGCAGGCAGTGCATTCCATGCACCCACCACTCTCTGTGTAAGAAACTCACCCCTGACATTCCCTCAGTACCGACTTCCAAGCAGCTTAAAACTACGTCCCCTCGTGTTAGTCACTTCAAGCCTGGGAAAATGCCTCTGGCTATCCACATGGTCAAAGCCTCTCATCATCTTATACACCTCTATCAGGTCACCCCTCATCCTCCATCGCTCCAAGTAGGAAAGGCCAAGTTCACTCAGTCTATTCTCATAAGGCATGCTCTCCAATCCAAGAGCAACATCCTTGTAAATCTACTCTACACTCTCTATAGTATCCACATCCTTCCTGTAGTGAGGCCACCAGAACTGAACACAGGACTCCCAAGTGGGGTCCAACTAAGCCCACAGCCCTGCCGTGTTGAGGTACAATTACTTATGTACAGGTTAGGAGAAATATAGCTTCAACATCACCTCACAGCTCTTGAACTCAATCCCACGGTTGATGAAGGCCATCACACCAGACCCCTTCCTAACAACACTGCCAACTTCCACAGCAGCTTTGAGTGTCGTATGGACATGGACCCCAAGATCTCTCTGACCCTCCACACTGCCAAGAGTCTTACCATTAATATTATATTCTGTGTTCAAATTTGACCTGCAGAAATGAATCTCTTCATCTGTGTTGAACTCCATCTGCCACTTCCCGGTTCTGCATCTGAGGCGAGGAAATAGATTGCTGAGCCTTTGGCTAGGATCATTATGTCCTCATTGTCCACGGGAATGGTACCGGAGAGTTGGAGGGAGGCGAATGTTGTCCCCTTGTTCAAAAAGGGTAGTGGGGATAGTCCGGACAATTATAGACCATTGAGCCTTACATCTGTGGTGGGAAAGCTGTTGGAAACGATTCACAAAGATAGGATCTATTGGCATTTAGAGAATCATGGTCTGATAGGTGACAGTCAGCATGGCTTTCTGAAGGGCAGATCGTGTCTAACAAGCCTGATGGAGTTCTTTTAGGAGGTGACCAGGCATATAGATGAGGGTACTGCAGTGGATGTAATCTACATGGATTTTAGTAATGCATTTGATAAGGTTCCACACTGTAGGCTTATTCAGAAAGTCAGAAGGCATGGGATCCAGGGATGTTTGACCAGGTGGATTCAGAATTGGCTTGCCTGCAGAAAGCAGAGAGTTGTGGTGGAGGGAGTACATTCGCATTGGAGGGTTGTGACTAGTGGTGTCCCACAAGGATCAGTTCTGGGACCCCTACTTTTCTTGATTTTTATTAACGACCTGGATGTGGGGGTAGAAGGATGGGTTGGCAAGTTTGCAGAAGACACAAAGGTTGGTGGTGTTGTGGATAGTGCAGAGAATTGTCAAAGATTGCAGAGAGACATTGATAGGATGTAGGAGTGGGCTGAGAAGTGGCTGATAGAGTTAACCTGGAGAAGCATGAGGTGGCACACTTTGGAAGGACAAACTCCAAGGCAGAGTACAAAGTAAATGGCAGGATACTTGGAAGTGTGGAGAAGCAGAGGGATCTGGGGCTACATGTCTACATGCCTCACTGGTAAACAGAGTAGTTAAGAAAGCTTATGGGGTGTTAGCTTTCATAAGTCGAGGGATAGAGTTTAAGAGTCGCGATGTAATGATGCAGCTCTATAAAACACTTGTTTGGCCACACTTGGAGTACTGTGTCCAGTTCTGGTCACCTCACTATAAGAAGGATGTGGAAGCATTGGAAAGGGTACAGAGGAGATTTACCAGAATGCTGCCTGGTTTAGAGAGTATGGATTATGATCAGAGATTAAGGGAGCTAGGGCTTTGCTCTCTGGAGAGAAGGAGGCTGAGAGTAGAAATGATAGAGGTATAGTTGATATTAAGGGGAACAGATAGAGTGGACATCCAGCGCCTCTTCCCCAGGGCACCACTGCTCAATACAAGAGAACATGGTTTTAAGGTAAAGGGAGGGAAGTTCAAGGGGGATATTAGAGGAAGATTTTAAACTTGGAGAGTGCCCGAGTCAGTGGTGGAGGCAGATACACTAGTGAAATTTAAGAGCCTACCAGACAGGTATATGGAGGAATTTAAGCTTAGGGAGGCAGAGTTTAAGGGTCGGCACAACATTGTGGGCCGAAGAGCCTGTACTGTGTTGTATTGTTCTATGTTCTATCTATTTCTCGCTGGAATATATCTTTCAATTTATTTTTTTTAATTGAAGGCACGACACAGTAGAGAAAACGTAATGCATTACACTTTCCTCCATTTTGCTTTTATACCTTACCCCTAAACAACACCACAACGTCATCAGTGGGGCCTTCTGGGAGTTGTAGTCATGGTCCTCGTTCGCTCCCTGTCAAAGCATGTTTCGTCAGCCACCACAAACGTCACCGAATCAGACCCACTGAGGCGCGAAGGGGAATCGGACACGTCTCTGTGGGCGCCGAGGCCGGCTACACCGACAGAAGCGAATCGCTGATCACCGCCATTGCGATGGAGCGGAAGAGGAGGGGCTGATCATGGGCCGATTTCCTCCAGCCATTCGTAGCTCAGATTTAACACTGACCCCTGCTGTCATTGGCTGTAGAGACTGTCGCTCAAAAGGGAACTCGGAGGGTGATTAGTTTATGTGAACGTCAGTCAGCTTTCCTGTCTTTATGAGTTTGGATTTGGATTTATAACGGGACAGGAAGCAAATTGGGAGAAATGTGAGTTTTTATGTGATGGTGCATCAGTCTCCGAGTTACATTATTAACAATAAAAGGGCAAAGGCCGTTGTGAGGAAGTAGGTGATTTACTGGAGTTTATATGGAGATAATATTGGAAGGGATATCAAACTTGGAATTGTTTGGGATACGATTTAGAAAATGGGGGGATTTGTGGGGATCATAATATTCCAGTGTTGATTAATGAGGGCAAAATGATTGTTACTGAAACAGGGAAGGTTGTGTTACTGGCTGGGTCATTTGCTGAGATTCATAATCAGGATAATTTAAGTGAAGAAGTTAAACAATGAAAGGATATGTTTTTCAGTGAATACCCTGATGTGCTGGAAGTCAGCTGTAGCAATTTCTTTGTATGAATTTAAGAAGTCTATTAATAATGCAGGTCGTGTCCCCAGGACAGAGTGATATTTGAAATTGTAATTGTATATAATTCTCTTTTGTGAAAATATTAAATGTTTGAATTGTGCATCTACTTTCCTCATGGAAAATGGAAATAGTAGTGCCTATTCTAAAACCTGGCAGATCCCCATCTGATCCTTCTAGTTAAGGGCCTATATCGTGAATGTCTCATTTATGTAAACTTATGGAATGTATGGTAATCAAGCGCTTGAGTTATATTTTGGAAAGAGTGGTGATAAAGTGTTTTATTAGAGTGGATTTTGGAAGGGTGAAATGACATTAGATTCAGTTTGAGGTTTGGAAGATGATATTCGGAAAGCACAATTAAATAAAGATGTTGTAATAGCAGTATTTCCTGATACTGAAAAGGGAAATGATATGGAAGAAAGGACTTTTGATTAAATTAGGAGTGAGGGGGACATTGTATAATTTTTCTGAGTTTTTTTTTGGATGGACTGTCCAAGTACCGGTCGGCATGTTATGTTTGTGTTTCTATGAGATAGAGAATGGGATCCCACAAGGCAGTATTCATTATTTAATATTATGATTAACGATATATTCTCTGAGATGGGAAAATGGGATACCCTGGGTAAATCACAATATACAGATGACGTAGCTTTATAGATTAGAGGTATTAATTGCAATTTACAATTAATAGGTCAAACAGTGGGCCGATTGATGATAATCTTAAGCTTTCAGTCGTTAAAACACATTACGTGGTTTACAAACAGCATTAATAGACTTGCACTTGATTTTAAATTATATGATTAATATCTTGAGGAAGTGTCAGTGGTAAGATTTCTCAGTATGTGGATGGATAATAAGCTGACATGGAAGCACCTATCAGTAAAATAATTGATAAATGTAAAGGAGCTTTAAATCTCCTCAGACATCTATGTGGGTATTCTTGGGTGCAACATGAAAATCTTTGTTGACCAATTATATTTGTTTAATTTGATCTGTTCTTTATTATGTCTGTGTGGCTTATGGATCAGCTTCATCTTCAAATTAAAAATGTTTGTATGTGATACAACTACAGACTTTTAAAATTGTGTTCTGGTGCAGTAATGTTGTCCCCTGTTTTGGCTTTACTGATTGCAATGAGACAATTGCCCTCAAAGTAACAGAGGTTCAAGTTGATGTCAACATACTGGATTAATTTATGGGGGCAAGGAAATGATCATCCTGTTAAAGGTGTGCTGGGGGACGGTTGGGGACATCACAAGAAGAGTGTTTTTTGTTTTGGGTGGCTGGGTTCTTACCACGCTGGGAATATGGGTGTATTTGATGATACAATATGTCCCACTGTAGCTTTCTCTGTAACCCCACCTTGCTTTTTCCAATGACTTCAGTTGATTTTAGGTTACACGATCCGATTCGGTTCTGCCTGAGAGTCTGTTGGTTCATCAGTATATTAATGAAAGTTATTATCATACAGTAACCATTTTTACAGATGAATCAAAAGATAAGTTAACTGGGGATGTTGGTGTGGCTGTTTGTGTGTGCCTGAATTGCCTGAAATGAATTATAGCCATTTAACAGCATAGGAAGCAGAATTCTTTCCCAACAGTATAGGCTTACAGTGGATGGAGGAAATTGGTCCTTATAATTTGCTCAGAATACATTTCGGTTTTGATGAGTCTTAAACAGGTCAATCTGGCAGTAGCTCAGATTGACTGTTGGAAACTTGTCAAACGGTATTTCATATATTAAGTTTGATTTATATGTCTGCACATTATGGGTCCTGCACATCACACTGTTGAGGGAAATGATTATGTTGACTGTTTAGCACCAAAAGCTGTTAAATGTTAAGCTGTGGATATAGACCTTCCACTTAGCAAATTAGAAGCTAAAGGGTTGGTAGTGTTAAGAATTAGGGGCTTAGGGAAAGACGTAGGACAATGGACATAAGGACAGACACCTTTACAGAATATATAAACCTGTTGGGTTTATACAAGAAGGGCTTAAAATAAGGGAAGGAATGATATTGACTCGACTTAGAAATGCCCACACTATGCTTAATTATGCCTTGTAACTAATTGGAAAACTTCATTCTGTGTCGTGTACATTTTGTCATTATAAAACTGTCGAAATACATACTATTTCAATGTGAAGCGTACAAGGCTGAAGAAAAATTAAATGCAGTCTTCAGTACAATCTTTGCGATGGTAGATAGTTTTCAGATAAAAACTATTAAATTATGGGACTGACTTTAAATCAATTCACAGTTTGAGCTGGAAAAGGCATGTAATAATTGTGTTAAACCTAAGGAAATGGCATATAAAGTAGCAAAGGTGAGTGGGATGTTGGATTATTGGGATGCTCTTAAAATCCAACAAAAGGCAACAAAAAAAGCCATAAGAATGGTCAAGACGAAATATGAGAGCAAACTGGCCAATAATATAAATCAGGATACTAAAAGTTTAGTTTTCGGTTACATGAAGAGTGAAAGGGAGATGAGAGTTGATACTGGACCACTGGAAAATGATGCTGGTGAAGTAGTAATGGGGGACACCCTAATGGCAGATGAACTTAATGAACAATCTTCACTGTCTTTTCCGGTCAGCACCGCCCCCACTTGTCCCATTTAACTTGTCTCATTACGGGTGGACTTTAGGACCCGGGGGAGGTCAGGACCCGCCGCCCGCAGCTGCTGCTGAATCCCCGGTGTTTCTGTTCGGTTGACGGATGCGGTGAACGAGTTAAAATTAATCGATCGACAATTCTCATGTCGTGTTTATTTCACTCCATAGAAACATAGAACACTACAGCACAGAAAACAGGCCATTTGGCGCTTCATTTCGGTGTGGAAACCTCATTCCGCTCGTCCCATTGACCTGCACCCAGTCCGTAACCCTCCAGTCCTCTCCCATCCAGGTATCTATCCAATTTATTCTTAAAACTTAAGAGTGAGCCCGCATTTATCACGTCAGATGGCAGCTCATTCCACACTCCCACCACTCTCTGAGTGAAGAAGTTCCTCCTAATGTTCCCCCTAAACCTTTCCCCTTTCACCCTAAAACCATGTCCTCTCGTATTTATCGTTCCTAATCTAAATGGAAAGAACCTACTCGCATTTACTGTCTATATCCCCCATAATTTTGTAAACCTCTATCAAATCTCCCCTCATTCTTCTACGCGTCAAGGAATAAAGTCCTAACCTGTTCAATCTTTCCCTGTAACTCAGCTCCTGAAGACCTGGCAACATCCTAGTAAATCTCTGCACTCTTTCAATCTCTCCAACCTCTCCATGGATACCTCATGTCTGAACTTTCTGAACTAACCTCCCATGTGGGACCTTGTCAAAGGCCTTACTAAAGTTCATGTAGACAAAATCCACAGCCTTTCCTTCACCTACTTTCTTGGTCACCTCTTCAAAAAACTCTACTACATTCATTAAACACGATCTACCACGCACAAAGCCATAGTGACTATCCTTAATCAGCCCTTGGCTGTCCAAATACTTGTAAATCCGATCTCTCTGAACATCTTACAATAATTTACATACTACTGATGTCAGGCTCACTGGCCTGTAATTACCTGGTTTACTATTGGAACCTTTTTTAAACAACAGAATAACAAGAGCTACCCTCCAATCCTCCGGCACTGCACCCGTGGCTGAGGGCATTTTAAATATTTCTGTCAGGGCCCCTGCAATTTCTACTCTAGTCTCTCTCAAGGTCCGAGGAAATATCAAGTCAGGCCCGGGGGATTTATCTACCTTTATGCGCTGTAAGGCAGCAAGCACCTCCTCCTCTTTAATCTACAAATGTTCCATGACATTACTGCTTGTTTCCATTCCTTCCATATACACTATGCCAGTTTCCTGAGTAAATACTGATGCAAAAAAACTGTTTAAGATCTCCCCCATCTCGTGAGGCTCCACATATAGATGATCACTCTGATCTTCTAGGGGACCAATTTTGTCCCTTACTATCCTTTTACGCTTAATATACTTGTAGAAACCCTTCCGGTTTTCCTTCACATTATCTGCCAAAGCCACCTCATGTCTTTTTTTCCTTCCTGATTTCCTTCTTTAGTATTTTCTTACGTTTTTGATACTCTTTAAGTAACTCATTTGCTCTTTGTTGCCTCTACCTGCTATACACCTCTCTCTTTTTCTTAACCAGATCGCCAATATCCCTTGAAAACCAAGGTTCCCTATGCCTGTCAACTTTGCCTTTAATCCTGGCAGGAAAATGCAAACTCTGCCCCCTCAAAATTTCACATTTGGAGGCAATCCACTTACTGAACACATCCTTGTCAGGAAAAAAAAACTTATCCCAATCCATTCTTCCTAGATCTTTTTTCATTTCCACAAAATTAGCCCTTCTGCTATTTAGAACCTCAACTCGAGGACCAGACTCATCCTTATCCGTAATTAACTTGAAACTGAAGACATTATGGTCACTGGACCCAGAATGTTCGCCTGCACATACTTCTGTCACCTGACTGTCTGGTTTCCTAATAGGAGATCAAGTATTGCATCCTCTCTCATAGCTAGCTCTATATATTGATTTCGAAAACTTTCCTCAAAACATTTCACACACTCCAAGCCATCTAGTCTTTTTACAGTTTGGGAGTCCCAGTCAATATGTGGAAAGTTAAAATCCCCTACTATTACAACTTCCTGTTTCTTACATCGGTCTACTATCTTTATACAGATTTGCTCCTCCAATTCTCTCTGACTATTGGGCGGTCTATAATACACCCCTATTAGTGTGGTCACACCTTTCCCGTTCCTCAGCTCCACTCATATGGCCTCTGTAGACAAGCCTTCCGGCCTGTCCTGTGATGTTTTCCCTGACCAGTAATGCCACTCCACCCCCTTGCATCCCTCCCCTTCTATCATTTCTGAAACAACGAATATTTCTATCATGTATAAACCTTAGGTGAGAGGTTATCTCTTTGTATTAATGTATTAAAAATAAATTATAAATTCTACCAATGGAGCATCTTACTAAAGGATTCATATTCAAAATAGTATCCAACAAATCAGATTCTTGCATATATGGAAACTTAAATAATTATTTTTGTAAAAAATTTCTAACCTGAAGATATTGCAGTAAGTGTGTATGAGAGAGAGAATATTTGCTAATTAACTCTTCAAAAGTCATCAATCAACCATCAGAAAATAAATGAAAATAAAAATAAATAAATCTGCAAAAAGAAAAACAGATCCCCTTAATCACTAAAGATTAAACAAGATTGGGAGAGAGAACTTAATATGACCTTTGTTAATGAAGATGGTCAATTCTTCTTTAATATGTGCCAATCAGTGTTTAATTCAATTTAAAATTGTTCACTGTTACTATTTAACAAAGGAGAGACTATCCAAAATATCTCCTAACATAGACAATTATTGCGATAGGTGTAAAACTGAAGTAGCCACTTTTTCACATATGTTCTGGTCATGTTCTTCATCAAAATCATTTTGGAAATCTTTATTTTCTACAATTTCTAAAGCTCTGAAAATTAATTTACAACCTAATGTACAAACCTTTGATTTCTGTCTATACATGCAGTCCTCGCATGACCTTTATCCTCCTCCACCTCACTATCTGCTCTAACACTCTGGTTCCCCTCCCACTGCAAATCTAGTTTAACCCCCTCCCACCCCCCCCCCCCCCCCCCCGAGCAGCATTTCAAATCTACCCGCAAGGATGTTAGTCCCCCTCCAGTTCAGGGGCAAACCGTCCCTTCGAAACAGGCCCCACCTTCCCGGGAACAAAGCCCAATTGTCCAGAAACATGAAGCCCTCCCTCCTGCACCATCTCCTTAGCCACGTATTTAGCTGCACTCTCCGCACATTTATATTTACAGGGACTTTACTCCGGACGCCGGTCCCGGGACCCGACCCGTTTACAGACCCGAAGCGGAACCGGAGCAGACTCTCAGCCACTGGTTTCCATCCCAGGTCGCGAAGAGAGGATAAAGTTTCCCCGTGAATTTATTCCCAGTGAAGGTGTGGAGATGGGACTTGGTCTCGGCGTTGTAAAATGAAACTGTCCCGGACTCGTAACTGAGATAAACTCCCACCGTCCCGGGGATGGGACCGGCAGCGAGACGGGACTCGGGGGAGGGGAGACCGGACACGTCACAATCCCGATGTAACACGTCACAATACCGCCTGATGATCCAGAATCCGGTCTCCGGACTCAGACTGAACCGTCCCTTCCTCTCCACAGACTCGGCGGCGACTCCCAGACACCAGCTCCGATTCCCTGTCACCTCCACCTCCCAGTAATGTCTCCCCGATGTGAATCCCTCCGATCCCAGCACACAAGGCCAGATTGTGAATCTCTTCCCGGAGTCAGGGAGATTCCTCCGGGTCCCGGTCCATCTCACACTCTTCCGATCCTCAGACACCTCGAGATACTGATTCGCCGTTTCCACATCCAGGGTGACAGAGACTGGGGGGAGAAGCAGAGAATTAGAGAGTCCCAGGGGATCGGGGGGAGACTCGGGCAGCGCGGTCCCGGGGATCGGGGGGACACTCGGGCAGCGCGGTCCCGGGGGATCGGGGGGAGACTCGGGCAGCGCGGGTCCCAGGGGATCGGGGGGAGACTCGGGCAGCGCGGGTCCCGGGGATCGGGGGGAGACTCGGGCAGCGCGGCCCCGGGGATCGGGGTGATACTCGGGCAGCGCGGCCCCGGGGATCGGGGGGAGACTCGGGCAGCGCGGCCCCGGGGATCGGGGGGAGACGTGGGCAGCGCAGCCCCGGGAATCGGGGGGAGACGTGGGCAGCGCAGCCCCGGGGATCGGGGGGAGAATCGGGCAGCGCGGCCCCGGGGCCCCGGGGATCGGGGGGAGACTCGGGCAGCGCGGCCCCGGGGATCGGGGGGAGACTCGGGCAGCGCGGCCCCGGGGATCGGGGGGAGACTCGGAAAGCGCGGCCCCGGGGATCGGGGGGAGACTCGGGCAGCGCGGCCCCGGGGATCGGGGGAGACTCGGGCAGCGCGGCCCCGGGGATCGGGGGGAGACTCGGGCAGCGCGGCCCCGGGGATCGGGGGGAGACTCGGACAGCGCGGCCTCGGGGATCGGGGGGAGACTCGGGCAGCGCGGCCCCGGGGATCGGGGGGAGACTCGGACAGCGCGGCCTCGGGGATCGGGGGGAGACTCGGACAGCGCGGACCCGGGGATCGGGGGGGGGGGGGGGACTCGGACAGCGCGGCCCCGGGGATCGGGGGGGGGGGTGGAGACTCGGGCAGCGCGGGCCCCGGGGATCGGGTGGAGACTCGGACAGCGCGGCCCCGGGGATCGGGGGGAGACTCGGGCAGCGCGGCCCCGGGGATCGGGGGGAGACTCGGACAGCGCGGCCCCGGGGATCGGGGGGAGACTCGGGCAGCGCGGACCCGGGGATCGGGGGGGGGGGGGAAGACTCGGGCAGCGCGGCCCCGGGGATCGGGTGGAGACTCGGGCAGCGCGGGCCCCGGGGATCGGGGGGGGGGGGTGGAGACTCGGGCAGCGCGGCCCTGGGGATCGGGGGGAGACTCGGGCAGCGCGGCCCCGGGGATCGGTGGGGAGACTCGGGCAGCGCGGCCCTGGGGATCGGGGGGAGACTCGGGCAGCGCGGCCCTGGGGATCGGGGGGAGACTCGGACAGCGGGGCCCCGGGGATCGGGGGGAGACTCGGGCAGCGCGGCCCCGGGGATCGGGGGGAGACTCGGGCAGCGCGGCCCCGGGGATCGGGGGGGGTGGGGAGACTCGGACAGCGCGGCCCCGGGGATCGGGGGGAGACTCGGACAGCGCGGACCCGGGGATCGGGGGGGGGTGGAGACTCGGGCAGCGCGGCCCCGGGGATCGGGAGGAGACTCGGGCAGCGCGGCCCTGGGGATCGGGGGGAGACTCGGGCAGCGCGGCCCTGGGGATGGGGGGGAGACTCGGGCAGCGCGGCCCCGAGGATCGGGGGGAGACTCGGGCAGCGCGGCCCCGGGGATGGGGGGGAGATTCGGGCAGCGCGGCCCCGGGGATCGGGGGGAGACTCGGGCAGCGCGGCCCCGGGGATCGGGGGGAGACTCGTGCAGCGCGGCCCTGGGGATCGGGGGGAGACTCGGGCAGCGCGGCCCTGGGGATCGGGGAGAGACTCGGACAGCGCGGCCCCGGGGATCGGGGGGAGACTCGGACAGCGCGGCCCCGGGGATCGGGGGGAGACTCGGACAGCGCGGCCCCGGGAATCGGGGAGAGACTCGGACAGCGCGGCCCCGGGGATCGGGGGGAGACTCGGACAGCGCGGCCCCGGGGATCGGGGGGAGATTCGGACAGCGCGGCCCCGAGGATCGGGGGGAGACTCGGGCAGCGCGGCCCCGGGGATCGGTGGGGAGACTCGGGCAGCGCGGCCCTGGGGATCGGGGGGAGACTCGGGCAGCGCGGCCCTGGGGATCGGGGGGAGACTCGGACAGCGCGGCACCGGGGATCGGGGGGAGACTCGGGCAGCGCGGCCCCGGGGATCGGGGGGAGACTCGGGCAGCGGGGCCCCGGGGATCGGGGGGAGAGTCGGACAGCGGGGCCCCGGGGATCGGGGGGAGACTCGGGCAGCGCGGCCCCGGGGATCGGGGGGAGAGTCGGGCAGCGCGGCCCCGGGGATCGGGGAGGATTTCCGCTGGACGGAGAGCAGAGAGACCCCTGGCCCTTGACTCCTCAGACAGGGTAAACATCCTCCCTCACTCCTGCCTGTTGACCCCTGAAAGAATTTTGTGTTTCCATGAGATCTCCTCTCATTCTTCGAAACTGGGAACAGAGAACATAGAGCAGTACAGCACAGGAACAGGCCCGTCATACAATGTTCACATTCATTTGTGAGTGTGAAGTGGGGCAGTGTGATGGTTTGAGACAGTAAAGGAGGTGATAATGGGAACCAGTAGGGGACAGATGAATGGCAGATTGGACCAGTAGGGGGAGGTGTGGAAAGCCTGTGGGTGAACTGTGTGTGTAGACGTAATGAGAAGCTAGAGGGGGCAAAGATGGCAGATGAGGATGACTTTGTCCCCTTTCCCACGACCCCATCCCCCGCAGCCCCTCATTAGGACAGGGGATGAATTTGCAGGAACCCTTAAGCAACACAGGTCCTGATGAAGTGTTTCAGTCTGAACCGTGGACTGTTTACTCTTTTCCATAGAAACTTCCCGGCCTGCTGTTCCCCCAACAATTTGTGTGTGTTACTCTGCTTTAAATATACTCAATTATTTGGCCTCCACAGCTGCCTGTGGCAGATTCACTATCCTGTGGATAAAGGAATTCCTCCTCATCTCTGTCCTAAATGGACATCCCTATAGTCGGAGGCTGTGCTTACCGTTCTCGACCCACCCACATCCTCCCAACATCAACTCTCTCCCGACAGGTGTCAGAGAGATCTGGCGAGACCATTCATCAGGACCTGTTTAGCTTGGATTACCAGCATCTGCAGAGTTTCTCATGTTTGATTTTTAAAGCAGAAGTTAATAAGTAAACTTCTTGATTGGTCAGTGTCTCCAATGTTATGGGGAGGAGGCGGGAGAATAGGGTTGATGGAGATAATAAATCAGACATTCCTCTAAACTCCTGTGAGTACAGGCCCAGAACCATCAGACAGTCCTCATATGTTAATTCTTTCATTCCCGGAATCATTCTTGTGAATCTTCTGGACCCTCTCCAATGCCAGTACGTTTTCCAATAGAAGGGACCCAAAAACTGCTCACGATACTCCAAGTGTGGTCTGACCAATGCCTTATAAAACCTCAGATTTACATCTTTGTACTTGTATTCTAATCCTCTCGAAATGAAAGCAAACATTGAGTTTGCAAATCTTACCACTGACACAAACTGCAAGTTAACCTTCAGGGAATCCTGCACAAGGACACCCATGTCCCTTTGCACCTCTGATTTTTCAGTTTTCGCCCTGTTTACAGAATTGTCTCTGCTTTTATTCCTTCGACCAAAGTCGTACCTGCCTAAGTTTGTACCTGCCAAACTCTACCTGTGCTACAAGATCCTCATTCTGTATACTGGTGCATTCAAATAAGACCATAAGACAAAGCAGCAGAAGCCGGCTATTCGGCCCTTCAAATCCGCTCCGACATTTTATCATCAGCTGATCCATTCTCCCATTCAGTCCCACTCCCCCACTGTCTCACCATGACCTTTGATGCCCTGGCTACTCACATACCTATCAATCTCTGCCTTAAATACACCCAATGACCTGGCCTCAACTGCCGCAAGAAATTCACAGATTCACCACCCTCAGGCTAAAAAAATTTCTTCACATCTCCGTTCTGAATGGGCGCCCTTCAATCCTTAATTCATGTCCTCTCGTACTAGACTCCCCCACCATGGGAAACAACTTTGCCACAACCACTCTGTCCATGCATTTTAACATTCAAAATGTTTCTGTGAGGTTCCCCCTCATTCTTCTAAACTCCAAGGAGTACAGTCCAAGAGCGGTCAAATGTTTTTCATATGTTAACCCTCTCATTCCCGGAATCATTCTAGTAAATCTTCTCTGAACCCTCTCCAATGTCAGAACATCCTTTCTTAAATAAGGAGCCCAAAACTGCACACAGTATTCCAAGTGAGGTCTTACGAGTGCCTTATAGAGCCTCAACATCACATCCTGCTCCTGTACTCTATTCCTCTAGAAATGAATGCCAACATTGCATTCGCCTTCTTCACCACCGACTCAACCTGGAGGTTAACCTTAAGGGTATCCTGCATGAGCAGTCCCAAGTCCCATTGCATCTGTTCCGAATGTGCAACAACTCTCACGGGCCGAAGGGTACAAATTCGTCCCCTCCTTCTTAAGAATCGCAAGATGGCTTTTAATTCGGGTCTGGGACCCAGGAAATGAGAGAGAATCCTCAGGTTTTTGCAATGTGTCCTGGCCCCTCAGCAAGACAAAGCCACAAATAACGGCCATTGTCTCTTGGAGACGGAATTGTGTATTGAGTACTGTACTATTCATTGAAGACCTCAGGGAATGACCGGAGTGGGCTGATTGAGGGATTGCATCATCCCAACCTGACTGACATCTGAGTAAGGATAAAAGCGGGTCTGGGAAACAACCCCTTGAGACGCTCCAGGAGAAATGTTAGAAATCCCGTGACAGAGTTTAATAGCGACAGCCGGTGGAGGGCTCGCGTGCGTCCTTTCCCGTTGCCTGGGATTGGGGCCTTACCACGGAAGAACGGCTTCGCTAAAGAAGAGGCCACCAACGAAATTTCGAAGGATCGGCATCATAAAAAGGAAAAGCTGGCAAGTTTCTAAAAACTCTCTCTTGACTCCAACCAAATGCTGAAGCCTGCATGAACTGAGTGACTTTTATATTTCCATCGGACAATACATTATCCCCTAGACAACGATAGTTATTTCTTATTGATTATTATTATACCCGCACTTTTAGATTTAGTATTGACGATGTATATTATCTGTATGTTTGCATTGATATTATTTTTGTGTATTTTTACCAATAAATACTGTTAAAAATAGTACCATCAGACTTCAACCGACCTCTCTATCTTTGCTGGTAAGTGACCCAGTTACGGGGTTCGTAACACATCTCAGAATTTTGAATTCTCTCTCCATTTAAATAATAGCCCGTTTATTTCTTCTACCAACGTGCATGACCTTACACTTTTCAACATTGTATTTCATTTGCCACTTCTTTGACCATTCTCCTAATCTATCCAAGTCTCTCTGCAGACTCTGTTTCCTCAGCACTACCGTCCCCTCCACCTATCTTTGTATCATCAGCAAACTTAGCCACAAAGCCATCTATTCCATAATCCAAATTGTTGATATACAACGTAAAAAGAAACGGCCCCAACAAGGACCCCTGTGGAACACCACTGGTAACCGGCAGACAACCAGAATGGGATCCTTTATTCCCACTCTCTGGAGATTTATCTACCCTTAGACTATTCAGCTTCCTGAGTACTTTCTCTGTCGTAATTGAGACTGCGCACACTTCTCTTCCCTGACACCCTTGAGTGTCCGGAATACTGCTGATATCTTCCTCAGTGAGGGCTGATGAAAATACTCGTTCAGTTCCTCAGCCATCTCCTTATCTCCCATTACAATTTCTCCAGCATCATTTTCTATTGGTCCTTTCTCCACTCACACCTATTTTTTACTCTTTATATACTTGAAAAAGCTTTTAGTATCTTCTTTGATATTATTTGCTAGCTTCCTTTCATAGTTCATCTTTTCCCTCTTAATGGCCTTCTTAGTTTCCTTTTGTAAGCTTTTAAAAACTTCCCAATCCTCTGTCTTCCCACTAATTTTTGTTTCCTTGAATGCCCTCTCCTTTGCTTTTACTTTGGCTTTCACTTCTTTTGTCAGCCACGGTCGCAACCTTTTTCCATTCGAAAATTTCTTCTTTTTTGGAATATATCTGTCTTGCACCTTCCTCACTTCTCGCATAAACTCCAGCCACTGCTGCTCTGTCGTCCTCCCGCTAGTGTCCCTTTCCAGTCAAATGTGGCCTGTTCCTCTCTCGTGCCACTGTAATTTCCTTTACTCCACTGCAATACCGATACATCGGATTTCGGCTTCTCTTTCTCACATTTCACAGTGAACTCAATCATGTTACAATCACTGTCTCCTAACGGTTCCTTCACCTCAATCTCTCTAATCACCTCTGGGTCATTACACAATATCCAATCCAGTACCTCTGATCCCCTAGTGGGCTCAACAACAAGCTGTTCTGAAAAGACATCTCGTAGACACTCTACAAATTCTCTGTCTTGAGATCTAGTGTCGACCTAATTTTCCCAATCCACTCGCATGTTAAAATCCCCCACAATTATCATAACACTGCCCTTCTGGCAAGCCTTTTCTATTTCCTGTTGTAATTTGTAGTCCACCTCACTGCAGCTGTTAGGAGGCCTGTAGATAACTGCCATCAGGGTCCTTTTACCCCTGCGATTTCTTAGCTCAACCCAGAAAGATTCTGCACCTTCCAATCCTATGTCACCTCTTTCTAATGATTTAATATCATTTCTTGCCAATAAAACCACGCCACCCCCCTCTGCCTACCTGCCTATCCTTCCGATACACCGTGTATCCTTGGACGTTCAGCTCTCAGAGACATGCATCCTTTAGCCACGTCTCAGTGATGGCCACAAAATTATACCTGCCAATCTGTAGCTGTACGACAAGATCATCCACTTTATTCCTTATGCTGTGTGTATTTAAGTATAACACCTTAAGTCCAGTATTTGGTACTCTTTGTTTTGATTGCACTGCAACTCATCCCAATGGCTGCAAATTTGCCCCATCACCTGCCTGTCCTTCCTGACATCTTTCCTACTCACTATCTTAGATTTATTTCTGTTTTCCCCCTCTTCCACTTTACCATTCCGGTTTACCACCCCCCTGCCAAATCAGTTTAAACCCTCCCTAACAGCTCTATTAAACATTCCCGCTATGGTTCGGGTGTAACCCGTCCTTTTTGAACAGGTAATACTTCCCCCAGAAGAGATCCCAATGATCCAAGAATCTGAAGCCCTGCCCCCTGCACCAGTCTCTCAGCCACGCAGTCATCTGCCTGATCCTACTATTCTTGCCCTCGCTAGCAATTGGCACAGGTAGCAATCCTGAGATTACTACCCTGGAGGTCCTGCTTCTCAGCTTCATTCCTAACTCCTGGAAATCTCTCTTCAGGACCTCCTCCCTTTTCCTCTCTATGTCATTGGTACCAACATGTACCAAGACAGCTGGCTACTCGCCCTCTCCCTTCAGGATATTCTGGACCCGATCCGAGACATCCCATACCCTGGCACCTGGGAGGCAGCACACCATGCGGGTATCTCTACCAGGCTCACAGAATCTCCTGTCTGTTCCCCTGACTATGGAATCCCCTCTGACTACTGCATTCCTCTTCTCCCTCCTTCCCTCCTGCACAACAGCGCCAGGCTCAGTGCCAGAGACCCGGTCACCGTGGCCGTCCCCTGTCAGGTCATCCCCCTCAACAGCATCCGAAACTATATACGTTGCTGAGGGGGGCAGCCACAGGGGTGCTCTCCACTATCCGGGCATTTCCCTTCCCTCTCCTGACAGTCACCCAGTTTTCTGACCCCTGTAGCCTAGGATGACTACCTCCCTGTAGCTCCTGTCTATCACCTCTTCATTTTCTCTAATAAGCAGTAGGTCATCAAGCTGCAGCTCCAGATCCCTAACACGGTCTCCGAGGAGCTGAATCTCGGTTCACCTGGTGCAGATGTGGCTATCAGGGAGGCTGGAGGTCTCCCAGGATTCCCACATCTGACACCCTGAACAAAGCACTAACCCTGCAGACATGCTACCTAATTCTACAGGAATGAAACAAAGAAAGATAGGTCAACTCACCCACTTACTTCGCCAAGCACACAAACTTTTTAAACCGTTAGCTAATGTGCCCTGCCGTTCCCCCTTCCGTCCAGGCCGATTTGCCAAGGGGAGAAAAAGAGTCGGTTTCTCACTCTCGCCTCTTCCCATTACCGCCTAAGCCCGTTGAGCCAAAGCCCTGCACTCTGCTGCCACCCACTCCGCTGCCCGCTGTATAGGATGGTCATCTTTTTAAACTCTCCGCGCCGTCCTGCGCAGTCTCGCCGTTCTTGTACGCAAAGTTTTTTACAGAACTGCCTTCCTTCAGAATTTAGCTCCCACGCCGCCCTTCGTGTCCCAATCTAAAAAAACACCTTCAGTCGTGTATTCATCAGCCTATTCCACACTGTCCACATGAAATTCAGCAAGGCCTTTGATGTCGATGATAGGCCACACTTGGAGTATTGTCTGCATTTCCGGTTCCCGAATATGGGGAGGATGTCATTACACTGGACAGGAGGCTTCAGGAGGATGTTACCAGGACTGGGGGCTTGGGTTAAAAGCAGAGAGTGGATAAGCTTGGGCTATTCAGCTGTAGTGTAGGATGTTCAGGAATGACCCCTTATCGAGGTAAATAATTCATAAGGAGCTTAAATAACGTTTCTTTTTCCAAGAAATGGGAGTACAGAACCAGAGACCTCAGATGGAAACTGAGACGGGAAATTTTTCTGAGTGGTCTACCGGGTAACATTCTCATAGAGAGGGAGGTTGGTAAATGGAATTTGCCCTCAGACACTGTAGAAACAGGTAAAAATAAAATATTTTAAAATAAATTTGGGCAGGTACACAGATGGGAAATGGTTAGAGGGATGGGGGGGGGCAAACAAACACAAATGGGACATGCTCAAGAAGACATCTTAGTCTTGCAGATTGATGAAGTGGGCCGTGGGTTCAACATCCATCAAACCCTCCCAGATCTTCCTCCTGAGGAATCTCACCCCGGAGTCTGTCTGTGAAGTGTTGATGTGACGTCACGTCAGAGGGCAGCTCAGTGCCACAGAACAGACAGACTGGGTAAGGACGGCAGATTTCAATCCTAAATGGGAATTTGTGCCTATTTCTGTGGCCGTGTGTCACACTTGATTGAGTTGTTTAAATGAATAAATGACTGTCTCTGAACAGATTGGTTTCCAGGTTACTGAGGGGAATAACAACGTACATTGCTGAGGCTCTGACTACAATCTGCTAATCCTTCCTGTGTATGTGTGTGAGGGAGCTTTGCCAGGCCGGTTATGCTGTGTGTGATTCTCCCGAGATGAAATCTTGACCCATGTCAATGCTTGTCGGTGTGTCCGAGCTCATTCTCACAATGCTTTGATGTAGTGGTCTGATCACCATAAGACATAGGAGCAGAATTAGGCCATTTGCCTATCGAGTCTGCACCGCCATTCAATCATGGCTGATCCTTTGTTTCCCTCCTCAGCCGCACTCCCTGGCCTTCTCCCCGTAACCTTTGATGCTGTGTCCAATCTAGAACCTATCAAGCTCTGCCTTAAATACACCCAACAAGTTCCACAAATTCACCAGCTGCTGGCACAAATTTATCCGCATCTGTTTTAAATAGACCCCCCTCTATCGTGAGGCTGTGCCCTTTTGTCCTAAACTCCACCACCATGGGAAACATCCTTTCCACATCTACTCTGTCTAGGACTTTCAACATTCGAAAGGTTTCAATGAGATCCCCTCTCATCTTTCTAAATTCCAGCGAGTACAGACACAGAGCTATCAAACGTTCCTCGTATGATACCCCTTTCATTCCTGGAATAATCCTCATGAAATGAACCTTCTGCAATGCCAGCACACCTTTTCTTAGATGAGGAGCCCAAGTTCACAATACTCAAGGTGAGGATTCACCAGTGCCTTATAAAGCCTCAGCATCACATCCCTGCTCTTGAATTGAATGTTATTCTAAACCACAGATTAACAGCCAGGAGCAACAGGCTCCGGGACAGCTTCTTCAACCAGGCCATCAGACTGATTAACTCGTGTGGACACAACTGTATTTCTATGTTATATTAACCAGCCTGTTGTACATATTATTCATCATAAATTACTGTAAATTGCGCATTGCAATTTAGATGGAGATGTAACCTAAAAAATTTTAATCCTCATGTATATGAAGGAAGTAAGTAATAAAGTCAATTCAATTCAAATTAATTTCATGTTTATTTTTTTCATCCCAATCATTCTTTCAGTTCCTCTCTGTAGATATTTAAAAGCTTCCCAATCCTCTGTCTTCCTACTATTTTTTTGTTTTGTTGTATGCCCTCTTTTTTGCCTTAACATTAACTTGGCTTCCATTGTCCGCCACGGTTTTACTATTTTGCCATTTAAGTATTTATTTATTTTTGGAGTACACCTATCCTTCACCTTCCTCATTTTCCAAGAAACTGACACCATTTCTGTTCTGCTCTCATCCCTGCCAGCATCTCCTTCCAATTTACTTTGGCCAACTCCTCTCTCAGACCACTGTAATTTCTTTTACTCCTCTGAAATACTACAATGTCAGACTTTACTTTCTCCTTCTCAGATTTCAAGTTGGTCTCAGTCACGTTGTGAGCACTGCCTCCTAAGGTTTCTTTTAACTACTCACCTCTGGTTCAATGCATAACACCCAATCCAGTAGAGCTGTTCCCCGAGTAGGCTCAACGACAAACTGCTCTAGAAAGCCATCACATTGCATTCAACAAACTCACTCTCTTGAGATCCTTTACCAACCTGATTTTCCCAATTGACCTGCATGTTGAAATCTCCCATGATCATCATAACATTGTCCTTTTCATCAGCCTTTTCTATTTCCAGTTGTAATCTGTGGGCCTCAACCCACTGACTGTTGGGAGGCCTGTATATGACTGGTGTCAGTGTCATTTTTACTTTTGCAGTTCCTTACCTCAACCCAGATGATTCAACATCTTCCAATCCTATGTCACATCTTGCTACTGATTTACCAGCAGAGCCACACCACCCCCTCACCCGACCTCCCTATACCACCGATACATTGTGTAACCTTGGACATTCAGCTCCCAACTACAACCATCCTTCAGCCACGATTCCGTGATGGCCACAACATCACACCTGACAATCGGTAATAGTGTAACAAGATCATCCACCTTATTTCTCATACTCCATGCATTGAGATATAACACTTTGTGTACTGTATCTGCTACCCTTTTTAATTCTGCATCCCTAATGCACTGATACTCACCCTGCTGGCTGCAACTTTCTCTACTCATCTGTCCGCCCTATCTGACAGTCTGACTGCACGCTATATTTTCATTTTTACAATCAGTCCTATCCCTTCACTCCAGTTCCCGAGCACCCCCCCCCCCACCAAATTAGTTCAGACCCTCCCCAATAGCTCTATCAAACCTCTCTGTGAGAATATTGTTCTCCCTCTGGTCGAGGTGCGACCCATCCCTTTTGAGCAGGTCATTCCTCCACTAGAACAGATCCCGATGATCCAAGAACCTGAATCCCTGTCCCCAGCACCATCTTCTCAGCCATGTTTATCTGCCAAATTATCCTGTTTCTACCCTCACCAGCACGTGGCACAGGCAGCAATCCAGAAATTACAACCCTGGGGGTGCTGCTTCAGAGCTTTCTACCAAGCTCTCCAAATTCTATTTTCAGGACCTCTTTGCGTTTACTTCCAATGTCATTGTCACAAATTTACCAAGATATCTGGCTCTTTTCCCTCCCTCTCTAAAATGCTGCGGACACGATTCGAGGCATCCCTGACCCTGGCACCCAGGAGGCAACATACCATTCGGGTGTCCCATTCACATCGATAGATTCTCCTGTCTGTTCCCCTGACGATTCAGTCCCCGATCACAACCACTCCCCTCATCTGCCTCTAAAAACAGTGAGAGATGCTGATCCGGAAGGGGGAAGACCTGTGTCAGTCAGAGTCTGCACTCACAGGGCACATGAAGGACTTGTGTATTTTCCTGACAATCCCGGTCACCACACAGATACCTGCTTTTATTCCCTACAATATTATCGTCAGTATTAAATTCCCAGTTCCTCTGGTAGATCCAAACTCATGTCCTGATGTGTCAGTGCGGTGTGCCTGGGATCAGGACACAGTGGTTCATTTGACAGTCCCGTGTATTGGTTGTATTGTGACCCTGTGCTGGCGTGTCCAGGGGTCTGACATCTCCAGCTGACCATGTGACAGTGATGCCTCCCAGTCGGTGGGGTTGATGTGGAATAAACTTCAGTTCCCCTTCAGACCAGTATTACAGACAATCTTTGCCTCAAATTGGAACTAAATTGAGCTTCATAAACAAGGGGAAATGAATCTTTGTAAGTTTTACCTCGATTAATAGCATCAAGCGTTTTTCTCAGCACTGTGTTCAACAAATAGAGGTGATCGAATTTTTCAACCGGTAGGGTCTCATCTGTCACTGACAATTCCTGGACATCGTCATTAATCCTGTAAATATTAAACTGCTGGTTATAAATTGCTATTCTGAACTATTTTACAAATCCATTCAGGGTAAAGAGGCTGTCCTACCTCCTGTTCCGATGAGCTTCCTCCTGAAATAAATAAAACACAAATCGGATTAGACTTGGACTTACTGTCCACATCCTGAATTTCCTCCAAATCATTACAAGGTGTTGAAAATTCCCACTCCCGCAATCACTCACACACACGGACAATACAGAACCACGGGGTATATTACAGGGAAAGTTTCTGAATGTCAGACCATTACTGAGAGGATGAAACTTACAGGGGAGACAGGACAGGCTGTGCATTTTCATCTGGATATGACGTCAGTGTGGTAAGATGGAGGAATTTAAGATCAGTGATGTATATGATTGTGTGCGGGTGGAGGAAGTACCTCTATTTATGGGAAGACTTGTGGGGAGATGTAATTCCAGATGGATTTTAACAAATTCCACAAGAAATTTAGTGAAGAGGATGTGGAACTCGCTGCCACAGGAGTGGTTGAAATGGAACGGCAGAGATTGAATGTAATGGGGAGGCTGGATAAACACATGAGGGACCAGAGATTTCGGGGCACTGTTGCTGGTTGTGATGAGTAGGTGGGTGGAGGATTGTGAAGCAGGGAAATTGAGAGGAGAAAATGGGCCGAATGGCTTGGTTATGTTTTGAACGATTGAACGTTCATTTGAATGTTATCTGTAAAAGTAAAGAGACAGTAATAGTTTCCCTAATCTGATGGAAACCGGATACAGAAGATAAGTCTGATGTGTGGGTCAAATTCTTTGTTCTCACTGATTGACAAAGAGACCCTCAAACCAACTGCACCAGACACACTCACAGCCTGTGACTGGAAATGGGAGTTAACGAGAGTTTTAGAGGATATTTAATGTAGAATTAAGGACACAGTCAGCAGCTCTGTGTTATGATCAGAGTAAATAATTTCAGAGAGATTTTCATTCTGTCCTGGGATGTACAGAAGTTGTGGAAGTCCAGTTTTGGGACAATAGGTGCAGCAGGAGGCCATTCGGCCCTTCTAGCCAGCACCGCCATTCACTGTGATCAAGGCTGATCGTACACAGTCAGTACCCGGTTCCTGCTCTCTCCCCATATCCCTTGACCGCACTATCTATAAGAGCTCTATCTAACTCTCTCTTGAAAGTATCCAAAGACTTGGCCTTCACTGCCTTCTGTGTGAGGTCGCCAGAGCGGCAATTATTTTGTTAGAATTGGCCTCGGTGCTGTGTTTATTTCAGATATACCACTGTTCATTTAGTGCCCTTTGACAGAAACAAATTGAAATATAATCCCTCACCTTGAGAAACATCACACTGTCTTTTTGATCCATCTGTTCCTTTAACTTAGTAAGTTCCTCCTGAATAATCCTTATATTCTCTTGAATCTCCCGAAGATTTTTCTCCATTGTATCGAGAATCCTCTTTTCTTCTTCCCTGAGATCCCTGAGTAAGCTCTGCTCTTTCTCAGTGATAATCTGGCGCAGTTCAGCAAACTGGGATGTGATGTGGGACTGAACACTGTGTGACTGTTCCTGTTGAATGAAAGGTGAAGATTAATATACTGCATTGCTGAATTCTGTTTCCTTTTGTCGTTAAGTTCGGTCTATTGGAGTCCAATCTACTTCTGAGAGCATTTCCATCAACACCATTCCCTCACGTTTTCCTGAAACCTATTCTCACTTATTGACCCATAAGCTCCCATCTGATTCACACACACCCTCCCCACCTTTACAGGGTTAACGGTAATTAGCCATTCATCCGTTATGTCCTTGGGATGTGTCGGAGTCTCTCGTGGTCACAGGGAGAGCATGCAAACTCCACACAGACAGCAGCAGAGGTCAGGATCGAACCCAGGTCACTGGAGCTGCGATACTTGGCTATTCTGCATTAAATGGAGCAAAACTCGAAAGTAATATCAGAAATTCCCCTCAGGAAGCCTCACCCGAACTCCGGAAATCTTCTCTTTCTGTTGCTGCTCCTTTTCCTGGAAGTCTGATTTCTTTTTTGTGAGAGAGTCTAAGGAAGATTTTAGCAGATCCTGGAAGTCAGAGAGTGAAGGAAATAGAAACAAAGATGCATCAAAAGAAACCGGTGATCAAACCCGATTATCACACAAAATGCCGGAGGAACTCAGTGAGTCAGGCAGCATCTATTCAGGGGAAATAAACAGTCGGTGTTTCGGGATGAGACCCTTCATTAGGACTGGGAAGGAATGGGACAGAAGCCAGAATAAAAAGGTTGGGGATGAGAACCAGCTGACAGGTGACGGGTGAGACAACGTGAGGGGGAACGTGGGGAAGGGTGATGAAGTGAGAAGCTGGGAGGGGACAGGTTGAAGAGGTAAAGAGCTGGAGAAGAAGGAATCTAATTCGAGAGGACAATCGACCTGGAAGAAACGGGAGGAACTGGGCTGTTTGCGGCCCTGAATGGTGACGAGGGAGGAGGTTAGGAGTCAGGTGTAGCACTTGTCCCGCTTGTGGGGAGGAGCGAGTGGATCAGGGCGATACAGGACGTGGACCGCGATCCGTATAGACAGCGGAGAGTTGCGTGGTGCGGAGGTGGGCTGTGGGACGGAGAGATGCTAGAATTCTGTTGGAGATGGCGGAAGTTGCAGAGAATGATGTGTTGGTTCTGGAGACTCGTGTAATGGTATGTAGGAGAAAGGAAATGTGTTAAGTATTAAATTAATGTTAGTTTTACCGTGTAGATTTTAACAGCTTCTTTAATCGGCATGAAGCGGTGCTCTCTGTGTTCCTGCGCGTCTCTACAGATCAGACAGATCAGTGTCTTGTCCGTTTCACAAAACAGCTTCAGTTCTTCCTCATGTTCCTCGCAGTGACGTTTACTTTCCTTCCCTTTCGGATTCAGGTTTAGATTTCGAGCTTTTTCAGCCAGATTTGCTAAGGCCCGACTGGCCCTGAGGGTGCGGTCAGCAAACTCCTCTCTGCATTCCGGGCAGGAGTTTCTCTCCTCCCTTTCCCAACACAGTGTGATACAAGAGCGACAGAAGTTGTGTCCGCACTCCAGTATAACCGGATCGGTGAAGAAATCCAGGCAGATGGGACAAATTGTCTCCTCGGTCCAACTCTCGACCTGTCCTTTCGAAGCCATGTTAACTCCCAGCACTTCCTGATTCAGAATGCTTTCACTTTCGGGGAGTTGCTGATCCCCTGCAGTACCGCGATTGTCCACTACGCGCGCTGCAGACTCGGGGAATGAACATTCTGCTGCTGGATATGTTCAGTGGAAATTCTGGCTATTTCCATGTTAGTGTGGGATCAAAAACAAATTAAACAGGGAAAAGATAAGAAAACGCCCAATGGACTGTCTAAGCCCGGCGACGAGCGTAGGTGAGTTTGCCATATGCCCAGCGACCCCGTCTCGTAAACACCTAGAGCGACAAAAAACGTCAGCTTAATGTCCAAAGGCCCCATCGCTCCGATCGGAAGGACCTTTCCGGATCGAGATCCTTCATCTGAACTGTCTCAACCCGAAATGTCGATTGTCCATTTCCCTCCACAGATGCTGCCCGACCCGCTGAGTTCCTCCAGCAGCTCGTTTTTTATCTTTCTCCAGGTCTAAGAGAGTCAGAGTGGAGTGTAAAACGGTGGATAAGTAAACAGTGAAAACATGCCATTAAACTGGGGATGCGGAGAGAATATTGTGCTGTGAGGAGAGAGATGCAGTGGTGATGACCGACCTGTGGTTGCAGGAAAAATCACAGGACTGGACATTCTACGTCACAGGGAGAAAAATGTTAATTTTTCGGTAAGGTCCTGATTTCAACAGCCCTTCGTGAGAAAAACTTCATGACTTGACCCAGGTCTGTCCTGTCTCCAATAGAAGGCCTGGTCTCCTTCACTCTGGGTACAGATCAGATGTTGATACTTTTTTTTGTATCAAAATAAGCTTTATATAAAATATTTAGAATGATAAAACTTTCCAATACCTTTACCCAATGAATTTACATTCGTTGTCTGAAGGGTATTCTGTTGTCTGTTGTCGCTAATGTGCCCCCTGGGGTGGTGAACAATAACTGTGAGGCTTCCTCAGCCAACACGGCCTCTCCCAGTCGAGCAGTAGAGGATCCCTGTAGTTCCAATGGTGTCCCTGTAGTCTGGAATGTGTCATTCGGCAGCATTCCTGTACGACAGGACTCCCAAACTTTTTCTATGCCAAGGACCAATACCAGTAACCGTGGACCCCAGGTTGGGAACCGCTGCTCTCCGGACATCTCGGTGTGATGGCAGGCCAACAAGTTTCGAGCGTCTTTCCCCGAGCTGATGATCTTCCAGCAGCACTCGCTGTCCGTTTTCCTGCGCGTTCTGGGAACAGCCCGAGGATCAGTGAGCCTTCTGTCACGCAGCTGCTGTGGCACAGGCCCTTGCATCTTTCTCCACAGATCTTCGCCAGCCCACAGTCCGCAAAGAGGCGAGTGACCGTCTCGTCCCCAATGCAGTAATCTCGGGGCAGCGCGCTGTGGGAGTGATCTCCGGGCATGCAGCGAGGATCAGACTGGGAGGGGCCCTCTCGTCTCCACTGCAGTAATCTCGGGGCAGCGCGCTGTGGGAGTGATCTCCGGGCATGCAGCAAGGATCAGACTGGGAGGGACCCTCTCGTCTCCACTGCCGTAATCTCGGGGCAGCGCGCTGTGGGAGTGATCTCCGGGCATGCAGCAAGGATCAGACTGGGAGGGGCCCTCTCGCCGCCAGACAAGTGAGGTCTTGGTGCCTGTTGGTGAGATCTGGTGGTGAGACATTCTCCCAGATGGTCTGGACTGTCTGCTCAGGGAACCACTCCACTGTGTCCATCCAGTCCTTCTCCTGCAGTAACTGCAGGACATTCCGTGCTGACCACTGTCTGGTGTTCTTGTGATCAGAGCTGCTGGTCTGAAAGAACTGTCACCAGTTTCATTAACACTAGGTTCAAATGGAGAAGCTTCCTGATTGAGACAGACACAGTCTCACAGGGTATTTACAGGGTAGGGGCAGGAATGATGTTTCTCCTGGCTGGGTAGTGGAACCAGGGGTCACAGACTCAAAATTTGAGTTTCGGGGAACTTCCTTTAATTCTGTGAACAAACTGTGACTGACATCTCCAGCTCCCAGCAGCAGCCCGTCCTCACACTCTCACAGCCAATCAGCGATCACCGCTGGGAGAGGGATGCTCTCATTGGCTGAGGGGAGTCAGTGGGCGGGACGCTGAGCGCCCGGCCGGGCCTGTGTTTGCAACCGGGACCGAGTGAGGACGGAGACCGGGAGCTGCGCCTCGGGTTTCGGCTGCACCACCGGCGGGTCGTGAATCCTTTCGAAGGCAGAGCTGAAGAGACTGGCGGAGATTCTGTGAGATGTTTCAGCTACACGGAGGGCGCCCGGCCTTTCCCCGCCGAGGATCGGGGCCTGTTGTCTGGAGTTGTCTCCCAGACCCGTCCCTTCCTGCTGGGAGACGGGAGCTGCCCCGCAGCGGCTGCCGATGGATCTCCGGAGCTCTCACCGCTCCCCTGTGCAATCCGAACGGCTGAAAACCAAGGGAGAACCAGGCGCAAAGGTAAACTCGTGCTTTAGAAAATAAATAACAGGAGCATGCCTGGCCATTCGGCCCGTTGCGCCTATTCCACCTCAGAATAGTCCTTTCTTTTTAAATCTTTTTATTGATTTTAAACAAACATAAATGAAACATGAATACAAAGAGGTTAAGAGAACATAATTAATAGGTTAAGGTATAAATACAAATAGATAATATTAACCTCCCAAACTCATAGTGGTTACAAAAAATGGAAAAAATACGAACCCCCCCCAAAAAAAGAAAAAATACCTTACCGACATGGGCCATTGCATTATATCAATTATACACAGTAGCGTCAATAACTCCGCACCTCCATCCAAATAATTAAGGACAATAAAAGTAAGGTTTAGGAAAAGTCAGTTTAGCTCATATGAAAATGTTGAATAATTGGTCTCCAAGTTTCTTCATATTCAACTGGAGGGACAAAGACAACAGTTGTAATTTTTTCTAAACTCGAACAAGAAGTAGTTTGAGAAAACCACTGAAATATAGTTGGAGGATTAATTTATTTCCAGTTCAATAGGATAGATCTTCCAGCCTTTAATGTAACAAATGCAATCATCCGCCGGGCTGAGGGGGGATAAACGACTATTATCCACCATTGGTAAACCGAAAATTGCAGTAATAGGATGTGGTTGCAATTTGATATTCAGAACTGTTGAAATAATACCGAAAATATCTTTCCAATAATTTTGCAAACAGGGGACAAGACCAGAACATGCTGGTCAATGAAGCGACTTCAGGATGACATCTGTCACTGGTTAGATTAACATAAGAATAAAATCGAGCGAGTTTATCCTTGGACATGTGAGCCCTATGTACAACCTTAAATTGTATTAGGCATGTTTAGCACAAATAGAAGAAGAATTGACTAATTGTAAAATTTTCTCCCACTGTTCTGTGGGTATAAGACAGGGAAGTTCTTTTTTTCCATTCCTTCTTAACTATTTCTGATACTCCTGGCTGGGTTTTCATGATCATATGATAAATGATAGCTACTTAACCCTTCGGGCAAGTATTCAGAGCTAGAATTTTTTCTGTAATGATCTAAAAAAAAGAGTTTTAGGTTGGATATCTGTTCAAAGGACATAAAACTGTTATCTAAAAATAGATCACGAAAACATGTTATACCTTTTGTTTTCCATAACACAAAGGCTTGGTCCATAAAAGAGGGCTGGAAAAAGAAGTTAGATATAATAGGGCTTGATTATTCAAGCCAAAGAATTTACGAAATTGAAACCATATTCTTAATGTATGTTTAACTATAGGATTAGTTATTTGTTTATTCAGTTTAGATAAAGCTAAAGGAAGCGAAGATCCTAAAATAGAAAACAATGAGAAGTCTTGTACAGATTTATACTCCAAATTTACCAATTGTGGGCAAGGTACTATGACCGATTCTTGTGTCCAAAATATTAAATATTGAATATTAACTGCCCAACAATAAAATCTCATGTTTGGCAAAGCAAAACCAATTTCCTCTTAGGCTTCTGTAAATATTTTTTACTTAATCTACGATTTTTATTCTGCCACACATACGAGGATATTTTGGAGTCAATAATATCAAAAAAAGATTTAGGAATAAAAATTGGTAATGTTTGGAATAAATATAAAAATTTGGGTAATACTATCATCTTGATAGTGTTAATTCGACCAACCAATGACAGAGATAATGGGGAGCACCTGATAACAAGTTTCTTGATTTGTTCAATTAAAGTTAAAAAATTAACTTTAAATAAACCCTTATGTTTCTTGGTAATTTTAATACACAAATCAGTAAAATGATCTGTGACAAATTTAAATGGTAAGTGTTTACAAATTGGAACTTGCATATTTAATAGAAATAATTCACTCTTATTAAAATTCAGTTTGTAGCCAGTAAAGCTACTAAACTGAGCAAGCAAGGATGAAATAGCAGGAATAGATCTCTCAGGGTCAGATATGTATAGTAACAAATCATCAGCATATAATGATAACTTATAAGTCCCTTACCCACCTAATATAAAAATTCTGCAACGTATTAAATAAATATAGCCATTCAACTCGATCAAACGCTTTTTCAGCATCTAAGGAAATGACATTCTGGTACTTTAGATGAAAAAGTATAAATTATATTAATTAATTAATATAATTAATTATATTAATTTTCTAATGTTAAAAGATGAATAACAGCTTTTAATAAATCTGGTCTGATACTCAGAGATAATTTGAGGCAATACATTTTCTAATCTAGTGGCTAAAATTTTGGTAAAAATCTTAGAATCCGTATTCAGCAAGGATATTGGCCGATAGGATGCACATTCAGTGGAGTCTTTATCTTTTTTAAGAATTGGAGAAATGGAGGCATCATAAAAAGATTGTGGTTACTTACCTACAGTTAACACATCTTTAAAAATTTGGCAAAGCCAAGGAGTGAGTATATAAGAAAAGGATTTTAAACATTCAGCAGTATAACCGTCCGGACCAGGGGCTTTACCTGAATTCATTGAAACAGGGAGTGTGTTCCCCTTTCCAGACCCTGCCTGGGGACTTGTGCCACTCCTCAGGGTTATATATGGAACCTCTCGGACAGGGACAGGGTGGGTTCCCCTTTCCTGACCCTGCCCGGGGACTTGTGCCACTCCTCAGGGTTATATATGGAACCTCTCGGACAGGGACAGGGAGTGGGTTCCCCTTTCCCAGTCAGACGCCCGAAGATGACCGGGAGCCACCAGAGGGGCTGATGTAATACAAGCCATGGCACGGTGGGTCACTGAGGTAAGGGAACCCATTTGAATGACAGCCCGACTGCATGCGGATTTTGGTGAATTTACCCGATAACTACAGAAAAAAGGAGAATCCCTTGCGTACTTTATAGCTCCTTTTAAGGATTCGTGAGAGTCCAATGCTGGCAAACCCCTGGACAGATCAGTATGTCCAGCTGGCAGTGCAGACTTTTCTAAACTGTCTCAGACCCAAGCCTGCCCACTCCTTTAAGTTAACTAATCTCAATTCGCTGAGACAGACCTGGCCCCAGGTGACATAAATTCTGATAAATATGGAGCGCAATTGACTCTTTAAAGGGACTGGGGCAAAGTGAGGGTGTGTACAGAGAACCTGATAGTGAGGAGATGGAGTTCGGGTCCCGACGAAGAACCCAGAACGGGTGGCAGGATCGTGCGGACTGTGCAGATGAAGAGGACACTTGGCTAAGGACAGAGACGGGGTTTGTAGAAACAGGGCACATTGGGCCAGAGATTGTCGTACTGCAATCACAGACAAGAATAATAAGAGGCATAAAGAGAGCTTGGATCACAGTAATAATTGACAGAGTACCACAATTACTCTCCACAATCCCTTTGGTCCCGGATAGGGCAGGCCAGAGGGGATGGATCACAGTGATACTCGACAGAGTACCACAATTACTCTCCACAATCCCTTTGGTACCCGATAGGACAGGCCAGAGGGGACGGATCGCAGTGATAACCGACAGAGTACCACATTTACTCTCCACAATCCCTTTGGTCCCGGATAGGGCAGGCCAGAGGGGACGGCGATACAGGCGGCTGTGATCAGGCTCACCACACAGGCAGGCTCTTTTCTCACTGCTGTAATCAGGTAGAAGGTACTAGAGCCTCAGGACTCGCCCCACCAGGGTCAGGAACAGTTACTACACCTCAACCATCAGTCTGTGGAACAACACAGGATTACTGCACTCACCTGCTGTCCATAGAGATTCTCCCACAACAAATCATCGTATTGGGACTGTCTCAAAATGAGTGAAATAAGACGTGGTTTGACTGAGACAGATCACATTCCTGTCTCAGAATTAGAGAAATTCAATCTCACAGGATATTTACAGTGGAAGGGCTGGAATGATGTTTCCCATAAGGTGTGGAACCAGCGCTCACAGACTCAAAATCCGAGGACAACTCAGCAGGACTGAGATGAGGAGAAATTTCCTCACCCAGAGTGCAGTGAATCATTGCAATTATCTCCACAAGGTTTCTAAATTTAATAGACATATCCTGGGGCTCAGCGGTGATGGAAAGTTGCAGGAAACTGGTGCTGACGTCAAAAGTCTAGCATGTTCTGAGTGAAGGGCAGAAGAGGCGCAAGGGGCCAAATGGCCACGCCTTCTCTATTTCTTTTTTTCTGAAACACGAGTTTACGTTTGCGCCTTCCTGTTTCTTGTCCTGTCAGATTGAACAGGGAGCGCTGAGTGCACCGGACATCTATCGGCAGCCGCTGCGGTTATTTCATGTTCTCGTTGTTTATTTGCATTGGCGAAGTTTGTTGTCTTCTGCACTCTGGTTGATCTTTCAGTGATCCAGATATAATTATCATTCTGTAGCTTTGCTCTGTATGTTTGTAGGAGTTATATGTACTCTGTTAGTTTTTGGAATAGTCGCTTGGGGAATCTGAGGTGGACCAGTATTTGGGGCTTATTTAAAATTATGCATAGATATTATCCAACCAATGTTTATTTGGCATGGTTAATTCTGATATTGAAACTAACTGTTAATTTTGTGGTTTATATCCAGAGGATTTATTTCATCTGTTTCAGGATTGTGAATGTGTTAAAACATTTTGGGTTGTTGTTTGTCAATTTATAGATCAATATATTAATGTGGATTTTACTTTTTGTTTTCAAAATGTCTTATTTGGGTTTACTAATAACACCAAATCTCATAGGGATCATTTCTTTTATCATAAATCTTTTGTTAATTTACAGCAAATTTTATATCCATAAATGCAATCACAGCAATAAGAAACCTTCATTTATATTTTGATGTCAGACTTCAAACTATACTTTTATACTCTGAAAACTTCCCATCGCCAGAAGGCTGTAAAGACTGTACAAATTTGTCAACGTTTTGGGTTATCTCTGTAAATGTTCCTGTTTTGTGACTCCTCTTAGATATAGTTCCTTCTGTCCAACAGTATTTAGAGTGGATTTCCTTGTGTATTTGTATATTTAAAGTTAATAGTTATATATTTGTTGCTGCTTTTGTGTGACTCCCTGGCTTTGTTAGCATATGTTTAGTGTTTCTGTTTTTGATTGTGTGTAATAAAAATTTAAAAAATTTAAAAATAATAAAATTTACTTTGAACTTTGAGCCTCGGGGAACTTGCTTGATTCTGGGAACAAACAGTGACTGACATCTCCAGCTCCCGGCAGCAGCCCGCCCTCGGACACAGGCACAGCCAATCAGAGAACACCGCTGGGAGACTCTTCCCTCCATTGGCTGAGGAGTGTCAGTGGGCGGGACGCTGGGCGGACCGAAGTTTGGAATCGGGAACGAGTGGACCCGGTGAGAGACCCGAGATTGGGAGCAGCTCCCCGGGTAAAGGCTGCAACAGCGGCCGGAGTTTTGAATCCTTCCGATGGCGGAGGTGAAGATTCGGGCGGAGATTCCGTGAGATGTTTCAGCCACACAGAGGGCGCCCGGCCTTTCCCCGCCGTGGATCGGGGCCTGTTGTCTGGAATTGTCTCCCAGACCCGTCCCTTCCTGCTGGGAGACGGGAGCTGCCCCGCAGCGGCTGCCGATGGATCTCCGGAGCTCTCACCGCTCCCCTGTGCAATCCGAACGGCTGAAAACCAAGGGAGAACAAGGCGCAACGGTAAACTCGTGCTTTAGAAAATAAGAAACAGGAGCATGCCTGGCCACCCAGGTGGCAAAGAGTGCATGTGCAATCATAAGAAGCTGTATAAACTTGGGTTGTTTTCTCTGGAGTGCCGGAGGAGATTTGATAGAGGTTGCGCCTATTCCACCCTTTCCTCAGAATAGTCCTTTTTAAAATCTTTTTATTGATTTTAAACAAACATAAATGAAACATGAATACAAAGAGTTTGAGAGTACATAATTAATAGGTTAAGGTATAAATACAAATAGATGATAATAACCTCCCAAACTCATAGTGGTTACAAAAAATGGAGAAAATAAGAAACCCACCCCCCGAAAAAAAAGGAAAAAGTCCTAATCGACATGGGCCATTGCATTATATCAATTATACACAGTAGCGTCAATAACTCCGCACCTCCATCCAAATAATTAAGGACAATAAAAGTAAGGTTTAGGAAAAGTCAGTTTAGCTCATATGAAAATGTTGAATAAATGGTCTCCAAGTTTATTCATATTTAACTGAAGGGTCAAAGAGAACACTTGTAATTTTCTCTAAACTCGAGAAAACCACTGAAATATAGTTGGAGGATTAATTTATTTCCAATTCAATAGGATAGATCTTCTAGCCATTAATGTATCAAATGCAATCATCCGCCGGGCTGAGGGGGGATAAACGACTATTATCCACCATTGATAAACCGAAAATTGCAGTAATAGGATGCGGTTGCAATTTGATATTCAGAACTGTTGAAATAATACCAAAAATATCTTTCCAATAATTTTGCAAACGGAGGCAAGACTAGAACATGTGGGTCAATGAAGCGACTTCAGAATGACATCTGTCACTGGTTGGATTAACATAAGAATAAAATCGAGCGAGTTTATCCTTGGACATGTGAGCCCTATGAACAACCTTAAATTGTATTAGGCATGCTTAGCACAAATAGAAGAAGAAATGACTAATTGTAAAATTTTCTCCCATTGCTCTGTGGGTATAAGACAGTGAAGTTCTTTTTCCCATTCCTTCTTAATTATTTCTGATACTCCTGGCTGGATTTTCATGATCATATGATAAATGATGGCTACTTAACCCTTCCGGCAAGGATTTAGAGATAGAATTTTTTTCTGTAATGTCCATTGGACATAATTTCAGAAAATACTAACATTCAAGAAATTTCTAACTTGCAAGTATCTAAAAAAAAAATGTGTTTTAGGCTGGATAGCTGTTCAAAGGACATAAAACTGTTATCTAAAAATAGATCACGAAAACATGTTATACCTTTTGTTTTCCATAACACAAAGGCTTGGTCCATAAAAGAGGGCTAGAAAAAGAAGTTAGATATAATAGGGCTTGATTATTCAAGCCAAAGAATTTACGAAATTTAAACCATCTTCTTAATGTATGTTTAACTATAGGATTAGTTATTTGTTTATTCAGTTTAGATAAATCTAAAGGAAGCGAAGATCCTAAAATAGAAAACAATGAGAAGTATTGTACAGATTTATACTCCAAATTTACCAATTGTGGGCAAGGTACTATGACCGATTCCTGTGTCCAAAATATTAAATATTGAATATTAACTGCCCAACAGTAAAATCTCAGGTTTGGCAAAGCAAAACCAACTTCCTTCTTAGGCTTCTGTAAATATTTTTTACTTAATCTACGATTTTTATTCTGCCACACATACGAGGATATTTTGGAGTCAATAATATCAAAAAAAGATTTAGGAATAAAAATTGGTAATGTCTGGAATAAATATAAAAATTTGGGTAATACTATCATCTTGATAGTGTTAATTCGACCAACCAATGACAGAGATAATGGGGAGCACCTGATAACAAGTTTCTTGATTTGTTCAATTAAAGTTAAAAAATTAACTTTAAATAAACCCTTATGTTTCTTGGTAATTTTAATACCCAAATAAGTAAAATGATCTGTGACAAATTTAAATGGTAAGTGTTTACAAATTGGAACTTGCATATTTAATGGAAATAATTCACTCTTATTAAAATTCAGTTTGTAGCCAGAAAAGCTACTAAACTGAGCAAGCAAGGATGAAATAGCAGGAATAGATCTCTCAGGGTCAGATATGTATAGTAACAAATCATCAGCATATAATGATAACTTATAAGTCCCTTACCCACCTAATATAAAAATTCTGCAACGTATTAAATAAATATAGCCATTCAACTCGATCAAACGCTTTTTCAGCATCTAAGGAAATGACATTCTGGTATTTTAGATGAAAAAGTATAAATTATATTAATTAATATAATTAATTATATTAATTTTCTAATGTTAAAAGATGAATAACAGTTTTTAATAAATCTGGTCTGATACTCAGAGATAATTTGAGGCAATACATTTTCTAATCTAGTGGCTAAAATTTTGGTAAAAATCTTAGAATCCGTATTCAGCAAGGATATTGGCCGATAGGATGCACATTCAGTGGAGTCTTTATCTTTTTTAAGAATTGGAGAAATGGAGGCATCATAAAAAGATTGTGGTTACTTAATTACAGTTAACACATCTTTAAAAATTTGGCAAAGCCAAGGAGTGAGTATATAAGAAAAGGATTTTAAACATTCAGCAGTATAACCGTCCGGACCAGGGGCTTTACCTGAATTCATTGAAACAGGGAGTGTGTTCCCCTTTCCAGACCCTGCCTGGGGACTTGTGCCACTCCTCAGGGTTATATATGGAACCTCTCGGACAGGGACAGGGAGTGGGTTCCCCTTTCCAGACCCTGCCTGGGGACTTGTGCCACTCCTCAGGGTTATATATGGAACCTCTCGGACAGGGACAGGGAGTGGGTTCCCCTTTCCAGACCCTGCCCGGGGACTTGTGCCACTCCTCAGGGGTATATATGGAGCCTCTCTGGCAGGGACAGGGAGTGGATTCCCCTTTCCAGACCCTGCCTGGGGACTTGTGCCACTCCTCAGGGTTATATATGGAACCTCTCGGACAGGGACAGGGAGTGGGTTCCCCTTTCCCAGGCAGATGCCCGAAGGTGACTGGGAGCCACCAGTGGGGCTGATGTAATACAAGCCATGGCACGGTGGGTCGCTGAGGTAACGGAACCCATTTGAATGACAGCCCGACTGCATGCGGATTTTGGTGAATTTACCCGATAACTACAGAAAAAAGGAGAATCCTTTGCGTACTTTATAGCTCGTTTTAAGAATACGTGAGAGTCCAATGCCGGCAAACCCCTGGACAGATCAGTATGTCCAGCTGGCAGTGCAGACTTTTCTAAACTGTCTCAGACCCAAGCCTGCCCACTCCTTTAAGTTAACTAATCTCAATTCGCTGAGACAGACCTGGCCCCAGGTGACATAAATTCTGATGAATATGGAGCGCAATTGACTCTTTAAAGGGACTGGGGCAAAGTGAGGGTGTGTACAGAGAACCTGATAGTGAGGAGATGGAGTTCGGGTCCCGACGAAGAACCCAGAACGGGTGGCAGGATCTTGCGGACGGTGCAGATGAAGAGGACACTTGGCTAAGGACAGAGACGGGGTTTGTAGAAACAGGGCACATTGGGCCAGAGATTGTCGTACTGCAATCACAGACAAGAATAATAAGAGGCAAAAAGAGAGCTTGGATCACAGTAATAATTGACAGAGTACCACATTTACTCTCCACAATCCCTTTGGTCCCGGATAGGACAGGCCAGAGGGGACGAATCACAGTGATACTCGACAGAGTACCACATTTACTCTCCGCAATCCCTTTGGTCCCGGATAGGCCAGGCCAGAGGGGACGGATCACAGTGATACTCGACAGAGTACCACATTTACTCTCCACAATCCCTTTGGTCCTGGATAGGGCAGGCCAGAGGGGGCGGATCACAGTGATACTCGACAGAGTACCGCATTTACTCTCCACAATCCCTTTGGTCCCGGATAGGGCAGGCCAGAGGGGACGGATCACACTGATACTCGACAGAGTACCATATTCACTCTCCACAATCCCTTTGGTCCTGGATAGGGCAGGCCAGAGGGGGCGGATCACAGTGATAACCGACAGAGTACCACATTTACTCTGCACAATCCCTTTGGTCCCGGATCGGCCAGGCCAGAGGGGACGGCGATACAGGCGGCTGTGATCAGCCTCACCACACAGGCAGGCTCTTTTCTCACTGCTGTAATCAGGTAGAAGGTACTAGAGCCTCAGGACTCGCCCCACCAGGGTCAGGAACAGTTACTACACCTCAACCATCAGTCTGTGGAACAACACAGGATTACTGCACTCACCTGCTGTCCATAGAGATGCTCCCACAACAAATCATCGTATTGGGACTGTCTCAAAATGAGTGAAATAAGACGTGGTTTGACTGAGACAGATCACATTCCTGTCTCAGAATTAGAGAAATTCAATCTCACAGGATATTTACAGCGGAAGGGCTGGAATGATGTTTCCCATAAGGTGTGGAACCAGCGCTCACAGACTCAAAATCCGAGGACAACTCAGCAGGACTGAGATGAGGAGAAATTTCCTCACCCAGAGTGCAGTGAATCATTGCAATTATCTCCACAAGGTTTCTAAATTTAATAGACATATCCTGGGGCTCAGCGGTGATGGAAAGTTGCAGGAAACTGGTGCTGACGTCAAAAGTCTAGCATGTTCTGAGTGAAGGGCAGAAGAGCTGCAAGGGGCCGAATGGCCACACCTTCTCTATTTCTTATTTTCTGAAACACGAGTTTACCTTTGCGCCTCACTGTTTCTTGTCCTGTCAGATTGAACAGGGAGCGCTGAGTGCACCGGACATCTATCGGCAGCCGCTGCGGTTATTTCATGTTCTCGTTGTATATTTGCATTGGCGAAGTTTGTTGTCTTCTGCACTCTGGTTGATCTTTCAGTGATCCAGATATAATTACCATTCTGTAGCTTTGCTCTGTATGTTTGTAGGAATTGTACGTGGCGACTTATATGTACTCTGTTAGTTTTTGGAATAGTCGCTTGGGGAATCTGAGGTGGAGGAGTATTTGGGGCTTATTTAAAATTATGCATAGATATTATCCAACCAATGTTTATTTGGCATGGTTAATTCTGATATTGAAACTAACTGTTAATTTTGTGGTTTATATCCAGAGGATTTATTTCATCTGTTTCAGGATTGTGAATGTGTTAAAACATTTTGGGTTGATGTTTGTCAATTTATAGATCAATATATTAATGTGGATTTTACTTTTTGTTTTCAAAATGTCTTATTTGGGTTTACTAATAACACCAAATCTCATAGGGATCATTTCTTTATCATAAATCTTTTGTTAATTTACAGCAAATTTTATATCCATAAATGCAACTCCGGTGCTGTGAGCGCTCCCCTGTGCAAAAGGACAGGCTGAAGGTCAAGGCAGAACCAGGCGCAAAGGTAAACTCGGACTTTAGAAAATAAGTAACAGGAGCAGGCCTGGCCACTCGGCCCGTTGCGCCTATTCCACCCTTTCCTCAGAGTAGTCCTTTTTAAATCTTTTTATTGATTTTAAACAAACATAAATGAAACATGAATACAAAGAGCTTGAGAGTACATAATTAATAGGTTAAGGTATAAATATAAATAGATGATAATAACCTCCCAAACTCATAGTGGTTACAAAAAATGGCGAAAATAAGAACCCCCCCCCCCAAAAAAATGAAAAAAATCCTAATCGACATGGGCCATTGCATTATATTAATTATACACAGTAGCGTCAGTAACTCCGCACCTCCATCCAAATAATTAAGGACAATAAAAGTAAGGTTTAGGAAAAGTCAGTTTAGCTCATATGAAAATGTTGAATAAATGGTCTCCAAGTTTCTTCAAATTTAACTGAAGGGTCAAAGACAACACTTGTAATTTTTTCTAAACTCGAGAAAACCACTGAAATATAGTTGGAGGATTAATTTCTTTCCAATTCAATAGGATAGATCTTCTAGCCATTAATGTAACAAATGCAATCATCCGCCGGGCTGAGGGGGGATAAACGACTATTATCCACCTTTGGTAAACCGAAAATTGCAGTAATAGGATGCGGTTGCAATTTGATATTCAGAACTGTTGAAATAATACCAGAAATATCTTTCCAATAATTTTGCAAACAGGGGCAAGACCAGAACATGTGGGTCAATGAAGCGACTTCAGAATGACATCTGTCACTGGTTGGATTAACATAAGAATAAAATCAAGCGAGTTTATCCTTGGACATGTGAGCCCTATGAACAACCTTAAATTGTATTAGGCATGCTTAGCACAAATAGAAGAAGAATTGACTAATTGTAAAATTTTCTCCCACTGCTCTGTGGGTATAAGACAGTGAAGTTCTTTTTCCCATTCCTTCTTAATTATTTCTGATACTCCTGGCTGTATTTTCATGATCATATGATAAATGATGGCTACTTAACCCTTCTGGCAAGGATTCAGAGCTAGAATTTTTTCTGTAATGTCCATTGGACATAATTTCAGAAAATACTAACATTTAAGAAATTTCTAACTTGCAAGTATCTAAAAAAAATGGTTTTTAGGCTGGGCAGCTGTTCAAAGGACATAAAACCGTTATCTAAAAATAGATCACGAAAACATGTTATACCTTCTGTTTTCCATAACACAAAGGCTTGGTCCATAAAAGAGGGCTGGAAAAAGAAGTTAGATATAATAGGGCTTGATTATTCAAGCCAAAGAATTTACGAAACTGAAACCATATTCTTAATGTATGTTTAACTATAGGATTAGTTATTTGTTTATTCGGTTTAGATAAAGCAAAAGGAAGCGAAGATCCTAAAATAGAAAACAATGAGAAGATTTGTACAGAATTACACTCCAAATTTACCCATTGTGGGCAAGGTACTATGACCGATTCTTGTGTCCAAAATATTAAATATTGAATATTAACTGCCCAATAGTAAAATCTCAGGTTTGGCAAAGCAAAACCACCTTCCTTCTTAGGCTTCTGTAAATATTTTTTACTTAATCTAGGATTTTTATTCTGCCACACATACGAGGATATTTTGGAGTCAATAATATCAAAAAAAAAGATTTAGGAATAAAAATTGGTCATGCTTGGAATAAATAAAAAAATTTGGGTAATACTATCATCTTGATAGTATTAATTCGACCAACCACTGACAGAGATAATGGGGACCACCTGGTAACAAGTTGCTTGATTTGTTCAATTAAAGGTAAAAAATTAACTTTAAATAAACCCTTATGTTTCTTGGTAATTTTAATACCCAAATAGGTATAATGATCTGTGACAACTTTAAATGGTAAGTGTTTATAAATTGGAACTTGCATATTTAATGGAAATCATTCACTCTTATTAAAATTCAGTTTGTAGCCAGAAAAGCTACTAAACTGAGCAAGCAAGGATGAAATAGCAGGAATAGATCTCTCAGGGACAGATATGTATAGTAACAAATCATCAGCATTTAATGATAACTTATAAGTCCCTTACCCACGGGTAATACCAAAAATATTAGGTGATTCACGAATGGCAACGGCTAAAGTTTCCAAAGCAATGTCAAATAATAGAGGACTTAAAGGGCAGCCTTGCCTCGTACCACGGGACAAATGAAAAAAAGGAGATCTTTGATCATTGGTAAGAACCGACGCCAAAGGTTTATAATGCATTAATTTAATCCATGATGTAAATTTCAAGCTAAAATTAAAATTCTGCAACGTATTAAATAAATATAGCCATTCAACTCTACCGAACGCTTTTTCAGCATCTAAGGGTATTACATTCTGTTATTTTAGATGAAGAAGTATAAATTATATTAATTAACTTTCTAATGTTAAAAGATGAATAACAGTTTTTAATAAATCTGGTCTGATCTTCAGAGATAATTTGAGGTAATACATTTTCTAATCTAGTGGCCAAAATTTTGGTAAAAATCTTAGAATCCGTATTCAGCAAGGATATTGGCCAATAGGATGCACATTCAGTGGGGTCTTTATCTTTTTTAAGAATTGGAGAAATGGAGGCATCATAAAAAAGATTGTGGTTATTTACCTACAGTTAATGCATCTTTAAAAATTTTACTAAGCCAAGGAGCGAGTATAGAAGAAAAGGATTTTAAAAATTCAGCAGTATACCTGTCCGGACCAGGGGCTTGACCTGAATTCATTGAAAAAGGGAGTGGGTTCCCCTTTCCAGACCCTACCCGGGGACTTGTGCCACTCCTCAGGGTTATACATGGAACCTCTCGGACAGGGACAGGGAGTGGGTTCCCCTTTCCAGACCCTGCCCGGGGACGTGCCACGTCTCAGTGTTATATATGGAACCTCTCGGACAGGGACAGGGAGTGGGTTCCCCTTTCCAGACCCTGCCCGGGGACTTGTGCCACTCCTCAGGGTTATATATGGAACCTCTCGGGCAGGGACAGGGAGCGGGTTCCCCTTTCCAGACCCTGCCCGGGGACTTGTGCCACTCCTCAGGGTTATATATGGAACCTCTCGGGCAGGGACAGGGAGCGGGTTCCCCTTTCCAGACCCTGCCCGGGGACTTGTGGCATGCCTCAGGGTTATATATGGAACCTCTCGGGCAGGGACAGGGAGTGGTTTCCCCTTTCCAGACCCTACCCGGGGACTTGTGCCACTCCTCAGGGTTATATATGGAACCTCTCAGACAGGGGCAGGGAGTGGGATCCCCATTCCAGACCCTGCCCGGGGACTTGTGCCACTCCTCAGGGTTATATATGGAACCTCTCAGACAGGGACAGGGAGTGGGTTCCCCATTCCAGACCCTGCGCGGGGACTTGTGCCACTCCTCAGGGTTATATATGGAACCTCTCAGACAGGGGCAGGGAGAGGGTTCCCCTTTCCAGACCCTGCCCGGGGACTTGTGCCACTCCTCAGGGTTATATATTGAACCTCTCGGGCAGGGACAGGGAGAGGGTTCCCCTTTCCAGACCCTGCCCGGGGACTGGTGGCACGCCTCAGGGTTATATATGGAACCTCTCGGGCAGGGACAGGAAGTGGGTTCCACTTTCCAGACCCTGCCAGGGGACTTGTACCACTCCTCAGGGTTATATATAGAACCTTCTGGACAGGGACATGGAGTGGGTTCCCTTTTCCAGACCCTGCCCGGGGACTGGTGGCACGCCTCAGGGTTATATATGGAACCTCTCGGGCAGGGACAGGGAGTGGGTTCCACTTTCCAGACCCTGCCCGGGGACTTGTGGCACGCCTCAGGGTTATATATGGAACCTCTCGGGCAGGGACAGGGAGTGGGTTCCCCTTTCCCAGGCAGATGCCCGAAGGTGACCGGGAGCCACCAGAGGGGCTGATGTAATACAAGCCATGGCATGGTGGGTCGCTGAGGTAAGGGAACCCATTGGAATGACAGCCCGACTGCATGCGGATTTTGGTGAATTTACCCGATAACGACAGAAAAAAGGAGAATCCCTTGCGTACTTTATAGCTCGTTTTAAGGATATGTGAGAGTCCAATGCCGGCAAACCTCTGGACAGATCAGTATGTCCAGCTGGCAGTGCAGACTTTTCTAAACTGTCTCAGACCCAAGCCTGCCCACTCCTTTAAGTTAACTAATCTCAATTCGCTGTGTCAGACCTGGCCCCAGGGTGACATCAATTCTGATAAATATGGAGCGCAATTGACTCTTTAAAGGGACTGGGGAAAAGCGAGAGTGTGCACAGAGAACCGGTAGTGAGGAGATGGAGTTCGGGTCCCGACGAAGAACCCAGAACGGGTGGCAGGATCGTGCGGACGGTGCAGATGAAGAGGACACTTGGCTAAGGACAGAGACGGGGTTTGTAGAAACAGGGGACATTGGGCAGTGATTGTCGCTCTGCAATCACAGACAAGAATAATAAGGGACAGGAAGAGAGCCCGGATCACAGTGATAATCGATAGAGTACCACATTTACTCTCCACAATCCCTCTGGTCCCGGATAGGGCAGGCCAGAGGGGACGGATCACACTGATACTCGACAGAGTACCACATTTACTCTCCACAATCCCTTTGGTCCCGGATAGGGCAGGCCAGAGGGGACGGATCACACTGATACTCGACAGAGTACCACATTTACTCTCCACAATCCCTCTGGTCGCGGATAGGGCAGGCCAGAGGGGACGGATCACAGTGATACTCGACAGAGTACCACATTTACTCTCCACAATCCCTTTGGTCGCGGATAGGGCAGGCCAGAGCGGACGGATCACTGTGATACTCGACAGAGTACCACATTTACTCTCCACAATTCCTTTGGTACCGGATAGGGCAGGCCAGAGGGGACGGACCACAGTGATACTCGACAGAGTAACAGATTTACTCTCCACAATCCCTTTGGTCCCGGAGAGGGCAGGCCAGAGGAGACGGATCACAGTGATACTCGACAGAGTACCACATTTACTCTCCACAATCCCTTTGGTCCCGGATAGGGCAGACCAGAGGGGACGGACCACAGTGATACTCGACAGAGTAACAGATGTACTCTCCACAATCCCTTTGGTCCCGGATAGGGCAGGCCAGAGTGGACGGACCACAGTGATACTCGACAGAGTACCACATTTACTCTCCACAATCCTTTTGGTCCCGGATAGGGCAGGCCAGAGGGGACGGGCCACAGTGATACTCGACAGAGTAACAGATTTACTCTCCACAATCCCTTTGGTCCTGATAGGGCAGGCCAGAGTGGATGGATCACAGTGATACTCGACAGAGTACCACATTTACTCTCCACAATCCCTTTGGTCCCGGATAGGGCAGGCCAGAGCGGACGGTGATACAGGCGGCTGTGATCAGTCTCACCACACAGGCAGGCTCTTTTCTTACTGCTGCAATCGGGTAGAAGTTACGAGAGCCTCAGGACTCGCCGCACCAGGGTCAGGAACAGTTACTACCCCTCAACCATCGGGCTGTGGACAACACAGGACAACTGCACTCACTTGCTGTCCATAAAGATGCTCCCACAACAAATCATCGTACTGGGACTGTCTCAAAATGAGTGAAATAAGAGGTGGTTTGACTGAGAGAGATCACATTCCTGTCTCAGAATTAGAGAAATACAATCTCACAGGATATTTACAGCGGAAGGGCTGGAATTAAGTTTCCCATAAGGCGTGGAACCAGCGCTCACGGATTCAAAATCCGAGGACAACTCAGCAGGACTGAGATGAGCAGAAATTTCCTCACCCAAAGTTCAGTGAATAATTGCAATTATCTCTACAAGGTTTCTAAATTGAATAGACATATCCTGGGGCTCAGCGGTGATTGAAAGTTGCAGGAAAGTGGTGCTGAAGTCAAAGGTCAAGCATGTTCTGAGTGAAGGGCAGAAGAGGCGCAAGGGGCCGAATGGCCACGCCTTCTCTATTTCTTATTTTCTGAAACACGAGTTTACCTTTGCGCCTCACTGTTTCTTGTCCTGTCAGATTGAACAGGGAGCACTGAGAGCACCGGACATCTATCGGCAGCCGCTGCGGTTATTTCATGTTCTCGTTGTTTATTTGCATTGGCGAAGTTTGTTGTCTTCTGCACTCTGGTTGATCTTTCAGTGATCCAGGTATAGTTACCGTTCTGTAGCTTTGCTCTGTATGTTTGTAGGAGTTGTATGTGGCGACTTATATGTACTCTGTTAATAAAATTTACTTTGAACTTTAAGCCTCTGGGAACTTGCTTTGATTCTGAGAACAAACAGTGACTGACATCTCCGGCTCCCGGCAGCAGCCCGCCCTCGGACACCCTCACAGCCAATCAGCGACCAGCGCTGGGAGAATCCTGCCTCCATTGGCTGAGGAGTGTCAGTGGGCGGGACGCTGGGCGGACCGAAGTTTGGAATCGGGAACGAGTGGACCCGGTGAGAGACCCGAGATTGGGAGCAGCTCCCCGGGTAAAGGCTGCAACAGCGGCCGGAGTTTTGAATCCTTCCGATGGCGGAGGTGAGATTCGGGCGGAGATTCCGTCAGATGTTTCAGCCACACAGGGGGAGCCCGGTCTTTCCCCGCCGTGGATCGGGGCCTATTGTCCGGAGTTTCCTCCCAGTCCTGTCTCCTGCTGCTGGGATACGGGAGCTGGCCCGCAGCGGCTGCCGATGGAACTCCGGTGCTGTGAGCGCTCCCCTGTGCAAAAGGACAGGCTGAAGGTCAAGGGAGAACCAGGCGCAAAGGTAAACTCGGACTTTAGAAAATAAGTAACAGGAGCAGGCCTGGCCACTCGGCCCGTTGCGCCTATTCCACCCTTTCCTCAGAATAGTCCTTTTTAAAAAATTTTTATTGATTTTAAACAAACATAAATGAAACATGAATACAAAGAGCTTGAGAGTACATCATTAATAGGTTAAGGTATAAATACAAATAGATGATAATAACCTCCTAAACTCACGGTTACAAAAAATGGCGAAAATAAGAATTCCTCCCCCCCAAAAAAATGAAAAAAATCCTAACCGACATGGGCCATTGCATTATATCAATTATACACAGTAGCGTCAGTAACTCCGCACCTCCATCCAAATAATTAAGGACAATAAAAGTAAGGTTTAGGAAAAATCAGTTTAGCTCATATGAAAATGTTGAATAAATGGTCTCCATGTTTCTTCATATTTAACTGAAGGGTCAAAGACAACACTTGTAATTTTTTCTAAACTCGAGAAAACCACTGAAATATAGTTGGAGGATTAATTTCTTTCCAATTCAATAGGATAGATCTTCTAGCCATTAATGTAACAAATGCAATCATCCGCCGGGCTGAGGGGGAATAAAGGACTATTATCCACCATCGGTAAACCGAAAATTGCAGTAATAGGATGCGGTTGCAATTTGATATTCAGAACTGTTGAAATAATACCAAAAATATCTTTCCAATAATTTTGCAAACAGGGGCAAGACCAGAACATGTGGGTCAATGAAGCGACTTCAGAATGACATCTGTCACTGGTTGGATTAACATTAGAATAAAATCGAGCGAGTTTATCCTTGGACATGTGAGCCCTATGAACAACCTTAAATTGTATTAGGCATGTTTAGCACAAATAGAAGAAGAATTGACTAATTGTAAAATTTTCTCCCACTGCTCTGTGGGTATAAGACAGTGAAGTTCTTTTTCCCATTCCTTCTTAATTATTTCTGATACTCCTGGCTGTATTTTCATGATCATATGATAAATGATGGCTACTTAACCCTTCTGGCAAGGATTCAGAGCTAGAATTTTTTCTGTAATGTCCATTGGACATAATTTCAGAAAATACTAACATTCAAGAAATTTCTAACTTGCAAGAATCTAAAAAAAATGGCTTTTAGGCTGGGCAGCTGTTCAAAGGACATAAAACTGTTATCTAAAAATAGATCACGAAAACATGTTATACCTTTTGTTTTCCAAAACACAAAGGCTTGGTCCATAAAAGAGGGCTGGAAAAAGAAGTTAGATATAATAGGGCTTGATTATTCAAGCCAAAGAATTTACGAAACTGAAACCATATTCATAATGTATGTTTAACTATAGGATTAGTTATTTGTTTATTCGGTTTAGATAAAGCAAAAGGAACGAAGATCCTAAAATAGAAAACAATGAGAAGTCTTGTACAGATTTACACTCCAAATTTACCCATTGTGGGCAAGGTACTATGACCGATTCTTGTGTCCAAAATATTAAATATTGAATATTAACTGCCCAATAGTAAAATCTCAGGTTTGGCAAAGCAAAACCACCTTCCTTCTTAGGCTTCTGTAAATATTTTTTACTTAATCTAGGATTTTTACTCTGCCACACATACGAGGATATTTTGGAGTCAATAATATCAAAAAAAGATTTAGGAATAAAAATTGGTAATGCTTGGAATAAATATAAAAATTTGGGTAATACTATCATCTTGAAAGTATTAATTCGACCAACCAATGACAGAGATAATGGGGACCACCTGGTAACAAGTTGCTTGATTTGTTCAATTAAAGGTAAAAAATTAACTTTAAATAAACCCTTATGTTTCTTGGTAATTTTAATACCCAAATAAGTAAAATGATCTGTGACAACTTTAAATGGTAAGTGTTTATAAATTGGAACTTGCATAGTTAATGGAAATAATTCACTCTTATTAAAATTCAGTTTGTAGCCAGAAAAGCTACTAAACTGAGCAAGCAAGGATGAAATAGCAGGAATAGATCTCTCGGGGTCAGATATGTATAGTAACAAGTCATCAGCATATAATGATAACTTATAAGTCCCTTACCCACGGGTAATACCAAAAATATTAGGTGATTCACGAATGGCAACGGCTAAAGGTTCCAAAGCAATGTCAAATAATAGAGGACTTAAAGGGCAGCCTTGCCTCGTACCACGGGACAACTGATAAAAAGGAGATCTTTGATTATTGGTAAAACCGAAGCCAAAGGTTTATAATACATTAATTTAATCCATGATATAAATTTTAAGCTAAAATTAAAATTCTGCAACGTATTAAATAAATATAGCCATTCAAATCTATTGAACGCTTTTTCAGCATCCAAGGAAATGACATTCTGGTATTTTAGATGAAGAAGTATAAATTATATTAATTAATTTTCGAATGTTAAAAGATGAATAACAGTTTTTAATAAATCCGGTCTGATCTTCAGAGATAATTTGAGGTAATACATTTTCTAATATAGTGGCCAAAATTTTGGTAAAAATCTTGGAATCCGTATTCAGCAAGGATATTGGCCGATAGGATGCACATTCAGTGGGGTCTTTATCTTTTTTTAAGAATTGGAGAAATGGAGGCATCATAAAATTGTGGTTATTTACCTACAGTTAACGCATCTTTAAAAATTTTACAAAGCCAAGGAGCGAGTATAGAAGAAAAGGATTTAAAATATTCAGCAGTATAACTGTCCGGACCAGGGGCTTTACCTGAATTCATTGAAAAAGGAAGTGGGTTCCCCTTTCCAGACCCTGCCCGGGGACTTGTGCCACTCCTCAGGGGTATATATGGAACCTCTCGGACAGGGACAGGGAGTGGGTTCCCCTTTCCAGACCCTGCCCGGGGACTTGTACTACTCCTCAGGGTTATATATGGAACCTCTCGGACAGGGAGAGGGTTCCCCTTTCCAGACCCTGCTCGGGGACGTGCCACTCCTCAGGGTTATATATAGAACCGCTCGGACAGGGACAGGGAGTGGGTTCCCCTTTCCAGACCCTGCCCGGGGACTTGTACCACTCCTCAGGGTTATATATGGAACCTCTCGGACAGGGACAGGGAGTGGGTTCCCCTTTCCAGACCCTGCCCGGGGACTTGTACCACTCCTCAGGGTTATATATGGAACCTCTCGGACAGGGACAGGGAGTGGGTTCCCCTTTCCAGACCCTGCCCGGGGACGTGCCACTCCTCAGAGTTATATATGGAACCTCTCAGAAAGGGACAGGGAATGGGTTCCCTTTTCCAGACCCTGCCCGGGGACTTGTGCCACTCCTCAGGGTTATATATGGAACCTCTCGGGCAGGGACAGGGAGTGGGTTCCCCTTTCCAGACCCTGCCCGGGGACTTGTGCCACTCCTCAGTGTTATTTATGGAACCTCTCGGACAGGGATAGGGAGTGGGTTCCCCTTTCCAGACCCTGCCTGGGGACTTGTGCCACTCCTCAGGGTTATATATGGAACCTCTCGGACAGGGACAGGGAGTGGGTTCCCCTTTCCAGACCCTGCCCGGGGACTTGTGCCACTCCTCAGGGTTATATATGGAATCTCTCGGGCAGGGACAGGGAGTGGGTTCCCCTTTCCAGACCCTGCTCGGGGACGTGCCACTCCTCAGGGTTATATATAGAACTTCTCGGACAGGGACAGGGAGTGGGTTCCCCTTTCCAGACCCTGCCCGGGGACTTGTACCACTCCTCAGGGTTATATATGGAACCTCTCGGGCAGGGACAGGGAGTGGGTTCCCCTTTCCAGACCCTGCCCGGGGACTTGTGCCACTCCTCAGGGTTATATATGGAACCTCTCGGACAGGGACAGGGAGTGGGTTCCCCTTTCCAGACCCTGCCCGGGGACTTGTACCACTCCTCAGGGTTATATATGGAACCTCTCGGACAGGGAGTGGGTTCCCCTTTCCAGACCCTGCCCGGGGACTTGTGCCACTCCTCAGGGTTATATATGGATCCTCTCGGACAGGAACAGGGAGTGGGTTCCCCTTTCCAGACCCTGCCCGGGGACTTGTGCCACTCCTCAGAGTTATATATGGAACCTCTCAGAAAGGGACAGGGAATGGGTTCCCTTTTCCAGACCCTGCCCGGGGACTTGTGCCACTCCTTAGGGTTATTTATGGAACCTCTCGGGCGGGGACAGGGAGTGGGTTCCCCTTTCCAGACACTGCCCGGGGACTTGTGCCACTCCTCAGGGTTATATATGGAACCTCTCGGGCAGGGACAGGGAGTGGTTTCCCCTTTCCAGACCCTGCCCGGGGACTTGTGCCACTCCTCAGTGTTATTTATGGAACCTCTCGGACAGGGATAGGGAGTGGGTTCCCCTTTCCAGACCCTGCCCGGGGACTTGTGCCACTCCTCAGGGTTATATATGGAACCTCTCGGACAGGGACAGGGAGTGGGTTCCCCTTTCCAGACCCTGCCTGGGGACTTGTGCCACTCCTCAGTGTTATATATGGAACCTCTCGGACAGGGACAGGGAGTGGGTTCCCCTTTCCAGACCCTGCCCGGGGACTTGTGCCACTCCTCAGGGTTATATATGGAACCTCTCGGACAGGGACAGGGAGTGGGTTCCCCTTTCCAGACCCTGCCCGGGGACTTGTGCCACTCCTCAGGGTTATATATGGAACCTCTCGGAGAGGGACAGGGAGTGGGTTCCCCTTTCCAGACCCTGCCCGGGGACTTGTGCCACTCCTCAGGGTTATATATGGAATCTCTCGGGCAGGGACAGGGAGTGGGTTCCCCTTTCCCAGGCCCTGCCCAGGGACTTGAGCCACTCCTCAGGGTTATATATGGATCCTCTCGGACAGGGACAGGGAGTGGGTTCCCCTTTCCCAGGCAGATGCCCGAAGGTGACCGGGAGCCACCAGAGGGGCTGATGTAATGGCACGGTGGGGGTAAGGGAACCCATTTGAATGACAGCCCGACTGCATGCGGATTTTGGTGAATTTACCCGATAACTACAGAAAAAAGGAGAATCCCTTGCGTACTTTATAGCTCGTTTTAAGGATACGTGAGAGTCCAATGCCGGCAAACCCCTGGACAGATCAGTATGTCCAGCTGGCAGTGCAGACTTTTCTAAACTGTCTCAGACCCAAGCCTGCCCACCCCTTTAAGTTAACTAATCTCAATTCGCTGTGTCAGACCTGGCCCCGGGTGACATAAATTCTGATGAATAGGGAGAGCAATTGACTCTTTAAAGGGACTGGGGAAAAGCGAGAGTGTGCACAGAGAACCAGTAGTGAGGAGATGGAGTTCGGGTCCCGTCGAAGAACCCAGAACGGGTGGCAGGATCGTGCGGACGGTGCAGATGCGGACAGTTGGCTAAGGACAGAAACGGGGTTTGTAGAAAGAGGGGACATTGGGCCAGAGATTGTCGCACTGCATTCACAGACAAGAATAATAAGGGGCAGGGATAGAGCCTGGTCCACAGTAATACTCGACAGATTACCACATTTACTCTCCACAATCCCTTTGGTCCCGGATAGGGTTGGCCAGAGGGGACGGATCACAGTAATAGTCGACAGAGTACCACATTTACTCTCCACAATCCCTTTCGTCCTGGATAGGGCAGGCCAGAGGCGACGGATAACAGTAATAATCGACAGCGTACCACATTTACTCTCCACAATCCCTTTGGCCCCAGATAGGGCAGGCCAGAGGGGACGGATCACAGTCATACTCGACAGAGTACCACATTTACTTTCCACAATCCCTTTGGTCCCGGATAGGGCAGGCCAGAGGGGACGGATCACAGTGATACTCGACAGAGTACCACATTTACTCTCCACAATCCCTTTGGTCCCGGATAGGGCAGGCCAGAGGGGACGGATCACAGTCATACTCGACAGAGTACCACATTTACTCTCCACAATCCCTTTGGTCCCAGATAGGGCAGGCCAGAGTGGACGGATCACAGTGATACTCGACAGAGTACCACATTTACCCTCCACAGTCCCTTTGGTCCCGTGCACGGCAGGCCAGAGGGGACGGATGAGAGTGATACTCGACAGAGTACCACATTTACTCTCTACAATCCCTTTGGTCCCGGATAGGGCAGGCCAGAGGGGACGGATCACAGTGATATTCGACAGAGTACCACATTTACTCTCCACAATCCCTTTGGTCCCGGATAGGGCAGGCCAGAGGGGACGGATCACAGTGATATTCGACAGAGTACCACATTTACTCTCCACAATCCCTTTGCTCCCGGATAGGGCAGGCCAGAGAGGACGGATCACAGTGATACTCGACAGAGTACCACATTTACTCTCCACAATCCCTTTTGTCCCGGATAGGGCAGGCCAGAGGGGACGGTGATACAGGCGGCTGTGATCAGGCTCACCACACAGGCAGGCTCTTTTCTCACTGCTGTAATCAGGTAGAAGGTACAAGAGCCTCAGGGCTCATCCCACCAGGGTCAGGAACAGTTACTACCCCTCAGCCATCAGGCTGTGGAACAATACAGGATAACTGCCCTCACTTGTCCATAGACATGCTCCCACAACAAATCATCATACTGGGACTGTCTCCAAATGAGTGAAATAAGAGGTGGTTTGACTGAGACAGATCACATTCCTGTCTCAGAATTAGAGAAATACAATCTCACAGGATATTTACAGCGGAAGGGCTGGAATGATGTTTCCCATAAGGTGTGGAACCAGCGGTCACAGACTCAAAATCGGAGGACAACTCAGCAGGACTGAGATGAGGAGAAATTTCCTCACCCAGAGTGCAGTGAATCATTGCAATTATCTCCACAAGGTTTCTAAATTTAATAGACATATCCTGGGGTTCAGCGGTGATGGGAAGTTGCAGGAAAGTGGTGCTGAGGTCGAAAGTCAAGCATGTTCTGAGTGAAGGGCTGAAGAGGCGCAATGGGCCGAATGGCCACACCTTCTCTATTTCTTATTTTCTGAAACACGAGTCTACCTTTGTGCCTCACTGTTTCTTGTCCTGTCAGATTGAACAGGGAGTGCTGAGAGCACCGGACATCTATCGGCAGCCGCTGCTGTTATTTCATGTTCTCGTTGTTTATTTGCATTGGCAAAGTTTGTTGTCTTCTGCACTCCGGTTGATCTTTCAGTGATCCAGATATAGTTACCATTCTGTAGCTTTGCTCTGTATGTTTGTAGGAGTTGTATGTGGTGACTTATATGTACTCTGTTAGTTTTTGGAATAGTCGCTTGGGGAATCTGAAGTGGAGGAGTATTTGGGGCTTATTTAAAATTATACATAGATATTATCCAAACAGTGTTTATTTGACAAGGGTTAATTCTGATATTGAAACTAACTGTTATTTTTGTGGTTTATATCCAGAGAATTTACTTCATCTGTTTTGGGATTTTGAATATGTTAAAACTTTTTGGGTTGATGTTGGTCAATTTATAGATCAATATATTAATGTGGATTTTACTTTTTGTTTTCAAAATGTCTTATTTGGGTTTACTAATAACACCAAATCTCATAGGGATCATTCCTTTATCATAAACCTTTTGTTAATTTGCAGCAAATTTTATATCCATAAATGCAATCACAGCAATAAGAAACCTTCATTTATATTTTGATGTCAGACTTCAAACTATACGTTTATCCTCTGAAAACTTCCCATCGCCAGAAGGCTGTAAAGACTGAACAAATTTGTCAACGTTTTGGGTTATCTCTGTAAATGTTCCTGTTTTGTGACTCCTCTTAGATATAGTTCCTTCTGTCCAACAGTATTTAGAGTGGATTCCTTGTTTATTTGTATATTTAAAGTTAATAGTTATATATTTGTTGCTGCTTTTGTGTGACTCCCTGGCTTTGTTAGCATATGTTTAGTGTTTCTGTTTTTGATTGTGTTTAATAAAAATTTCAAAAATTTAAAAAAAATAATAAAATTTACTTTGAACTTTGAGCCTCGGGGAACTTGCTTTGATTCTGAGAACAAACAGTGACTGACATTTCCATCTTCCGGTAGCAGCCCTCCCTCGGACACACTCACAGCCAGTCAGAGAACACCACTGGGAAAATCTTGTCTCCATTGGCTGAGGTGTGTCAGTGGCGGGACGCTGAGCGGACCGAAGTTTGGAATCGGGAACGAGTGGACCCGGTGAGAGACCCGAGATTGGGAGCAGCTCCCCGGGTAAAGGCTGCAACAGCGGCCGGAGTTTTGAATCCTTCCGATGGCGGAGGTGAAGATTCGGGTGGAGATTCCGTGAGATGTTTCAGCCACACAGGGGGTGCCCGGTCTTTCCCCGCCGTGGATCGGGGCCTATTGTCCGGAGTTCCCTCCCAGACATGTCTCCTGCTGCGGGGATACGGGAGCTGGCCCGCAGCGGCTGCCGATGGAACTCCGGTGCTGTGAGCGCTCCCCTGTGCAAAAGGACAGGCTGAAGGTCAACGGAGAACCAGGCGCAAAGGTAAACTCGTACTTTTGAAAAAGGAAACAGGAGCAGGCCATTCGGCCCTTTGTGTCTGTTCTGCCTTTCACTCAGAACATGCCTGATCTTTGACCTCAGCGCCACTTTCGCGCAACGTTCCCAGCATCGCAGAGCCATAAAATTTTTCCTTAGAATTCAGAAACCTTGTGGAGAAAATTCCAAAGATTCGCTGCCCTCTGGGTGAGGAAATTTCTCCTCATCTCAGCCCTGCTGAGGTGAACTCGGATTCTGTGACCCCGGTTCCTCACCACAGCCAAAGGAAACATCATTCCAGCCTCTACCCTGTCAATACCCTGTGAGACTGTGTCTGTCTCAGTCAGACGACCTTTTATTTCTCTAATTTTGAGACAGGCCCGGTCAGTATAATCTCTCCGAGGACACTACCTCACCTCCTAAATCAATCTGGGAAATCTCTTCATTCCCTTTATCCCACAGGCTGACTCCGGGAGGGAGACCAGACCTGTGCACAGTGTTCCATGTACGCTCTCACCAGGACCCCATATACCTTCAGAGGAGACCTTTATTCTTCTATTCAAACCTTCCTTCCCATTCAATGCTCTTCATTTAATATCGAACTCAAACAGTGAACAGACACAACACAGCCTCAGCCATGAATTTAAAGGGCAGGTGTTGCAACAGTTTGAGCTTCATACCGGGGGCCACGGAGCAAGCAGGGTGTCACAAAGGGAGGAATGTGGGAGTGTTGTATGTCTGAGCCCAGCTGTGTGTGTTTGTGTATCAGAATCAGGTTTAATATCACCGGCATATATGGTGAAACTTGTTCCTTTGTGTCTGCAGTACATTGCAATATTTAGTAATAAAAAGTATAAATTACAGTAAGTATTTACAAATTAAATTTAAACGTTAGTACAAAACGGGAGGGAAAATCCTGAGGAAGTGTTAATGGGATCATTGTCCATTCAGAAATTTGACGGTGGAGCGGACGAAGTTGTTTCTGAAACATTGAGTGTGTTTTCAGGATCCTGTACATCCTCCTTGATGGTAGCAATGAGAAGAAGGCATGTCCTGGGTGATGGGTGTCCTTAATGATGGATACCACATTTTTGTGGCATCATCTTTTGAATGTGTCCTGGATGCTGTGGAGTCCAGTGCCCATGAAGGAGCTGGCTGAGTTTACAACTTTCTGCAGCATTTTCCGATCCTGAGCAGTGGCCTCTCCACACCAGGCAGTGATGCACCCAGTTAGAATGCTCTCCACAGTACATCTGTAGAAATTTGCAAGTGTCTTTAGTGACAGACCGATTCCCCTCAATCTCCGAATGAAATGTAGCTGATGTTGTGCCTTCATTGTAACTGCATCAATATGTTGGGCCCAGGATAGTTCCTCAGAGATGTTGACAAGCAGGAAATGGAAACTGTTCACCCTTTTCACTTCTGATCCCACGATGAGGACTGGTGTGTGTTCCCTCGACTTCCCCTTCCTGAATCCACAATCAATTCCTTTGTCCTCATGATGTTGAGTGCAAGGTTGTTGCTGTGACACCATTCAACTTGCTGATCTATCTCACTCCTGTACTCCTCCTCGTCACCGTCTGAAATTCCAGCAACAATAGTTGTGTCATCAGCAAGTTTATAGATGAGCCTAGACACACAGACGTGGTGTAGAGAGAGTAGAGCAGTGGGCTGAGCACACATCGTTGAGGTGTGCCAGTGTTGATTGTCAGCAAGGAGGAGATGTTATTTCTGATCCACACAGACTGTGGTCTCCTGGTGAGGATCCAGTTGCAGAAGGAGGTACAGAGGCCCAGGTTTTGGTGCTTGTTGATTACAATTGAGGGTCTGATTGTGTTGAACGCTGAGCTGTAATCAGCTGCCTGACTTTATTGCTATTGTCCAGCTGATCTAAGGCTGAGTGGAGAGTCAGTGAGATTGCATCTGCTGTAGACTTATTGTGGTGATTGGCAAATTGCAGTGGGTCCATGTCCATGCACAGACAGGAGTTGATTTCAGGCATGACCAGCCCCTCAAAGCACTTCATCACAGTAGATGTGAGCACCACTGGGTGATAGTCATGGAGGAGGAAGTTCACTGTGTTGATATTTTGGGCACTGGTATGATTGTTGCCCTTTTGAAGCATGTGTGTGTGTGTGTGTGTGTGTGTGTGTGTGTGTGTGTGTGTGTGTGTGTGTGTGTGTGTGTGTGTGTGTGTGTGTGTGTGTGTGTGTGTGTGTGTGTGTGTGTGTGTGTGTGTGTGTGTGTGTGTGTGTGTGTGTGTGTGTCCCCTTGAAACAGGAAGCCACAGAATCCGAGGTTCAGTTCAATTCAAGAATATTTCTTTTAACAGGGTTGCCTCAAAAGAGGGGTCACAGTGATGGATGACCATTCAGGTCAGAACAAAATTATTTACTCAGCTGATGGTGAACCTTTGAAACTCACAACTCACTCTTGTGTTTGCGAGAGACATTTACAAATTTGAATGTAGAATTGAGAATGAAAACAGTAAATTCATTATTTTTATAGTTTTAGTTTTTTTGTGAGCATGCTCGGTAAATCCAATAATGGAAACAACGAAGGACCAACAGGACGGACCGAAAAAATACAACAATGTGCAAAGGACAACAAACTGTGCGAATTGAAATGAAACATATATAATAAATAAACAAGAAATAAATATCAAGAACGTGAGATGAAGACTCCTTGAATGTGTCCATTGGTTGTGGGAATAGTTCAGTCTTGGCGTGAGAGAATTTGTGTAAAATTATCCTCTTTGGTTCAGGACATGAATTTAATGTCATTCTAGTCTTCCAAAATCCACTCTAATATAACGCTATATCACTTCTCTTTTCCAAAGTATAACTCAAACGCTCGATTACCTGACATTCCATCAGTTTACATAAATGAAACATTAACGGTATAAGCCCACAACTGGAAGGATCAGATGGGGACCTCCCAGATTTTCTAATAGACTCTACTGCTGCCATTTTCCATGGGAAGGAAGATGATCTAACCTCCAAATACGATTCAAAAATGATAACATTTTCTCAAGAGAGCTGTCAGTCATATGTCTGGTCATACGATCATCCTTTCATGGGGATGCCTAACCTGCATTAATAATATTCTTAAATTCACACAAAAAATACTTGACATCAGTGATACTATCATTGGTACATCTAACTTCCAACACATCAGGGTATTCATTGAAAAACGTATCCCTATATTGTTTAACTTCTTCACTTAAATTATCGTGATTACGAATCGCAGCAAATGACCCAGCCAGTAACACAACCTTCCCCATTTCTGTAGCAATCATCTTGTCCACATTAATCAGTACTGGATTATTATGATCCCTTCGAATTCCCCAATTTTCTCAATCATTCTTCAAACATCTCCAAGTTTATTAACCCTTCCTATATTATCTCAATATGATTCCAGTAAATCACCTCCTTCCCCACCATGGTCTGTGCCGTTCTATTCTAAATGATGTCACTCTGAGACTGAGATCACAGAAAACACTGGATTTCTTGCAATTTGTTTTACCAAAAATTCCACCTCCTACATGTGGTTTCCTATCCCCGATATAAATCCAAACTCAAGCTAAAGCCTTGCAAACAGATAAAGGGAATGTTGACTCAATGTTCCCAAACTAAAAGGCAAACTAAAGACAGTAAAATGGTCAATCCCCAATGTTTCATCACCCATAACATCCCACATACAGACTCCAGCAAGTATGTTCGAAACGAATGTTAAATCTTTTGCCGTTTCAGGATTATTATGGACATTAAATCTAGTGGTAACAACCAGGGTACCTGTATCCATATAACATCCGGAGGTTTGACAAATCAGAAATAAACTTCTTAAAGTATTAACCTTTAGAAATTAGTGTTTTCATAGTCCATTGCAATATTTTTAATCCCATTATGTACCTTCACAAGTAGACTGGCAGCTTCATTTACAGCTTCCCATGTAACACCAAACAGCAAAATATCTTCCTGCAGCTTTCACAATAATTTAATTCCATCAGTATGACGAGATGTTTGATCCGGACGATTCACCACATCCGTTACAAACATCAGAAAATTCATTTTATCCACAAGTGAAGTATCTTTATTGAGAGAACTGTGATGACAACATTTAATCACTGACGTCAGTCTGTTTGCTGGTTGGGAACACTGAATCAACATTCCCTTTATCTGTTTGCAAGACTGACTGACGCTCATCCTGAGAAATTATCGTGTGAGCTCTCATTTGATCGACAGGCATCTCAGCCACTAAAAGCAGGGAACAGAAGTAAGTCTGAGCTACGATAGGCCGGGTTGAAATCTGCACCTGACCATAACCCTCCTCTTCCGCTCCGTGCCCATGGCAGATTTTACCGAGTTGTGATGGCCGACGGGAATTGTAGTACATATCCAAGCGCGTGTTTATGCATCACGTACACAGATTTTGTCACACTTTGCATTACCCGACAATTGCACCGTGACCGTGGTGGCGGAGAGGAGAATCAGTGTTGCATCGCACTCAGATTTGGGATCAGTGCACAGTCACCATCCAAGCAACACACACAAAATGCTGGAGGAACTCAGCAGGCCAGGCAGCCTCTAAGGAAAATGCACAGTCGACGTTTGGGGCCGAAACCCTTCGGTAGGACTGGAGAAAAAAAAGCTGAGGAGTAGATTTAAAAAGTGACGGGAAGGGGGAGCGAAACACTAGGTGATAGGTAAAAGTGGGAGGGGGAGATTCATTAGGAAGTTGGTTGGTGAAAGGTACAGAAGGCCATGAAAGAAAGAAAAAGAGGAACGACGAGCAGAGAGAGGCGATGGAGACGTGCGTGAAATGGAAGAGATGCGGTTGAGGGCAGCGTTGATGGTAGAAGGGTAGTCCCTTTCTTTGAAAAAGAATACCTCCCCTGATTACTGCAGATTTTCTCTTGTTTGCGACAGTCACTGTCCAGTCTCCTTCTGACTCGAGTCCTGCAGTCCCGGCGGCAAAAGCCGTGAATCCCTACTCCGCCGTTCCGGGTGAATCACGTCCTTCCAGAGGTGACCAACCAGAGGTGCGCACGGTCCTCCAGCTGTGATCTCACCAACATGGAGCAGTACGGGCCCTTCTGCTCACTGTGTTGTTCCGAAACAATTGAACTGGTCATTCAATGCCTTACTAAACCAAACCCTCCTGCCTGCACAAGGTCCACATCCCTCCATTCGCCTCACACTCACGTGGTATCTAATAACCTCTATTGCGTCTGCTGCCTCCACCACCTCCCCCGGCATTCATTCCAGGCACCCACCACTATGAGTATGAAAATAACTTGCATCGCACATCTCCTTTAAATATTCCGAGTCAGGTTAAATATTATCGTATTACTCGGTGGTTTGCATTCGATTATTAAGTAGGTGGTTTCGTGGTTCCTGGAGGCACATGATAGAATAGCCCGTAGTCAGCATGGTTTGTCAGTGGAAAATCTTGCCTGAAATTTTTTGGAATTCTTTGAAGAAATAACAATCAGGGTAGACGAAAGAGAAACAGAGGAATTTGTCTGCTTGGATTCTCGAAAGGCCTTTGACAAGGTTCCACACATGACACTGCAAAACAAATTAAGAGCACATGGTACTACACAAAAGCTGCTGGTATGTAGAAAGCATTGGCTGTTTGGCGGGTTGCGAAGCGTGGGAATAAAGGGAACCTTTTGTGGTTGGCTGCCGGTAACTAGTGGTGTTCCACAGCGGGCTGTGTTGGGACCGTTCCTTTTTACATTATATGTCAATGGCTTGGATGGCAGAATTGAGCGATTTGTGGCCAAGTTTGCGGATGATACAAAGATAGGTCAAGGCGCAGATAGATTTGAGGAAGTCGAGAGGCTACAGAAGGTGTTAGGCATATTGCAAGAAAGGGCAGAATGTAACAGATGGAATATATTGTCAAGCAGTTTATGGTCATGTACTTTGGTAGAATAAATAAAAGGTAGACTATTTATTAGGTGATAGATTTTTTTTAAATGAGGCGCAAAGGGTCTTGGGAGACCTTGTGCAGGATTACATGAAGACTAATTTGCAGGTTGAGCCGGTGGTGAGGAAGGCAAGTGCATTCACCTCGAGAAGACGCGAATATAAAAGCGAGGAGGGAATGTTGAGACTTTATAAACCACTGGTGAAGCCTCACTTGGTATTGTGAGCAGTTTTGTGCCCCTTATCTTAGGAAGGATGGGCTGACGTTAGAGAGGGCTCACAGGATGTTCACATAAATGGTTCCTGGATCGATCCCCTTGTCGTATTAAGAGCCAATGTGGATCTTCATTTGGTTTTATCACGTGTAGAATCATCAGCTCTTATGATGGTCAATGTGACAGAAGCTCAATTTATGACCCAATCTATGACCTGCCTAGGAATTATGGACCTGTATTCCCAGTTTCCTCTATTCTCCCGTACTCCTCAATTCCCTACCATCCACTCCGTAAGGCCTTCTCTGCTTGGTCCTCCCAAAGTGCAACACCTCACACTAATCTGCATTAATTTCCATCTGTCATTTTTAGAAATTCTTTCCAGCTGCTTAATTCATGCTGAAAGTTTTGATCACCTACTTCGCTGCCCACACACGCTCTGAATTTAGATGTCATCTGCAAAAGCAGTTTACCAGAATACTATTGATATTCAGAAGTTTCTATATCCTGTCCCTTAAAACGTCTTCCAATAAGTTACCCACGACTGATGTCAGGCTCCCTTCCCTCTAATTTCCAGGCTTATTCTTAGAACATTCCTTGACCATCGGAAGCTAATCTCCAGCACCTCACCCGTGGCTGAGGACATTTGAAATCCCTCTGCCAAGGTCCCTGCAATTTCCGCATTAGCCACCGACATGAACCGGGGAGGACACCCTATCTGGACCTGGGCATTCATCCACCATAATTTGTCGCAAGTCCGCAAACACCCCTTTCCCCATAATCCGTACATGGTCCATGACCTCAGTGCAGTTCTGCCTCATTTCCTTTGTCCATGTGCCTGTTTCTGAAGCACCTACAGACACAAAACATTTAAAATATCTTCCCCGTCTCTCTTGGAAGACTGTTTGTCCCTTGCATATCTCTAGAGTCCCTTGGGATTCGCCTTCAGTTTGTCTGCTCGAGAAAACCTTCTTTGATTCCTGCTGATTCCTTCTTTGATTCTCTGTGAAGTAGTTCATGTTTTCTTATACTTCCCGAGTGACTCATTTCATATGAGCTGTCTATGCCTCTTTCGTCGTCTAAATCAGACTCTCAGTATGTCTCTAAAATCAAGATCACTGAAGCCTTGGCCTTTACTCCAACAGGAACATATAAACTCTGCACTGCTGAATGTTTTCAACTTAGAAAGCATTGTAACCCAATCTACACCGGCCTGAACTCTGCTGATGACATCGAAATTGTAGTGTTTCCAAACTACAGTCAGATTCCGAGGACCAGTTATATCAATCTTCACATTTATCTTGAAACTGACAGAATTATGATCACTAGATACAGAGTTTTCCCGGGCACACATTTCTGTCACTTGTAAACTACGACCTCCAGCATCTCATCCACTCATTGAGGAACACTACTTCCTCGATCCGAGGTGTATCTCACCCTGGCGTGTGAGATTCATCATTCCTTTCCGGAGTCTCATTCTCGCCAACAGAACCCACAGTCTGTCCCCCGAATTGGTGAATTCCCGCTTAGTACTGCTGAAAGGATGTGTAACGATTTGTAATGATTTGGAAACGTATGGCCTAATTAGGGATAAACAGTAGAATTAGAATCATAGAGAAGTACAGCAAAGAATCAGGCCATTTGCAACGCGCAGGCCACGCTGAACCATTAAATAGTCTTCTCTACCTCTACCATATGTGTACCTATCCACACTTCGCTTAAACCTTGTAATCGAGCTCACAATGACCCGCTGCTGACAACTATTTCAACTATTGAGTGAAGAGGCTACCTGCATGTTCCGCTGAAGCTTCTCACCTTTCACCATTAGCCCATGACTTTTGGTTGTAGTCCCACACAACGTCAGCAGAAAAACCTTGCCGATCTATACCCCATAATTCTGTACACCTCTATCAAATCTACTCTCAATCTTGCACTTTGCAAGGATAAAGTTTTAAGCTATTCAGTTTTTAACTCAGATAATCCAGACCTGGCAACATCCTTGTAAATTTCCCCTGTGCTCTTTCAACCTTAGTTACAGCTTTCCTGTAGCTTGGTGACGATAACCGAACACAGATCTCGTAGCAAGGCCTCATCAGTATCTCACACGTTACATCCCATCTCCTATAATCGATACATTGATTTATGAAGGCCAATGTTCCAAACAATCAGTATACTTTTGAAGCCACTTTGAATGAATTATAGACGTGTATTGACAGATCCGTTTGATCTTCTACGCTCCTCAGTGCCCTTCCGTTCACTTGGTAAGACCGACCCTGTTTGGTTCTATGGAAGAGCAACACCTCCCTCTGGTCTGCATTGAATTCGATCTGCTATTTTTCAGCCCGTTTTTCCAGCTGGATCAGATCATGCTGAAACAAACATGACAGCCTTCTTCACTGTCCACTACACCCCCAATCCTGTGGCATTCAGAAACTTGCTGATGTACTGTATCATATTATCATCCAGATCGTTGATATCGATGGTAAACAACAACGGACCCAGCACCGATCGCTGCGGCACTCCACTGGTCACAGGCCTTTGTTCAGAGAGGAGACAATCTAATACCACACTCTGGCTTCTCACACAAAGCAAATGTGGCAGCGTCTGCGGATCTGAGGGTGTGACCAATCTCAGGTTGTTTCATTTATAGATACCTTAATAATGAATACACTTCGAAGCTTGAACTTTGTTCTTGCTATCTTTTAGGGTGTGGGGCAGCTATTTGTGAAGTGGTTGAAATCATTCTTGCTCTGGGATAATCTAATGTGCATGTGGAGAGTGTCAGCGGGTTTGGGTGCGCACGGATTCGGCAGTGCACATAGATTTGGAGGTGCACACTGATATGTGGGTGCACACGGATTTGGCGTGTCTGCGGAATTGGTTCTTTGACAAAACCCAAGATTGTTTCATTTTTGAAAACCAATGATAAATGCACCTTCAACTTTCTTCGCTATCAGTTTAAGGTGGAGGCCGCTATTTACTGAACAGTTTGACATGATTATTGCTCTGAGATAATATTCCATGTCTGAGGGGTGTTACTGGGCTGAGGAGTGCGCTCAGATTTGGGGATAAGCGCAGATTCTGAAGTGTGTCAGCAAACATGGGGAATTAGGGGGTGTAGGTCGATTCGGGGTGTGACGAATCTCAAGGTTGTTTCATTCAAAGATACTTTACTGATGAATACAGTTTGAATTCTGAACTTTGTTCTTGCTGTTTTTGTCAGGTGGAGGCAGGTATTTTGTAAACGGTTTGAAATTGTTCTTGCTCTGGGGTAATCTAATGTGCAGGTGGGGTGTCAGCGTGTTGGGGCTGCACACTGATATAGGGGTACAGACCGATTTTGTGCACACAGGTTTAGGGTTGTCCTTAAACAGGGGCTGCACACTGTTTTGGGGTCGTCAGTGGATTTCACTGTGCACAGTGATGTGTGGTGTGCATTGGGATTTAGGGGTGCATATGGATTTTGGGATGCAAGCAGATCCAGATGAATATAAAGGAATAATGCACTCCCCACCAGTGGTATTACCTGTGGAGCACCTGACACCACTAACCCAGGTCGTTTCAAACAGTCCTTCTGGTCTTTTGGAGTCGTTCTGCTGCCTACAAACCCCTATAACGGTGTGAGTGAAAACAAATAAAACTATTTGGACTGACTGTGTCTAGAATCCTTATTTTTATGAGTTATAGACCAGCAATGCAAGTTAAATGAAAGGATCGTTTTGATTAGCCAAGCTAGCCATTGTTTCACTGTGCGGTGTGTAAACGGTGAACTCCCAAGAGCTGCGGAACGGGAGGGAAAAGGGCGTGAAACACTGGGGAAACTAGAGCTTGGGCAGAACGAGGGGGAGTGACTAACCGGGCAAAGGGTCAGGGTTAGCGGAGAATTAGCATTACCAACCTGTTCAGTCACAGTATGTTTCGTTGCTGTACTGTGTCTGTAACTGACACTAGCATGACAGGAACAACAGAGAAATGGGCCGGAGAGTTTGTTTCGATGCCGTTGTGTCCGTGACTGACTCGAATGTGGGAGATGCGGAGGGAGGATGGGCCGAAATGCCTCTCCCTGTGCTATAGTTTCTACTGATAATGGGACAGAATGGGTATCTTGATGGGCTGAAGCGTCTCTGCCAGTGTTACAGTGCCTGTGGACAATGGGATAAAACTAATAGGGAGATGGGCTGAAAGAGTGTTTCTGCGCTGTCGTGTCTGTGATTCACTGTAATGGGACAGAATCTGCAAGATGATGGGCCGAGTGGCCTTTCCTCTTCTTTTCTCTCTCTCTCTCACACACACACACACACATGTTTGTGCCTGACCCTAATGTGACATGAACAGCAGGATAATGGGCCTAACGGTCTACGTGGTGTTGTGTCCGTAATTGACTCTCACAGCCAGGATGATGTACGAAGGGTCTCTTTCTGAGTACAGAGTCCGCAGCTGTTAAAAATATTCCTTATCACATACATACAAGATAGTTTACTTAAAAGTACATACTGTTTATTAGCAAGCTTGGGTTGCTCAGTTGACCCACACAGATCTAGTGAAAATCTGCAAGTCAAGCGAGTCCCCGAGTACAGAGTCCGCAGCTGTTAAAAATATTCCTTATCACACACACACTCTGATAAGGGACACTGTGCAGCTTCTCATGCAACAAACACTTCTTTGTTCATACTTTATTCTCACAGCACGACTTGTCAGGCTGCCAATAACTCAGTCAGGTTTTAACTCTTTTAATTGTGCATATAATTTCCCAACGTTAGAGTCAGTCACAAACAGGACAGCACATAGACTACCCTTCGGCCCGTCACCCTGTTGGTCCTCTCACGCGACAGACAGTCAAAGAAACCGCAGTGCAGAAACAAACGCTTCGACCCATCAGCTTGTCGTTCCTGTCCCGTGAGAGTGAGCAAGGTTGTTACATTTATAGATACTTTAATAATAAATACACATCGAAGTTTGAACTTTGTTCTTGATACTTTTTTATGCTGGGGTAGGTATTTGGGAAATGTTTGAAATGATTCTTGCTCTGTTATCCAATGTGCACTTTGAAGGTGTCAGTGGGTGTGGGGTGAGCACGGATTTGGGAATGTACACAGATTTAGGGGATGCGCATAATTAAGTGGGTGCACACCGATTTGTGCATATAATTTCCCAATGTTAGAGCTGGATGTTCCGCCAAACCCGTCCGCACCACTAGATTCACTAGCAAACCCCGAAATATGCCTGCATCCCCATTTATCTGACCAAGCAATAACATGTATCATCCTGTCCTGGTGACGTCTGACATACCAATCCCCTGCAATATTGTCACAGTATGTCCCCAGAAAATCTTTTTCGCAATCTTCACCACTTTCCTCACCACGGCTTCTGCCCTTTTATACTTAATAAGGTTACTGGGACACTGATACTTCTTCACTTTCCTAAACGCCTTCTCCCACTCCCTAATCGCCTCTGCACACTCCTCAGTCCACAGTGATACAGCCTTTCTCCTATTAATTCTGTTTGTAATGGGAATCACTTCCATCTCAGTTTGCTGAATAACGTGACATAACCTTTCATTGTAAAAATACACATCTTCGTCAATATTCTGCAGCGGTTCTAGAACTTCTGTGAATATTAAATCTCGTACCCATTCAGACACACAAGTTGAAAAACTGTTCTTTAATCAAACCATTACCATCATTCCGCAAACAAACCCTCAGTGAACTGCGTTAAAATCTCAGCAGCAGACAACTCTTCGTGGGCGAGAACAAAATATACTTTCTCGCAACTCAATAAAAAGTTTTCCACAAGCGTTGTAAACCATAATCAGTTTTATACAACTACCTGCTGAAGCAAATATTTCTACAGAAAATCCCACATACGGTTCATTCACATTCACAACTCTACACCCTGCCTCCTTCCTTATAAAACTGTCAGCACTACCTCTCTATCAAATGACCAATCACGCCAAACGACAATATAATCCTGCACAGAAAAAAACTTAACTGTGAAAATAATCTCTTTTCCTGAATACTCAAACCATCTGGGGATTCTGACAAATGAGAAACAGACTTCTTAATGTGTTGACGATGAAAAATCAGGCTGGGATAGACTAGGATGCAGATACTCCACCCATCAGATCTTCATTTACAGCTTCCAACATAACACCAGTTACACCGAGATACCTTTCTGCAGCTTTCACAATCATTTTATGTTTTTGCCAGTAGGACGAGATGTCTGATCAGTACAATTCACCACATCCATTATAAACATCACAAACTCCATTGTATCCACCAGTACAGTATCTTTCCTGAGAAAACTGTAATGCCGACATATATCCACTGACCTCCTAGTCTATTCTCTGACTGGGAGCACTTTATTAAGTTTAGCAGTCAGAGTCAGGTTTAACTTTTTGCAAGGTCTCTGCATAAGACACACCCAACTGTACTTTAACCTGTTGAACTGATCCGCCTCTATTTTCCTGAGGCAACATAGTTGCTGTTTTCACATTCCCACCTCTCTCCATGACTGAAATTCACATTAACTAATCATCTCATTTGACCGACAGGTTCCTCTGCCAA